>NC_091789.1:57004700-57654318 GCF_029378745.1 Bos indicus
GCCTACTCCTGTGGCTTCTTATGCAGCCATTCCCGTGCAGAGAGGGGTGTCAGAATGAGACTCGAGAGCTGATGGTGGCTCCCTAGTAAGTAGTTAGCTGGGAGTAGACATTTTAAATGCAGTGAGGCAGGAAGAGACCTCGACAGCCCTGGCTTTCAGAGACTGATGCCTGAGAAAGTACTGGAATCACAGTAGAAAGGCTGAGCCCCTACTGTGGGGCTTGCTTCATGGAGCTCACTTCAGCACCATTCCTAGCAATGAAAAAATTACTGGCATTACTGGTGGAAGAAATAATCCTAGGAATTGACATTTTGCCTTTGTCTTTTGGAGGTGATGGGAAGCTGACAGCTATATCTGTGCACAGGCTGAGCTCCTTTTCTGCCTGTCCTCGTCACTGGTAAACTGCCGAGCTCAGAAGCACTCACTTCTGGGCAGGTGGTGGACAGAGCATCTGTACGCTATCACTTCCTGTGTCCTCCTTCTCTGCCGTGCCTATCCCAAGGAAGCCAAACAGTTCACCTGCCTGAGGAATGCTTCTGAGAAGGACTTGTGGGTCTTTCATTAGATGATACTAATGATCAGAGTGGCTCCCACTGAATGGTTTTTACATGTCAAGCTCTGTGCTAAGTGATTAACATGCAGCTTATCATTGAATTCTCACAGTAGTAACATGAGGGTTTTGTTCTTATCATCCCCATCTCACAAATGAGTAAACTGAGGTGGCAAGAGGCTAAGTAACTTGCTTGCCCCAACGACATGCAGCTGTAAGTGGCAAAGTCAGTTTACAAACTCAGGCCTGCTTGACTCCAAAGCCCATGTCTGTGTCTGCCACCCTAACCTCCTGACTCTGTCCTCCATCTGGGCCTAATGTCTCTGCATAGAATTAACAGTGAACTCTTTCTTACTTTTTATTTAGAGGCTAGGACATCCAAATGCATTTGGTGAATTCTTACTCTGCATCCATCCTCTGTGCTATCGTGGGAGCACACAGAGTAAAGAGGGATGCTGAGAGCATGCTCAGCAGAGCTGAATGAGTTGAATTAGGCTCAGCGTCCTGGAACAGAGGTCTTGAAATGAGCTTGTAAAGGACGAAAGAGACATAGCTTAGCAAGGAGGGGAGCATTTGATGTGAGGGGCTTGGCACAGTGTCTAGAACATTGCACACTATCAATTCCTACTTGTTGGATGCAGTGAGAGCCTTGGTAAGTAAGGGCAGCCACATCTTTGTTTTTTCTCCCTGGAAGAGAGATAAATTAAACTAAACTTTACCCCCTATGCCTAGCAAAGCACTCTTTCTCTCTCCTAGAGCTTTTGTGTCTAGCAGATGGCCACAGTGCACATAGCCAGGTCCCATGTAAATGGAAAGACCAGTGTAGACAGAGGGCATTGTAGGGAGAGGCTGGGTTTCAATCTCAGCTCTGTCATTTCTAGTTCTGTGACTTTGGATAATTTACTTTAATCTCGTTAGGCTTCAGTTTTCACGTGTATGAAGTGAAGGTCATAATTATATCTACCTCATGGAGTTGTTATAAAGATCAAGTAAGCTATTTATGTAGCACTGGGCCTGGTATATAGCAGGCACTCAAGAACTGTTGGCTATTATTATTATTATTATTACCTTTCTTTAGAAATTTGATAACATCTATAACATTTAAGCAACCTTCAAAAGTCCTTATCTCAAAATCTTTACTAAAAGCAAGAATGCATCCAGAATACACAGAAACTTGTTTTTGAGGATAGTTAAACATACACCCGGAGAAGGCGATGGCACCCCACTCCAGTACTCTTGCCTGGAAAATCCCATGGATGGAGGAGCCTGGAAGGCTGCAGTCCCTGGGGTCGCTGAGGGTCAGACACGACTGAGCGACTTCACTTTCACTTTTCACTTTCATGCATTGGAGAAGGAAATGGCAACCCACTCCAGTGTCCTTGCCTGGAGAATCCCAGGGACGGGGGAGCCTGGTGGGCTGCCGTCTATGGGGTCGCACAGAGTCAGACACAACTGAAGTGACTTAGCAGCAGTAAACATACACCTCCATGTATATACAAACACATGTGTGAGTGCACAGTGTCTAATTTCATTTTAATCAAAGGTTGTATGATTTGAAAGCTTTGAGTTTTGTTGTAACATGCAAAATTACAATAGGAAGAGAGCAATGTATGAGTTAAAAATTGGATATCAGATTGGTGCAGGATAAATGCTCATTATTACCTTAAGTATAAAAGATGTGCCCTTAAAAAATCAAAGAAAATGCCATTTTGGAAACTAATAATCTATTAGTGGGAGCCACAGTTTAATTTGAAAATGATTCTTCTAAAAGACAAATACAAGAGTTGAGGATAGGTCCTGAATCCTAGATTCCATCTGAGTCTGATCTGCCACCTAAACTGAGAAGAGTGATGAACCAATTCCTTCCTTAGAGTCTTTAATATACTCCATGAAGTGACAATCACTAATTCATGTGGAAATTCAAAGAATATTGCTCACTGACAGTATTAATGACAGCAGTGAAAGCAGGAGTGCTTAGGTCAGATAAGTGATTACTATATACACAGTGCTTGCTATATGCTAGCCACTGTCCTAAGCAATTTATGTAAAGGTCCATGCAGTCAAAGCTATGGTTTTTCTGGTAGTCATGTATGGATGTGAGCATTGGACCATAAAGGCTAAGCACTGAAAAATTGATGCTTTCGGATTGTGGTGCTGGAGAAGACTCCTGAGTCCCTTGGACAGGAAAGAGATCAAACCAGTCCACCCTAAAGGAAATCAACCCTGAATATTCATTGGAAGGATGAAGCTCCAATACTTTGGCTACCTGATGCGAAGAGCCGACTCACTGGAAAAGACCCTGAAGCTGGAAAAGATTGAAGGCAGGAGGAGAAGGGAGCAACAGAGGATGAAATAGTTGGATGGCATCACTGATTTAATAGACATGAGTTGGAGAAGACTCCAGGAAATAGTGAAGAACAGGGAAGCCAGGTGTGCTGCAGTCCATGGGGTCTCAAAGAGTCGGACACAACTTAGCAACTGAACAACAACAACACATGTGAGTTTCATAAAAACCCATTAAAATTTTCACACGAGGAAACTGAGGCAATGAGAAGTAAAACAACTTGCTCAAAATCACACTGCTCATAATGAGCTGACCGTCAATGAGCTGGCATTCTCGCTTGAGAGGTGGCGCTCTTAAGATGCTACACTACACCACCTCACCAAAACACAGGCTAAAGGGGATTTTGCTAAGTGTCTTATTCATTGGACTTACCCGCTGTTCTAGATATTTAGTGTAGTCTGGGCTTTCTGTGTGTCTTGGTGGTTTCTCTGCCCTAGAGCTTCACCTGTGGATTTAAAGAAAAAAAGTCCTGTATTTGATGGTCACTTTCAGAGTCTAGGAACCCAGGAAGTTTGGGAATTGAGATTTTTGCACTGTCTTCTCTACCCAAGTTCTGAAGCAATTGAATTGTAAAGCAGATGGAGTATAAAATGTTGCCTTTAGTCCTGAGAAAGTCTAGCTTGGGGTAGACAGCTAAGGATGTGAGCCAAACAGGTTTGCTTACTGAACTCCAGAATTAGAGGGTATACATATCCAGCTAAAACTTTCCATGTTAAACTCGGCGCCTGGTCCAAAAAGTGTTCTCAGGTGGCAGGCTGGTTCACAGAGAGGGAGGACTGAGGAGACAAGTCAAGCCTGTTTAATTTATTCTCGCTCATTTTAACCACTCAGTTGAGATCTCCTCTGAAAGGGAACAGTGAGTGAAGAAGGTAAAGAGGGATCAGGAGTGTTTAGGGTGATGTTTTTCTCTTGGAAACTACGAGTGGGAAAGATGGTCTGCTCTAACACTGGGCCAGGTCCCATATGATACAGTATTTTGGGGAGTTCCTACCATGGTTGCTTCTTTCTGTTTCTAGACAAACATAGGATTCATGGGTGTGTGCTTTTTGAATGACTCTGACCCTGTTGTGTTTCCAAAAGGGAATTATTTTGAGGCCACCAGGATCTGTATATCTGATATCTGAAGGACAGTGATAACAGCAGCCCGCAGTTGTGTTGCTCCTCTCAGGGTCATAGAACAAACTAACCACATGCTCTACAATTTTTTTTTGCATCCAACTCCCAGAGGTCTTGTTTTATCAACCCAGGCCTCTTGATGAGGGTGAAAGGGGAGAGTGAAAAAGCTGGCTTAAAAGTCAACATTCAAAAACTAAGATCATTGCATCTGGTCCCATCATTTCACTGCAAATAGACGGAGGAAAATTGGAAACAATGGCAGATTTCCTCTTCTTGGGCTCCAAAATCACTGTGGATGGTGACTGCAGCCATGAAATTAAAAGACACTTGCTCCTTGGAAAAAAAGGTATGACAAACCTAGACTGTATTAAAAAGTAGGAACATCAATTTGCCGACAAAGGTCTGTATAGTTAAAGTTATGTTTTTTCCAGTAGTCATTTAGGGGTGTGAGAGTTGTAACATAAAGAAGGCTGAGTGCTGAAGAATTGTTGCTTTTGAATTGTGTACTGGAGAAGACTCTTGAGAGTCCCTTGGACAGCAAGAAGATCAAACCAGTCAATCCTAAAGGAAATCAACCCTGAATATTCATTGGAAGGACTGATGCTGAAGTTGAAGCTCCAGTACTTTGGCCACCTGATGCAGGTCAGCTGACTCATTTGAAAAGATCCTGATGCTGGGAAAGATTAGTACAGGAGTAGAAGCAGGCAGCAGAGGATGAGATGGTTGGATGGCATCATTGACTCAATGGACATGAGTTTGAGCAGACTCTGGGAGATAGTGAAGGACAGGGAAGCCTGGCATGCTGCAGTCCACGAGGGCACAAAGAGTCGAACATCACCAAACAATAGAACAACAACAACGTGTGTTGGGGGTAGGCATGTAAAATGCTAAGTTACTCTAGAGAGCAAGAAAATAATTTGGCAATTTCTTTTAAAACTAAACATCTAACTCTCATATGACCCAGCAATAGCATACTTGGGAAGTTTATCCCAGAGAATAAAAGTTGTTTTCACACAAAATCCCATACATAGCAGCTATATGAGTTTGCTCGGGCTGTGATAACAAAATACCAAAGACTAGGTGGCTTAAACAACATCAATATCTTTTTCAACAGACATGAGTTTGAGCAAACTCCAGGAGATAGTGAAGGACAGGGAATTCTGTAGTTCATGGGGTTGCAAAGAGTCGGACATGACTTAGCAACTGAACAACAACAGACATATTCATATTCCAATTTTACTTCTACTGCTTCCAAACAGGATGACTTTGGATAATTTAGTTTTCTAAGCTTTAGTTTTCTCATCTGTAGAATGGGTATAACAGCTTGGAAGAAAAGTTATGAGCAACCTAGACAACATATTAAAAAGCAGAGACATTACTTTACCAACAAAGGTATGTCTAGTCAAAACTATGGTTTTTCCAGTAGTCATGTATGGATGTGGGAGCAGGACTATAAAGAGAGCTGAGCACCAAAGAATTGATGCTTTTGAACTGTGGTGTTGGAGAGGACTCTTGAGAGTCACTTGGACTGCAAGGAGATCCAACCAGTCCATCCTAAAGGAAATCAGCCCTGAATATTCATTGGAAGGACTGATGCTGAAGCTGAAACTCCAGTACTTTGGCCACCTGATGCAAAAAATTGACTCATTTAAAAAGACCCTTATGCTGGGAAAGACTGAAGGCGGGGGGAGAAGGGGACGACAGAGGATGAGATGGTTGGATGGCATCACCGACTCAATGGACATGAGTTTGAGCAAGCTCTGAGAGTTGGTGATGGACAGGGAAGCCTGGTGTGCTGCAGTCCATGGGGTCACAAAGAGTCGGACACAAGTCAGCAACTGAATTGAACTGAACTGAGAATGCAGTGACACACAAAGTGCTGAAGATAGTGCCTGCCCTGTAGTAAGTTCTTAATGAATGGTTTCTATGATTGCTCATACTTTTCCCCTGCTTCTCTGCTTCATGGAAGCCCATCTCCTTTGCCAACTGAAAGCCTACATCTTATCAAATGTGCCTTTTCATCATCTTCTAGTATATATGGGCTTTTTTCTTCTCTGGACTCTGACCTTTATAGCCTGTATCAGGCAATTTCATATTATTTCATCCTTAATAGTGTGTATCATTCTGTGGCTGTGTTCAACTAGAATATAGCTGGAATCTTCATGGCTAGGAAGCTCATCTCATATTTCTTTAAAGTAATGTGAGATATAGAGCATGGTGACTATAGTTAACAATACTGTATTATATACTTGAAAGTTTCTCAGAGAGTATATCTTAAATGATCTCACCACACAAGAAAGGTAATCCTGTGAGGTGATGGAGGTGTGATTATTGTAATCATATCACAATATATATGTACATCAAATCATCACACTGTATATTAAAAAATTACAATGTTTTATGTCAGTTATATCTCTATGAAACTTAAAAAAAATGACAAAAATACAAAATAATATAAATGCACATAATATAGTTTCTGGCACATAGTAGGAACTCAAAATATTTTTACTTCTTTTTATTCTTCCTCTCCTTCCTTTTTTCTCCTCTTTCTCTTTCTGCTCTCCCTCCTTCCTATCTACTGCACTGGAAGCACCCAGTGCAGTCCTGAAGGGCCCACAAAATGCGGGTACAGTTCTTTCCCACAATAATTGTTCACTAAATATTTTAGGATGACCAGTAAAGAAGTTCTGCCATATCAGAATCTCAGCTGGTTTCATAGTAGAAATTGACATGCTGATCCTAAAATTCATATAGAATTACATATGGAATAGCCAGAATACTATGCCAAATACTATGCAGTGCCAAAGAATGCTCAAACTACTGCACAATTGCACTCATCTCACACACTAGTAAAGTAATGCTCAAAATTCTCCAAGCCAGGCTTCAGCAATACGTGAACCGTGAACTTCCAGATATTCAAGCGGGTTTTAGAAAATGCAGAGGAACCAGAGATCAAATTGCCAACATCCCCTGGATCATCGAAAAAGCAAGGGAGTTCCATAAAAACCTCTATTTCTGTTTTATTGACTATGGCAAAGCCTTTGCCTGTGTGGATCACAATAAACTGTGGAAAATTCTGAAAGAGATGGGAATACCAGACCACCTGACCTGCCTCTTGAGAAACCTGTATGCTGGTCAGGAAGCAACAGTTAGAACTGGCCATGGAACAACAGACTGGTTCCAAATAGGAAAAGGAGTACGTCAAGGCTGTATATTGTCACCTTGCTTATTTAACTTCTATGTGGAGTACATCATGAGAAACACTGGGCTGGAAGAAGCACCAGCTGGAATCAAGATTTCCGGGAAAAACATCAATAACCTCAGATATGAAGATCATACGATCCTTATGGCAGAAAGTGAAGAACTAGAGCCTCTTGATGAAAGTGAAAGAGGAGAGTGAAAAAGTTGGCTTAAAGCTCAGCATGCAGAAAACTAAGATCATGGCATCCAGTCCTGTCACTTCATGGCAAATAGATGGAGAAACAGTGGAAACAATGGCTGACTTTATTTTGGGGGGCTCCAGAATCACTGCAGATGGTGATTGCAGCCATGAAATTAAAAGACGCTTACTCCTTGGAAGGAAAGTTATGACCAACCTAGACAGCATATTCAAAAGCAGAGACATTACTTTGTCAACATAGGTCCATCTAGTCAAGGCTATGGTTTTTGCAGTAGTCATGTATGGATGTGAGAGATGGACTGTAAAGAAAGCTGTTCACAGAAGAATTGATGCTTTTGAACTGTGGTGTTGGAGGAGACTTTTCAGAGTCCCTTTGACTGAAAGGAGATCCAACCAGTCCATCCTAAAAGAGATCAGTCCTGGGTGTTCATTGGAAGGACTGATGTTAAAGCTGAAACTCCAGTACTTTGGCCACCTGATGCCAAGAGCTGACTCATTGGAAAAGACCCTGATTCTGAGAAAGATTGAGGGCAGGAGGAGAAGGGGACGACAGAGGATGAGATAGTTGGATGGCATCATTGACTCGATGGACATGGGCTTGGGTGGACTCCGCGAGTTGGTGATGGACAGGAAGGCCTGGTGTGCTGTGGTTCATGGGGTTGCAGAGTCAGACACAACTGAGCAACTGAACTGAACTGAATATAAGTCTCTATGTTACTCTTTCTATACGTCTCACTCTCTCCTCCCCTCTCCCCATGTCCATAAGTCCATTCTCTATGTCTGTTTCTCCATTGCTGCCCTGTAAATAAATTCTTCAGTACCATTTTTCTAGATTCCCTATATGAGAGTTAGAATATGATATACAGGGAGGCCTGGTGTGCTGTGGTTCAGTTCAATTCAGTTCAGTTGCTCAGTCATGTCCGACTCTTTGCGACCCCATGGACTGCAGCATGCCAGGCCTCCCTGTCCATCACCAAACCTGGAGTTTACCCAAACTCATGCCCATCGAGTCAGTGATGCCATCCAACCATCTCATCCTCTGTCTCCCCTTCTCCTCCTGACCTCAATCTCTCCCAGCATCAGGGTCTTTTCCAATGAGTCAGCTCTTTGCATCAGGTGACCAAAGTACTAGAGTTTCAGCTTCAACATCAGTTCTTCCAATGAACACCCAGGACTGATTTCCTTTAGGATGGACTAATTGGATCTCCTTGCAGTCCAAGGGACTCTCAAGAGTCTTCTCCAACACCACAGTTCAAAAGCATCAATTCTTCTGCACTCAGCTTTCTTCACAGTCCAACTCTCACATCCATACATGACCACTGGAAAAACCATTGCCTTGAGTAGATGGACCTTTGTTTCTGCTTTTTAAAATGCTGTCTAGATTGGTCATAAATTTCCTTCCAAGGAGTAAGCGTCTTTTAATTTCATGGCTGCAATCACCATCCGCAGTGATTTTGGAGCCCCCAAAAATAAGATCAGCCACTGTTTCCACTGTTTCCCCATCTATTTGCCATGAAGTGATGTGACCAGATGCCATGATATTAGTTTTCTGCATGTTGAACTTTAAGCCAACTTTTTCACTCTCCTGTTTCACTTTCATCAAGAGGCTCTTTAGTTCTTCTTCACTTTCTGCCTGTGGTTCATGGGTTCACGAAGACTTGGACATGACTGACCGGCTGAACTGAACTGAACTGAATAGCCAAGGGTTTCCCTGGTAGCTCAGCTAGCAAAGGATCTGCCTGCAATACAAGAGACCCTGGTTTGATTCCTGGGTTGGGAAGATCTGCTGGAGAAGGGATAGGCTACCCACTCCAGTATTCTTAGGCTTCCCTGATGACTCAGCTAGTAAAGAATCCACCCCTAATGCGGGAGACCTGGGTTCAATCCCTGGGTGGGGAAAATCTCCTGAAGAAGGGAACAGCTATCCAGTCCAGTATTCTGGCCTGGAGAATTCCATGGCCTGTATAGTCCATGAGGTTGCAAAGAGTCAGACACAACTGAGCAACTTTCATTTCACTTTCTGAATAGCCAAAAAAAAAAAAAATCTTGAAAAAGAACAAAATAGAGAATTCCCACTTCCCTATTTAAAAACTTACTAAAAAGCTATAGTACTCACAGTAGTATGCTACTAGCATAAGGATAGCCATATAGGTGAACAGGCTTCCTTCATAACTCAGTAGGTAAAGAATCTGCCTGCAATGAGGTCAGGAAGATCCCCTGGAAAAGGGAAATCACAATCCACTCCAGTATTGTTGCCTGGAGAATCCCATGGACAGAGGAACCTGTCAGGCTACAGTCCATGGGGTCGCAAGAGTTGGACATGACTTAGTGACTAAATCACCACCAACCACATAGGTGAGTAGAATAGAATTCAGAGTCCAGAGATAAACTCATAAGTCTATGATCAATTTATTTTCAACAACAGTGCAAACATGTTTCAATAAAGAGAAATATGTTCTCCCCAACAAATGGTTCTGAGACAACTGAATATCCACATGCAAAGGAATTTTGGACCCTTGTCTCATACCATATGTAAAAATTAACTCAAAATGGATCAAAGACATAAATGTGAGTACTAAAGCTCCAAAATTCTGAGAAGAAACCACATGAATACATCTTCATGATTTTGAACTTGGCAATAAATATTTGATATGACATCAAAAGCATGAATGGCAAAAGAAAAACAATAGGGAAATTGGAATTCTTGAAAATTGTAAACTTTTCTTAATCAAAAGGCAGTATTAAAGTAAAAATACACTTGGAGAAGATGTTCATAAATCATATTTCTGATAAAGGAATACACTCTAGAGTATTCTTTATACACTCTAGATAAAAGTGTATATCTAGAGTGTATAAAGAATATTTAATAGTCATCAATATAAAGACAAGTAAGTCAAAATAGACAAAGGATCAGAAAGACTTTTCTCCAAAGCAAATAAGCAAATGCCCAATAAGTATATGAAGAGATGCTCAACAGCATTAGTCACAAAGGAAATGCTAATTAAAACCAAGATGAGATACTACTTCATACCCATTTGTCAAAAAGACAGTAACAATTGTTGGTAAAGATGTCAAGAAAATGGAAACCTCATACATTATTGGTCGGAATGTAAATTGGTATAACCACTTTGGAAAATATTCTGGAAGTTCTTCAAAAAGTAAAATATAGAGTTACCATTTGGCCTAGGAAATCCACTCCTAGGTATATACCCCCTAAACTGAAAAACATGTTAATACAAAAGCTGTACACAAATGTTAGTATCAGCATTACTGTAATAGCACAGGTTGGAAAGAATATGAATGTCCATCAACTGATGAATGAAGAAACAAAATGTGTTATATTTATACAATGGAATATTACTTGACCATAAAAATGAACTAAGTGTTGATTCATGGCATAATATAGATGAACCTTGAAAACACTATAGTAGTGAAAGGAGCCAGAAATGAAAGGCCACAGATTGTATGATTCCACTTATATGAAATGTTCAGTGTAAGTAAATCTGTAGAGTCAGAAAGTAGATTTGAATTTACCTTGTGCTAGTGTAGGGATGTAGGCTTAGATGTGGGTGATGGTGATAGTTAAAAGAGTGAAGGATTTCTTTCTGCTTACATAATTTTATGTAATTTTCACATATACCAAATAAAAAAGTATTACTGTTCACATTCTACAGTTAAGGGATCAAAATACTGAACAAAACACTGATCAAAATACTGTAACTTGCTCATAGTTACACAGATAGTATAAGTTCCAAAATGGATTGTGATTTTGGTTGTACAACTCTGAACATACTAAAAGCCATTGAATTAGAAACTTTATTGTTTTGATAGGTAGGAAGTAAATTTATTAATATCCTTTGTAAAGAGGTTGCAGGGAAATGGGGTGCAGGACGATGGTCATCATCCCAGGTCTCGGATGAATTCCTGGGACAGGCTACTGAGTAAGCGTCCTTGGCTTCATTCAATAAGGAGTTCTGGATGAGTCATAGTAAAGTGAAAGCAAGAGACACATTCCATAGGCAGAATGCAGTCTATATCAGAAGTTGAGAGCCAAAGTAGACATGTTAAATTGGTTGGTATGTGAATTCTATCTCAGTAAGTCAGTTAGCAAAAAAAAAAAAAAAAAAAACAAAACCCAAAACAAACAAAAAACCCCAAAGTTTATGCTTAATACGTGATACCATATTTATTCTTCCAATGAAAAAATCAGAAGATCTGAGTATGCCAGTAACTTTTAAAAGCTCCCCAACTGATTTTAATATGCACCCGTAGCCAAGAGGCTCATCATTAAGGGAATGATTGATTATATTCTATGTAAACTCTGATTAAATGAATCAATCAATGGATGTCTGATGGAGGTCAGTTTTGCTTCTGTTGCCTAGAAGGTAGCCATAGTGTATGGAGTAGAGGAATCAGGAGGTGCTCATTTTATCCAAAGACCCAGCTCTTTCTCAGGCCCCAGAATGATGTGCAGGATATGACCTTGCCAAGCCCTTCCACTACATAACTATCTGCACCTGGACCACAGGACTGTGCAGAAGAGACAGGACACATGTCTGAAGATTAGAGCTCCTTTCAAAGAAAGACTTCTGTCAACACAAAGCACAATATTATTGCATTTTTCTAAAGCTGTGTGAATTTCCACATGCCATCTGCCTGTTATGTTTATAAGTTCCTGCCTGAAGTAGGTTTGCATTTATGTTGACAGAATCTGAAGGCAAAATTGTGATGTTGTTCCTCAGAATTAGTATTGTGTTGTCTTTTTTTTTCCCATGCCTTAAGGTAATTTATTATTTTTTTTAAATTTTATTTTATTTTTAAACTTTACATAATTGTATTAGTTTTGCCAAATATCAAAATGAATCCATCACAGGTATACATGTGCTCCCCATCCTGAACCCTCCTCCCTCCTCCCTCCTCATCTCCCAGGGAGACCCTACATGAGTGAATCTAATGCATATAAATGAGGGCACTTAGATGCCATCCTTAGCGCAAGGTGGTCAGACTGTCAAACTTAATGACTTAATGTAGTGCTAATCAATCTAGCTTGTATAATTTAATAGAGATAATTAAAATGTTGAATAGAATAAAATATTTTGCATTTTGAACCATTTTTATTCCTTATTCACTTTCATTAAACAGAAGTAAAAAGTGTGTTATTGTCATTTTACACTTTTGTTAGCCATGCTTGCCAACAGCAAAGCTATGGGGACAGGTACATACAACTTTTTACCCGGAGATCTCTATGCAAGCATTACCACTATTGAGCACTTAAAATTCAGTTACAGTTTGCAGCACACAGTTTTTTTTTTTTTTTAATCATAGAACAGTTGTGCTTTGTATAGTCACATGTAGAGCCAAGACACCTGGGAATTTTCCTGACCCTGGGTTCAGTATGACCCTTTTGGAAGGGACTGAAAGATCTTTACAGCATTCTGTGCCCCAGACAGAGGCCCTGAGAATAGGACTACTCCCCTCCAAATGCCAAGCAGGATCCCAAGTGCTCTGCACAGCACCTGGCATGATGTGACATCTTCCTTTCTCCAGGTCACTCTTTGCTTTTTTGCTGCATTATTTCATTAATGGTCATCCTTCACGTCATCTGTTCTTTGGCCCCTTTGCTCTGTTAGGCCTTCAATTCTCACCACCTTGTCCCCAGATCGCATGGTTCCTTTGATCTGTGTCAGTGCATTTTCTCATAACATTCATGGCACAGTTCCCATCTGCTCAGGTTAAAAGATGTAAGGATCTTATTTTACCAAAATTTTTTCTTAAGCGCATGCACGCCCATGCACACACATGCACATGCGGACACACACACACAACTTTTCCTTTCCATTCTAACCTCTTAATCCTGTAGAGGCGTACACTAAGTTTACAGAGGCAACATAGGAAAACTCTAACTAATCACAGAACCTTCAAATTCCTGCCCAAAGAACTACATTCTGTTTTTTCTAATTTATAATGATATTATTTTGAAGTATAGTTGATTTACAGTGTTGCGTTAGTGTCATGTGTACAGCACAGTGATTCAGTTATATATATATATATATATATATATATATGGATATATTTCAGATTCTTTTCACAATAAGTTATTATTAAATATTAGATATAGTTCCCTGTGCTATACAGTAGGTCCTTGTTTACTGTATGTGTAGTAGTGTGAATCTACTAGTCCCACACTCCTAATTTATCTCTCTCTCCACCCTCTTTCCCCTTTGGTAACCATAAGCTTCTTTTCTATGACTGTGAGCCTGTTTCTGTTTTGTAAATAAGTTCATTTGTATCATTTTTCTTAGATGCCACATCAGTTCAGTTCAGTTCAGTCACTCAGTCCTGTCCAACTCTTTGCGACCCCATGAATCACAGCACGCCAGGCCTCCCTGTCCATCACCTACTCCCAGAGTTTACCCAAACTCACGTGCATCGAGTCGGTGATGCCATCCAGCCATCTCATCCTCTGTCGTCCCATTCTCCTCATGCCCCCAATCCCTCCCAGCATCAGAGTCTTTTCCAATGAGTCAACTCTTCGCATGAGGTGGCCAAAGTATGGAGATTCAGCTTTAGCATCAGTCCTTCCAATGAACACCCAGGGCTGATCTCCTTTAGGATGGACTGGTTGGATCTCCTTGCAGTCCAAGGGACTCTCAAGAGTCTTCTCCAATACCACAGTTCAAAAGCATCAATTCTTCACCGCTCAGCTTTCTTCACAGTCCAACTCTCACATCCAAACGTGACCACTGGAAAAACCATAGCCTTGAATAGACAGACCTTTGTTGGCAAAGTAATGTCTCTGCTTTTGAATATGCTATCTAGGTTGGTCATAACTTTCCTTCCAAGGAGTAAGCGTCTTTTAATTTCATGGCTGCACTCACCATCTGCAGTGATTTTGGAGCCCCCAAAAATAAAGTCTGACACTGTTTCCACTGTTTCCACTGTTTCCCCATCTATTTCCCATGAAGTGATGGGACCGGATGCCATGATCTTCGTTTTCTGAATGTTGAGCTTTAAGCCAACGTTTTCACTCTCCTCTTTCACTTTCATCAAGAGGCTTTTTAGTTCCTCTTCACTTTATGACATAAGGTGTCATCTGCATATCTGAGGTTATTAATATTTGTCCTGGCAATCTTGATTCCAGCTGGTGCTTCTTCCAGCCCAGAGTTTCTTATGATGTACTCTGCATATAAGTTAAATAAGCAGGGTGACAATATATAGCCTTGACATACTCCTTTTCCTATTTGGAACCAGTCTGTTGTTCCATGTCCAGTTCTGACTGTTGCTTCCTGACCTGCATATAGGTTTCTCAAGAGGCAGGTCAGGTGGTCTGGTATTCCCATCTCTTTCAGAATTTTCCACAGTTTATTGTGATCCACACAGTCAAAGGCTTTGGCATAGTCAATAAAGCAGAAATAGATGTTTTTCTGGAACTCTCTTCCCTTTCCCATGATCCAGTGGATGTTAGCAATTTGATCTCTGGTTCCTCTGCCTTTTCTAAAACCAGCTTGAACATCTGGAAGTTCACGGTTCACATATTGCTGAAGCCTGGCTTGGAAAATTTTGAACATTACTTTACTAGCATGTGAGATGAATGCAATTGGACAGTAATTTGAGGATTCTTTGTCATTGCCTTTCTTTGGGATTGGAATGAAAACTGACCTTTTACAGTCCTGTGGCCACTGCTGAGTTTTCCAAATTTGCTGGCATATTGAGTGCAGTATTTTCACAGCATCATCTTTCAGGATTTGAAATAGCTCACATGTGTCATATCATATGATATAGTGTTCAATACTATGGACAATGCAACTGCCAAAATTAAGAAGGAAAAACAAGAACAGTGGTGGAACACACAGTGATGCATAGTAGATGTTCAGCAAGCATTTCCTTAATGGATTTATTTGTTTCACTCAAGGCTTTGACTTACTTAGTAATTCTATATAACCTTGGAGATAGAAAAATGATAAAAACCTAAAGCAATAGGCTTTCTCTCAATAGCATGTTTTATTTGAATGTTCAGAGAAAAAGGCAGAAGGACAAATGAGCACTTTCCCCAGTCATCCAGAAGGTTAGTTTTGGACAGTATTTCTTACACTGTAGCATGCATCAGAATTGCCTGGAGGGCTTGTTAAAACAGATTGCCAAGTGCCACCCTCAGAGTTTCTGATTCACCATATCTGGGATGGTGCATTTCTAACAACTTCCCAGGTGATGCTGATGCTGTGGGTCACAGGGTGACTATCTTAGCTTGCCTGAAAGTGGGGAGTTTTCCAGAATTTTGGACTCTGAGCACTTAAAACTAGGACAATCCTGGGCACACTTACTGGTTAGGACCAGACTTTGAGAACCATTAACCTTAAAGGTTGTATGGTAATCAGCAAGATACTTGACATGTTCAGATAATACCAATATCCCATAATATCTCAAATCTAGATAGCCAAATGCAGTGATTGAGTCAGTCACAGAGGAGACATTTATAATTGGAAATTCGGTGTAAGTGGACTGGTTTCTAAGCCTTATTCCCCACCCCACCCATCCTCTGCCCAAGTCCCTGAACTAGAAGAAATCTCTGGTTCAGCTCTTTCCTGTGCTCCAGGTTGAATCTGCTTTGAAGTAGGGGCCTAGATCTACCCTGGGAGGCACTGTATAAGTGCAACTCCTGGGTAAGACAGACCTATGTTCAAATCTGCCACTTCTAAGCCATGCAGCCTTGCTTAAGGCATTCAAGTTTCCTGAGCTTCAGTTTCATGTAGAAAATGAGTATTATTACTAAAACGTCTTCCTCACGGACTTCCCTGGTGGCTCAGACAGTAAAGCCTACAATGCGGGAGACCCAGGTTCTATCCCTGGGTCGGGAAGATCCTCTGGAGAAGGAAATGGCAACCCACTCCAGTACTCTTGCCTGGAAAATCCCATAGATGAAGGAGCGTGGTAGGCTACAGTCCATGGGGTCGCAAAGAGTTGGACACGACTGAGCGACTTCACTTCACTTTCCTCACAGGTGTTGTTATGAGAACTGTTGTGAGGATTAAAACGAAGGTACGAATTAAGTCATATATATGGCTTTCCTGCTGGGTCAAATGGTAAAGAATCTGTCTACAATGCAGGAGACTCAGGTTCGATCCCTGGGTCAGGAAGATCCCCTGGAGGAGGGCACGATAACCCATTCCATTATTCTTGCCTGGAGAATCCCATGGACAGAGGAGCCTGGCTATAGTTCTTGGGTTTGCAAAAATTTGGACACGACTAATTGAGTAAAACTTTCACTTTCTTTCATGGTGCCTAGCATATAGTAGGCCCAAAATAAATAGGAAGTATAATCATAAAGCTCCCAAGGTCTAAGGCCCATTAATGGATAGTTTATGAACTCAGAAAAGATGGAAAGTTTGCCCTTCCCCAAAGAGCTATAAAGTCATTGATGTGAGGTACTTTGACTTCATTGTGTGACTTAAAGACTTGAGTCCTCTGAAACATGTACATTACTGTATGTAAAATAGAGGACCAGTTCAAGTTCAATGCAAGAAGCAGGGCACCCAAAACCAGTGTTCTGGGACAACCTAGAGGGATAAGGTGGGGAGGGAGGTTGGAGGGGTGTTCAGGATGCGGTCGGGGGTGGGGGGACATGTATACCCGTGGCCAGTTCATGCTGATATATGGCAAAAACCATCACAATATTGTAAAGTAATTATTCTCCAGTTAAAATTAATTAATTTTTAAAAATAGCTAAGGTACATATACACAATGGAGTATTACTCAGCCATTAAAAAGAATACATTTGAATCAGTTCTAATGAGGTGGATGAAACTGGAGCCTATTATACAGAGTGAAGTAAGCCAGAAGGAAAAACATAAATACAGTATACTAACGCATATATATGGAATTTAGAAAGATGGTAACAATAACCCGGTGTACGAGACAGCAAAAGAGACACTGATGTATAGAACAGTCTTATGGACTCTGTGGGAGAGGGAGAGGGTGGGAAGATGTGGGAGAATGGCAGTGAAACATGTAAAATATCATGTAGGAAACGAGTTGCCAGTCCAGGTTCGATGCATGATGCTGGATGCTTGGGGCTGGTGCACTGGGACGGCCCAGAGGGATGGTATGGGGAGGGAGGAGGGAGGAGGGTTCGGGATGGGGAACACATGTATACCTGTGGCGGATTCATTTTGAAATTTGGCAAAACTAATACAATTATGTAAAGTTTAAAAATAAAATAAAATTGGAAGAATAAAAAAAAAAAAAAAAAAGAAAAGAAAAAAAAAAAAAATAGCTCAGTGAAAGAACAGAAGAGAATTCAAAGATAGAAATTAGGTGGCAAAAAAATTTCAGAGAAAAATAACTCTTCTGCTTAACTAGAGACTAAGCAGGTTAATGAATTAAGAATCATTTAAAGCATTTTCAGTTAACAGACCTTCTCCCTACATCTACCTAGCCACTGTCAGCCACATTTTTAAGTAGGCAAAGTTTGTTTTCCTCGCTGGAATCCTGTGCTTGCCTAGGACCACCTTTCACATAGGGCTCAGTCTAGTGGGGTCTCCTACTATTGGCAACTGGTGGCTGCTAAACATCCCAAAGTGCATGGGGCTGCCCTCCAACAGCAGAATTGTCTGGCCCCAAATGTCAATAATTCTGCAATTAAGAAACTATTTTAGGCCTTCAGTATTCAAATTGCTGACAGAGGACCACGTGTTCTGCTTTGTAACCTCTGGGCCAATGTCTTCCTAGAACAAGTTTCATCCAAGATTTAGGACCCTTTTAGAAGCATTGAACAAGCATGAATATACTATGGTCTGGAATTCCAAACATTTTAAGATACGAGTCTTGTAAAAAGTTTATAAATTTTAGCCACATAGTATTCTCATGAGAGTGAAAAGTATTATGGTGGGCAGGTAGTAATACTTTTTTAATATGGTGAAATATATTCAAAATAAAATTTAACATTTAACCATTTTTAAGTGTACAGTTCAGTAACATTAAGCCCACACTCATTGTTGTGAAGCCCTCACCACCATCCATTGCCAGAACTTTTTCATCTTCCCTAACTGAAGCTCTGGGACTCTGTCCCTGTGGAGTTCCAGAAAAACATCTACTTCTACTTTCTTCTGCTTATTGACTACACCAAAGCCTTTGACTGTGTGGATCACAACAAACTGGAAAATTCTTCAAGAGATGGGAATACCAGACCACCTGACCTGCCTCTTGAGAAATCTTTATGGAGATCAAGAAGCAGCAGTTAGAACTGGACATGGAACAACAGATTGGTTCCAAACTGGGAAAAGATTATGTCAAGGCTATATATTGTCACCCTGCTTATGTAACTTATATGCAGAGTACATCATGTGAAATGCTGGACTGGATGAAGCACAGCTGGAATTAATATTGCTGGGAGAAATATAAATAACCTCAGATAGGCAGATAACACTACCCTTACAGCAGAAACTGAAGAAGAACTAAAGAGGCTCTTAATGAAAGTGAAAGAGGAGAGTTAAAAAATTGGCTTAAAACTCAACATTCAGAAAACAAAGATCATGGCATCCAGTCCCATCACTTCATGGCAAATAGATGGGGAACAATGGAAACAGTGACAGGCTTTATTTTCTTGGGCTCCAAAATCACTTCAGATGGTGACTGCAGCCATGAAATTAAAAATACTTGCTCCTTTGAAGAAAAGTTATGTGAGACAGCAAGAGAAACACAGATGTAAAAAACAGTCTTTTGGACTCTGTGGGAGAAGGCAAGCATGGGATGATCTGAGAGAATAGCACTGAAACACGCATATTATCATATGTGAAACAGATTACCAGTCCAGGTTCGATGAATGAGACAGGGTGCTCAGGGCTGGTGCACTGGGATGACCCTGAGGGATGGGATGGGGAGGGAGGTTGAAGGGGGGTTCAGGATGGGGAACACATGTACACGCATGGCTGATTCATGTGAATGTATGGCAAAAACCACTACAATATTATAAAGTAATTAGCATCCAAATAAAATAAATTAATTAATTAAAAAAAGAAAAGCTATGACCAAACTAGACAGCATATTAAAAAGCAGAGACATTACTTTACCAACAAATGTCTGTCTAGTCAAAGCTACGGTTTTTCCAGTAGTCATATATGCATGTAAGAGTTAGACTATAAAGAAAGCTGAGTGCTGAAGAATTGATGCTTTTGAACTGTGGTGTTAGAGAAGATTCTTGAGAGTCCCTTGGGCTGCAAGGAGATCAGTCAGTCCTAAAGGAAACCAGTCCTGAATATTCATTGGAAGGACTGATGTTGAAGCTGAAACTCGAATACTTTGGCCACCTGATGTGAAGAACGAACTCATTTGGAAAGATCCTGATGCTGGGAAAGATTGAAGGCGAGAGGAAAAGGGGATGACAGAGGATGAGATGGTTGGATGGCATCACTGACTCAATGGACATGAGTTTGAGCAAGCTCCAGAGGTTGGTGATGGACAGAGAGGCCTGGCGTGCTGCAGTCCATGGGGTTGCAAAGAGTCGGACATGACTGAGTGACTGAACGGAACTGAACTGAAGCTCTGTACCCATTAAACAATAACTCCTTGCTTCCCAGCCCCTGACAACCATTTTTCTTCTTTCTGTCTAGACCTAGAATTTGCCTGTTCTAGGTTTCTCATATAATTCAACCATACAATATTTGTCCTCTTGAAACTGGCTTATTTCACTTATCATAATATTTTCAAAATTCATTCATGTGGTAGCATGTATCATAATTTTCCTCCTTTTAAAGAAAGAATAATATTTTTTGTGAATATACGACATTTTTAAAAAAGTTAATTCATCTATTGATGAGCATTTGGGTTATGTCCACCCTTTGGCTATTGTGAATAATTTTGATATGAACATGGTTGTACAAAATATATTTGAGACCCTATTTTTAGTCTCTTAGATATATACCCAGAAATAGAACTGCTGGATTTCATAGTGATTCTATTTAATTTTGTAAGGAGCTGCCATGCTGTTTTCCACAGCAGGAGCAGCAGTTCCACTTTACCCTCCCATCAATAGTGCACAGGGCCTTCAATTTCTCCACATTCTTGCCAACACTTGCTATCTTCTGTTGTGTTCTGTTTTTGTTAATCATCTAAGTAGGTATGATGTAATAGTTCATTTGGTTTTGATTTGTAATTCCCTAATGATTTGTTGATGTTGAGCACTTTTTCTTGTGACTTTTGGCCATCTGTGTATCTTCTTTAGTGAAATGTCTATTCAAGTTATTTGCTTATTTTAAGTTAGGTTGTTTGTACTTTGTTATTGTTGTTGAGTTGGAAATGTTACAACCACTGAAGCAAAAACATTCTAGGTGTTCTCTGCTTTTCTGGCTCTGTCCCCGGAACACTGGGGTGGAGTAGCTCCCTCACCTCTGTTTTTTTTCAGTGAAGGCACAGTGAAGACCTTGGGGAATCTAGACCCTAAGACCTTGCTCTCAGCTCTTGGTTATCTGGTGATAAATTTCACACTAATACTTTCAGGCTAAAAATGGGCTAATAAAAGAACTTCCAGCTCATAATTGCATTCCAGAGTGTGGTTCTTGGATAAGATACCCAAAGAAATGAGTTTCACTTGGTGAAATTTCTGGTACCTGGGGGAAATTAACTTTGAGTAGAGCAACTTTCAGTTTTATCTTCACGTTGTTTAGGCAACACTGTACTTCACTTATTTAATTTTCACACATTGCATGTCTTTTTTCCAACTCTTTGAACTTCATATGATAGAAAAAACTAATAACCTCTGCATTTGTGTTGAAGAATAGCCAGGTTCATCACAAAGAGCTTGAGGATATGTTTTTATTTAATTTTCTTTACCAACATATTAAGAATTTGTTTACAATGTGATTCTCTGTACTTTTCCAAAAATGTGTTTAAATTTACTCATGGAAACTGAGGAGGTTTGGGACAGAAGATTGTGTTTCTGCAGCTCAGAAACTCCCTCTCACCAAAATATGTTGGATTCTGTGCATGGGCAGTCAGTAGTTGCTATGCTGTTTTTTAGAGGTGGGACTCTGCCTTATTTGCACACATGATGTCTGTGTTTTTTATGAGAGGATTAATCATAGCTATGATTTCTATTGCTCTTACTGTGTACCAGGTACTGTTGTAACCTCTTTCTCTCTCAATCTCTCAAGTGGCTTGGAATCGATTTCCAGAGCTTTCATAGGTCTCTTTCTAGGGTCTGTTCTCCCAAAGGCAGACTATACTGTTAGTGTGTATACATCTAGGCCCCAGAATGATATTGTGGGATGTGTGAGTGAATCTTTCACGCTCAGCCTAGAGTTTCCACTCATATGTACCAGACAGGATAGTGTACTATGCAGACAGGAGTGGGAAGAGAAGGGAGGTAGGCCAGATTTCCTTGTGTTGCCAAATGTTTATGAAGAGTTCTAAGGAGCTCAAGAATTCTTCAAACCTAGACTTCCAGGTTGTTATGTAGGAATATTTATCAAGGTAGGAAGATAAAACGTATTTTATTTAACAGTTTGTTAAACTTATTTGGACACATGGTATATAGACCTTCATTTGTACACTTGTCCCCATGCCACACACATGTTGGGGACAGGCTTGTTTAACGCTATGGATATGGTGTAACTGGAAGGTTTGAATAGCCTATCAGTGAGGTGGGGTGGTGGTGGGTGGTGAGGGGAGGGGAAGGGAAGGAGGACACATACCTAACAGGCAAAATTATCACTGCTCCTTAGAGCTATGGACTTCCCAGGTGGTGCTAGTGGTAAAGAATCCGCCTGCCAATGCAGGAGACATAAGAGTCATGGGTTCGATCCCTGGGTTGGGAAGATCCCCTGGAGAAAGAAATGGCTACCCACTCTAGTATTCTTGCCTGGAAAATTCCATGGACAGAGTAGCCTGGTGGGCTATAGTCTATGGGGTCACAAAGAGTTGAATGTAATTGAGCACAGCTCCAATAAGATGAGTGGTTTAATACAGAGTATTTTTTGTTATTATTTTATATTTATTATTTTTTGTTTTATATTTCTTATTTTTTGTTTTTAGGCAGCAATTAAGGGCCACTTTATTTTTTTATTTATTTTTTTAGTTTTTGGCTAGGCTGTGTCCTTGTTGCCACACTCCAGCCTTCTCTAGTTTCAGTGAGCGGGGTCTACTCTTCTTTGCGGTGTGCATGCTTCTCATTGTGGTGGCTTCTCTCATTGTGGAGCATGGGCTTTAGTACTTGTGTTGCGTGGGCTTTGTTGCTCTGCAACACATGGCATCTTCCTGGACCAGGGATTGAACTCATGTGCCTTGCATTGGCAGTCAGATTCTTAACCACTGGGCCACCAGGGAAGTCCCAGTACATAGAGCTTTGAACCAGACTCTCTGGGTTTTAATCCTGGTTCTACAATTTGTTAGCTCTATAACCTTGAGCAAGTTGCTTTCTCTGTTTCTCAGTTTTCTTATTTGTAAAATGGGGATGATATTTATTGTATCTTCAGTTCAGTTCAGTTCAGTCACTCAGTTGTGTCCAACTCTTTGTGACCCCATGGACTGCAGCACTTCAGGCCTCCCTGTCCATCACCAGCTTGAAAGGTTGTTACTGAACCATGAAAAGACGCTGGGATTCTTGGCCTCTGGAGGAGAAGTATTCAATCCGGGGCCAGAGACGAGGCTTGATTGCTCAGAGCTCTTGTGTAATAAAGTTTTATTAAAGTATAAAGGAGATAGAGAAAGCTTCTGACATAGGCATCAGAAGGGAGCAGAAAGAGTACCCCCCTGCTAGTCTTCAGCTGGATGTTATATAGTCACTAGCAGTTTGTTAATGAAAGAAAGGAATGTTTTAAAACTCAGAATGGCACCAGGCCCTTCATCCATAAGATGTATTTTGGGATAATCTTGGCACCAGATAAGTCATCCCGGGCCATAAAATTATTGACTTGAATCTTGTAGAAGGGCAGATTACCATACAAATAGTTTCATTTACATAGATTAGGGGAACAATATCTGAGTATAACATAATGGTTTGTCAAGTAGGTTCTGAGCCATTAGGCAGAACCGATGTGAAGACAGAGTCTGGGGTAAATGCATAGTACATTAACATAGCTTAAGACAAACATTTCCATAAGAAGAATGTATTGGTTAACTCAAGGTTTGAGTTAACTTCAGGTGGAACCAGGTGTCATTGTGGCGACACAGTATTTTAAGAGAAACCTCCTTTTAAATTTGTATAGAGAAGGGGAAAAAAAATATATCACTAGTTTGTTTCCTCATGCCACTTAAGAGAGATAAAAATGTCTGACACTTGCAGCGTATTTCCTCCGTTTGGAGACCCCTGGCCTTCCTGCATGTTACCCTCTCAAGCTCCTGGAGCCTGCTTAAACTCATGTCCATTGAGTTGGTGATGCCATCCAACCATCTCATCCTCTTCTCCCACCTTCTCCTCCAACCTGCAATCTTTCCCAGCATCAAGGTTGTTCAAATCAGTGAGTTCTTCAATCAGGTGTCCAAAGTATTGGAGTTTCAGCTTCAGTATCAGTCCTTCAAATGAACATTAAGGACTGATTTCCTTTAGGATGGGCTGGTTGGATCTCCTTGCTGTCCAAGGGACTCTCAAGAGTCTTCTCCAACACCACAGTTCAAAAGCAACAATTCTTCAGTGCTCAGCTTTCTTTATAGTCCAGCTCTCACATTCATACATGACTACTGGAAAATCCATAGCTTTGACTAGAGATACCTTTGTTGGCAAAGTAATGTCTCTGCTTTTTAATATGCGGACTAGGTTGGTCATAACTTTTCTTCCAAGAAGCAAACGTCTTTTAATTTCATGGATGCAGTCACCATCTGCAGTGATTTTGGAGTCCCCTTAAATAAAGTTTGTCACTGTTTCCACTGTTTCCTCATCTATTTGCCATGAAGGGATGGCACTGGATGCCATGATCTTCATTTTCTGAATGTTGTTTGTTTTTATATTTTTTAAAATTTATTTTAATTGGAGGCCAATTACTTTACAATATTGTAGTGGTTTTTGCCATACATTCACATGAATCAGCCATGGGTGTACATGTGTTCCCCATCCTTAACCTCCCTCCCACCCCCCTCCCCATCCCATCCCTCAGGGTCATCCCAGTTCACCAGCCCTGAGAACCCTGTCTCATGCATCGAACCTGGACTGGCAATCTATTTCACATATGATAATATATATGTTTCAATGCTATTCTCTCAAATCATCCCACCCTCGTCTTCTCCCACAGAGTCCAAAAGTCTGTTCTTCACATCTGTGTCTCTTTCGCTGTCTCGCATATAGGGTCATAGTTACCATCTTTCTAAATTCCATATATATGCATTAATATACTGTATTGGTGTTTTTCTTTCTGACTTACTTCACTCTGTATAATAGGATCCAGTTTTATCCACCTCATTAGAACTGATTTAAATGCATTCTATTTAACAGCTGAGTAATATTCCATTGTGTACCACAGCTTTCTTATCCATTCGTCTGCCGATGGACATCGAGGTTGCTTCCATGTCCTGGCTATTGTAAACAGTGCTACAATGAACATTGGGGTAAATGTGTCTCTTTCGGTTATGGTTTCCTTGGTGTGTATGCCTAGCAGTGGGATTGCTGGGTCATATGGCAGTTCTATTTCCAGTTTTTTAAGGAATCTCCACATTGTTCTCCATAGTGACTGTACTAGTTTGCACTCCCACCAACAGTGTAAGAAGCTTCCTTTTTCTCTGCACCCTCTCCAGCTTTTATTGTTCGTAGACTTTTTGATAGCAGCCATTCTGACCGGCAGGAGATGACACCTCATTGTGGGTTTGATTTGCATTTCTCTGATAATGAGTGGTGTTGAGCATCTTTTCATGTGTTTGTTAGCCATTTGTATGTTTTCTTTGTAGAAATGTCTATTTAGTTCTTTGGCCCATTTTGATTGGGTCGCTTGTTTTTCTGAAATGTAGCTGCAGGAGGTGCTTGTATATTTTTGAGATTAATTCTTTGTCAGTTGCTTCATTTCCTATTATTCTCTCCCATTCTGAAGGCTGTCTTTTCACCTTGCTTATAGTTTCCTTCGTTGTGCAAAAGCTTTTAAGTTTAATTAGGTCTTGTTTATTTATTTTTGGTTTTATTTCCATTACTCTGGGAGGTGGATCTTAGAGGATCCTGCTATGATTTACGTCAGAGAGTGTTTTGCCTATGTTTTCCTCTAGGAGTTTTATAGTTTCTGGTCTTACATTTAGATCTTTAATCCATTTTGAGTTTATTTTTGTGTATGGTGTTAGAAAGTGTTCTAGTTTCATTCTTTTACAAGAGGTTGACCAGTTTTCCCAGCATCACTTGTTAAAGACATTGTCTTTTCTCCATTGTATATTCTTGCCTCCTTTGTCAAAGATAATGTGTCCATAGGTGCGTGGATTTATCCCTGTGCTTTCTATTTTGTTCCATTGACTATGTTTCTTTGTGCCAGTTCTATACTGACTTGATGACTGTAGCTTTGTAGTATAGCCTGAAGTCAGGCAAGTTGATTCCTTCAGTTCCATTCTTCTTTCTCAAGATTGCTTTAGCTATTCGAGGTTTTTTGTATTTCCATACAAATTGTGAAATTGTTTGTTCTAGTTCTCTGAAAAATACCGTTGGTAGCTTGATAGGGATTACATTGAATCTATGTATTGCTTTGGGTAGTATACTCATTTTCACTGTATTGATTCTTCCAATCCATGAACATGATATATTTCTCCATCTATTTGTGTCATCTTTGATTTCTTTCATCAGTGTTTTAAAATAGCAACCCACTCCGGTACTCTTTCCTGGAGATCCCATGGATGGAGGAGCCTGGTGCATGGGGTTGACAAAGAGTCAAACACAACTGAGCGATTTCACTTTCACTTTCACATATATAGGTCTTTTACTTCTTTAGGTAGATTTATTTCTAAGTATTTTATTCTTTCTGTTGCAGTGGTGAATGAAATTGTTTCCTTAATTTCTCTTTCTGTTTTCTCATTGTTAATGTATAGGAATGTAAGGGATTTATGTGTGTTAATTTTATATCCTGCAACTTTACTGTATTCATTGATTAGCTCTAGTAATTTTCTGGTGGAGTCTTTAGGGTTTTCTATGTAGAGGATCATGTCATCTGCAAACAGAGTTTTACTTCTTCTTTTAAAATCTGAATTCCTTTTATTTCTTTTTATTCTCTGATAGCTGTGGCTAAAACTTCCAAAACTATGTTGAATAGTAGTGGTGAGAGTGGGCATCCATGTCTTGTTCCTGACTTTAGGGGAAATGCTTTCAATTTTTCACCATTGAGGATAATATTTGCTGTGGGTTTATCATAAATGGCTTGTATTATGTTGAGTTATGTTCCTTCTATGCCTGCTTTCTGGAGGGTTTTTTTTTTTTATCATAAATGGATGTTGAATTCTGTCAAAGGCTTTCTCTGCATCTATTGAGATAATCATATGGTTTTTATCTTTCAATTTGTTAATGTGGAGTATCACATTGATTGATTTGTGAACATTGAAGAATCCTTGCATCCCTGGGATAAAGCCCACTTGGTCATGATGTATGATCTTTTTAATATGTTGTTGGATTCTGTTTGCTATAATTTTGTTAAGAATTTTTCGTCTATGTTCATCAGTGATTTTGGCCTATAGTTTTCTTTTTTTGTGGCATGTTTGTCTGGTTTTGGTATTAGCGTGTTGGTGGCCTCATAGAATGAGTTTGGAAGTTTACCTTCCTCTGCAATTTTCTGGAAGAGTTTGAGTAGGAAAGGTGTTAGCTCTTCTCTAAATTTTTGGTAGAATTCACCTGTGAAGCCATCAGGTCCTGGCCTTTTGTTTGTTGGAAGATTTCTGATTAAGGTTTCGATTTCTGTGCTTGTGATGGGTTTTTTAAGATTTTCTATTTCTTCCTGGTTCAGTTATGGAAAGTTATACTTTTCTAAGAACTTGTCCATTTGTTCCAAGTTGTCCATTTTATTGGCATATAGTTGCTGATCATAGTCTCTTATGATCTTTTGTTTTTCTCTGTTGTCTGTTGTGATTTCTCCATTTTTATTTCTAATTTTGTTGATTTGATTCCTCTCCCTTTGTTTCTTGATAAGTCTGGCTAATGATTTGTCTATTTTATTTATCTTTTCAAAAAACCAGTTTTTGGCTTTGTTGATTTTGGCTATGGTCTCCTTTGTTTCTTTTGCAGTTATTTCTGCTCTAATTTTTAAGATTTCTTTCCTTCTGCTAACCATGGGGTGCTTCATTTCTTCTTTTCTCTAGTTGCTTTAGGTGTAGAGTTAGGTTATTTTTTTGCTTTCTCTCCTGTTTGTTGAGGTAGGCTTGTATGCTATGAACCTTCCCCTTAGCACTGCTTTTACTGAATCCCATAGGTTTTGGGTTGTTATATTTTCATTTTCATTTGTTTCTATGCATATTTTGATTTCTTTTTTGATTTCTACTATGATTTGTTGGTTACTCAGATGTTTGTTGTTTAGCCTTCATGTTTGTATTCTTAATAGTTTTTTTTTTCCTTTAGTTTACATCTAATCTTATCACATTGTGATTAGAATAGATGCTTGAGATGATTTAAATGTTTTTGAATTCACCAAGGCTACCTTTATGGCCCAAGATGTGATCTATCCTGGAGAAGGTTCCATGTGCACTTCAGAAAAAAAGTGAAATTCATTGTTTTAGGGTGAAATGTCCTATAGATATCAATTAGGTCTAACTGTAAATTGTATCATTTAAAGTTTGTGTTTCCTTGCTAATTTTCTGTTTAGTTGATCTATCCATAGGTGTTAGTGGGGTATTAAATTCTCCCACTATTATTGTGTTACTGTTAATTTTCCCTTTCATACTTGTTAGCATTTGCCTTATGTATTGAGGTGCTTCTATGTTGGGTGCATATATATTTATAATTGTTATATCTTCTTCTTGGATTGATCCTTTGATCATTATGTAGTGTCCTTTTTTGTCTCTTTTCCTGGCCTTTATTTCAAAGTCTATTTTATCTGATATGAGTATTGCTACTCCTGCTTTCTTTTGGGCTCCATTTGCATGAAATAATTTTTTTCAGCCCTTCACTTTCAGTCTGTATGTGTCCCTAGGTTTGAGGTGGATCTCTTGTAGGCAGCATATATAGGGGTCTTGTTTTTGTATCCATTCAGCCAGTCTTTGTCTTTTGGTTGGGGCATTCAACCCATTGACATTTAAGGTAATTATTGATAAATATGGTCCCATTGCCATTTACTTTGTTGTTTTGGGTTTGAGTTTATAAACCTTTTTTGTGTTTCCTGTCTAGAGAAGATCCTGTAGCATTTGTTGAAGAGTTGGTTTGGGAGTGGTGAATTCTCTGAGATTTTGCTTTTCTGTAATGCTTTTGAGTTCTCCTTCATATTTGAATGAGATCCTTGCTGGATACAGTAATCTGGGTTGTAGGTTTTTCTCTTTCATCACTTTAAATATGTCATGCCATTCCCTTCTGGCTTGAAGAGTTTCTATTGAAAGATCAACTGTTATCCTTATGGGGATCCCCTTATGAGTTATTTGTTGCTTTTCCCTTGCTGCTTTTAATATTTGTTCTTTGTGTTTGATCTTCATTAATTTGATAAATATGTGTCTTGGGGTGTTTTTCCTTGGGTTTATCCTGTTTGGGACTCTGGGTTTCTTGGAGTTGGGTGGCTATTTCCTTCCCGATTTTAGGGAAGTTTTCAACTATTATCTCCTGAAGTATTTTCTTATGCCCTTTCTTTTTGTCTTCTTCTTCTGGGAGTCCTACAATTTGAATGTTGGGGCGTTTCACATTGTCCCAGAATTCTCTGAGGTTGTCCTCATTTCTTTTCATTCTTTTTTCTTTTTTCCTCTCTGCTTTATTTATTTCTACCATTCTATCTTCCCCCTCACTTATCCTATCTTTTGCCTCTGTTATTCTACTGTTGTTTACCTCCAGAGTGCTTTTGATCTCAGTTACTGCATTATTCATTATTGATTTACTCTTTTTTATTTCTTCTAGGTCCTTGTTAAACTTTTCTTGCATCATCTCAATCCTTGTCTCCAGACTATTTATCTGTAACTCAATTTTGTTTTCAAGATTTTGGATTATTTTTACTATCATTATTCTGAATTATTTTTCAGGTAGACACCCTATCTCTTCCTCTTTTGTTTGGTTTGGTGGGCTTTTATCATGTTCCTTTACCTGTTGAATATTTCTCTGCCTTTTCATCTTGTTTAGGTTGCTGTGTCTGGGGTTGTCTTTCTGTATGCTAGAAGTTTGTGGTTCCTCTTTATTGTGGAGTTTCCTCCTTGTGGGTGGGGTTGGACGAGTGGCTTGTCAAGGTTTCCTGGTTAGGAAAGCTTGCATCAGTGTTATGGGGGGGTGGAGCTGGATATCTTCTCTCTGGAGTACAATGAAGTGTCCAGTAGTGAGTTCTGAGGTGTCTAGGGGTTTGGTGTGACTTTTGGCTACCTGTATTTTTGTGCTTGGGGTTATGTTCCTGCATTGTTGGAGAATTAGCTTGGTATGTCTTGCTCTGAAACTTTTTGGCTCTTGGGTGGAGCTTGGTTTCAGTGTAGGTATGGAGGCTTTTGGATGAGCTCTTGTCGATTAATGGTCCCTGGAGTCAGGAATTTTCTGGTGTTCTCAAGTTTTGGATTTAGGCCTCCTGCCTCTGGCTTTCAGTCTTTTTCTTACAGTAGCCTCAAGACTTCTTCATCCATACAGCACCAATGATAAAACATCTAGGTTAATGGTGAAAAGATTCTCCACAGTAGGGGACAACCAGAGAAATTCACAGAGTTACATGGAGAAGAGAAGAGGGAGGATGGAGATAGAGGTGACCAGAAGGAGAAGAGAGGGAATCAAAAGGGGATAGAACAGTCTAGCCAGTAATTAATTCCCTATTTGCTCTCCACAGTCTTGAACATCTAGAGAGTTTCACAGAGTTCTATAGAGAAGAGAAGGAGGAAGAAGATAGAAGTGACCAGGAGGAGAGGAGGATGAGTCAAAAGGAGAGAGACCAGTCTAGCCTGTGATCGGTTCCCTAAGTGTTCTCCACAGCCCAGAACACCCAAAGACATTCACAGAGTTAAGTAGAGAAGAGAAGGGGGAGGGAGGAGATAGAGGTGACCTGGGGAAGAAAAAGGAGAGTCAAAATGGGAGAGAGCAGTGAAGCCAGTAATCACACTCCTAAGTAAAAAGGGGTACTGAAGATTGGATTCTTAAAAATACAGAATTGATAACAAATACCAAAAAGCAAAGATTAAAAATCTACAGTAGACGTTATACTCTCAAAAATACAATATTAAAAAAACAAAACAAAATCGCAAAAATTATATAAATATGTATATAAGAAATTTGCTTTAAAAACAATGTGTTTTTTTTTTTTTTTTTGCTATGTAATAGAAGGTTTTAAAAATGAAAATTAAAGGAGTAATAAAGAACTTAAAAAAGAAATGATAATAGTATAATATATCTACGAATTTCCCTGGAGCTGCTGAGGCCAGTGTGGGGTCAGTTCAGTTTCAGATAATTCCTTGTTCCAGCTTATACTTCTTCTCGAGGTCTATAGGTCCCTTCCAGTGTAGCCAATGCTAACTACAGGGTTTTAATCTGTTACACCTGTCACTTCCAAAGCGGTTCTGTCTTCTTTGTTTATTTTGGCTTCCTCTGTTTGCAAGTCTGTTCAGTATCTAACTTCTTCCCTGACACAAGGGTGCAAAGGTGGTCATTTATTTAGGCTCTCTTGTTTAATTGTGCTGCTGGGAGGGAGGAACACTGCAAACAAATATCACTGGCATGTGCAGAGTGCTTTCCACGTCTGGGCCACACTGGGTTTGCTCCTGCTCATGGTGTGTGTGCTTTCCTGGTCTGCACTGCTGAGGTTCCAGGTTGCTCTGCAGGGAAACTGTCTAAGGCCATCCCTGGGTTGCATGCACTTCCCAGGTCTAAGCCATTCAGGTTCAGGTTCTCGGGTACTCCACAAAGGCACAGACTCTTTTGGGCCTGTGTTTTGTACCCTTCCCAGGTCCGAGGAGTTCAGGTGACCAGGTGCTTGGTGAGTAGTGCACTCTCCCCAGGTGGGACAGTGCATCTTATCACCTCCACTGTCCCAGCCACTCGGTTTCCTGGGTGTGCAGTGGGAGTGCCGTCTCAGGTGTGCTGTGTGTCTCTTCTGGGGAGATGATCTCTGGCTGTGACCCTGCTGGTGGATGTCAACCGTTCAGGATCCCAGGAAGACTTGGTTAGCAACTGGGAGCCTGCTCGAAGTTTGGTAAAGGATGCCATCTCCGGGGCCAAGTTTGCCCCTCGCCTTCCAGCTCTGGCTGTTGCCCACCTGCCTCCCTGCCTCTGGCGGAGAATGGGCCGGTCTTCAGCTGGCTAGCTCTCCTCTGGTATTCGCTCAGTCCTTTGTTCTGTGAGCAGCCCTGCAGTGCCTTAGGTTAGAACTTCTTGTGGGAAAGTTCTCACTCTCTGTCTCTTTCCTCTTTTTTTTTTTTCCTCTCTCTGGCTATCCCACAGTTTGGGTTGCTATCTCACGTTAGCTCCTTCAGATTGCCCTCAGGGCATTCAGGCCTGGTTCTTACCCTAAGCAATGCAGTCCGCACCTCCCTGTTCAGCCCCCGCTTGCTGTTGGCCGACACAAGCGTCTGGGCTACTTCTCCACTGATAGTTGCAGTTAGGCGTGTAATCTGTGGGTTTTATTTATTTTTTCCTCTCGGTTATGTTGCCCTCTGAGATTCCAGAGCTCCCCACAGACCCACTGGTGAGAGGGTTTCCAGGTGTTTGGAAGCTTCTCCTCATTTACAACTCCCTCGCTGGGATGGGTCTCCATCCCTTACTCTTTTGCCTCTCTTTTTATCTTTTATATTTTGTCCTACCTCCTTTTGAAGACAATGGGCTGCCTTTTTGGGTGCCTGGTGTCCTGAACCAGTGTTCAGAAGTTGTTTTGTAGTAATTGTTCAGCGTTCAAATGATCTTTCAATGAATTTGTAGGGAAAAAGTGGTCTCCCCATCCTATTCCTCTGCCATCTTAGGACTGCCACCCTGAATGTTAAGTTTTAAGACAACTTTTTCACTCTTCTCTATTTTATCTCTCCTCTATCTTTTCCACTCTTCTCTATCACTATATTCTATCTTACATGGTACTAAAATGCTTAAAGCAGTGTATGGCAAATATTATGTTGTATGTAGGTGTTCTTAAATTTGTTTCCATCTTTGGCTAGCTGCATGTGGTATATAGATGCGTGCATACTGTTGCTAAGTCATGTCTTACTTTTTGTGACCCCATGAGCTGTAGCCCATGGGGATCCTCTGCCATTGGAATTTACCAGACAAGAATACTGGAGTGGGTTGCCATTTTCTTCTCCAGGGGATCTTCCCAACCCAGGGATCAAACCCATGTCTCCTGCATCTCCTACACTGGCAGACAGATTCTTTACCACTGAGCCGCTGTGGATGTCATTCTGGTATATAGATATCCTGAGTGAATTCTTAGCCAAAGCATCCCTATTCTTCTGGCACTTTTACCAGTTCTCAGGACAATATGCACATCCTAGAAGATGAGCAGAGTGGGAAGAGATATTCCTGAGATGAGCTTCTCTGTGAGGTGGGAGGAAGGGAATTTGGCCCAAGGGTTTTCTCACTCATATTTGGTCTCACAGGGTAGAAGGAATGCCTGGCTGATGATCCTCTGGGGTGGGTGTTTGCAGTGAAAGTCTCTCAGAAGGTAGTCATATCTGCTTGGAAGGCTGGGTAGTCACTTGCCCTGTCATAGACTGAAAACTATGGGATGAACAGCAGTGGTCCCCTATTTCTGACATCTTTTATTATTGACCTGTGTATGTTTGGAATTAGCTTGACAGAAACTGTGGTAGTAGCCACATTCTACTAGTGGGTGTTCAAATAATATGCCACATAGCTCACATAGGAGTTTCTAAGGGTCAGAGCCCCTAGGTGATAGTGACTTCAGCCAGCACAGACTTCAGGTTGAAGTGCTTTTTCCTAGGCACCTTATAGATCTCAGGTTGCAGAATCCTGGCTCAGACATCTGCATCAATAAGAGATGACTAGGAAGGATTTATGGACACCTATAGGCACCCCGGGGGTTCTAGAAATATTCTGTAAAAGGCTGAACTTTCTACATTCAAACAGGTAGAAGTTGAGAGCTATTGTGACTTTGGTAAGAGTATATTAATGTGGGCTTATTTGTATTCAGCGATTGACAAAGGCCAAGACATTTGGGTACTAGAAGGATTTTCAGCAGTGGAAAGACTTGGTTAGATTTAAGACTTCAGATACTCTGGTGTTAGTGTAGACATGGGATAGGAGTTTTGCAGAAGTAGTAGTTAAGAAGGGATTATGGTAGTGTTCTGGTGCTAAGTGATGAGGGATGACATTAAGACAGTGAAAGAAGCAATGGAATGGAGGGGAGAGATTTGAAAAAAATAGTTCTGAGAGAGACTCAATAGAACATCATGTTTATTTTGATAGAGAAGATAAAGGAGAAGGAGAGGTCAAAGGTAACTCTCCAGGGAAAAGAGTTTTGTGAATGAGAGAAGAGGTCAACCAAGTCATTTCCATGATGAAGTCAAGTAAGAGAATAAGTAATACATGTCCACTGAATGGGGAGATTAGGAAGTCAATGGACCTCTAGTGCTCTGTATCCAATGGTCCATTCACTCCTGGCTCTTATTCTTCCTTTATGTTTACTTTGCATGTTCTAAGCCCTCATAGAAGTTCTACAAGTTGAGCCTGCCTTCTTGTTTTGACCTTTCCTAAAACCAATCCACATCTTCACGACACAAATAATCACTCACCTGGAGCCAGAAATCCTGGGATGCAAAGTCAAGCGGGCCTTAGGAAGCATCACTACGAACAAAGCTAGTGGAGGTGATGGAATTCCAGTTGAGCTATTTCAAATCCTAAAAGATGATGCTGTGAAAGTGCTGTACTCAATATACCAGCAAATTTGGAAAACTCAGCAGTGGCCACAGAACGGGAAAAGATCAGTTTTCATTCCAAACACAAAGAAAGGCAATGTGAAAGAATACTCAAACTGCTGCACAATTGCACTCATCTCATACACTAGCAAAGTAATGCTCAAAATTCTGCAAGCCAGGCTTCAACAGTACATGAACTATGAACTTCCAGATGGTCAAGCTGGATTTAGAAAAGGCAGAGGAACCAGAGATCAAATTGCCAACATTCGTTGGGTCATCAAAAAAGCAAGAGAATTCCAGAAAAACATCTATTTCTGATTTATTGCCTATGCCAAAGCCTTTGACTGTGTGGATCACAATAAACTGTGGAAAATTCTGAAAGAGATGGGAATATCAGACCACCTGACCTGCCTCTTGAGAAACCTGTATACAGGTCAGGAAGCAACAGTCAGAACTGGACATGGAACAACAGACTGGTTCCAAATAGGAAAAGGAGTACATCAAGGATGTATATTGTCACTCTGTTTACGTAACTTATATGCAGAGTACATCATGAGAAGTGCTGGACTAGATGAAGCACAGGCTGGAATAAAGATTTCCAGGAGAAATATAAGTAATCTCAGATATGCAGATGACACCACACTTATGGCAGAAAGCAAAGAAGAACTAAAGAGCCTCTTAATGAAAGTAAAAGAGGAGAGTGAAAAAGTTGGCTTAAAACTCAACATTGAGAAAACTAAGATCATGACATCTGGTCCCATCACTTCATGGCAAATAGATGGGGAAACAATGGAAACAGTGACAGACTTCACTTTTGGGGGGGCTCCAAAATCACTTCAGATGGTGGCTGCAGCCATGAAATTAAAAGACACTTGCTCCTTGGAAAAAAAGGACAGGATATTAAAAAGCAGAGACGTTACTTTGCCACCAAAGGTCCGTCTAGTCAAAGCTACAGTTTTTCCAGTGGTCATGTATGGATGTGAGAGTTGGACTATAAAGAAAGCTGAGTGCTGAAGAATTAATGCATTTGAACTATCGTGTTGGAGAAGACTCTTGAGAGTCCCTTAGACAGCAAGGATGTCCAACCAGTCCATCCTAAAGGAAATCAGTCCTGAACATTCATTGAAAGGACTGATGCTGAAGTGGAAACTCCAATACTTTGGCCACCTGATGTGAAGAACTGACTCATTTGAAAAGATCCTGATGCTGGGAGAGATTGAAGGTGGGAGGAGAGGGGGGTGACAGAGGATAAGATGGTTGGATGGCAAAACTGACATGAGTTTGAGCAGGCTCCAGGAGTTGGTGGTGAACAGGGAGGCTTGGTGTGCTGCAGTCCATGGGGTCACAAAGAGTCAGACACAACTGAGTGACTGAAATGAACTGAACTGAAAACTAAACTCCCAACTAAAACTTTTCAGCTCTGGGTCCAATTCCTTTAGGACTCCTTACTTTGCTGACAAAGGTCCATATAAGTGAAAGCTATGGTTTTTCCAGTAGTCATGTATGGATGTGAGAATTTGGACCATAAAGAAGACTGAACATTACATTTAATAATCCATATTTCTCTTAACACTTGTCATTGAGAGAGAGAGATGGATTATTAAATGTAACAAAAATTACTGAAAATGGGAAAAAGGTTCAAAAGACTGGTTGTCTTCTTGGGCCATTTTGCAGGGTTCATCTTTTCTCTTCACCAAAATACAAGGAAGTAGCACAAGTTGGTTTGAGAGTAATCAGTCCAAAGCAGAGTTATAGCGGACCTTAAGGGAGTGACCATCGAGATGGCTTCAAAAGATAAATCCAGCTAAAAGAATGTATTTGAGCTGAAAAGCCATCAAGGAACAGAATTGCTGATTCAGTCTGACAGTGACACTGTTACAAATGATTGGTTTAATCTTCTCAGTAGTACTATTACTAATCAGACAGTAGAACCCAATGAAGCAATCAAACAGGAGATACCAGATTCACCAGGAATTGAAAAGCATGATAAAGAAAAGGACCAGAAGGAACCAAAGAAATTGCATTCTGTGAAAGTATCTATTATAGATTCTTCAGAAGAAAAACAAGAAAAACTTAAAGAAGTTTCTTACACAATGCCCTACTTTGCAAGCTGTTCGTGAAAAAGGTTATATTAAAGATCAGGTATTTGGAGCCAGTCTTTCGTATCTGTGTCAGAGGGAGAATAGCACATTGCCAAAATTTGTGAAATTATACATATTGAACATGTTGAGCAATATGGGCTGGATGTTGATGGGATTTACAGAGTTAGTGGCAACCTAGCAGTGATCCAGAAGCTGAGGTTTGCAGTCAAGCATGATGAGAAATTGGACTTGAAGGATAGTAAATGGGAAGATATTCATGTCATCACTGGAGCCCTCAAAATGTTTTTTCGAGAATTACCAGAACCTCTCTTTACACTTAATCATTTTAATGATTTTGTTAATGCAATTAAACAAGAACCGTGACAGCGTGTCTCTGCTGTGAAGGACCTGATCAAACAGTTGCCAAAGTCAAATCAGGACACAATGCAGATTCTGTTCAGACATCTCAAACGAGTTATAGAAAATGGAGGGAAAAACCGAATGACCTATCAGAGAATAGTGATTGTTTTTGGTCCCACTCTGCTCAAGCCAGAGAAGGAGACTGGTAACATAGTGGTCCACACCATCTACCAGAATCAAATCATAGAATTAATTCTTCTCGAGAAAAATTCCGTCTTTGGATACTGACACTTACTGAAGACAACCTGTGAAATAGAAGCTGGATTTCATCAGATTCCAGATCCTCATACCTGAAGTATTTTATGTTTGGACCAAGCAGTGACTCTTTTCTTTTGGACTTTTCTGAGGGATCAGAAGGGAATGGAAGGGTCCGGATGTGTGTTATTTGCTGCTTTGTTGCAAGTTCATAAACCTGTGGGTGCTTTTGAATTAATTTTATCCTGAATGTTTGCATTTCACACTCTGACTTTCAGTAAAAAAAATCAAAACTTGCAATTCCAACCAGTCATATACACTGGGTAATTTGGTAGGAATACATTTTTTTTTTTCCCCTCAAACTGGATAACGAAGAATTTCTTTTCACGATTTGATAGATTCATTACTTGATAGAACAACACTTACAATCAGTTATTTTTAAAATGCTCCTGGGCATTTAAAACAAAGTGAAGTATTTCTGTTTCGAAACCTGTGTATATCTTTTCCAGGATTTCTGCATGCAGTGGCAGTCTGAGTGCTAGGACCCATTACAACCCAGACAGCATCCCTTGATGAAGGCTGGCTGTCTTCACTGTGTAACACAGCAGCACACTAATAGTACTTAAAATGCTGTGATATACTAGAGTTGAATTTAGCATAAGCCAGTTCAGGGTATTTGGGTGCTGTCTATACTACACTGACTTGTAGCTGCTGCTGCTAAGTCACTTCAGTCGTGTCTGACTCTGTGCGACCCCATAGACGGAAGCCCACCAGCCTCCCCCGTCCCTGATATTCTCCAGGCAAGAACAGTGGAGTGGGTTGCCATTTCTTTCTCCAATGCATGAAAGTGAAAAGTGAAAGTGAAGTCGCTCAGTCGTGTCCGACTCGTAGCGACCCCATGGACTGCAGCCCACCAGGCTCCCCTGTCCATGGGATTTTCCAGGCAATAGTACTGGAGTGGGGTGCCATTGCCTTCTCCGACTTGTAGCTAGCAATCCTAATTCTCTCTAGTGCCATATTGAGTTCTTGGTATGACCCTGTGGAGAAATGAACTTTCTTTGATGCAAGTTCAGGCTGAAAACTGTCTTTTAGCTTATGTATATAATTGTGTTGTATAGTCTCAGAGTACATTCTAACCTCTTGTTTCTAATCACGATACTGGTAATTCTTCTCCATGAATATTAGGTTTCCTCCAGAAATAGGCCGTTATTTGAGGAAGTTAACTGTGTGCACTTTTAGATTTTAATTACATTTACAGCAATCACTGTAATGCAAATGGTACTGGAAAAATGCTGAATAGACTTGCTAAATGATAAATGAACTACAAGAGGAAACTTTTAGATTATTTAATATGTACAAAATACATTAGAAAAATGTATTACAGAATTCAAGCTCTGCAGTATGAATAGTGGAAACCTATATATAAATTACATGGAGGTCAGATCGAAAATGACGTTGCTAAATCTGAGAATTTCTTTTTTACATTAGTAATGTAGATCAGTTTGTATAATAAAACAAGGTTTGGAAGGTTTTATTACAGAGAGCATGGTCTGCTGAAGATTTTTTAAAATGTATTTTTCTAGATTAAGTGCTATAAATGAAATGTCTAATCAGAATAAAGAAAACTGTAAGAGGTTTAGAGATTTTTTATGTTGGAAATTGTGCATTTTGGTTTTTAATTTTGTTTTCTTTTTGCATTTACTGGCACATTTTTATAATACCTCATTTTAAAAAAATCAAGTGAATCTGGTATATCCTGTGGCAAATATGTCTCCCTCATTTCAACACCTTTTCTGCTCTCTACCATACCAGTGCCATCCCCACCCCCACGCCCTCCACTCTGTTTCTTTATCAGTATTTGAAAGTGAATGGTTTGTAACCAAGACTCTTTGTCTTAGGATTACATTTACAATTTACAGATTTGTTTTCTTGGGAACAAATATTTTTTGTATGACCTGTCTAAAAACCTCTTACCTGAGTTTTGTAGTAAAAGCATTGTTTGTTGTGATCTTATTAAATTGATAACAAACTAAGCTATTTGACAGCAATGGGAAAGCAGATTATCTTGGGCAGGGAGAAAAATCCCCCAAATGAGAATGTTTATATTTGCCTAAAGATGTTCATAACAATATATAGTATGCCCTAGGCCTGGTCTGTGCAGTGATTGTATGCCAGGAAAACAATTAGATGCAAATCAGTGATGTTCTTTCTCTTGGTAGTTACAACATATCAAAGATTAAAATTGTCCTGTGTTTCTTGTTTCAAAGTACACATGTGTGTATGTGAAGTCTTAAATGTTTTAATAGTCCATGGCTAACAGCTTATTGTAATATTGTATGTACAGTGAGATCAGTGTCTTGTGTTTTCATCCTCTGTGAATTAAAAATTCTCACTTGTTTTGTCATAATAAAACCAATAATATTTTCCTGTCTTGACAGCTTGATTTTTAGTAGAAAAGATATTAAAGGCTGAAATTAAAAAAAAAAAAAAAAGAAGTCTGTACGTTGAAGAATTGATGCTTTTGAACTGTGGTATTGGAGAAGGCTCTTGAGAGTCCCTTGGACAGCAAGGAGATCAAACCAGTCAATCTTAAAGGAAATCAACCCTGAATATTCATTGGAAGGACTGATGCTGAAGTCAAAGCTCCAATACTATGGCCACCTGATGGGAAGTGCTGACATTAGAAAAGACCCTGATGCTGGGAAAGACTGAAGGCAGGAGGAGAAGGGGAGGACCGAGGATGAGATGGTTGGATGGCATCACTGATTGAGGGGACATGAGTTTGAGCAAGCTCTGGGAGATGGTGAAGGACAGAGAAGCCTTGCATGCTGCAGTCCATGGGGTCACAAAAAGTTGGACATGACTGAATGGCTGAACAACAACGAGGTGACAGAATAGTTGCTCATCTAGTTCATACTAATGGAATCATATATATCGTTCCCAGGAATACAAACATGTCTAAAGGTTATCTTAGGGATACCCATTCAACCTAAAGAATTGAATCTATGACTGTGAAAGTTTCTAGTTACATGGCATAGGGGGACATACCTTGTAGAGAGGATTTTAATTCCCTTATAAAGGGAAAATAAAAATAAAAAAATTCTAAGATCATCATGGATTTGCCTCAAGTCACTGAGGAAGAGATGAAGTCATTTTAATATTTCTTCATTCCAGACTACTGCTCCCTCACTCTCCCTCGTTTCCTTGTCCCTAGAACCCTTGCTACCGAGCATCCCCTATCCATCAGTCCCAAACACAGGCCCTTCTAGTGATTGATGTGATTTTGCTTTGGACTCCAGGCATTGTGTGCTTGACTGTATCTCCTTTGTCATCTTTAGTGTGATGAGTTTTCCATGGTCAGCTTCCAGCACTGTCTCAGGCCTGCTCCGTCTTGCTGCCAAGGAACTACTCTGACTTGCAGATGAATTCCAAAATGTGGTAATCACCTGTGAAAATAAATGGGATAAAGATAGAACAAGTGACAGCTGAAATGTGTTTGCTCCTGTCTGAGGTCTTGGTTTTGTGTGACAGAAGGTGCATATAATGTTAGGTAGACTGTGAGATTCTGGGTAGGAACATTTGCCTTGGAAAGATAATTAGGATTTGGGAATGCGGCCAAGAGGTGAAAAAGGAAATATATGGCAGCAAACAATGCCGTTTTATGTGGAAAGGGGTCACAGGAAATCTGGCTTTTTAAATACAAAGTTTGAGACTTTAATCATAATAACAAGAGTAACTACTATGTGCTAAGCACTTTCCCTGCACTATATTTCATTTTATCTTCACAGCAACTTGTAAGGCAGGTTCTGATATTATCCCTATTTTACAAATGAAATAATAGAGGCTTGTGGTGGTGTGTGGTTTAGTCGCTAAGTTGTATTTGAATCAACTCTTTGTAACCCCATGGACTGTAGCCCGTCAGGCTCCTCTGTCCATGGGATTTCCCAGTCAAGAATACTGGAGTGGGTTGTCATTTCCTTCTCCAAGGGATCTTCCCAACCCAGGGATTGAATGTGCATCTCTTGCATTGGTAGGTGGACTCTACCACTGAGCTACCAGGGAAGCCCCAGTAGAAACTTAGGTAAATTAGCTTGCCTGAGAGCACATGGCTAGTAAGATGTAGAGCTGGGAATAATACTCAGGCCAACTTGTCTCCAGAGCTTACCCTTTAACCATTTCAGTTCAGTTCAGTTCAGTCGCTCAGTCGTGTCCACTCTTTGTGACCCCATGAATTGCAGCACACCAGGCCTCCCTGTCCATCACCAACTCCTGGAGTTCACCCAAACTCATGTCCTTCGAGTCGGTGATGCCATCCAGTCATCTCATCCTCTGTCGTCTCCTTCTCCTCCTGCCCCCAATCCCTCCCAGCATCACAGTCTTTTCCAGTGAGTCAGCTCTTCGCATGAGGTGGCCAAGGTATTTAATCATTTACTACTGACCAAACACTGTTCTGTCCTTCCCTAGTAGCTCAGATGGTAAAGCGTCTGTCTGCAATGCAGGAGACCTGGGTTCGATCCCTTGGTTGGGAAGATCCCCTGGACGAGGAAATAGCAGCCCACTCCAGTATTCTTGCCTGGAAAATCCCATGGACCATGGAGCCTGGTAGGCTACTGTCCATGGGGTCGCAAAGAGTCGGACATGACTGAGTGATTTCACTTTCACTTTTAAATACTGTTCTAAGAACTTTACATGTACTATACCATTGAAGCCTCACAACAGTGCTATGCCATAGCTGCTATTGTTATCCTGACCTTATAGATGAGGAAACAGACACACAAAAGTTGTGTGTTTAATAAATGGTGGAGCCAGTTCTCTTGTCCATTACTCCATAAAATGCTTTCCACACTATGTGAGGCAAGCAGGAAAATCCCAAAGCAAGGAGATGGTATAAACTATGAAGATGCAGAATAGATCATTGAGAGGCCACTATGTAAGTCACAACTAACAGGGATCAGTGGCAGTAGATGGGTTTGAGAAGTCCACAGGTGGGTTCTTGAGTTAGCCTCTTTTAATCATTAAGTGAGTTATATTAGACAACTTGATTTTGAGGTGGATCCCAATATTCCATAGCACCTTCTGAAGAAGTTAACCCATTTGACTAGTTCACTAATATCTGCTATCAAGTCTTATACAAATTTCAATTTATGGCTTTGTCCATAATCTTGAGACACAATGGCCGTCATTGAGATTTTAGCAAACATTAATCATATAAGTCTTTCTATGTTATAGTCCAGCTACCTCTCCCATCTCATATGACTTTCTGATTCTGCTCTACCACTGATAGACTTCGAATTCTACAAGTTCACAGCTGCCTGTCTACTCAAAGCCTAGGAAAAGTGTTTGGCACATAGTGGACAGTTAACAAATGTTTGTTGAATGATGAGAGATTCCTAGTATAAATAGAAAAGATGGGATATTAAGAAGAGTTGGAGGAATTTATCATTTCTAGAAGGAATGCTACTGCCTTTATTTTAGAAGGAAGGATAATAGTAACACTCAAAATAGCAAATTGTTAAATAGGGCTTACCATGTGCCACACAGTATTCCAAACACTTTACACATATTAACTCATTAACTTTTCAAACCTATTAATTAATAATCAATTATTGCTATTGTCAAAATTTTTATAGAAAACAAAAAGCACAGAAAAGCTATGTGATTTGATAAAGTTCATACAGCTAGTGAGTGGTAGAGCTTTCCCTTAATGGTGAAAGAACACATACAAGTGTAGGCCAGCCTTTGTTTATAATCAAGAAGAATAGAGCAGTTATGTCTAATGGTTTAATTTTTCCCTGTAATTTGCTAAGACAGAAGAAAGAGGATGGAATCAAGGGATGGAGCTTTGAAGATAATAGGACAATTCAAAGCACTCTTTAGAGAGTGGGAAATGGAATTGAACCAAAGATACATCTTAGGGTTACAGGTGGTATTGGGCTGGAGGTCTTGAACACAGTATTTTCTAGGTCTTCCTCATGTGTGACTTTGCCTAGCACTTATGGGTCACTATGATAGAGACCTGATTAAAGTGGACAATAGTGTTCATCCTTGATTAAAGTTTTGCCAGATGGATGCAATGAAATGTGAGAATGGCAAGAGAGTTTATGATATTGACGAGAATTATAGAAAAGATGGACTGAGGGACTGAAGCAGTATAAAAAGTGAGGTAAAGAAAAACTAGCTGATGGATTAGGAGAAAGTGAAGAACTCCGTGAACTTGAATATGAAAAGCAGAAAGAGAAGTCGTTTTGGACAGATAGTAGAATACTGGAGTTAGTGAAATGGAAGGTGAAACAGATTCAAGAATCTTAGGGATTGGTGGGGTGTAGGCCAAGCCAGTGAGAATTCGGAAGTCAATGAACTATTAGAAGCTGTTGGATGAACCATCTATATGAATGTTGATATATCACTAAGAAAGAAGTTGCTGTATAACAAAGGGAACCCTTTCTGGTGCTCTATGATGACCTGGAGGGGTGGCCTGCAGGGAGGGGAGGGAGGCTCAAGAGGGAGGAATATATTTATAATTATGGCTGACTCGTGTTTTATGGCAGAAACCAACACAACATTGTAAAAATTTTAAAAAACAAACAAAGATATTAAATAAAGAAAGATGACAAGATAGCAAGGCTTGGGTTGCAGGAGATGATGCCAAGATCTGATAAGTAAAAAAATTGTTGACAGCTACAGAAAGGAGGAAGAGTGGTTGGTATAGTCAGATGACATAAGCCAAAGAGAGATTTACAAGAGTAAAGAGCAGTAGAAATAACAATGAGGAGCAAGGGTGATTTCTAGTCCTGGGATTCTTGGGGTGTGAGAAAATAATCATCTAACACTTCAGAGTGCTGCCAGGGAAGCAGTATCCACCTTTCACAATTTATTTCAGTTTCTGTATACCTAAGGTTTCTTTTCCTCATTCTTCTCTGTTTTCATATAATGATCTCTCTCTCTCTCTGTGGGTGTGTGAGTGTGTGTGTACTGTGTTGTGCTTAGTTACTCAGTCATGTCCAACACTTTGTGAGCCTGTGGACTGTAGCCTGCCAGGCTCCTCTGTCCATAGCGATTCTCCAGGCAAGAATACTGGACTGGGTTGCCATGCCCTCCTCCAGGGGATCTTCCCAACCCAGGGATCGAACCCAGGGCTCCCACATTGCAGGTGGATTCTTTATCATCTGAGCCACCAGGGAAGCCCAAGAATACTGGAGTGGGTAGCCTATACAAGACTAATTAAGACAATCATTGATTTTTTTTTTTTTCTGGAGCCACATCATGTGGAGCTTCCTTGCCCAGGGATTGAACCCATATCCCCTGCATTTGAAGTGCAGAGTCTTAACCTCTGAACCAGCATGGAGTTCTGATTCTTTTTTAAAAAGAAAATCTCTAACTCAGATGATAGACTCTCAGCCAGTCTAGAAAGTTTCTTCTTTAATGCTGTCCAACAGTTCACTTTGGAACTCTAGTTAGAGCAGGGTTAGATGAAAAAAGTTTTTGAAAATAATCCCCTGTAAAAGGCCTGGAGGTCTGACAGCTCTCCTCTACCAGCCTGGAGATGTCAGAGAGCTGTAGAGAGAGCTCTGTGAATGGCTAGAAGCAGAACCTGGCCTGCTGTGTGTGTTTCACACAAAGCTGAGCCTTAAGGGGCCCAGTCAGCTGCTGCTTTCAGTAAAATCACTTCAAATAAGTTGTTGAGGAGTTAAATGCCTGAGAGTATTTCCTGGCTTAATGGTGGGAAATGAAATCCTCTTATCTTTGGAAAGGCCATCCAGGGTGTGATGGATCAGAGGGAGGGAGAGAAAAAAACAGGAGTGAGCCAACTTATATGCCATTGAAGCAGCAGCCCTGCTCTGTTTAGTCTCCTTCACATTGAACAGGCAGGAAGTCTTGGACTGTAGCTAGATCTCATCTCCTTTAATCCTGTTCCCCTTTGGGCTCTCCTGGATTAATTAGTTCTGGAGATTTGATCAGTATAATGACAGTTTTACCTGAAAAGCAAATGGAGAACCACTCTAGGTCTAGCAGGGAACCAGGGCACTGGCATACTGTTAGGTTTTTTAATCTGTTCTCAGGACCCTTTTCTCTAAGGGCTTTTATGTTGAATTCAGAAACTGGCCATTTTTCACAGCCATCTTGAAATAGCTGGCATCAGGAGAGCCCTGTCAAACTACAAAAACACTGTTTATTTTTAATCGTCAATAATATTCACAAGAAACATCCTTGACTGACCCTTGAGGCAGCCTAACCCCTACCCCAGGCTGAGAGATGTTCATCATATACTTTACTACTTAACATTGTGGAGCTGTGGTTGAGCCAGCTTAGTACAGACTGCTTGGGTCAAAGTTCTAGCTCTATCACTTACTAGCCATGTGACCTCAGGAAGAATGCAATAATATCCTTCCTAACCTCAGGAAGGATAAGCTTCAATGTCCTCTTCTGTAAAATGGTAATGATAATAGGAGTCCTACAGGTGTATAATAGTTGACATAGTACCTTAGTAATTGATTAGTCAATATCAGCTCTTATTAGTACTTTATTCTATAGTTTTAAAATTTTATGAGTCCTTTAATCATCAATGAAAATGATAAAGATTTTTTTAAAAGCCTGTTAGAATTGGGTAAGCCTCTGGGCCTGTCTTAAAAATCATTACAGAGAAATGTACTCATATGAAATATCTGTATATATAGCAAGATTTCTGCAGGAACTGTTCAGTCTGGAAAGGAAAATAAAAGATCATGTTGCATTTCACCTGCTTTCCCCATCACATTGTCTAATAGATATCTGATCAGGTAAAATTTGTATACTTAAGAAACCTATAAATATCAGAGGTGGCCATCTTCAAGACATTTAGGATGGAAAAATGAAAATTTTATTATCAAGCAATGAAATTGATCATTAAAAGTAAATTGTAACTCTAAAAGAACTCTAGAAAAATTTGAGAAGCAGGACTTTCAGAAAGCAGGTGAATTCCCAGGTGCTCTGATAGGAATGCTCTATGGTTTTTTTGAGATGAGCACATCCTATAACTGTGAGATTATTGGTTAAATGCAGAGCAACTGCAAGATATGTTTATCCATGCAAGATATGTTTGTTATGTATGATCCACGACTCCTCCTTCATCTCCATCTCGTCTGTGACCTTATTTTGCACATTGAATTGAGGACCAGAATAGATAAGCAGCAAAATTAGGAGGTTGGTCTTAGTCTCCTTTCCCTCCCCTTCTCTATCCCTTTTTTCCAGATGCCTATTCAAGGCCTTCATTCCTCATGCTTCCCCTTGTCTCTACTTGGTGCTGCTCCCTCAACACTGACCTCTCTAAAAGTGCCTTTGTCCCTTAGTCCTCCCACTCCAAGGAAACCAAACAGCTCTATCCAATAGCTGATATGATATAGTAATGTATCCTGTGTTGGTAGTGATAGTTTTTTTAAATTTATTTTTATTTAAAAATAAGATGATTACATTATAGAAGTTTGTGAATGCAAGAAATAGAGGGAGTGCTATGAAAGTGTATAATGATGGCCTTATCCTGATCTGAGGGCACATGAAGGTCGGGCTGGGGAAGGGACATTTTGAACAAAAATCTGAAGGATGATTAGGGATTATTCAGATAAAGAAGGGTAACGGTGAAAGGCCTTTCTGACAGTCTATTCAAAAGCCCACAGGTGGGAAGAAGGGTCCAACCCTTCTTTCGAGAGATTTAGAGAAAGCCAATGTGAATGGAACACGTAGATGGGGCTGGGGGAGTAGACAGGAGCCTGATGGTTTGGGATTTCATTCTAAAAGTAGTGTGAAGTAATTGGAAAGTTTTGAGCAGTATAGTAGTATGACCATATTTGTCTTTTGAAGTGGAGGATTATATCTTTCTTGGGTTCAGCAAAACTGATCTTAAATTACCTGATCCTGGTTACATTTTCTTTCCATGTGGTTCTTGTCTCTAAAGAGATAGGTGGTATATTGTGTGTGTGCTCAGTCACAGTCCTGTCCAACTCTTCGCGACCCTTTGGAAGCCAGGCTCCTCTGTTCATGGGAAATTCAGGCAAGGGTACTAGAGTGGGTTGCCACTTCCTTCTCCAGGGGATCTTCCTGAACCCACATCACCTGTGTTGCAGGAAGATTCTTTATTGCTGAGACATCTGGAAGCCCTAGATGGTATACTAATTAAGGGCAATCCAAGAGAGAGCTCTTTGCTTCTAGAAATGATCTCTTTAAAGTCTCTTGTGTTTTCCTGTTAGGATAATGCACCCAGTCCTTTTTGTAAGATTTATATATGTATTTATTTTGTCTGTGCTGGATCTTTGATGCTTTGCACAGGCATTTCTGTGGCCAGGGGCTACTCTCTGGTTGTGGTATGTAGGCTTCTCATTGCGGTGGCTTACTTGCCACAGAGCATGGGCTCTAGGGTGTGGGCTTCAGTAGTTGAGGTTTGTGGGCTCAGCAGTTGTGGTGCACAGGCTTAGTTGCCTGCGGAAAGTGGGATCTTCCTAGAGCAGGGATGGAACCCATGTCCCCTGCATTGCAAGATGGATTCTTAACCATTGGGCCACCACGGACTCTCCCCGCTCTGTCCTCTTTTAATCTACTATTCATGGAGGAGATGCCACACCAAGTCTCCGGAATCAAATTATGAAGACTAAGATTAAGCCTTCACACTATGCACTGGGTAACAGCTTCTGAATTAGTAAAATGCCTCCTAAGTATTCCTCAGACTGAATAGGTGCCATTGGATTGCCTCTAAATTCAATGCTGAGAACACTCAATATCAATACTATTGCTTTTGGCTTTGGGGCTGAATAACATATTAAAATCAGTAATTGAATGATTTACTGTTCTTTAGGGTGGTTACATTTCATGGAGGCAGCTTAAATGCAATTAATTGTGGGCTAATTAAAGTGCTCCCTGCTTCTCTCTCAAGCTCCCCTTAGACATTGACTGCAATGAGTTGTGCAAGCCGCAGAAAACTGTAAATCATGACTCAGCTTAAAGAAAAATGGATTGCTTTTCTAGTACTTATTGAACACTTTAAACAGATGTTTAAATCTTTACAACTTTTAGATAATTAAAATTATAAATCTGTGCCCTTTGAACAGAAACATGAGTAGGGATCAGAGGTATAAATAGCACCATGCTGATGTGATTCGTCTTGTGGCTTCAGGTTTATTACTTTAACAAGTGCTCTCCTCAGGCAAAATGGCAAAGTGGAGAGGTTTGTCTTTCCTGCAGTTTTACCTCTCAGAACTCCAAGCTCCTGAGCTGCCTTTGGCTGCCCACTGCTGTAGGACCCAGTCAATGCCAGTTCTTCCCTCTGACATCAAAGGTTCATCTGTCTTCTATTTTTTCCCCTAGAGGCTTTGCTGGAATGTTAGTTAGGGCAATGGAGCTACAGTAACAATTAAACTGCTGACTCTCAGTGATCTGACATAATAGTTGATTTTTCATGCAAAAGAAAAAAAAAATCAGGGACTTCCCTGGTGGTCCAGTGGTTAAGGCTCCATGCTCCCAATGCACGGGGCTTGGGTTCAGTCCCTGGTCAGGGAACTAGATCCCACTTGCTGCAACTAAGATGTGATGCTGCCAAATAAATAAATATTTTTAAAAATTCCAAAATGGGTGCTCCTGTTTGGCTGGAGGTTCCTACTCTAAGCACTCATGCTACTTTCACCTGTGGCTCCATCATCTTTGCTATGTCTATCCCAAGGTTGCCATTCTCTTCTGTGTCAAGTGGGAAGAAGAAAGAAAGGCATGGAGAATCATGTATGTGAGGCTTTTATGACCCAGGACTGGATGTGTATCTTGTGTTCACAGTCCATGGCCACACCTGACTTCAACAGAGGATAGGAAGTAGACTTTAGCTCTGTGTTTAGGATGGAAGGAAAATGGGTTTGAAGGATAACCAGTCAGTTTCCGCCACTCTTGATGACTAAAGCATATCTGCTAAGTTTGCAGTAAGGGGTTAGTGGCCTATCCCCCTTTGATAATTTCTTTTCAAATGGGGCTTTCAGAAAAAAAATATATAGTTGGAAAATCAGTTGCTGTATTAAACTGAGGATTCCTTTTGTTTCATTGTCTTTCTGTTACAAACTTGTTCAAATTCTTTATGATGACACAAAAAATACATTTTGTGCCCTACAGAGTGTTATCTTTCTGTGTCTCTCGCTGCCTTATATGCTTTCTCTCACTCTGATATGCACACATATACACACACAGGATGGTTATGATGATGATGATTATGATTGCAAAAGTAATTAGAAGCTTTTCCTGGGCATTTCCCCTTCAAACTGAATTGATATTTCTGCTGAGAACTGCTGTGATCATGATTCCAGTATTATTTGCCACTAAAGAAGTTGCTTAGATGTTCACTCATTAAGTTATACAGTTCAGTTCAGTCACTGAGTCCTGTCTGACTCTTTACAACCCCATGAACCATAGCACACCAGGCCTCCCTGTCCATCACCAACTCCCAGAGTTTACCCAAACTCATGTCCATTAGGTCGGTGATGCCATCTAACCATCTCACCTGTGTCGTCCCCTTCTCCTCCTGCCTTCAATCTTTCCCAACATCAGGGTCTTTTCAAATGAGTCAGCTCTTCACATCAGGTGGCAAGAGTACTGGAGTTTCACCTTTAACATCAGTCCTTGCAATGAACACCCAGGACCGATCTCCCTTATGATGGACTGGTTGGATCTCCTTGCAGTCCAAGGGACTCTCAAGAGTCATCTCCAACACCACAGTTCAAAAGCATCAATTCTTCTGCACTCAGCCCTCTTTATAGTCCAACTCTCATATCCACACATGCCCACTGGAAAAACCATAGCCTTGACTAGATGGACTTTGTTGACAAAGTAATGTCTCTGCTTTTTAATATGCTGTCTAGGTTGGTCATAACTTTCCTTCCAAGGAGTAAGTGTCTTTGAATTTCATGGCTGTAATCACTTTCTGCAGTGATTTTGGAGCCCCCAAAAATAAAGTCAGCCACTGTTTCCACTGTTTCCCCATCTATTTTCCATGAAGTGATGGGACTGGATGCCATGATCTTGGTTTTCTGAATGTTGAGCTTTAGGCCAACTTTTACACTCTCCTCTTTCACTTTCATCAAGAGGCTCTTTAGTTCTTCTTCACTTTCTGCATAGGGTGGTGTCATCTGCATATCTGAGGTTATTGATATTTCTCCCAGCAATCTTGATTCCAGCTTGTGCTTCCTCCAGCCCAGCTTTTCTCATGATGTACTCTGCATATAAGTTAAATAAGCAGGGTGACAATATACAGCCTTGACGTACTCCTTTTCCTATTTGGAACCAATCTGTCGTTCCATGTCCAGTTCTAACTGTTGCTTCCTGACCTGCATGTAGGTTTCTCAAGAGGCAGGTCAGGTGGTCTGGTATTCCCATCTCTTTCAGAATTTTCCACAGTTTATTGTGATCCACACAGTCAAAGGCTTTGGCATAGTCAATAAAGCAGAAATAGATGTTTTTCTGGAACTCTCTTGCTTTTTTGATGATCCAGCGGATGTTGGCAATTTAATCTCTGGTTCCTCTGCCTTCTCTAAAACCAGCTTGACCATCTGGAAGTTCACGGTTCATGTATTGCTGAAGCCTGGCTTGGAGAATTTTGAGCATTACTTTACTAGCATGTGAGATGAGTGCAATTGTGCGGTAGTTTGAGCATTCTTTGGCATCGCCTTTCTTAGGGACTGGAATGAAAATTGACCTTTTCCAGTCCTGTGGCCACTGCTGAGTTTTGCAAATTTGCTGGCGTATTGAGTGCAGCACTTTACAGCATCATCTTTTAGGATCTGAAATAGCTCCACTGGAATTCCATCACCTTCTCTAGCTTTGTTCGTAGTGATACTTCCTAAGGCCCACTTGACTTCACATTCCAGGATGTCTGGCTCTAGGTGAGTGATCACACCATTGTGATTATCTGGGTCATGAAGATCTTTTTTGTACAGTTCTTCTGTGTATTCTTGCCACCTCTTCTTAATATCTTCTACTTCTGTTAGGTTCATACCATTTCTGTCCTTTATTGTGTCCATCTTTGCATGAAATATTCTCTTGGTATCTCTAATTTTCTTGAAGAGATCTCTAGTCTTTCCTATTCTATTGTTTTCTTCTATTTCTTTGCATTGATTGCTGAAGAAGACTTTCTTATTCTTCTTGCTATTCTTTGGAACTCTGCATTTACATGGGCATATTGTTCCTTTTCTCCTTTGCTTTTTGCTTCTCTTCTTTTCACAGCTATTTGTAAGGCCTCCTCAGACAGCCATTTTGCTTTTTTGAATTTCTTTTCCATGGGGATGGTCTTGATCCCTGTCTCCTGTACAATGTCACAAACCTCCATCCATAATTCATCAGGCACTATGACTGTCAGATCTAGGCCCTTAAATCTATTTCTCACTTCCACTGTATAATCATAAGGGATTTGATTTAAGTCATACCTGAATGGTCTACTGCTTTTCCCCACTTTCTTCAATTGAAGTCTGAATTTGGCAATAAGGAGTTCATGACCAGAGCCACAGTGAGCTCCTGGTCTTGTTTTTTGCAGACTGTATAGAGCTTCTCCATCTTTGGCTGCAAAGAATATAATCAGTCTGATTTTGGTATTGACCATCTGGTGATGTCCATGTATAGAGTCTTCTCTTGTATTGTTGGAAGAGGGTGTTTGCAATGACCAGTGCATTCTCTTGGCAAAACTCTATTAGCCTCTGCCCTAGTTTATTCTGTGTTCCCAGGCCAAATTTGCCTGTTACTCCAGGTGTTTCTTGACTTCCTACTTTTGCATTCCAGTCCCTTATAACGAAAAGGACATCTTTTTTGGGTGTTAGTTCTTGAAGGTCTTGTATGTCTTCATAGAACCATTCAACTTCAGCTTCTTCATCATTACTGGTCGGGGCATAGACTTGGATTACCATGATATTGAATGGTTTGCCTTGGAAATGAACAGAGATCATTCTGTCATTTTTGAGATTGCATCAAAGTACTGCATTTTGGACTCTTTCGTTGACTATGATGGCTACTCCATTTCTTCTAAGGGATTCCTGCCCATAGTAGTAGATATAATGGTCATCTGAGTTAAATTCACCATTCCAGTCCATCTTAGTTTGCTGATTCCTAGAATGTTGACATTCACTCTTGCCATCTCCTGTTTGAATTCTTCCAGTTTGCCTTGATTCATGGCCCTAACATTCCAGGTTCCTATGCAATATTGCTCTTTACAGCATCGGACCTTGTTTCTATCACCAGTCCCATCCACAACTGGATGTTGTTTTTGCTTTGGCTCCATCCCTTCATTCTTTCTGGAGTTATTTCTCCACTGATCTCCAGTAGCATATTGGGCTCCTACTGACCTGGGGAGTTCACCTTTCAGTGTCCTATCTTTTGCCTTTTCATACTGTTCATGGGGTTCTCAAAGCAAGAATACTGAAGTGATTTGCCATTCCCTTCTCCATTAAGTTATTAATCTGTTCTAATAAGGCATCAGTGGCTTAAGTTGTTTTAAAGCCAAGCATCTTCTAACATTTTACATTCTCCAGGAGATACAAAAATAGAATAAATATATCTTGTGAAATTTCATTTGTACATGATAAGTTAGTTTCCGAGGACATTTGAAAAATGTAAACTGGCAATTTATCCAGAAGGTGTTATATAAGAATCCATTCTACTTTGCTTGAGCAATGATGGGAAATTAACAAATATTTCTGTTCTTTTGCTTCTTTATCCATGTATTAGGATACTGAGAACCTTAATTAAAATGAAATAAATTTATAAGCTTTATTTATGTCTTTATTTCTAACCAGTCAGTTGATTTCACTTAAATGGCATTTTATTTCACTCTCCAGAAAATGGCTCTGACCTTTAAACTATCTTTGCTGGGGGCTAAGAATATTTCTCATCTAGAACCAGTGTTATGATATACAGATACAGTGATAGCTATTACCCAGTCACTTTAGGACTAAAAGAATTTCTTAAAGCAATTGGAGACACATTTTTAGGAGCAAATACTGTAATACTCCTATTGTTGAGCTCGTGAAATTTTAAGAGCTTGACTCATTGGAGTTGTTAAGAATAATTTTTAAAGCTGTGGCCCCATCTTTGATAACGTAGGTTTTATATCATCCCAATTAAGAGCCTTCATGATATGTCAGTTCTATTCTCTTCTCTGGCTTTCCCCCCACTTTCCACGTATTAAAAGACAAAGCTATGAAGTTTCATCCTATAGTGCTATATCTGGTTTCAGTGCATGTGAAATCTTTCAGAGAAGATACTTTCTCTGAATCTTAAGATTAAGCCTATTCTGGATATAGTTTTTAAATCTTTTTTCTTTTCACCTTCCCCTCCATACAAACTTCACTGTCCACTTTATCCTTCAGAATAATGGAATATCTGTCAGAATCTGGAACTTGAGTTATTTTAGGCAGCAAACACCTTTCCCAGTATTTTGTACCTGCTGGAACTTTGTATTATTGATTTCTGAATTCTCATGTACAGATGGCATGTGGTCCCTGCCTTCAGGAAACTTATATCCATTGACAGACAATGTCATAGCAAAACAGACTTACTTCTAATGCCTCCTTGGAATTTTTCAGTGTGAACTGCCTCCCATGATACCTGTGATGTATCATGTAGAAGTTAAGTCTGGTCATTGTATGGGCTCTGGAATCAGACAAGTCTGTGCTGAAGTTCAAATCAGCTAGTTCCCAGTTGCATGACTTTGGGCAACTTATCTAATTTCTTTGGCCTCAGTTTCCTCTTTTGTAAAGAATGGTGATACTGCCTACCTCATAGGTCATCTTCTGGATGAAATTAATAAATCTAAAGTAACAGGATGCTTGATGAAAGTGAAAGAGGAGAGTGAAAAAGCTGGCTTAAAACTCAACATTCAAAAAACTAAGATTATGGCATCCAGTCACATCACTCCATGGCAAATAGATGGAGAAACAATGGAAACAGTGACAGGCTTTAATTTCTTGGGCTCCAAAATCACTGCAGATGGTGACTGCAGCCATGAAATTAAAAGACACTTGCTCCTTGGAAGAAAAGCTATGGCAAACCTAGAAAACATATTAAAAGCAGAGACATTACCTTGCTGACAAAGATCCATCTAGTCAAAGCTATGGTTTTTCTAGTAGTCAGGTATGGATATGAGAGTTGGACTATAAAGAAAGTTGAGCACCAAAGAATTGATGCTTTTGAACTGTGGTATTGGAGAAGACTCCTGAGACTCCCTTGAACTGCAAGGAGGTCAAATCAGTCAGTCCTAAAGGAAATCAGTCCTGAATATTCATTGGAAGGACTGATGCTGAAGCTGAAACTCCAATACTTTGGCCGCCTGATTTGAAGAACTGACTCACTGGAAAAGACCCTGATGCTGGGCAAGATTGAAGGCAGGAGAAGGGGATGACAGAGGATGAGATGGTTGGATTGCATCATCAACTCAATGGACATGAGTTTGAGCGAGCTCTGGGAGTTGGTGATAGACAGGGAAGCCTGGCATGCTGCAGTCCATGGGGTTGCAAAGAGTCAGACATGACTGAGCAACTGAACTGAACTGAGCACGATGCTTGGCACAAAATAAACACTCTATAAATGTAAGATACTATACATTTATGATATATACATACATACATACATACATATTATATATATATATATATATATATATATAGTATATATGTAATACAGATGGTAATTATGAAGTCCCTGATTATATAGGCTCCTGATCAGGGAACTGACAGAAGAGATTTTTCCCATGATAAAGAACTAAATGTTCTTTCCCTGTCTACTCCCCTGTTTAGTTCAGATGAGTTCAAGGAAGAATGATATATTGCTTCATAGCAATCTTCATTCTGTGATTTTAGAATAGGGAAGGCATTATCTCTGAAAACTTCCCAGTGTATTACAGTTGATTGATTCCTCCTTCTTAGGGGCTGAGGTGGGCCCAGTCTGGGTGCCAGGACCTAGGCCAGAGGGCTTGGTTTGTGTTTGGCAAAGGTTTATGTCCAAAATGACAAGAAGTGGGAATCTTATACTTATTGAAAGCCAAAAATGAAAATAAAAACCAAGGCTCATTTTTTTAAGTACAGAGAGTGAGAGTAGAACCAAAAATAGGAGATAAAAACAAAGACTCAGAAGCAGGGCAGAATTTGTTTGGAGAAGCGGAGCAGGAGCAAGAATAGAAGGAAGATGTTAAACACTGAAATCGGGTCAGAGTACCTGTGGCTTATTTTATGAACTCATGGCCACATTCCAGATGGCTCTAGTGGTAAAGAACTTGCCTGCCAATGCAGGAGGCACAAGAGATGCAGTATGATTCCCTGGGTCAGGAGGATCCCCTGGACGAGGGCATGGCAACCCGCTCTAGTATTCTTGCCTGGAGAATCCCACGGACAGAGAAGCCTGGTGGACTACAGTCCATGAGGTCACCAAGAGTCAGACATAACTGCAGCAACTTAGCAGCATCAGCAGAGGGAACAGAGTTAAATACTGAAATAGGGTCAAAGTACCTGTGGCTTATTTTATGAACTCGCGGCCACATTGGACATGAGATAGTAACCTAGTCTAAATTTCATGGTTGGTTGCACAGCATTTATCCAATTTTGCCAAAACTCCACTCCTGCAAAGACACAGGGTCTTTCCCATAGTTCAAACATTCCATTTTTAAAAGGGTACAAGGGCATAATTAAAGGGCAGGTATCTTCTCTGTCAATGACATGAAAACCCTCATGGGTTAGGGGTGTCCTCCAACTTCCCAGTTTCTATTAGTACCCTGTATTGCATGTACAATTTGCAAATTATTTATATTTTGAATTTTATTATATATAAATTTCTCTTTTGAGGGGAACAAACTCTTCGAGTTCATTAAAAATGGTGCAAAGTTGTCCTTCCTTTTGTTTGTTTTCACTGTTTGTTGAATGTGATTGGATGTTTTTAGTTTTTATTGGATGAGGGGCAAAATTCTAATATTACCAGGAAGAAATGACCCAGTTCTTATTCCCTCCAACTTGGCCTTTCATGGTTTTCTGTGCTCTCATCATGTTGCTTCTCAGCCTTTATCTTTCCAGTTTGAAAAATTCTCTTTATCCAGTGTATTTTACTTGGTAGCTCTCCATTTCATTGATCAATCCACAATCAACGTGGCAATGCATTTTTAGCTTTTATTATGTGCCCAACAGAGCCTCAGACACTGTTGGGGAAATAATAGAAGGAACAGACATCACCTCAGCCTATAGAAAGCCTGAGATTTTGTTGGAGTTTACTTGGAGATTGACAAATCTAGAGAAGCATTATACATTTCATACAATAAAATGCAGAGATGGCAAGCCTCCTAGATTAGGGATCTCATATGTTAGTGTGCTTTAGAATCACCTGAGATCTTTGTTGAACACACAAATTCCTGAACTTCAGACAGTTTGATTCTTTAGGGCATGGGTGATACTCAGTAATCTGCATTTTATCAAGATGCCTAGGCTATTCTGCTGCTGGGGGTGCCTAAGCTATAGTTTGGAAGCATTGGGATAAAAGTATCTGTGAAAAATGGGGAGACATGTAAAGGCTGGGGGTGACCAGGAAAGGTTTGACTGGAGCCTGGAAGGGTGGGCTGAATTTGAAGAATTCGTGGTGGGAGGAGATTCATAAAAGGGGTACCAGAGGTGGGGATGAGAATGGAATATGTTGCAGAGACTGGCTAGTTATTCACCATTTCTATTTTCTTCCTAGACACATGGAGTACATATCCCAGCCTTCACACAGTGACTCATGACCATTTAACTTAGTTCTGGCCGGTGGAATGTGGACTTATGTTGTGTGTCATTTTTAATCCTGGCCCATAAAACCTGCCCATGTGATCTTGTACTGTTTCTCTTCTATCCACTGGCTTGATGTTGATACCTTGGGCAACCTTGGAATCAACAAGGTGGAACTGGTACAGATTCCACCAATGTGGGTGCCAAAATAACTCTGAATATCCCTTACCCATAAGGAACATCTGTTTTGGACTTTGCTTGAGTAAGATTTCTATTGTGTTAAGCTCCTAAGATTTCAGGGATTGTCTGTTAGAGCTTTTACTGTAACGTTAACATTGAGGGGACCAGGCTAACTGAGGCAGATAATTTCTGGTAGTGATCATCATTATTCTTCTTAGAAATGTTTTTCAGACTCACCATTACCCAGAATTAATGCGTGGACACTAGATGTATATGCAGTCATCTAGGTAAATTGTCTCAAGAATCATATAGACACTTTCAAAATGCCTTGTATATGTTTCTATGTGACATTTAATTATCTGGGCTCTTAGCATGACATTCCTTTAACCCTAAATCCCTTGGCCAAGCATGAATGGATTTGAAAACAAACATTTCACTGAAATAGGGGGGTTCAATTTCTTTGGACCCTTTAAAGCCTTCTCAGATATGGCAAAGGTAGCTGAAAGCATATTAGCATGCATTGGGAAGGACTTAATTCATATCACACCCACATCCTGCCTTTCCCCTGCTCCACACCTGCCTAACCACTCCTAGGAAGTAGGATGGTTGGCTGCAATTAAACTCAAGCACCTTCTCAAGCACTCGGTGAAAAACAGCTTGGTATAATGATACTTCTGCTCCTACTCCATAGGAGTGAGCTGAAAAGATATTAGCAGTTGACTTAGAAACTTGTGAGGGTCTTGCAATTTGAATTCCCATAATTATTGGTTGCTTAATTGTTCCTAGTAATGGGTGACTTATATAGGTTTTTCACAGAATTTATCACTTATATTTATTAATCATTTTTTAAAGTAGAAAACACTGACATTCTTTCAGTGGGACAGGTGATATATTCAGCCCTGTGAATTTCAGAGTTCACCTTGCCTGGTACCTTCTCACACTGCCCTGTTGTTTTTTTTTTTTTTTTTTCATGGATGGATACAGCAGAATCCGGATGACTCCTAACATGCAATGGACTTGTGATCTGGACAGATCTTGTTATTGGATGCTGATGGATGTATGATCTGGAGGCTCCTGTCCTATCCCCAAATTTTCCCCTGACCAGAAGGATCTCTCCCTGGCCTGACAAAGTGTCTGATATTTTCACTATTGAAATAGGTCTGGGGGCCACAACATTATCTCCAAAGAGTTTCCAAGTAAAATGTAATTAATTACTATGGCTAAGGACTTCCTTGGTGGTACTAGTGGTACAGAAACTGCCTGCCAATGCAGGCGACATAAGAGATGCGGGTTTGATCCCTGGATTGGGAATATCCCCTGGAGAAGGGCATGGCAACCCACTCCAGTATTCTTGCCTGGAGAATCCCATGGACAAAGGAGCCTGGCGGGCTATAGTCCCTGGGGTCACAAAGCATTGGATACGACTGAAGGGATGTTAAATATGTTAAGTATGCATGCGCAAGAGCTAGAATAACCCATTATGTTAAATATGCATGTGCAAGAGCTAGAGTAACCCATTACCCACCAACAAAAATTAGCTTATCAACATTTCATAAAAATAGGACATAAATAGAATGGTATTCAGGACGGAAAAAGCTGAATAAATGGAGCACTCTCTGCTTTACTGAATGGAAAACTCCTCAGAATCTCTGGGGCCAGGTGAGACCCCTGGCAACTTGGGGAAGGTGCACCTTGCACTCCATCTTGAGGAGCTTCAGAGAGGGTGTATTCTCCAGAGAACGAGAAATGGTGGACAGCTAAAGCAAGAAATGGAATTTGAAATGGGACATATGGAAATAGAGAATAGAGAAGGAAGGAGACTTTTAAAATGGGGAGCAAGAACAGGGATTTGAAAAATGAGATGTCAACATATCAAGCCACATCTCTGGAAAGAATCACTGGAGAGAATAACAGAATAACAGAAAGAATAAAGGCATACTTGCTACTCCTTGCCCTCACATCAGGCAGCTCCTACCCTCACTGCCTTACCCAGTCTTGTTAGACCCACATGTCATGCAAATATTTAATATTATCCTTTGTTAGCTTATTTTTTTATTTTAATTTTTTTTAAATTTTATTTTATTTTTAAACTTTACAATATTGTATTAGTTTTGCCAAATATTGAAATGAATCCGACACAGGTATACCTGTGTTCCCCATCCTGAACCCTCTTCCCTCCTCCCTCCCCATACCATCCCTCTGGGTCGTCCCAGTGCACCAGCCCCAAGCATCCAGTATCGTGCATTGAACCTGGACTGGCGACTCGTTTCATACATGATATTATACATGTTTCAATGCCAGTCTCCCAAATCTCCCCACCCTCTCCCTCTCGGACAGAGTCCATAAGACTGATCTATACAACAGTGTCTCTTTTGCTATCTCGTACAAAGGGTTATTGTTACCATCTTTCTAAATTCCATATATATGCGTTAGTATACTGTATTGGTGTTTTTCTTTCTGGCTTACTTCACTCTGTATAATAGGCTCCAGTTTCACCCACCTCATTAGAATTGATTCAAATGTATTCTTTTTAATGGCTGAGTAATACTCCATTGTGTATATGTACCACCGCTTTCTTATCCATTCATCTGCTGATGGGCATCTTGCTTCCATGTCCTGGCTATTATAAACAGTGCTGCGATGAACATTGGGGTACACGTGTCTCTTTCCCTTCTGGTTTCCTCAGTGTGTATGCCCAGCAGTGGGATTGCTGGATCATAAAGCAGTTCTATTTCCAGGTTTTGAAGGAATCTCCACACTGTTCTCCATAGTGGCTGTACTAGTTTGCATTCCCACCAACAGTGTAAGAGGGTTCCCTTTTCTCCACACCCTCTCCAGCATTTATTGCTTGTAGACTTGTGGATAGCAGCCATTCTGACTGGCATGAAATGGTACCTCATAGTGGTTTTGATTTGCATTTCTCTGATAATGAGTGATGTTGAGCATCTGTGTTTGTTAGCCATCTGTATGTCTTCTTTGGAGAAATGTCTATTTAGTTCTTTGGCCCATTTTTTGATTGGGTCATTTGTTTTTCTGGAGTTGAGCTGTAGGAGTTGCTTGTATATTTTCGAGATTAGTTGTTTGTCAGTTGCTTCATTTGCTATTATTTTCTCCCATTCTGAAGGCTGCCTTTTCACCTTGCTAATAGTTTCCTTTGTTGTGCAGAAGCTTTTAAGTTTAATTAGGTCCCATTTGTTTATTTTTGCTTTTATTTCGAATATTCTGGGAGGTGGGTCATAGAGGGATCCTGCTGTGATGTATGTCAGAGAGTGTTTTGCCTATGTTCTCCTCTAGGAGTTGTATAGTTTCTGGTCTTTAATCCATTTTGAGTTTATTTTTGTGTATGGTGTTAGAAAGTGTTCTAGTTTCAATCTTTTACAAGTGGTTGACCAGTTTTCCCAGCACCACTTGTTAAAAAGATTGTCTTTAATCCATTGTATATTCTTGCCTCCTTTGTCAAAGATAAGGTGTCCATATGTGCATGGATTTATCTCTGGGCTTTCTATTTTGTTCCATTGATCAATATTTCTGTCTTTGTGCCAGTACCATACTGTCTTGATAACTGTGGCTTTGTAATAGAGCCTGAAGTCAGGTAGGTTGATTCCTCCAGTTCCATTCTTCTTTCTCAAGATAGCTTTGGCTATTCGAGGTTTTTTGTATTTCCATACAAATTGTGAAATTATTTGTTCTAGCTCTGTGAAGAATACCGTTGGTAGCTTGATAGGGATTGCATTGAATCTGTAAATTGCTTTGGGTAGTATACTCATTTTCACTATATTGATTCTTCCAATCCATGAACATGGTATATTTCTCCATCTATTAGTGTCCTCTTTGATTTCTCTCACCAGTGTTTTATAGTTTTCTATATATAGGTCTTTAGTTTCTTTAGGTAGATATATTCCTAAGTATTTTATTCTTTTCGTTGCAATGATAGAATTGTAGATAGAAACAATTGTAGATAGAAACAATAGAATTGTTTCCTTAATTTCTCTTTCTGTTTTCTCATTATTAGTGTATAGGAATGCAAGGGATTTCTGTGTGTTGATTTTATATCCTGCAACTTTACTATAGTCATTGATTAGTTCTAGTAATTTTCTGGTGGAGTCTTTAGGGTTTTCTATGTAGAGGATCATGTCATCTGCAAATAGTGAGAGTTTTACTTCTTCTTTTCCAATTTGGATTCCTTTTATTTCTTTTTCTGCTCTGATTGCTGTGGCCAAAACTTCCAAAACTGTGTTGAATAGTAATGGTGAAAGTGGGCACCCTTGTCTTGTTCCTGACTTTAGGGGAAATGCTTTCAATTTTTCACCATTGAGGATAATGTTTGCTGTGGGTTTGTCATATATAGCTTTTATTATGTTGAGGTATGTTCCTTCTATTCCTGCTTTCTGGAGAGTTTTTATCATAAAGGATGTTAAATTTTGTCAAAGGCTTTCTCTGCATCTATTGAGATAATCATATGGTTTTTATTTTTCAATTTGTTAATGGGGTGTATTACATTGATTGATTTGTGGATATTGAAGAATCCTTGCATCCCTGGGATAAAGCCCACTTGGTCATGGTGTATGATCTTTTTAATGTGTTGTTGGATTCTGATTGCTAGAATTTTGTTAAGGATTTTTGCATCTATGTTCATCAGTGATATTGGCCTATAGTTTTCTTTTTTTGTGGGATCTTTGTCGCGTTTTGGTATTAGGGTGATGGTGGCCTCGTAGAATGAGTTTGGAAGTTTACCTTCCTCTGCAATTTTCTGGAAGAGTTTGAGCAGGATAGGTGTTAGCTCTTCTCTAAATTTTTGGTAGAATTCAGCTGTGAAGCCGTCTGGACCTGGGCTTTTGTGTGCTGAAAGATTTTTTTTTTCCATTTTATTTTATTTATTTATTTTTTTTAATTTTATTTTATTTTTAAATTTTACATAATTGTATTAGTTTTGCCAAATATCAAAATGAATCCGCCACAGGTATACATGTGTTCCCCATCCTGAACCCTCCTCCCTCCTCCCTCCCCATACCATCCCTCTGGGTCGTCCCAGTGCACTAGCCCCAAGCATCCAGTATCGTGCATCGAACCTGGACTGGCAACTCGTTTCTTACATGATATTTTACATGTTTCAATGTCATTCTCCCAAATCTTCCCACCCTCTCCCTCTCCCACAGAGTCCATAAGACTGTTCTATACATCAGTGTCTCTTTTGCTGTCTCGTACACAGGGTTATTGTTACCATCTTTCTAAATTCCATATATATGTGTTAGTATACTGTATTTATGTTTTTCCTTCTGGCTTACTTCACTCTGTATAATAGGCTCCAGTTTCATCCACCTCATTTATTGATTACAGTTTCAATTTCCGTGCTTGTGATGGGTCTGTTAAGATTTTCTATTTCTTCCTGGTCCAGTTTTGGAAAGTTGTGCTTTTCTAAGAATTTGTCCATTTCTTCCATGTTGTCCATTTTATTGGCATATAATTGCTGATAGTAGTCTCTTATGATCCTTTGTATTTCTGTGTTGTCTGTTGTGATCTCTCCATTTTCATTTTTAATTTTATTGATTTGATTTTTCTCCCTTTGTTTCTTGATGAGTCTGGCTAATGGTTTGTCAGTTTTATTTATCCTTTCAAAGAACCAGCTTTTGGCTTTGTTGATTTTTGCTATGGTCTCTTTTGTTTCTTTTGCATTTATTTCTGCCCTAATTTTTAAGATTTCTTCCCTTCTACTAACCCTGGGGTTCTTCATTTCTTCCTTTTCTAGTTCCTTTAGGTATAGGGTTAGGTTATTTATTTGATTTTTTTCTTATTTCTTGAGGTATGCCTGTATGGCTATGAACTTTCCCCTTAGGACTGCTTTTAAAGTGTCCCATAGGTTTTGGGTTGTTGTGTTTTCATTTTCATTAGTTTCTATGCAAATTTTGACTTCTTTTTTGATTTCTTCTGTGATTTGTTGGTTATTCAGCAGTGTGTTGTTCAGCCTCCATATGTTGGAATTTTTAATAGTTTTTCTCCTGTAATTGAGATCTAATCTTATTGCATTGTGGTCATAAAAGATGCTTGGAAGGATTTCTATTTTTTTGAATTTACCAAGGCTAGATTTATGGCCCAGGATGTGATCTATCCTGGAGAAGGTTCCATGTGCGCTTGAGAAAAAGGTGAAATTCATTGTTTTGGGATGAAATGTCCTGTAGATATCAATTAGGTCTAACTGGTCTATTGTATCTTTTAAAGTTTGTGTTTCCTTGTTAATTTTCTGTTTAGTTGATCTATCCATAGGTGTGAGTGGGGTATTAAAGTCTCCCACTATTATTGTGTTATTGTTAATTTCTCCTTTCATACTTGTTAGCATTTGTCTTACATATTGTGGTGCTCCCATGTTGGGTGCATATATATTTATAATTGCTATATCTTCTTCTTGGATTCATCCTTTGATCATTATGTAGTGACCATCTTTGTCTCTTTTCACAGCCTTTGTTTTAAAGTCTATTTTATCTGATATGAGTATTGCTACTCCTGCTTTCTTTTGGTCCCTATTTGCATGGAAAATCTTTTTCCAGACCTTCACTTTCAGTCTGTATGTGTCCCCTGTTTTGAGGTGGGTCTCTTGTAGACAACATATGTAGGGGTCTTGTTTTTGTATCCATTCAGCCAGTCTTTGTCTTTTGGTTGGGGCAGTCAACCCATTTACGTTTAAGGTAATTTCTGATAAGTGTGATCCCGTTGCCATTTATTTTATTGTTTTGGGTTCGATTTTATACACCATTTTTGTGTTTCCTGTCTAGAGAATATCCTTTAGTAGTTGTTGGAGAGCTGGTTTGGTGGTGTTGAATTCTCTCAGCTTTTGCTTGTCTGAAAAGCTTTTGATTTCTCCTTCATATTTGCATGAGATCCTTGCTGGGTACAATAATCTGGGCTGTAGGTTATTTTCTTTCATCATTTTAAGTGTGTCTTGCCATTCCCTCCTGGCTTGAAGAGTTTCTATTGAAAGATCAGCTGTTATCCTTATGGGAATTCCCTTGTGTGTTATTTGTTGTTTTTCCCTTGCTGCTTTTAATATTTTTTCTTTGTGTTTGATCTTTGTTAATTTGATTAGTATATGTCTTGGGGTGTTTCGCCTTGGGTTTATCCTGTTTGGGACTCTCTGGGTTTCTTGGACTTGGGTTATTATTTCCTTCCCCATTTTAGGGAAGTTTTCAACTATTATCTCTTCAAGTATTTTCTCATGGTCTTTCTTTTTGTCTTCTTCTTCTGGAACCCCTATGATTCGAATGTTGTAGCGTTTAATATTGTCCTGGAGGTCTCTGAGATTGTCCTCATTTCTTTTAATTTGTTTTTGTTTTATCCTCTCTGATTCATTTATTTCTACCATTCTATCTTCTAATTCACTATTCCTATCTTCTGCCTCTGTTATTCTACTATTTGTTGCCTCCAGAGTGTTTTTAATTTCATTTATTGCATTATTCATTATATATTGACTCTCTTTTATTTCTTCTAGGTCCTTGTTAAACCTTTCTTGCATCTTCTCAATCCTTGTCTCCAGGCTATTTATCTGTGATTCCATTTTGATTTCAAGATTTTGGATCAATTTCACTATCATTATTTGGAATTCTTTATCAGGTAGATTCCCTATCTGTTCCTCTTTTGTTTGGTTTGGTGGGCATTTATCCTGTTTCTTTATCTGCTGGGTATTCCTCTGTCTCTTCTTCTTGTTTAAATTGCTGAGTTTGCGGTGTCCTTTCTGTATTCTGGCATTTTGTGGAGTTCTCTTTATTGTGGCGTTTCCTCGCTCTGTGTGGGTTTGTACAGGTGGCTTGTCAAGGTTTCCTGGTTAGGGAAGCTTGTGTCGGTGTTCTGGTGGGTGGAGCTGTATTTCTTCTCTCTGGAGTGCAATGAAATGTCCAGTAATGAGTTATGAGATGTCTATGGTTTTGGGGTGACTTTGGGCAGCTTGTATCTCGAAGCTCAGGGCTGTGTTCCTTTGTTGCTGGAGAATTTGCTTGGTATGTCTTGCCCTGGAACTTATTGGCCCTTGTGTGGTGCTTGGTTTCAGTGTAGGTATGGAGGCATTTGATGAGCTCCTGTCAATTAATGTTCCTTGGAGTCAGGAGTTCCCTGGAGTCAGGGTTTGGATTTAAGCCTCCTGCTTCCAGTTATTGGTCTTATTTTTACAGTAGTTTCAAAGCTTCTTCTTCTTTACAGCACCATTGATAAAACATCTATGTTAAAGATGAAAAGTTTCTCTACCATGAGGGTCACCCAGAGAGGTTCACAGCGTTACATGGAGAAGAGAAGAGGGAGGAGGGAGTTAGAGGTGACCCGAATGAGATGAGGTGGAATCAATAGAGGAGAGAGTGGGCTAGCCAGTAATCTCTTCCTTATGTGCACTCCACAGGTGGACCGCTCAGAGTTGTTCATGGAGTTATACAGAGAAGAGAAGAAGGAGGAAGGTGACAGAGATGGCCAGGAGGATAAAAGGGGGGGATGAAAAGGAGGGAGACAGATCCAGCCAGTAATCAGTTCCCTAAGTGTTCTCCCCCTTCTGGAACACACAGAAATTCACAGAGTTGGGTAGAGTAGAGAGGGTTTAGGGAGGGGACTCAGGCGACCTGGTGGAGAAAAAGGAGAGTCCAAAGGGAGAGAGAGCAGTCAAGCCAGTAATCTCGCTCCCTAGTGAAAAATGGGTACTGAAGATTGGGTTCTTAAAGGTACAAAATTGGTAACAAATACATAAAAGCAAAAATTAAAACTCTAGAGTAGAGTTTGGAATTTCAAAAATACAATGTTAAGAAAAAGAAGAAGGAAAAGAAAGAGAGAAAAAACGATCAAACAAAAACAAATAAGGTCACGAAAATTATGAAGAAAATATAGGTACAAAATTGATAACTAATACCAAAAAGCAAATTTAAAATCTAGAGTAGAGTTTAGAATTTAAAAAATAAAGTGTTAAAAAAAGAAGAAAAAAAAGAAACAGAGAGAAAAAAAACAAACAAAAACAAACACAGTCGCATAAATTATAAAGAAAACACAGGTAAAAAATTGATAACAAATACCAAAAAGCATAAATTAAAAATCTAGAGTAGAGTTTGGAATTTCAGATATACAATGTTATTTAACAGAAGAAGAGAAAGAAACAGAGAAAAAGAAAAAAAAAAAAAAAAACAAAGGGTCACAGAAATTTTAAAAAACAACTATAGGTACAAAATTGATAACAAATACCAAAAAGCTAAAATTAAAAATCTAGAGTAGAGTTTGGAATTCCAAAAATACAATGTTAAAGAAAAGAAGAGGAAAAAAAAAAAAAACAAACAAGGTCAAAAAAATTATATATATATATGAAGTTTGCTTAAAAAAATAGGGTCTTCTTTTTTTTTTTGCAAAGTAATCAGTTATAAAAGTGAAAATTAAAGGAATAATAGAAGACTTAAATTTTTTTTTTTTAATAAAAAAAAAAAGAATGATCGTAAAAATAGTAAAAATATATCTAGGACTTTATCTGGTTTTGTTGTGAGTATTGTGGGTTCAGTTCATTTTTGGCTAGTTCCTTGGTCCGACTTATATTTCTCAAGATCTATAGGCCACTTCCTATGTAGTTGGTACTAACCACAGGGTTTTAATCTATTGCCTGTAGCTTCCAAGGCAGTTCCCTCTGGTATAGCTTCTTCTGTTTGCTGGTCTCTTCAGTGTCTGGTTTCTGCCCTGACACAAAGGGGACGGTGGAGAACACTTTTTTTTTTTTTTAGGCTCACTTGTTCAGTCGCGCTGTGGGGAGGTAGGGAGCGATGCTGCAAACAAATAACACTGGCGTGTGCTCGAAGTGCCTCAGTCACACTGGGTCTGCCCCCACTTACGGCACGTGTAGCCTCCCTGCCCACACTGCTCAGGCGGGAACCATCCTTGGCCGGCCCTGGGCTGCCTGCACCTCCCAGGTCCAAGCCACTCAGGTTCAGACACTCGGGTAGTCCTCAGAGGCGCAGACTCGGTTGGGCCTGCGTTTTGTGCCCTTCCCAGATCCGAGCAGCTCAGGTGATGAGGTGTTTGGCCCGCGCGATTGCTGCGACTTATCGTCTCCCCGCCGCTCAGTTATCTAGGTGTGCAACCAGCGCACCTTCTCAGGCAGATGTTGACTGTCCAGACTCCCAAGAAGTTTTAGTTAGCAAAGAAGCCTACTTACAGTTTTATAGCTAATGTCTCTCTGGTGCTGCGATTGTCCTCTTCTGACTCTGGCTGCCTGTCACCGGAGGGGGATGGTCTGCAGCCGGCTATCTCTGTTTAGTCCTTTGTTCTGTGCGCGGGCCTGGCGGTGTCTTAGGTTAGGGCTGGCTTTTCGCGTGGTAGATATCCCACAGTCTGGTTTGCTAGCCCAAATTAGTTCACTCAGATAGCGCTCAGGGTATTCAGGCCAGATCTTTACTCTAAGCGATGCAGCCTGCACAGCGCCTCCCTGCCCAGCCCCCGCTTGCTAGTGGCGGATGCAGGCGTCTGCGCTGCTTCTCTGCTGGGGGAGTTACCGTAGGGCTTGCAACGTGCGGGTTCTAATTGTTTATTTATTTTTCCTCCCTGTTACGTTGCGCTCTGTGCTTCCAAGGCTCGGCACAGATTTGGTAGTGAGAAGGTTTCCCGGTGTTTGGAAACTTCTCTCTTTTTAAGACTCCCTTCCCAGGATGGAACTCCGTCCCTCCCTCTTTTGTCTCTTTTTTTTGTCTTTTATATTTTTTCCCTACCTCCTTTCGAAGACTTGGGTTGCTTTTCTGGGTGCCTGATGTCCTCTGCCGGCATTCAGAAGTTGTTTTGTGGAATTTACTCGGCGTTTAAATGTTCTTTTGATGAATTTGTGGGGGAGAAAGTGTTCTCGCTGTCCTACTCCTCTGCCATCTTAGCTCCTCCCCCCCGTTGTTAGCTTCTTGATATGTGTCTTGAGCCTTTGCTGTAGCCATCTTGCCACCAGCTGCTGCTGCTGCTGCTGCTAAGTCGCATCAGTCGTGTCCGACTCTGTGCCACCCCATAGACGGCAGCCCACCAGGCTCCCCCATCCCTGGGATTCTCCAGGCAAGAACACTGGAGTGGGTTGCCGTTTCCTTCTCCAATGCATGAAAGTGAAAAGTGAAAGTGAAGTTGCTCAGTCGTGTCTGACTCTTAGCGACCCCATGGACTGCAGCCCTCCAGGCTCCTCCGTCCATGGGATTTTCCAGGCAAGAGTACTGGAGTGGGGTGCCATTGCCACCAGCTAGGTGATCACTAAAACTCATACCATTAGCCTCACAGGGCAGGACATGGCAGTGCCTAGATAAGCAATTCAGATACAGTCAGTATATTCTTTCAGTGAATATCTAAGACTACAGGCACGATCACATGCAGTCAGAGATAAAAGTACATTCCTCACTAATGTCTGTCAGTCACCATGAAATTTATGCTGACATTTCTTTTCTTGTTAGAATTCCTTTTAACTTATGGTTACCATTGTCAGGGAATACTGACAACTCGATAATGTTCCCTGAGCCTGGCCAATGAACTTGGGTAATATTTCTGTTTTAGTTCTCAAGGCTAATTTTTAGTATTATTGCTGCTGTTTCTATCTATCTTCTATCCATGCACCCATCCATTTTAAAAAAAATATAAGAATAGAATATCATTACAAGAAGAGGATGCCACTATAATGCTATTCAGTGATGGATAGTAGCCATGATTTATAGGCACATATTCCTAGGTTTGAGAAAAGCAGAGAGGTACCCAAAAGGTTCATCTGTTTTCTAGAGACTGAAGCCAACTTACGTAACCAGGAGCCCTTTTGTCTTCACCTCAAGATCTACTTTTTCCTTCTATTATAGTTGTGAGTACTTTATTGACTCTGCCTTTGGCTTCACTCAAGCAATGAAATCTTGCACCTGGATTAGCACAAGAAATATACCTGGAGTTTATCCTCCATAATTTTTGCCAGGGTAAAAAAACGTTCTTGCCTGTCAGGGGAATATAAGCAATATGCTCCTGTGTGAATACTTATTACTTGCCTGTCAGAAAAAGGTTACCGAAATTTCCCTTTGGGGAGAATGTCATGAACATTTTTTTTCCTTCTGCCTAGTAAATTTCTTGCAGATGTACCTCTCTGGGTACCACAGCTGCAATTCCCTCTGGAAGTTCATCTGGCATAAATGCACCATGGAGACAAATTCCCATCATGGTAAAATGTTGCTAGTATTTTCCTTCTGAGAAGCATACAGAATGTTTTCCTACTGTGTAAGTGTACTTGAAGCAGGTTGAAGCTTTGGAATTTGATTTGGAGAGTCCTGTTCTTTCAGTTCTTGGGCTATCTTCGTAACATTGGGGTTGAGAACAGGTTTAGAGTCGGTTTAGAGTCTGACAGGATCAACATTCCTGTCGGACTCTAAATCTATAATAGGAAGTTTTGCCTGGATTTGTTATGTGTTGGGCAACAGGATTTGACCTGTGTCTCTGATGGCTCAAATGGTAACGAATCTGCCTGCAGTGCGAGAGACCCAGGTTTGATCCCTGGGTCGGGAAGATCCTCTGGGGAAGGGAATGACAACCCACTCCAATATTCTTGCCTGGAGAATTCCATGGACAGAGGAGTCTGGTGGGCTACAGTCCATGGTCTCACAAAAAGTCACACACGACTGACTAACATAAACACACACACATCTAAAGTGGAGTGATATTACCTTACCTGTGAGTACCCAGAGTCTTATATCTCTGGCAGACACAGCATCCAAGTAAATGTGTTGGTGCTCAGGGCATGGGGAGAGATTTTGCAGCTGGTAGCTAGGTTGGCACCTGCCCATCATTGCTGATAGCTGTTCCGTGAACTGCTGCCCCAGTGACCATCACCTCAAAGGCCTTCCCCAGTTCAATATTCACTAGAGAGTTATTGCTAGGTCACCAGCATTGCTTCTTTATTGTGTTTTGCTATGCTGTGCACAGCTGACGTCATTGTAAGCTGTCAGGTGGCTTTCATATAGATTTATTGATATGGACAGAACAACCAGTGGAGTGTTCACCAGTGAACAAAGATGCATGACTACAGTTACACTCTGGTGAGCTAAGTTGACCTGAACCAAGGACCAGAAATGATCTCTCTTTTTTTTCCCCCACAAAGGGCAGCATAAGACATATATTTTATTTAGTCTATTTGAACTTGATTTTATAGTAGTGCTGCTAATGCATTTTTTCCTTGCCAATTAGTACAATACTTACTGATCATGATGTCAGATGATGCAGTTTAGCAGTTTAGCAGAAGCAGCTATTTCAACCTGGTGTGAAGTAATCATGAATAGAAAGCCTTGTTTTCCATAAAATATCATGCTAGGACTTTGAGTAACAGTAATGCTGGGGCCATCAGATAAATTATGGGACTGTGAAGTTTGCTAAGACCATACTAGTAGTTAGCACAACTGAAAAGTCAGGAAGCCAAGGAGATTATGCAGAGATAAAGATACAGACATTGGAATTCAGAGCAGGCAGTGGAGTCATGTGTTTGAGTGGAGTAAATGGGAGAAGTCCATACAAAAAATCATTCTTTGAGGCACCTAGCTTGAACTAGATACTCTTATGTACTTTCTATCACAGAAAAAATACACCAGTTATGTCTTCAGCTAGTAGCAAGGAGGGAAATTATATCTGGCTGAGCAAAAGAGACACAGGAATAACTAGCTGGTAGGTGGGAGACAGTACAGAAATGTGATTAGGCACTCTGGCAATGGAGTCTCAAAATGACTGTGGTCAAAGTTACAACTGGGAAAATATACCAGGAAGCTAGTCGAATTGCCAGCACAGAATAGGATCTCAGCACATTTTTTTAAGTCCTGCAAAAGAGATTATGCCCAAAAACCAGACGATAAAAATTTCCAAGTGTATGCAAATTGATCTTTCTACTCACACATCTACACAGCAACATTTTTTATAAAACCGTATTTTTCAACACATAATAATTAAAATGAGGGTAAGTTAATAACCAAGGATAACCTCAAAACAGCTTATTTTGGAAATATGAATGTACACTAATTATTGCCAGCTAGAGTCGGACACGACTGAGTGACTTCACTTTCACTGTTCACTTTGATGCATTGGAGAAGGAAATGGCAACCCACTCCAGTGTTCTTGCCTGGAGAATCCCAGGGACGGCGGAGCCTGGTGGGCTGCCGTCTATGGGGTCGCACAGAGTCGGACACGACTGATGCGACTTAGCAGCAGCAGCAGCAGCAACATGTCTGCTACAATGACTAAATACGCTTTATGACGTCATAAGAAAGAAAAAAGAATTTTGGTTAAATCTATACCAATTGTTCATATTTTGAATTTCTGTATAATCTTGGCACATTATTAACTGGCCTAAATAAGTGAAGAACAGCAATGTCACAACCCTTATACTGTCAATTGTATCTGTCATTCAGGAATATTAGCACACTGATGATTCTGTTCAAATTGTGGTGGAATGGAGAGTTACTTTATATCTCTTTTGAAGCCCTGCCATCCTTTTTCCTTAGATTGTGTACTTAATAGAGACAACCTGGGGCTAGAGAGAAGCAAGTCATTTAGAATCAGAAAACTTGAGACCAAGGCCTAGTTCTACCACTTACTAAATGAGCTAACTTTCTGTGCCTCAGATCCCCTACCTACATAGAATCTGCCTTGACAGAACTGAATCCATAGTGGAAATATTAGGGCCTTAGACCCTGCAATAAAAATAATAGCTAGCCTTATGGCGCTCTTAGTGTGTTCCAGGCATTGATATAAGCAAGTAGATATTACTCATGTAATGCTCACCACAATGCAGAGTGGTGGTACAGTTATTTCCTCCAGTTTATAAAGAGAAAACTGATGCACAGAGAGGTGAAATCATTTGCTCAGGGTCACACAGCTAGTAAATGACAGTGCTATGATTTATGATTTCAGCATCTTGGGAGTTCAGCTCCGGTATCAAAGCTCTTCACCTCTATAATATACTGCCTCCTTGATGCTGTCAGAGAGGAAAATAAAAACAGTTTTTTAGGCTAGGATTTTGGACTCCTAGTTCATGTTGCCCATATGGAAACATGCCTGGGTTTAGAAGTTCTTCAACCAGTTTAGAAGCCATAATCTGTTCCACCACTGACTTGCTGTGTGATCTTTGTTCACCTGACCTCCCAAGCCCTCATTTCCACGTTGAAAACTGACTAATAATAGTCGCCATACCCACCTATTTAAATTGTTGTGAGAAGATGTGAAGTAAATTTTCTTTGAAAATAGGGCCTAAAATGCTAGGCAGCAGTAGAGGTAAAAAACATGAAAGGCTCCAAGTAAAAGGAAAGTGAAGATTAATACAAGTTCAGGCTCAGGAAAGGAGGAAGAGAGCTGACCTATACATATACCAAGGGGACCTAACCAACTAGCAAGTGGACTGGCAGGTCAGGGTCAGAGGAAGAAAGAAGAAGGGCAAGTTTGAAAGTGACCTGGCTCTTGTTGATCTTATGGCTTGCCTTTTCTTGCTTGACAGAATAACATTGGAATGGAGGTCGAAATCAGAGGGCATAATGCATGAGTCTGAAAGAGTACAATACTAACTACCCTCAGAACTATAGACATAAGAGCTCCCGTTTTCAGCTAGAACACTCAGATGAAATCCACTCTTCAGGAAAATTAACCAGAATTTTCCTACTGAGAAAATAGTCATTCATGGCATTTAACCATTGTGGAAAAGGAATAAAGTTTCCAGGACCTCAGAGGAGCATCATGGGGTTAGAGGCGTGAAGTACATTAAAAGTATTTTGTCCTAGAGGAAATCGCATTAGTGTATCCAAACAGTGTTTTTGAAAGTTAAAAAGCTCAATATTCATTATAGGGGAAAATGTTCTTTGATTCACAGGGCATTTAATATCCATTTGTTGTTTAGTCAGTAAGTCATGTCAGACTCTTTTGCAACCCCATGGACTGCAGCCCACCAGGCTCTTCTGTCCATGGGATTCTCCAGGCAAGAGTACTAGAGTAGGGTGCCATTTTCTTCTCCAGGGGATCTTCCTGACCCAGGGATCAAACTCATGTCTCCTGCATTGGCAGGCAGATTCTTTACTACTCAGTCACCTTAGCATCCACTAAGTTCCTTAGTATCCGCTACTGTTCATCATAGTTTTATTACAAGAACAAAATGACAATGATGATAATGTTTACGACTCATTTTGTGCCTGTAATATGACAAAGAATATGCTAGATCCTTTATATGTATTGTTTCTCACTCTCATTGCAATCTTAAGAGGTAAGACTATTTTATCCCTATTTTATAGATGAGAAAACTGACCTTCAGCGATTAGTGACTTGCTACTTGTCATGTAACTACTCACAGGCCTTCTTAGAGGCTTCCCAGCTATTTTCTCCTCAAAGTCTTTACCACTTAATCATCTGAAATGATTTTTGTTACATGTTTGCTTCCTTGTTTGTTGTCTTTCTGCCATGCTAGTATGGAGAGGTCATGAGGGCAGAGATTTTGTTCATTTCATCATTACCTCAGGTTTAGAATAGCCCAAGGCACATAGTAGGTGTCTGTTGTTCCTAGTTGCTTAGTGAATGGCAAGGTGGCAGAGGTGGAACTTAATCCCTTATCTAAGCCCCTCCAAAGCCTCAGATCTTTTGAAGACTCCTTATCGCTGCTTTCTTTCTATACTTATTTTTTCTATTTAAAAAGACTAAAAATTGAAAGTTACAGCTTTCTGTTTTACCTGCGCTCACTCTCTCCTCAGCAATGACAGGAAAAACAAATAATCAGCTGAGCCTCTTTTTTTTGCTTAATTTAACCCCTAAAGCCAAAGCAAACCAAAAAGCCTCTCCCTAAGAAAAATTCCATGAAGAACGAAATGGGGATACCATAAATTAAAAGGAAAATAACTGACTACAATCTTCAGCATGGTAAATTTGAACCTTTGGGGGCACTTTATCTGTTACTATTATTGTTACTTGTGTCAGGGTGGGGAAGGGGTTTATTTTTCATTCTTATCAGCAGGTGGCAGCACTTTTCTTAGGCTGAAGGTGAGCTCAACAGGGAATCTAAGAAGCCTGGTACAGAAGCTGAGAGATAAAGAGATTTTTCAAAAACCAGAGTTCTTAAGTTCACTTCTCCTGGAGTGTGGTTAACTTCTAATTGAAATACAGATTGAAAAACAGCATCTGAACATAATGTCAGCGCAGAGAATTTCTAACAATTAGATCCATCAACTCCAGCAACTGTTTTGAGGAGTCTGACATGACTTACACAATTCCATCTTCATCATATACAGCAGAAAAGTGATAAAAAGGGCATTCTCAGTCTGCTTCTGTCGTCTTCATTCTCTACCTCAGCTTTTACAAAATTGCTTACCTGGTTTACCTCATGGGCGTAACTAAGTTGGAACTGTCTTCCCCCATGGGGATTTTCTCTTTTTTTGAAGAATGTTCACATAGTGCAGTGGCAGGTATGTTTAGGTCAAAGCAGACTGGGATTGGATTTGACTCCTATTAGGGCTGTGTACTTTGGCATTCTTCTGCAATAAAGCTTTCATATGACTGGCTCCATGAGAGATGGTCAAGAATTGCTCATTTATTTGTCTGTCTCTTTACTGGTTTGAAAGCACTTTGGGAAAATGGATCATGTTTTGGTTCTTTTTCTTAACCCCAGTACCCAGTACAGGACTCGAAATGTAACAGAATCTCAGTAAAAGTTTGTTCCTTGGATGTTTGTTTGTATTGTTCTGAAGCTCTGAAGCTTCCATGGTAATGGAAACTTTGTTGGACTTTATATATTCTGGTTACATGTTTTTTTTTTTTTTTTTAATTAGTGATATTTTCAGAACATAGCTAAAGAAAATGCCTGAATGTACAATTCTGTATACAAATCTGTGGAGATGTAAATTTTTATTGGGTTGATTTTGTTCTCATTTTTTTTTTTTAATCTCTGGGGGCTTCCCCAGTGGCTCAGTGGTAAAGAACCTACCAACCAATGCAGGAGACATAAGAGACCTGGGTTTGGTCTGTGGGTTGGGAAGATTCCCTGGAGAAGAAAATGGCAACCCTCTCCAGTATTCGTGCCTGGAGAATCCCATGGACAGAGGAGCCTGATCCTAGTGGGCTACAGTCCATAGGGTCACAAACAGTCGTACATGACTGAAGCGACTAAGCAGGCATGCACGTTGATTTTTGAACAGCCTTGAAAGACAGACACATTCATACACTCACATTCTCAACCATCAGCATCTACTGAGATAAACTTTATACTAGACTCTGGTGATGCAATATAGAGATACAGTCCCTGCCTTTTAAGAGGTGGAATGTAAGATGTGGTCATGCAGTCATGAGGAACAGTACAACTTAACACATATTCCAAATGCTTGATGAACAAGGATGATCAGGAAAAACTCAGGTAGTAAAGATTATAGCAAAGATGTCCTACTAAAGTCTATAAGCAATCTGGCTATTTGAAACACCCTGGGTAATGGAAAATTTTCACTTTTATTGGAATCTTTGTTGTTGTCGTAAAATGTAGCCATGTTGTGCTAGTAGAATGTTAACCAAGATTTCCTAAATATCTTCAATGCATAAATTAGCCCCAAAGAGACAAAAAACCTGATGGTTTATTTTTTTAAAAGGAATTCTTTGCTGAATCAGTTATTTTTTCATGTGCTAATAATAGGTGAAAGGACATAAGAGGAATAGGTTCATAAAGTGACTATGATTTTAGTTTTATGTTGTAAGTTAATTTCATAGTTAATTTTAGCCTAAGGTGGCTGAAAAGAAGTGAAAAGCTCCAAGATCAAAACCATGGTTTGCTGAAAAGCAATTGTTTGTGATTATTTGTACAAACAACATACAGAAGAATCATGGTTCTGAAAGGAAATGGAACTATATTTTAAAGATAGTCATTCCTATTTTTTTCTTTAAAATTTCTCACATTAAAAAAAAATTTCTCACATGTAGTATAGAAATTTGCAAACAGAGGGTAGAAAGAAAGAGTAATGCCATTTAGTGATTGAAAAATATAAACTGGGATAAAGGCCATCAAAATGACGATAAAACTAGATAAGCTTCATCAACTTTAAATGATTCATTTTCTTTGAAGGGAAAAACTTTTTAGTGATTTTCCACAATATATTAAATAATATTTGGGGGTGATTAATGCCCAATACATTTGCTGTTGTAAGGAATTTGCTTTATGCCCCATCCTTCCTGTCCAACTTTCCCACCATTCTTATCCCAGGATCTTATATGTATTGATTTCTCTATCAGTGCTTTCTTCTGAATAGCTAACTCACTCTTCAGTCCTACAAGATTAACTACATCTCCAACTGCTATGGCCAATTTCTGAGGTTTATGGTCCATTTCATAAAGTCTTGTAAATCAGCCTTTACTTCCTTTTAATTATGTCTCCCTGTAGAATGCTTGTGCCAGCATTGCTTCAGATTTATATGTGAGGCCAAAAACCAGACAACCTTATCATGGGATAATTGTTTTAAATCCTATTAAGGTCTTTTCTGTATTAAAATGACTGAGGTTAGGAACAGCAAGTTTGACAATCAACTGTGTTTCTTTTCATTTAAGGCCTGGCACAAGACTGATTTATTCTTAGAAAACTTCTCTGTTCAACTTACCTCTCCAAACACACCCACAGCCCTGCCTACATCCATACCCCCTATCCCTTAATATCATTCTACATTGATTTGTATTTCTTGGCATTTAAGTAGTATTCTAACTTTAATGATATGTTTTATATACTTATATTCTGCACTATAGCACAGTGATTAATAGCTTCAGATGTGAAGTAATATTGTCAGGGTTTGATACTAGCTCTGCCTTGTAATAGTAGTGTGATTTGGAATAATTTACTTCTTCATGTCTCAGCTTCCTCATTTCCAAAATGGAGGTGATAATAATAGCAATTCCATTATAGGATTGTGACAATTAAAAATTTTAAGATGGTACAGCATTTAGCACCTATTGGCCAATAGTGTTATATGAATGCAGGCTGTTTTGTTACTATGTTTTTGGATATTTCTCATTTCTGAATTATTTTATGGCTCTTTAAGGATAAGAAGTATGGTCTAAATCTTCACATACCCCTTGTGCTGGATGGCATCACCGACTGGATGGACATGAGTTTGAGTGAACTCTGAGAGTTGGTGATGGACAGGGAGGCCTGGCGTGCTGCAATTTATGGGGTCGCAAAGAGTCAGACACGACTGAGTGACTGAACTGAACTGAACTGTGATAATTTTATGTGTGAACTTGACTAGTTCAGGGGATATCTAGTTATCTAGTTAAATTTTACTTTTGTCTATGTCTGTGAAAGTATTTCTGGATGAGATTAACATTTGAATTGGTGGACTCTTTAAAGTAGATTTTCCTCCCCAATGAGGGTGGGCATGATCCAATCCATTGAGGGCCTGAATAGAATAAAAAAGCAGAGAAAGAGGGAATTCACCTTCTTTTTCCCTGCCTAATGTCTTGAGCTGGGACATCTCATTTTCTCCTGTCCTTGAACTAGGATTTAAATCTTTGGCTTCCCTTGGTTCTCAGACCTTCAGACTTATACTGAATTAAACCAGTAGCTTTCCTGGGTTTCCAGCTTGCAGACAGCAAATTGTGAGACTTCTTGACCTCCATAACTGCATGAGCCAATTCTTCAGAATAAAACTTGTTTTATATCCCTTTGGTTCTGTTTCTATGAACTCTGACTAATATACTCCCTCTGTGCCCACAGTGCCATGCATACAGGAAGTCTGTAGTATTCCCTGAAATAATGAACAAATGAATAGATCATTGTAGTGATTCCAGATGTATGTATATGATCCTAATGTAACTGATACATTCAGAAAAATATTTATAATCAAGAAAATATTCAAGCAAGTGTCCATATCAAAGCAGGAATTGGCCAGACCCCACCTGGGTTCATATCTGGCCATGAAGAGAGTGTTGAGAAGTTTCCCTTGAGGAAGGCTAATTTCAGAATTCAGAAAAGCTTGAAAATTGTGTTCTGAGAAGCAGTTTTTGGAGAAAGAAATACTTTGAGGGAAGTAGATATGCTAGTTTTCCTCTTTTTCAAGGGAAGAATTCCTCTGACTCTATGTTGCCCCAGTATACAGAGGTAAGACCAATAAGTGAAAATTACAGGATGGAATATTTCATCTCAGTATAGTGAAACACTTTCAACCACTTGGGCTGCCCAACAGTGGAATGAATGGCCTTGCAAAGTATTAGTTTGGCTAGCTTCACAGGCAGCCAACTTCCTTTCACACTGGTTAGATGCATAGGTGTCCCTTCTGTGGTGGGGAACTCCTGAATTGCATTCATGGCCATTGCACAGGCAAGATCAGCTGTAGAGCCACACTGGAAAAGATAAGAAGAGTACCCGTTTATCCTTTAACCTCACATTCATAGAAGCTAGAGGGAGGGCAAAGATTTTCAGTGCCATAATATACCTGTCCAGGTTATATGCTATGAAAACTCAGAGAAAGGGCAGTACGGTTTATGTCCAGGACCTGGATCATTCAATATTTTGTGAAGCTGAAAAGTCACCTAGGCTAATGATAACCAAATTTAGATTTTACCAATTAACAAAATAACCCCTATCATACCAAATGGATGGACTGATACAGAATCACTAACATTTTATCTTGCCGAGTGAGGACATTATAAAAAGAAAACTCACCTACTACCTGTTTACATTATTATTTTATAAAAGAAGGAAATGGGAGATAATATTACAATAAAAATATTAACTGATTTTAGTGTTTTGAAAACACACATGATGTCCATGTTTTTCTCATTTCACATGATCAGGTAAAATTATCATGGACTGGCTTGAGTTTACAAACAAGCCCTTGGGAACCACTGTTTTGGCTTTAGTGGTTTTCTTTGATTGTTCAAGGTGAGAGTCCCACATCCTTCCCTTCCAGACTTTTTCTAACTCTCTTATGGGATTGTTATTTTAAGCAGTAATTCCTGAGAGTAACATTTTATCCCATAAATCCTACAGAAATGAAAATGTAAGCAGTATCTCCAAGGGTAGATAGGTCTCAACCAATTTAGGTTTTTCTGGGGTTTGACATCATTGTAGGGATCACAGGAACACTTACCATTAAGTCAGCAAGTTTGTGTCTTTCACCTACTCTAAAGACCCAGAGCATAACATGGTGTATTATTCCTATTTCAAATGCCAAAAGACTAGGAATTATAGAAGCTATTAGGAAAATAACTTAATCCACCAAGAATAGGGACTTTAAAGCTTTAATATCTTCTGAAAGCCCTTTGAACCTGCCTGGAATAATAGATGAGGTAAAATTCCATTTTCCTGTAATGGATAATGTATTGAGGAAGCTCCTAGGGAAAAATATTCTGAATATCTACTCTGACAAAAGAAGGACTCCTATCATTTTTTAAACTTTAATTCCATTTCAGAAACATTGATATACAATTACTTGCTACTGAGTTGGAATTTGTCTACATATAAAATCACTTTTTTAAAGCATATTATCTGCTAATGGAATCATGGGGCATTTTCTGGAGAGGGAAGAAAAAGACTAATCTGTTGGCTGCATGGCATAGGTAGATTACCATTGGGATTAATGGTTTCTATAGTGTAATGTATTGTTCTTAAGTGCTTGGATTCATATTTTAAAATCGTGTTATTCAGAAGTTCGTATGATGCTTTTGACATCATAGTTTTTTAAACAATATAATCATTTATTTGGCTGTGCTGGGTCTTTGTTACAGCATGCAGGATCTTTTTTCTTTTCTTTTTTTTTTAAGCTGTGGCATATGAACTCTTAGTTGTAGCATGTGGGATCTAGTTCCCTGACCAGGTATTGAACACAGGCCCCTTACATTGGGAGCACAGAGTCTTAGCTGCTGAACCACCAGGGAAGTCCTGACATCTTAGTTTTGAGTATAAGGAGTGTAGGGGTTTTATGCCCTTTTGAAAATCTCATGTCTAGTATCATCCCAGTGGGGTTTTCCTTCAAACTTAATCCACATGTTCTTAATTGCTAAGGTTCAGCACATATGTCTGGAAGATTTCAAAGCTGGGCAGATCCTTCTGAGATCATTGCTTGGGGTGCTGAGAACATCCTCAGCCAAACCAATCCAGCTCTGACTAATGAACAAGTTTTATTTATGGCCTATAGCTTGAGAAGACTCCAGGAAAAGTCTTCCTCATAGTATCACTTTTTTCCTTTTATATTGTAGGCTTTCACTTGAACAGTTGCAAGGGATATTTAACTGATCTCTCAAGTTCCATTTTCCATTGTACTTAGAGTGATCTTAAAACTTAAATCAGATCCAGTCCCTCTAGTATATGAAATTCTTCTTAAATGGTTCCCATTGTGCACAGAATAAGATGTAGACTCCCAACTACTGCCTGCAAGGCCTCACATGATCTAACTTCTGCCTACCTGTATAGTCATGTATTTATTTAATCATTCAACAGGTATTTATAAACTTTTACCATGTTCATGTTGAATAAAACTGATCAAAATCCATGCCCTGACATTTTGGTTGAGAGAGGCAAATAATAAACAAGAAGAAAAGTTAAATATATAATAGATTAGACAGAATAAGTGCCACAGAGAAAAATAAGGCAGAAAAGAAGAATTTTGGAGGAGGCGGCAATTCAAATCAATCAGGGTCTTGGCAGATGGAACACTCAGGTAGGATACTTTGAAGAGCTATTTACAAAGGTGTAGGCAAGATACAGGTTAAACCATAAAGAATAGTGTACAGTGGGACTCAACTATCACCCCAAGGTCTTGAAGGGTTAAAAAACAGAGAAGTCACTAGGAGGAGAGACTGAGATTATATGCCTTCTAATGAACTGGTAGCTTAGCTGGTAAAGAATCCGCCTGCAATGCAGGAGACCCCAGTTCATTTTCTGGGTCAGGAAGTTCCCCTGGAGAAGGGATAGGCTACCCACTCCAGTATCTTTGGGCTTCCCTAGTGGCTCAAATGGTAAAGAATCTGCCTGCAATGTGGGAGACCTGGGTTCAATCCCTGGGTTAGGAAGATCCCCTGCAGCAGGGCATGGCAACCCACTCCAGTATTCTTGCCTGGAGTATCCCCATGGACAGAGGAGCCCCATGGACAGTCCTTGGGGGTCACAAAAAGTTGGACACGACTGAGCAGCTAAGCACAGCACAACACAACGAACATAGTGACCTTAGGACAAGGGATTCAGCCAGCACTAGATGGTGGGGAGGGAGCTGGGTGAATAAATAGCCCAGCTCTTCTTTTCCCAGGTCTCCTCCTGGTCTTCCCACTGGCCAAACATAATAGGAAGCCAGAAGGTGAGGGAGCCCATTGAGATGGTCTACCTGGTCAGTCCTGGAGAGAGAAATAGAGGATGGGATGAAGAAGAATGAAGAGTCTGGAGGTAAATAGAACATATTCAGTATAAGGTTGCGATTTTACGTAGGATGGTGAGGGAAGACTTCAATAAAAGTGAGGGAAAATGGATGTACACAACAGTACACATATTGCTAAAACACATTTTTAAAGCAACGTTGAAATCCTTGGCTATGGAGAAAGGGAGTGGGAATGGGGATAAAAGGAAATATGTAAATAAATAAAGTTAGTGAACAACTTTGGTACTATATCATGAACCAAGGGATATGATTAATTCAAGTATCTTTACCTGAGAATAAAGCACACACAATACACACAGATACAGCCACTAAAAGGTACCCAGAACTGGGGCTGAGGTATGTATAGTATCCCTAGAAATTCTAATGCCACCTTCGCACCCCACTTCTACTCTTGGTTGCCCAACACTACTTTAGAATAATGTGGTTTCTTTACGTAGCCAATTCAGAAATCTGTACATTTGTTGGACTAAAGATAGTTGAAGTTAAAGTCTTCTTGCCCCTGCAGAATCCAAAATAATAGAGGATGACATTTGACCTTCACATTGCAGGATTTTCTGTCTCCTCAGATTTTTACTCAGCATCTATTTATTTTCAAGCCAGGATCTTTCTGCTACAAGGTGATGCTTGTCTCAGTCACAAAGTCTCAATCATGTGTTTGGCTAGAGTTGGGTATACAAATATTGTTTTAGGACTTTACTAGAATCATGTAAACCCTTTGCATTTTTGTTGTTGTCGTTTGGTCGCTAAGTTGTGTCTGACTCTTTTGTGACCTTATGCACTGTATAGCCCGCCAGGCTCCTCTGCCATGGGATTTTCCAGGCAAGAATACTGGAGTAGGTAGCCACTTCCTTCTCCAGGGGATTTTTCCAACCCAGAGATCAAAACTGCTGCTCCTGTTGTGTCTCCTGCATTGTAGGCAGATTCTTGTATTGCTGAGCCCTGGGGAGAGACAAGGTAAAATATTTCAGTTGCCTAGGCTCTTTCCAATTCTGTTGCCTTACCCCCACCCATGTTTTCTTTCTGTAAACCTCCTTGGGTCAGCCTATTTACTTGGATTTTCATCTTTCCACCTTGCTCTTGCCCCTGATGTTTATGACTTCCTGATGCTAATCTATCTAGTGAATTTCTGACTTCCTGAACACTCTGCCTAATGCTGCCTTTGAGATCTGACTCCATTTGGCTTTTTGGTTCTGACTGGCTGCTTTCCTTTGACCTCTTGTTTCTGGCTCCTCACCTTTATTTCAACTTTGGACTGCTCACACCAACCTCTGCCTTGGGCACTGGGTCCTGAGTACTTCCCCAGGACTTCTTCACTCTTGTGCTAATTCCCTTTCCTCTGACCTGGGACTTAACTCAGCATGCCTGATCCTGACTCCACTTTTACACTCATGACCAACTGCCATATACACTTCCCAAAGCTAACAATCTAGCAGACCTTTCCCCGCTTCCACTGCCCAGCCACTACCCCAAACAACAAAGAACAGAGGTTTATATTTTGCAGCAGTATCAGCATGATTTCATGAGCTCTTGGGAGGAGGACATAGGATGTGGCCTTTTCGTCTAGATGGACAATATAGCCACTTAACCAAATGGAAAATAATAACAATAATTACTAAGAAGGAAGTTTTTTTATGAGCGCTTAGTGCCCCAGGGGCCAGAAGCCCTTGCTGTCACATGGGAATGAGAGAGAGTGGAGGATTTGGCTGCAAGAGAAGGTTTTAAAGGGTCAAGTCACACTTAGAGTTCCAATTCTGAGCTTGGTCAAGGAGAAAGAGAGCTGCATTGATTTTTCATAATGAAAAATACATTTTTTTCCATTTTGGGGGCAGCAGTGGGGACAAGGCAGTGATTAAAAGGAAAATCAAATGGTTAGGAATCACAGAGAGTTAATAGAATGTCAATTGAAGTCCTCCAGATAGTATGTTTTTTCGTTGATATGGGAGATTTACACAGTTCCAAAACTCACATTAGCATTAATGAGGATTTCACATGTAAATTTACAGCAAATCCAAAGGAGTATTAATTCTTTACATGTGGATGCTGCTCTGAGAAACTGTTTTTTCTCCTTTAGCTTTCCATAATGCAATGTATAATAAAAAGCACAAATTTGGAAATTTCCCATCCAAATGACATAAGTTAAAACAAAGACAAGGTGTTTGCAAGAAGCTCCTTGCTTCTCAGAAGAGGCACTGGCATCAACCTTGTTATTAGTTGCCATTCAGAGAAAAGGTGTTATGTAAATTCAAGGCACAATCTTGTCATTTCCTATTATTATCACTATATGTTTTTGAATTTGTTAAATTCTGCTGATTATTGGTTTGATATTTCTACAGGAAATGATAGCAAATATCTGCCTTTAGTGATGAAAAGGAGAGGTACCACCTACCTGTCTTATTCCATCATCCACATGGAAATTGAATGATTTATTTAATATACTAAAAATCCACAAAAAAAGCTTTATTAGTTCCTTGAAAATGAGGAGTAGGGAAAAATATGAACTGAGGGTGAAAATTAGATAGAGGCAGATTTGAGGTCAATGTAAGGAAAGTTTTCAAAGTGTTAGATCTGCTTCTAAGTAGCTAGGGTTCCTTTGGTAGGGAGTGAGTTTCCTGTCAATGGAGGTATTCAAATGAAATAATAACATCTTAGGGAAATTGTGCAAGGCACTTCTGTATCAGCAAATTTTGATAACCTCTAAGGTCCCACTCAATGTTGAAATTAAAAAAAATATTTTAAAGTATCTGTTTGGAGGGAAAGAATCAAATTTTGAAGAGTTTTAAATGGCAATCAATATGAATTGTTCAATAACCTCAGAACCATGACACATCTTCTTTTTTGTCTCCTTCTTTTTAAAAACTTTTTTACTTTGGAATAATTAAAGATTCATATAATATTACAAAAATAGTACAGAGAAGTTTCATGTGCCCTTTACCCACTGTCCCCCAATGGTTCTGTCTTTCAGAACCAGGAAATAACCACAACTGTAGTTTCAGAACCAGGAAATTGACATGTCACTTTTATTAAAATAATTTACTTCCTTTGATGAGTGTGCAGTCCATAGAGAATATTTTCTTCATTGTTTCATGTACCTTTGATTAAATTCTATTTGCATGAATGAGAAATGTTTTTGGACTCAGTGTGTGTGTACAAGGAATGGTAGAAGAGACATACTTGCCAACTAAAATGCTCTACATTTTCCCACCAATGTCTTTTTATTTCAGTGTCATAACAAACCACGTATAATGAGGGTCAATGACTTGGTCATTATCACAAAGCTAGTAAGTGAGGTTGCAGAGAAGGAGTTTAAACCCAGATCTGGCTGACCATGAATTCTGGATTTTTATGGAGGCACTTCTCTGTATCTACTGATACGTGAGTGGCATGATAGTTAACAGGTTTTTAAAACATATCTCTGGTATTCAGTTGGAAGTGAGAACCTAGCTCACAAACTACATTGACTATAAGTAGTGATTAAAGTTTAAATTCAAAATCTTAAAAATACGTTTTAAAAATTGTCTTTGGTCTTTTATAAAATATAAGATTGCCCAGATGCAGAAGGAGCCTTACTGTATACAGTTTACATTGGTTTATGCAGTTTACATTGGTTTATGCTCATTTTAGAAGAAAGACATTAATAGTTTCTTTTAAACTTTTATTTTTGAGATAACTGTAGTCATATGCAGTTCTAAGAACTAATAGAGTGAGATCCAGTATATCCTTTATCCTGTTTCCCCCAAAGATATCTTCTAAAACTGTAGTATAATAATATAGTATATAGTGTAGCCAGGAAATTGATATTGATATAATCCATCAATCTTATTCAGATTTCACTAGTTTTTCATGTACTCATTTGTATGTATTTGCATATATGTCTAGCTCTATCTCAGTCACTCAGTTGTGTCTGACTCTTTGTGACCACCTGGACTGAAGATGGCCAGGCTCCTCTGTCCATGGGATTCTCCAGGTAAGAATACTGGGATGGGTTGCCATTCCCTTCTCTAGGGGATCCTTCTGACCCAGGGATCAAGCCCGTATCTCCTTCGTCTCATTCATTGGCAGGTGAATTCTTTACCATTTTGCTATGTGAAGTCTTGATCTGGTATCTTGGGAAGATTGTCTCCAGGTCAATTACTTCTCTTCCTACTCAATTTGATTTGGAGGGTTTCAGCACTTCTATAGGAAGAGATGTCAGGTGGAGCTTTCTTTAGCTGTGAGATGTGTACCCAAGGCTCAAATCTCTGAAGTTCTGCTGCCATCTGGGTAGTGAGAAGGACCTGGTATAGTCCTTTCTAAGGAGATTAAAGGGCAGATTTTGTTCTTAGTGATTCAAAGTCAGAAGGGTGGGAGAAAATTGAAAATGTTAATTTGGAGAGTTGAGTTGTAGCAGAGATATTTGGAAACCCAGGAGAATTCAGGATCCATTCCAGTTTACAGGTATATAACACAATCTCAAAGACAATTAATTGGATACAAATATATTAATAATATCTCTAAAGGTTTGAGTAATAGCTACTCAAACTCATGTGTACAATAGTTTTTCTTTCTAAGATTATCCCTATTTTCCCCTCAAGGATAATCATGGTAAAAATTTGCATAAAATTTGGCTTGATTATTTACATAAATTCAGTGAGAATAATGATTGACCAGATAAACTCTTTCTAGGATTGTTTTGCTGGAACTGTTTATAAGAAATCTCAGACTAGACTCTTAAAAACCTCCTGAGGCCAGGAAGCCAAGCCAAATTTCAAACAGTTCCTTTGAGCTGTCTGGTCATATCTGAGTCTATGCCTCTTCAATTATGATATTCCAGTCAAAGCCTTGGTAATATAGCCAATGTTTCCAATTGCATTCTGTTACAAGGTGAACAGGTTAGTGTTGAACTTAGGCAAATAACTAACTAGATTACCAAGAAAAGAATACTCAAGAGTTTTAAAATTTTGGAGGGCCTGGGTAGGGAGAAAAAGTAAATGCTTATCCTTATATACCAAAGTATATTTGACCAAAAGGCTGTCAGCTTTAAGATAAAAGAGGGAAAAAAGGATTTCCTTAAATCTGAACAAACAAAATAATAAGGAACTGTTTTACCTCCTCAGTTTATTCAGCCCTATGTGACTAATAATCATTCTTCTTAAATATAATTTTTCCATTAGTTCTAGAAATTATTACCCAGTTCAGTTTTATGATCTTAAAGGTGTCAGTAATTGTCTGATCAATGACCTGTAATTGTCAAAAGCTCTTTCTATAAACGTTCTGGAGAATGAAGCATTTTGTAGAAACAGTTTTGCATAAGCATCAAAATACAACTCAGTGTAAATGATAAGTGACTTTAAAAATGCCTATTGTTAAAGATCTGATGAGAATTCACTAATGGAACTGACAGAGAAATTTGGTTATTTCTGTAGCACAATAAGAGAAGGCAATGGCACCCCACTCCAGTACTCTTGCCTGGAAAATCCCATGGACGGAGGAGCCTGGTGGGCTGCAGTCCATGGGGTCGCTAAGAGTCAGACACGACTGAGCGACTTCATTTTCACTTTTCACTTTCATGCATTGAAGAAGGCAATGGCAACCCACTCCAGTGTTCTTGCCTGGAGAATCCCAGGGACAGGGTAGCCTGGTGGGCTGCCGTCTATGGGGTCGCACAGAGTCGGACACGACTGAAGCGACTTAGCAGCAGCAGCAGCAGCAGTAGCGCAATATTTTAAGGTAATAACTAGAATCACACAGTTTTGAGCAAAATTAGCTCTTTTAATATTGAGAGTATCAGATTTAAATAATCAAAGGCCTTATAGAGACAACATAGAACATAGGTGATTATTTATTTTTGTCTGTGCTAGGTCTTGGTTTCTATGAATGAGCTTTCTCTAGTTGTGGTACATGGGCTTCTCATTGCAGTGGCTTCTCTTGTTGCAGAGCACAGGCGGTAGGTCACAGGGGTTTCAGTCACTGAAGCTTGTGGGCTCCAGAGTACAGGCTCAGTAGTCGTGGCGCATGGGCTTAGTTGTTCCATGACATGTGGGATCTTCCCTGACCAGGGGTTAAACCTGTGTCCTCTACATTGGCAGGTGGATTCTTAACCACTGAATCACCAGGGAAGCCCCATAGGTGGTTATTTTGACAAGAGACAAGATCTTTGTTATTTCTAGACAGATTACTTAAGAGATAAAGAGAAACCTTTAACAATTGTTTATCATCATAGAAGATCAATAGTCCAAAAAAAGTTTGTTTTGATACCAGAGAGAAAAATCAAATTCTAATTTTGCAGCAGCTTATTTTTGACAAAACTCATGTACTGAATTAAATTCATTCCAATCTTAGCCAATCTTGACTACACACAAAATTTTTCATCAGGTAGAATAAAAGTTTTAGGTTTGCATTATATTCAGTGTTACTAACTTTCAGTTCAGTTCAGTTCAGTCTCTCAATCATGTCCAATTCTTTGCGACCCCATGGACTGCAGCACTCCAGGCCTCTCTGTCTATCACCAACTCCCAGGGTTTACTCAAACTCATGTCCATTGACTCGGTGATGCCATCCAACCATCTCATCCTCTGTTGTCCCCTTCTCCTCCAGCTGTCAATCTTTCCCAGCATCAGGATCTTGTCAAATGAGTCAGTTCTTTGCATCAGGTGGCCAAAGTATTGGAGTTTTAGCTTTAACATCAGTCCTTCCAATGAATATTCAGGACTGATTTCCTTTAGGATGGACTGGTTGGGTCTCCTTGCAGTCCAAGGGACTCTCAAGAGTCTTCTCCAAAACCACAGTTCAAAAGCATCAATTCTTTGGCACTCAGCTTTCTTTATACTCCAACTCTCACATCCATACATGGCTACTGGAAAAACATAGCTTTGACTAGATGGACCTTTGTTGGCGAAGTAACGTCTCTGCTTTTTAATATGCTGTCTAGGTTGGTCATAAATTTCCTTCCAAGGAGTAAATGTCTTTTAATTTCATGGCTGTTTTCACCATCTGCAGTGATTTTTGAGCCCCCCAAAATAAACTCTGCCACTGTTTCCCCATCTATTTGCCATTAAGTCATGGGACCAGATGCCATGATCTTAGTTTTCTGAATGTTGAGCTTTAAGTCCACTTTTTCACTCTCCTCTTTCACTTTCATTAAGAGGTTCTTAAGATCTTCTTCGCTTTCTGCCATAAGGGTGGTATCATCTGCATATCTGAGGTTATTGATATTTCTCCTGGCAATCCTGATTCCAACTTGTGCTTCATCCAACCCAGCGTTTCTCATGATATACTCTGCATATAGGTTACATAAGCAGGGTGACAATATACAGCCTTGACGTACTCCTTTTCCTATTTGGAACCAGTCTGTTGTTTCATGTGTAAGGTATAGTTTGGGTTGAGGCAAAAAGGAGAGACGACCTCAGTGGAGGTAGGTTACCTTTATTCAGGCAAGGAGGGGCGACAGTCGGCCTGATGACCAGGCTGTGTGCAAGAGGGATCAGGGAGGCTTCATATTTAAAGGGAGGTTTGTGGAAGCGATAAGGGAAAGTTAGTCAGGCGGGATGTTTTGGGTGTTCTTTACTTGAGATGGCATTTGTAGTTGAACAGGGGATGGGAGGTTTTGGGCAGTGGATGATAAGTCCTCTGAGCAGGGGGTGGTAAGTCCCTGGCAGATGAAGTGGGTGGAAGGTTTCTAGACATGGGGTGATGAGTCCCAGGTAGATGCAACTGGCCTGGAACATCAGGGTGGGACCTAAAGTTTAGTTTTGTTTTCTCCGAAGTTAGATGATTCATCAAGGGCCTTTGAGATAATTGTTTTCTTTTCTAGGCCCAAAGACACCTTCACCATGTCCAGTTCTAACTGTTGCTTCCTGACCTGCATACAAATTTATCAAGAGGCAGGTCAGGTGGTCCGGTATTCCCATCTCTTTAAGATTTTTCCACAGTTTATTGTGATTCACACAGTCAAAAGCTTTGGCATAGTCAATAAAGCAGAAGTGGATGTTTTTCTGGAATTCTCTTGATTTTTCAATGATCCAACAGATGTTGGCAATTTGATCTCTGGCTCCTCTGCCTTCTCTAAAACCAGATTGAACATCTGGAAGTTCATAGTTCACACACTGCTGAAGCCTGGCTTGGAGAATTTTGAGCATTACTTTACTAGCATGTGAGATGAGTGCAATTGTGCGGTTGTTTGAGCATTCTTTGGCATTGTCTTTCTTTGGGATTGGAATTAAAAATGACCTTTTCCAGTCCTGTGGCCATTGCTGAGTTTTCCAAATTTGCTGGCATATTGAGTGCAGCACTTTCACAGCATCATCTTTCAGAATTTGAAACAGCTCAACTGGAATTCCATCACCTCCACTAGCTTTGTCCGTAGTGCTGCTTCCTAAGGCCCACTTGACCTCACATTCCAAGATGTCTGGATCTAGGTGACTGATCACACCATGGTGATTATCTGGGTCATGAAGATCTTTTCTGATTGTTCTTCTGTATATTTATTCTTGCCGTGGCTTCTTAATATCTTCTGGTTCCGCTAGGTCCATACCATTTCTGTCCTTTTATTGAGCCCATCTTTGCATGAAATATTCCCTTGGTATCTCAAATTTTCTTGAGATCTCTAGTCTTTTGCATTCTTTTTTTCACCTCTCTTTGCACTGATCACTGAGGAAGGCTTTCTTATCTCTCCTTGCTATTCTTTGGAACTCTGCACAAATGGGTATATCTTTCCTTTTCTCCTTTGCTTTTCACTTCTCTTCCTTTCACAGCCATTTGTAAGGCCTCCCCAGACAGCCATTTTGCTTGTTTGCATTTCTTTTTCTTGGGGATGGTCTTGATCCCTGTCTCCTGTACAATGTCATGACCTCCATCCATAGTTCATGAGGCAATCTATCTATCTGATCTAGTCCCTTAAGTCTATTTTTCACTTCCACTGTATATTATCATAAGGGATTTGATTCAGGTCATACCTGAATGGTCTAGTGGTTTTCCCTACTTTCTTCAATTTAAGTCTGATTTTGGCAATAAGGAGTTCATGATCTGAGCCACAGTCAGCTCCCAGTCTTGTTTTTGCTGACTGTATAGAGCTTCTCCATCTTTGGCTGCAAAGAATATAATCAATCTGATTTTGGTGTCGACCATCTGGTGATGTCCATGTGTAGAGTCTTCTCTTGTGTTGTTGGAAGAGGGCATTTGCAATGACCAGTGTGTTCTCTTGGCAAAACTCTTATGGCCTTTATCCTGCTTCATTCTGTACTCCAAGGCCAAATTTGCCTGTTACTCCAGGTGTTTCTTGACTTCCTACTTTTGCATTCCAGTCCCCTATAATGAAAAGGACATCTTTTTTGGGTGTTAGTTCTAAAAGGTCTTGTAGGTCTTCATAGAACCGTTCAACTTCAGCTTCTTCAGCGTTACTGGTTGGGGCATAGACTTGGATTACTCTGATATTGAATGGTTTGCCTTGGAAACGAACAGAGATCATTCTGTTGTTTTTTACTTTTCATCCAAGTACTGCATTTCGGACTCTTTTGTTGACCATTATGGCTACTCCATTTCTTCTGAGGGATTCCTGCCCACAGTAGTAGATATAATGGTCATCTGAGTTAAATTCACCCGTTCCAGTCCATTTTAGTTCGCTGATTCCTAGAATGTCGATGTTCACTCTTGCCATCTCCTGTTTGACCACTTCCAATTTGCCTTGATTCATGGACCTGACATTCCAGGTTCCTATGCAATATTCCTCTTTACAGCATTGGACCTTGCTTCTATCACCAGTCACATCCACAACTGGGTGTTGTTTTTGCTTTAGCTCTGTCTCTTCATTCTTTCTGCAGTTATTTCTCCACTGATCTCCAGTAACATATTAGGCACCTACCAACCTGAGGAGTTCATCTTTCAGTGTCCCATCTTTTTGCCTTTTCATACTGTTTATGGGGTTCTCAAGGCAAGAATACTGAAGTGGTTTGCCATTCCCTTCTCCAGTGGACGACATTTTGTCAGAACTCTCCACCATGACCCATCTGTCTTGAGTGGCCCTACACAGTATGGCTCATAGTTTCAATGAGTTAGACAAGGCTGTGGTCCATGTGATCAGATTGGTTAGTTTTCTGTGATTGTGGTTTTCAGTCTGTCTGCCCTCTGATGGAGAAGGATAAGAGGTTTATGGAAGCTTCCTGATGGGAGAGACTGACTGAGGGGGAAACTGTGTCTTGTTCTGATGGGTGGGGCCATGCTCAGTAAATCTTGTATCCAATTTTCTGTTGGTGAGTGGAGCTGTGTTCCCTCCCTGCTATTTACTTGGGGCCAAACTACGGTGGAGGTAATAAAGATAATGGTGACCTCCTTCAAAACATCCTATGCATCTACTGCTACACTCAGTGCCCCCAACCCTCCAGCAGGCCACCACTGACTGACCCATGCCTGCGCTGGAGACTCCTGGACACTCATAGGCAAATCTGGGTCAGTCTGTGGGGTCACTGCTCCTTTCTCCTGTGTCCTGGTGCACAAGGTTCTGTTTATGCCCTCCAAGAATCTATTTCCCAGTCCTGTGTATGTTCTGGCAGCTCTATGATGGGGTTAATGGTGGCCTCCTCCAAGAGGGCTTATGCCATACCCGAGTCTGCTGCACCCAGAACCCCGTCCCTGTGGTGTAGAGCAGTCCACTGCTGACCTGTACCTCCACAGGAGATGGTCAGACACAGTTTTCTCTCAGTCTCTGTGGGGTCTCTGGGTTGTGGTGTGCACTAGGTTTGTTTTAGCCCTTTGAATGTCTCTGGCAGGAATGCGGTTTGATTCTAAATGCAAATTCGCCCCTCCTGTCGTCTTGCTGGGGCTTCTCCTTTGCCCTTCGTTGTGGAGAATCCCCTCACAGCTGCTCCAGCGCCTACTGTATTACTGGAGTTTCTCTGACCTTGGATGTCGGGTATCTCTTCATGGCCACTCCAGCAGCACGCTGTTTTAAAATTGCTAACTTTAAAACATACCTGTTTTTATCAAACAGGAAACTTAAAATAATGCCAATTATTTTCCTAGATTATGTGAACCTGAAAGACATTTGGCGTTTTGATTATATTTTTAAGAATTTTTGTGAATCCTAAATTTATATAAATGCTTGTTAATTAAATAAGTTTCTTTACAAATTAATTTTAATAATACCACCTGGAGGCGGAAAATAGTATACATCAACAACATACATATATATGTATCAGTTCAGTTCAGTCGCTCAGTCTTGTCCGACTCTTTATAACCCCATAAACCACAGCACGCCAGACCTCCCTGTCCATCCTGAACTCCTGGAGTTTACAAAAACTCATGTCCATTGAGTCCGTGATGCCATCCAGCCATCTCATCCTCTGTCATCCCCTTCTCCTCCTGCCCTCAATCTTTCCCAGCATCACAGTCTTTTCAAGTGAGTCAGCTCTTTGCATCAGGTGGCCCAAATACTGGAGTTTCAGCTTCAACATCAGTCCTTCCAATGAACACCCAGGACTGATCTCCTTAAGGATGGACCAGTTGGATCTCTTTGCAGTCCAAGAGACTCTCAAGACTCTCCAACACCACAGTTCAAAAGCATCAATTCTTCTGTGTTCAGCTTTCTTTAAAGTTCAACTCTCACATCCATACATAACTACTGGAAAAACCATAGCATTGACTAGATGGACCTTTGTTGACAAAGTAATATCTCTGCTTTTTAATATGCTGTCTGGGTTGGTCATAAATTTCCTTCCATGGTGTAAGCATCTTTTAATTTCATGGCTGCAATCACCATCTGCAGTGATTTTGGAGCCAAAAAATAAAGTCTGACACTGTTTACACTGTTTCCCCATCTATTTGCCATGAAGTTAGTTTTCTGATGCCATGATCTTAGTTTTCTGAATGTTGAGCTTTAAGCCAACTTTTTCACTCTCCACTTTCACTTTCATCAAGAGGCTTTTTAGTTCCTCTTCGCTTTCTGCCATAAGGGTGGTGTCATCTGCATATCTGAGGTTATTGATACTTCTGGCAATCTTGATTCCAGCTTGTGCTTCATCCAGCCCATAGTTTCTCATGATGTACTCTGCATAGAAGTTTAATAAGTAGGGTGACAATATACAGCCTTGACATACTCCTTTTCCTATTTGGAACCAGTCTGTTTTTCCATGTCCAGTTCTAACTGTTGCTTCCTGGCCTGCATACAGGTTTCTCAAGAGGCAGGTCAGGTGGTCTGGTATTCCCATCTCTTGCAGAATTTTTCACAGTTTATTGTGATCCATACAGGCCAAGGCTTTGGCATAATCAACAAAGCAGAAATAAATGTTTTTCTGGAACTCTCTTGCTTTTTCCATGATCCAGTGGATGTTGGTAATTTGATCTCTGGTTCCTCTCGTTTTTCTAAAACCAGCTTGAACGGCTGGAAGTTCATGGTTCACGTATTGCTGAAGCCTGGTTTGGAGAATTTTGAGCATTGCTTTACTAGCGTGTGAGATGAGTGCAATTGCGCAGTAGTTTGAGCATTCTTTGGCATTGCCTTTCTTTGGGATTCAAATGAAAACTGACCTTTTCCAGTCCTGTGGCCATTGCTGAGTTTTCCAAATTTGCTGGCATATTGAGTGCAGCACTTTCACAGCATCATCTTAGGATTTGAAATAGCTCAACTAGAATTCCATCACCTCCACTAGCTTTGTTTGTAGTGGTGCTTCCTAAGGCTCACTTGACTTCACATTCCAGTATGTCTGGCTCTAGGTGGGTGGTCACACCATCATGATTATCTGGGTCGTGAAGATCTTTTTTGTACAATTCTGTGTATTCTTGCCATCTCTTCTTAATATCTTCTGCTTCTGCTGGGTCCATACCATTTCTGTCCTTTATTGAGCCCATCTTTTCATGAAATGTTCCCTTGGTATCTCTAATTTTCTTGAAGTGATCTCTAGTCTTTCCTATTCTATTGTTTTCCTCTATATCTTTGCAGTGATCTCTGAGGAAGGCTTTCTTATCTCTCCTTCAGTATCACGGTAATCCAAGTTTATGCCCTGACCAGTAAAGCTGAAGAAGCTGAAGTTGAATGGTTCTATGAAGACCTATAAGTCCTTTTAGAACTAATACCAAAAAAATATGTCCTTTTCATCATAGGGGACTGGAATACAAAAGTAGGATGTCAAGAAATACCTGGAGTAACCAGCAAATTTGGCCTTGGGTGCCCTGCTTAAAAGCTTTTGCACAATGAAGGAAACTATAATCAAGGTGAAAAGACAACCCTCAGAATGGGAGAAAATAATAGCAAATGAAACAACTGACAAAGAATTAATCTCCAAAATTTACAAGCAGCTCATGCAGCTCAATACCAGAGAAACAAACAACCCAATCAAAAATTGGGCAGAAGACTTAAACAGACATTTCTCCAAAGAAGACATACATATGACTAATAAACAGATGAAAAGATGCTCAATATCACTCATTATTAGAGAAAGGCAAATCAACCACAATGAGGTATCATCTCACTCTGGTCAGAAGGGTCATCTTCGAAAAGTCTACAAACAAATGCTGGAGAGGATGTGGAGAAAAGGGAACCCTCTTTCACGAATGCAACCTGGTACAGCCACTATGGAGAACAGTGTGGAGATTCCTTAAAAAACTGGGAATAGAACTACCATACAACCCAGCAATCCCACTGCTGGGCATACACACCGAGGAAACCAGAATTGAAAGAGAATTTGGCAAGATAATTTAAAAACAAGTTTTAATTTCCCCTTGGCTATTTAAGGAAACTGCTAGCATCAGTTTACCTGAGAATCCCTTAAAGTCCTGTCAGCTCTGACAGGGGCCCCATATAGGCCCCCTGGGGGTAGCGATAGGGGCACTTGAGCTGAAGAATGTACTTAGGATCATTAAGGATAATCTTTGATCAAGTGTCCCAGTTGATTACAAATGAAACATTGATGTTTGGGCCATTGTTTTCATAGCGGTCCCCTAGGATACTGCCCTGTGGGGGACTCAGGTGTTATTTTAAGTCTGTAGCCTAGGAGCTCTTTTATATGAAAAGCCAATGCCTAGGCAGATTTTTGTTTACCATCTTGCTCCAAGTATTCCAGAAACAGATCCATTTGCTAGAAGTGCAGCCAGCCAAATGCTGAGACACTGAGGTTTGCAGCAGAGATAGGGTTTATTCAGCAAAGTGAAGAGATGGGAGAATGAATCTCAAGTCTGTGTCTTTCAAGTAGTAGAGCTTGGAATATTTATGTGATAAAGGTGAAGTCTGGAGAGTGTGGGCAAAGGTGATTGGAAATAAGGAAAAGGTCAGATAATCATTCTGCTCAAGCTAAACTGCAGGTTTCTTCATGGGAGGCATGTTTAGAAATTTGTGTGTGTGCTGTTCTTGGTCGCTCAGTCATGTCCAACTCTTTGCAACCCCATGGACTGGAGCCTGCCAGGCTCCTCTGTCCATGGAATTTTCTTGGGAAGAATACTGGAGTGGGTTGCCATTTCCTCTTCCAGGGGATCTTCCTGACCCAGGAATCTAACTCGTGTCTCTTGTGTCTCCTGCATTGACAGGCAGATTCTTTACCACTGTGCGACCTGGCAAGTAGAATTTTTGGCGTTCTGGTGTCAAGAGGTCACTCAGTGGATACTGTTGCATGCCCAGTTGGAGTATTAGTGATCATAGCCAGTCTTAAGCAGTTTGATAGCTGACTCCAAGGTCTTGAAAATCGATATAAGTAAACCTCTTATTTTTCAGGCTGTATGATACTTGGAAGACATGCAAGTTTTTGTAGTAACAGTTAAAGCAGCCCGATCAGTGAAGGCAGGTTATAAGTTGAATGGATCTTCCTTTCAAAGTGCTCCTCTATGGTTACAAGTTCAGGCAGACTAGTGACTTCCCATCATATTTTCTGCCTTTATATCAACCTGCTAACCTCAGGAGATAATCCCTTTACAAATTGGGCAGTTAGAGCAGGTCATTTAGTCACTAAATTGTGTCTGACTCTTTTGTGACCCCATGGATTATAGCATGCCAGGCTCCTCTGTCCATGACATTTCCCTGGTGAGAATACTACAGTGGGTTGCCATTTACTTCTCCAGGGGATCTTCCCAACCCAGGGATTGAACCTGTGTTTCCTACATTGGCAGGCAGATTCTTTTACCACTGAGCTGTCAGGGCATACAACCCAGGGCAGGTTGGATGACTCTATTTAATGTGTGAAACCCAGAATATCATAAGAAGAGGGTTTCTGAATGGGCTTTAACATCTGCCACATATTCATCCTTCTTTTGTTTTCATGTTTGAAGGATTGGCCAATCAGTGCAAGTAAGGAAGACTCTAGAGATGGCTTGTAAAAGGTCAGTTGCCATTTTGTGAGCTTTCTCTGGTTGAAGATGTCAAATATTATCCTTCAAGATTTGCCATTTTGTTTCCTGCATACACTTTGGGGCTTCATCAGGTCCTATCAACATGTGCACAGGCTGGTAAAAATCTGGCATCCTGGTGTCATAGTCTCCAGTATGATTGTTAAATCCTTCAAAAGTGTTTTGGGGATCCTCCCTATGTTTCGGGAATTCTCTAACTATGGCCCTTAGTTCAGTTTTGGACCAACGAATGAAAGGTACTTGAGAAGGTTCATCTGCAACCTTGGGTAGTTTTATAAGGTGACTTTAATAATCTCTTCAGAGAGGAAAAGCAGTTCAGGTAGAAAATTAGTGAAATGTGAATACACAGGAAAAGGTGGCTAGAGGGGAGCAGTAGGAGCCATATCAGTCTTACTGTCTTTTGTCTTAGGCACCCCTTGTGTTTTTAATTTTTCACTAGCCTTTTGTAACAGGTCTTTCAGTGAATCTATTTTTGGAATCCTGAAGCCTTTTGGAAGCTTTTGCATAGGTAACCCATTCTGTTTGTGTAATTCAGAACCCTTACTTTCAACTGTACTTTTTAATGAGTGATCTTGTTGAATTGGGAACAATCCGTATAATGGTAATTATAATGTTAGGTTGTTTTTAGTAAGGTTTTGCTGTTTTGGTAGGTATTTATAGCTTCTGAGAATATAGCTTGTAGTCATAAAATAAGGTGTGCCAGAAGGTGGTGAACTTGACTCCTTAGAAATGAAAAATCCCATCTCTGATAAATTTACACAGAACAAGACAAACGTGTACCTCAATATATTGGCAGTAACTGATGTTACTGGGTCTTGGCCAAGAGAAGGTCCTAGGTACAACACCAATGCTTCCTGTGAAACCTTGGACTGGGGAAAGCATTGAACAAGCAGATCTCAATAAATGGGAACTGTGGAGTGGGCGTTCCACATGGATAGGGAACACCACCACTAACAGTTCCACTTGGATCTTAAGATAGAATCAAGAGCTGGGTGCTTTGCACTCAGAATCTTGGGAATTGCATTCTAAAAGGCTAGGGGCTTGGCTCTGGGCAGAACTCTGTCAGCTCAGTTGGGCTCTGGAGAAAGCCATCTGCCAGCTCAAGCCAATCCACCCTGCACAGGAAAACCAATTAGACTGGGAGTTCAGTGCAAAGAGAGTGGAGCTCAAAACTGACAGGAACTTCCTCATGGCTCTCAGAGATGGTGAGAAAGATAGTGAATTAAAAAGGGGCACCACAGCAGTGTTTTTAGTTGCCCCCAAATGCCATCAGAAGTTTACTTCAGTTCCTGTCACTACCACCAAATCTGTTACATAACAAAAATTCAGCCAAGTAAAATGTAAACATCTAATTGGCTTTATTGAATGATTCATGAATTGGACAGCATCCCATCTAGCAAGTAGAAAGAAGCTCAGAGGGGCTATATAAAAAGGAAGACATTTATAGGTGAAAGGGGAGAAAGAGTGGATTCTTTTCAGGCTTAGGTAACCCACTTATGAAAGTAAAGTGTTAGTCATTCAGTCATGTCTGACTCTTTGTGACCCCATGGACTGTAGCCCACCAGGCTCCTTTGTCCATGGAAGTCTCCAGGCAAGAATACTGAAGCTCCAATACTTTGGCCATCTGATGCAAAGAGTCAACTCATTGGAAAAGACCCTAATGGTGGGAAAGATTGAGGGCAGAAGGATAAGAGGGTGACAGAAGATGAGATGGTTGGATGGCATGAATTTGAGCAAACTCTGGGAGATACTGAAGGACAGAGGAGTCTGGTGTGCTGCAGTCCATGGGGTCACAAAGAGTCGGATATGACTTAGCAATTGAACAGCAATAGCAACTCACTTATGGGGGCCAGAAGTGGGCTATGTGGAAGATTACCTCATTAGTACTGACCAGAAAATTCCAGACTGATTGATTAAGACTGCATTCTTAGGAGTGGTTTTAACTGCAATTAAGTTAGGTATTAAGCCTTTTTGACTGATGCAGGGCATAGCACTGGTGACTCCATTCTGGGCCAGTCGTTTCTTTTTTTAACACCATTTTATAGGCCCTCTGCTATGTACTTAACATGCATCATCCAATTTAGTCCTCAGGAAGACCCTCCATTTTAACATATGAGGAAATTGAGGCCCAAGAAGGTGAAGTAATGTTTTCAAGGTCACACAGCTGGGGAGTGGCAAAGTAGGACTTGATCACAAGCCAGTCTGAGTCCAGAGCCTGTATGTTCTCTTAACAATGACACTATCCTACCTACTCCTTTGGAAAAGGACTCCAAGTAAAGCAGATGGCAAATTCTTCAATTTGTCATATAGCAAATAAATAATACAGCATATCCTTAGAAGGTATTGATTTGACATTCAGGCTTAAATTCTCTTCTGTGACAACTTAAAGAAAAGCTGGAAAACCAGTTTCTAAGTTTATAGGAACATACTGATGCTCCTTTGGTTTAGTGGGAATTGATACTCCTAGTGATTTGGCTGTGGTAAAGTGGGAAGCACAGTAGACATGTAATTAGAATACCTGAGCTCATGTTCTATCTATGAGATTGCCTCCTCCCAGTTTCAGTTGAGGAGTAGAATTACTCTTACTTATGTTACTGTGATTCTCCCTGTAGACTCATCTATCTTTTCTGCCTGTCTTCCCCTCACAATTTTCCAGGACTGGAAAGATTCTTTCACCCCCACTAGACTATATTCTGCTTCTCTCATAGAATTGGCTTAGCTGTCACAGGAAAATGGATTATTTTTCTGGGACACTCTATGATCTGGATCCTTTCAACTTAACCCTTGACTTTATAAAGGAAGAAATAAAGGAATTAGTATATATGTACTTTTTTACATAGAATTACATGCAATTTGTGTGTGTATGTGTATAATTCCTAACAAGATATTAAGAAGAGTAGAGACATTTAGGCCATAGTAAAAATCTTATGAATTACACTGTTATTATTGTCATAAGACAAAAAGCCTGCCTTGAAGGCTGTTGCCCTACTGCATGATTCTATTTTGTATGTAAGAAGTGAATATTGCCCTGTCTTTCTCTTCTTTTCTTCTCTTTCTGTCATAGATGCTAATGTCTGTGCTGTTCACACCGATCAACTCTGCAGATGATTACCTCAGGCAGACTAGGGTGAAAGTTAAGTACTCAAGAAGACAAAGGAGAAAAGCACAATAATAATTTTAAAACTGTTTCCTCTTTTAAACTCTTGGCAGAGTTGATTTGAAATATGTGGCAATAAAATGTAGTGATCAAAAGCACAGGCTTTGCATTCATACATATCAGGTCTTAAGTTTCAGTTCCACTATTAGAAATTAAACAGCTTCTCAATGCCTTAGTTTTTGAAACTGCAAAATGCAGATGATGAATGCAATTAATGAAGATGAAATGAGATCAAACATGTAAAGTGCTTTGTAACAGTTAAGTAATCAATAAATGATAGCTATTTTTTATTGTTTGCAATAATAGTAAACCCGTTAAACAGATGAGCTGGATTCTGGTCTAGGGTCACTACCTCAAGATCTGATCCTGGCATGGCAACTCAAATTCATTTGTTCTCAAAGAAGTGTATGAGAAGTTGTGCAATGTAATTTTCATGTAGTAGGTAGTAGGTAGTAGGTAGTAGGAATAAATCAGAAAAAGGGGGTTTTCTCATTTTTCTCTCTATTCTAAAACTCATGTCACCTGCCATGATGGTAGAAAGGGCAAGCTGGAAGGAGAAAATTAAGGAAGAGGCGGCAATGCAGAGTGGCTTTTCCTTGGAAATCAGTCGAAAACACAGTATACATTTCTCCTCCCAAAACAACTTCTCTGCATCCTGGTGCTATGACTAGGGAAGGCCACTGTGATTTTTGCTTAAAATCAAAGCTAACTAAAGTCTGTAGACAACAAGAAGTTCAGACAAGACAGTTGCACATGGCTACATATAGGGATGTGACACAAATGAAGGGAATGTTTGATGTTGGTTTGCAAAGAACTGTTTGCCCAGGAAGAGGTTTGAGGTATGTCAGGAAAGGAGAAACTCATACTGATTTGATCTGTTTCATTACTTATGTATCTTGAAAGAGAAGGAATAACTGGCTTTAAAAGATTGGGCTCTGTTGAAAGTTTGTTACTTATATACTGCTTTGCTTCTGTCTTTGATACTGAGCTTTATTTTACAATAGGCAAAAAATAGTGTCTGCATCTTTTTTTTTTAATCCAACACCCTTATTTTCATTAAAATTGTCTTTGTATCCTTGTGAAGTGAGGCTCTTCTCTCCTTTCTCTGCTATAGAGGGAAAAACAAGAAGAGCTGGAAGAAATGAAAGGTGAAATGTCAATTACCTAAGGTATTTCAGTCTAACCTTGGGCAGAGGCCAGCTACTGAACATGGAAGGTAATAAGGCAAAATTCAGAGTGTGTTGTTATAATGGGATGGCTTGCAAATCATGCTGACAGCGGGTTGTACTCTCACAGTTCTGTTTATTTATAGCTCCCCCCTCACCCAAATGCTACAGAACAACAAGTATTCTGACAAGTTGGAATGATAATAGATTATACAAAAAGCCAACCAATGAGAACCCATTCCAAAATGTCTCTCTCTCCCCAATAATTAGGTAGGAAATTGGAGAACAGGGTTTTTTTTTTTTTTTTTCACATCTAATGAGATTTAGGTGTCATGAGGGCAGACATGAATGAAATCAATGCCATTTGACCGGATCTGTAAGATAGGAAGGATCCGGTTAGATTTACAGGCTCCAGCTGACATTTGGTATTTATACCATTCTATTCTTCGAACCCGGAGAAGGCAATGGCACCCCACTCCAGTACTCTCGCCTGGAAAATCCCATGGACGGAGGAGCCTGGTGGGCTGCAGTCCATGGGGTCTCTAGGAGTCGGACACGACTGGGCGACTTCACTTTCACTTTTCACTTTCATGCATTGGAGAAGGCCATGGCAACTCACTCCAGGGTTCTTGCCTGGAGAATCCCAGGAACGGGGGAGCCTGGTGGGCTGCTGTCTCTGGGGTCGCACAGAGTTGGACACGACTGAAGCAACTTAGCAGCAGTAGCAGCATTCTTCTAACCAGTGCCTTTGTGCATTCTAATTCCTGTGGTTGGCTGGTCTTCGAGACCAGCTCTCAGTGTCATGGTCTTAAATTTAGAGGGTCCTGCATGTTCTAACCAACAAGAAAGCAACTGTGTCCTAGCACTTTAAATATGGTCCTTGATTGGTCTACCTTCCTCAATGCTTTTTCACTTAGCAAAAGCTCTTCACTGTATATAGATAGATAGGGCCATCTCAGATACATGAGGGTATGTAATAATTAGGGAAAGCTGCTTCAGGTAAATGCAGTTTGCAAATAGGAAAGGGAACACCAGATTATGCTAATTTCCCCCAAATAACTGATTTTTTTAAAAAAGCTCATAGCAAAGCAGAGTCTTCTATTGTGTTCCTAAAACAATAATAATACAAGTAGCAAGAGTAATGGCCCTGGGTGGTGTCTTGTCTCTCCTCCCTCCCTACCCTACTTTTATTGCTTTTATAACTACAGTCTTGGAGAATTTTGAAGGATAGTCCAGAAGGCAAAACACACCTCAGTGTGAAGGAGGAAACAGACAAAACAGGCTCCATCTTGAAAGCAGGACTCCATCTTGGGTTGGACTGTGGACTTTGAGCTATATGCCCAGTATCTATGGAAATTGCATACCAACTGGAAAACCAGCCCCCCCCAGATGGAAGAGTCCCAGGGCTCATACCTAGACTCTCCGTCACCTAAAAGAATACCATAATTATCTGTGTAGCAGAATAGAATCATAAATTCTGTTATGCTTATTGGGGTGTGACCACAGGCCTATTGATGATTGTCTATTGTTAACTACCTAGACTTAAGGCATATGAATCACAGGTTAACTTTGATTGTATCTTTCTTTTCCTTTGTTCAGACTAGTTTCAGGGAATTTGGGGAGGTGGGTTTGGGCACGTACACTTAGGGTATATAAGGTTTTCACAAAAGCTGGCCGGAGTCCTTGGCTAAGAGGAGACTCTGCCTTGGGCCCACCAGTGTAATAAACTGCACTGCGCTATCTGCATTGTCCTTCTGAGTGAGTTTGTTTCCCGGAACACGTGGCTACAACAAATGCAAGAGGCAATCTACTTGTTTATTCTTGTTCTTGTTAACCAACACCATGTTTTTTGAGCTTCTAGCACAAAAACATGGTGTGGCAACCCAAATGATGCAAACTTAGTAGACCATGAAGTGTGTTTTTCACATGTCTCTTCCTGTGACTTCAGCCTGCCACCACTGACATGTCTCCGGACAGCACTGAGTCCTGAGTTCTAATCTTAGTTCAGTCACTTATCTTGTGCGACTGTAGGCAAAGTGGTCTCTAGGTTTCTATTTATTCATCTTTCAAATGGGGCAAAGTGAGTAAATAGTGGCACTATTGTGGATGTAGTTAGTCAATACAAGTACTTTGAATAAAATCTGTAAATCTTTATTTAAAAGCATTGGATAATTCACCCATTTATCAGTGTCTCATTTAGTGCTGAAGATAGTTTCCTGACTAAACAAAACCCCGTTTTCTAAAAATCCTAAATGCTATTTTCAGGAAAAAAAATCACTCTGATCACTTAATTTGTTAGCTAGCTCTGAGTATGTGGTCTGTACTACATGAAGTGACACTTGCCTCTAGATTTTCTTTAAGCGTGATTATGTTCTCTTTCCTATGTGTTCTGCTTTTTTACTGTTAGATTATTTCTTCTCCAAGTGTGGTCCTTATGCCACATGGCCCAGAATCACTCGTTCAAGTGATAATTCCTACGTTAGTGTGCCAAGATTCACATCAAGGTATGATGAAGACTCCTAAATCTAAATTTTCACACTAAAGTTTGAGACCTACAGGATCAATTTTTTTCTAGGGCAGAGGTGAACTGGTAAATTCATCATTTTGCTCCTTCATCTCCTTTGTCATAATCAAAAGATCATTGTCTAGCAAACATGGATTGGCTAACTACATGTTATTCCTTATTTTCCCCTTCATTTTTCACAAGTGCAGGCTACCCCATTCTGTGCAAACTCAGAGTTGTAGGAGAGAGATGGTATAAAATTGTACAGTCCTTGCCCTTAGATTGGCACACATAAACAGAAGTCTTATTTTTCTCTCTTGTCCTGTGCTCAGGGAGCCATTTTTGATCTATGGAGTCAGAATCATGCAGGCTTGCATCAAAAAATGTCAAGCCTCTTCACTACAGGTCCCAAAGCCCAGCATTTCAAAGTGGTCCCTGGACGAGCAGCATCAATGCCACCTGAAAATTTGTGAGAAATGCAAACTCTTAGCACCCTCCTTCCCACTAGACCTACTGAATCAAACTAGGGCGTGTTTAGCAATCTGTGTTTTAACAAACTCACAAGGGGATTTTGATTCAGAAGCTGAAGAACCACTGTCCTAAAGCATTTTCTACCCCTAAACTGCATTCTCTCTAAACCTTGGGGCTGCTGGAACAGGAAATGGAGAGTTGTTTTGTGCAGAAAAACATGGGCATTGAAATGTGGAATGAATTGTTATGGTCTTATTTAATGTTTTTGTGCTTAAGGGAGATCAGATCTTTAAATAGCAACTCTTCTGAAAGTGACTATAAATACTATATACACATGCAATGACAACACTTAACCACATATGTATATGTGTACATGCCTGAATGTATAAATATGCACACAAACACATGTAGAAATACATAATACATATCTATTGTGTGTATATTTATATACTTTTTTTCTTTAGGAAAAAGAACAAAGAGTGGAGACTTTTAGGTAGTACAAAAAATCTCAGCAATAGTAATCAATAAAAAATGCAGGCAAATGAACAAACTTGAAATATATCCCAGTCAGCAGTCCCAGATGATATGCATTCTTGGGTTTTGGTGGAATTCACTACTGATTTCTTTAAGCCACTGACAACTGGAAAACTTGATAGAACCCACTTGAGTATGCACCACGATTTGCCTTGTCAGCGTTCTGTATAGTGGTGGCATTCCGGCAGGTATATTCACTAGACCCTGTCTGCCTACCACTCTCTTCCCACCAAGGAAGAAGGAAGAAGATTCCATTTATAGGTGTAGATGATATCCAGAGTTAACAGAAGAAACTTTTTGAAAAAAAAATCTTTTTTTGTTGTTGTAAATGGATCCTCCTCAGCTCTGCATGCTGTAATTTAAGCCCCTGGTGTGTAACACATGACAAATGTTCCTCCCAAGGCCTACACAGGGCAGCGACACATGTGGCCTTCAGCTGCTTGTGCTGAGATTTACTAGTTCATAGTCTGGCAGTAGTACTGGGGAGAGAAAGCTAGGAGCTTTTCCACTGAGAGGGACTTTGACATCAAGGCATATTCCATTCCAATGATGTTTTCCCTTCTTCATGGTGCTGTCACTGAAGATGGAGAGGCTTAGCTGGAGGTGTGAGCTCTTCAAGGGTGAAAGAAAGCCTCTGTTTTTTGCTGCTTCTGGAACCAAATGGTCAGGCTGGGTCAGTCACATGGTCAGACTGAAGGCTTAGGAAGCCAAGACACTGGGACTATTCCTTCTTAAAACCAGCTAGTGTCCCCACAGTGCATTAAGAAGCCATAGTCTGGACTGTGTGTGTGTGTGTGTGTGTGCATGTTCGTGGGCACACTCAGTCGTGTCTGATTTTTTACAACCCTATGGACTGTAGCCCACCAGGCTCCTCTGTCCATGGGATTCTCCAGGCAAGAATATAAGAGTTAGGTGCCATTTCCTCTTCCAGGGATCTTCCCAACCCAGGGATGGAACAGAGGTCTCTTGAATCTTCTGCATTGGCAGGTGGATTCTTTACCACTGCCCCACCTTGTATGTGCCACTCTGAACCCTAGCCATATGCTATATCTTTATTGCCAGCCAGTCACTTTGGAAGTTACAGGGAACAAGGATAAATGCTTCTCTGAAATCCCTTTCTGGGTAAAGAGAACTCCAAATGCTTTTTTTTTTTTTCCCCATGGACTGCTGTCGCTGCTGCTGCTAATTCACTTCAGTCGTGTCCGACTCTGTGCGACCCCATGGATGGCAGCCCACCAGGCTCCCCCGTCCCTGGGATTCTCCAGGCAAGAACACTGGAGTGGGTTGCCATTTCCTTCTCCAATGCATGAAGGTGAAAAGTGAAAGTGAAGTCGATCAGTCGTGTCCGACTCTTAGCGACCCCATGGACAGCAGCCCACCAGGCTCCTCCGTCCATGGGATTTTCCAGGCAAGAGTACTGGAGTGGGGTGCTGTTGCCTTCTCCATTTTCATGGACAGCACAGATGTTTTGTGGAGATGAATGATTTTGTGGGTTTTTGGATAGGGATTTGATGTGTGAATGTTATTTTCCTATATAAACTTATATGCTATTAACTAGCTTTGCTAATATTTCAATGACACCCAGGCTTTTCTCTCATCTTATTCTGATGTGCTGTTTCTACCTCTTATAGAACTTCATGGACCTGTACCACAGAAAGGGGTAACAAAGCCATGCATATTTAGATGGTCATATGTCAGAAATCATGGACATTAGTGGAAAGATGGCTGATCTAGGAGGGAGGGGGCCTTGTTTATGACACCAGGACTGTCATTATCTACCTTGATCATCTTGGGGTTATCCTTTTTCCATTCTTTGGCCTCAATTTCTTCATGTATAAAGTATAAGCATTAGATGACATGACCTCTAATATACACTTTGATCTATAACTATCTGTGACTTGTACATAGTAGATCTTTAACATACCTGGTTTTACCATTTGCTGTACTGACACTTTAATGCTTCAGGTCCATTATGGATAAGTTTGTCCTTTTGCTAAGACATGAAACTGAATTTCCTAGTAAATGGTAGAGTGTGTGAGAGAGTCACCTAGTTAGTGAATGAACCTAACCAACCACCTAGCACCTTTGTCTCAACAGGGTTATTTTTTCTACTTATTAGATACAATTTCATGAGAAAAATTGCATACAGTGGTGAATTTGGAAACAATTTTTGTTTCTGTCAATGGCCTTTTATACAGTACACAGGAGACTAAAGATCACTGCATATGTAAGCCAATTCCATGTTATATTCTTTGTACCTCAATCTCCGTTAAATAGGGATACACTGATCAGGGGCTCATTTCTCATTTCTCTCTTATGCAAAGCTGATGTGGAGAATAAAGACAAGGAGCCAGCACACCTGCTCCTATCTACTCAGCCCTCTAAATGAATGACACATCACTTCTGCTTGTTGTTCCTTGGGCAGAACCAATCACAAGGCCCTACCCTAACTGAAAAGGGCACTGGGAAATATAAGGGGGTACTTGGAATATTTGGTGGGCACTAGTAGTCCTGCGATTCATGGGGTCGCAAAGAGTCGGACACAACTGAGCGACTGAAATGAACTGAACTGAACTGAACTGAAGTAGTCCTGCCACAATGGTCGATTCTTCTTAATTCTTTCTCTAATAGCCTACAAAGATGTTAATAACTACAACTACTATTATTATTCATTTTGAGTCAGATATTGGGTTGGCCAAAAAGTTCATTTGTTTTTTCTATAAGCTGTTATGGAAAACCCAAACGAACTTTTTGGCCAACCCAATACTTTGCTAGGTACTGTACATACATTATCGCTAATCCTCATAGCCATGTAAGGTAGGACTCATTATAATCACATTTTACATATGAAAAATTGAGGCACAGAGAGATTAAGAGATTATCCCAAGATCACATAACTACTAAGTATTTGAGGTTGAGATATAACTACATTTGCAATGTAGCAAAACTGTCCTTTCAGGAAACCAGCTGTCTGTTCCATTGCCTTTAGGTAATGGTCCCTAAGCCTGCTCCTGGATTAGGACTCTCAGTAGGATTACATTGCTAGAAGGGGTTGTTTTCTTGGCTGTCACATGTTGAGGGTGCTACTGGGTAAGAGGAAGCATTAGGGATATTAGATGCTTTGCAATGAGAATATGTTACATTTCCACACAATGAATAATTGTTCTGTCCTTGTCCCACAGAACTTTTGAATGTCAGTCAAGGTGTTCAGGCAGGTGTAAAATATACTTTAAATTATCCAAGCCTAGAGTCCAAGTCTGTTTTACTTGTAATCACAAAGTATGTTTTGCATAATTTTAATATATATGAAATTTTCTAGGAATGAAATTGTTTATTGAACGAAGATTTTACTTTGTTTTGTTTAAGATTTTAGTAACAATGGGGTTTCCCTAGTAGTAACAATAATAACAATAATAGCTATCATTTATCTAGCTTAGTGGGCTTCCCTGGTAGCTCAGCTGGTAAAGAATCTGCCTGCAAGAGAGGAGACCCCGGTTCGATCTCTGGGTTGGGAAGATCCCCTGGAGAAGGGTTAGGCTACCCACTCCAGAATTCTTAGGCTTCTTTGGTGGCTGAGACAGTAAAGAATCTGCCTGCAATGCGGGAGACCTGAGTTCAGTTGCTGAGTTGGGAAGATCCTCTGTAAGAAGGCATGGCAACCCACCCCAGTATTCTTGCCTGGAGAATCCCCATAGACAGAGGAGCCTGGTGGGCTACAGTCCAGGGGATCACAAAGAGTCAGACATGACTGAGTGACTAAGCACAGCACAGCACAGCACATCTAGCTTAGTAAGTGCCAGATACTGTTACAAGCATATTATATGTTAACTTATCTAATCTTCAGAAAGCCACCTAAAAAGTAAATAGTATTCCCATTTTACAGATGAAGAAACTAAGACAGAGAAGTTAAATAGCTTGATCAAGGCCACATACCCTTAGCAAGTTGCACTCACCTTGCAATATTGGGTAATTATTACTGATGCCAATATTTTTTGTAGTTTTTACCTTTTTTAAAAAACCATTTCTGGTATTTATCACTTTTTTCATATATTCAAGTGTCCATCTGATATTGTTCTCCTTTTTCCTGAATAACTCCCTTCAACATTTCTTGTACTTCATATCTAGTGACACTGAATTCTCTCAGCTCTTGTCTGAAGATGTCTTTATTTATTTTTCATTTTTGAAAGATATTTTTGCTGGGTATAGACTTATGTTTTGACATCTTTCTTTCACTAGTTTAAAGATGTCACTCCATTGTCTGCTGGTTTACATAGTGCTTTTAGTGTTTGAAACACTAATACAGTAGTCCCATATCAATCTGTATATATAGCTGTCACATCAAAATATTTACATATTAAGACACATGGTGTGTGTGTGTGCATGTGAGTGTGCTCAGTCTGTTCTGGCTCTTTGTGACCCCATGGACTATAGCCCCCCAGGCTCCTCTGTCCATGGAATTTTCCAGGCCAGAATACTGGAGTGAGCTGCCATGCCCGCCTCTAGGGTATCTTCCCCACCTAGGGATTGAACATGCACCTCTTGTGTCTCCTGCATTGGCAGGCATATTCTTTACCAACTGTGCCACCTGGGAAGCCATAAGATACATGTCTCTTATTACTTAAGATACATGTCTCTTATTACTGTCTCTTTCTTTTTTATATTCCAGTTAGGGTAGCATGGTATTCTTTCCAATTATGTGTATACCAGAATTACATTATCTATGAATTTCATTTTGGAATATTAAAGTGAACATGACAAATGTTTGTTAGAAAAAAAGGAGATTGAATTTGATAGGTTGGAAATCAGTATTGTAGACAAAACTATTAATTTGGGAAAACTAGTGTTTAGTTCTCACTCCCACATTTGATCTGATCTGTTGCTTAGCTCTCATTAAGAATGGTCACATCTAGACTGGTATCATATTTTCCAAATTTTCTACAGTGAACAAGCATTACTTTTAATGTAATCAAAAACTTTTAAAAAGGCTTGAAATAAGGCAAAACAAAGAAGATAAAAACAAACAATTTCCCCAAGTCTTATTCAGAAAGCTTTGTGGATAAAATATATTTTGGATTCATAATTCGTATTCATAGTTCATATTTTATAAAAAGTATTAATGGCCAATAGTGCCTTAATGTACCACTCAACTCTTCCCTCAAATAAACAAACATTTGTGATTGGATACTGTCTTTGAGATTTAAGTACCTACTTCAAAAATTTAGGCACCGTAGGGAGATATTCTAAGGTAGGAGATGTTTTGGAAGCTCTATTAATTAGCTACTGCTGTACAACACATTTACCCAAAATTTAGCATCTTAAAACAACAAGTATTTGTCTTCTCACAATATCTGAGGGCCAGGAATTCAAGAGAGGTTTAGCTGGGTCTGGATCCCTCAAGAGGTTTTAGTGAAGCTGTCATCTAGGGCTGCAGTTATCTGAAAGATTAGTTGCAGCTAAGGATATACTTCCAAGCTCATTCACGCGGCTGTTAGCAGAAGCCTTCAGTTCCTCACATGTGGTTCTTCCTACAGTGCTGCTTATAGTGCTGCTTACAACACAGCAGCTGGTTTGAGAGAGAGAGGGAGAGGGAGTCAGCTTAGCTCAAATAGGGAGCAGGGTTCTGATAATGTGCAATAGAGGATGGAGAACAGAGGATGCGATGTGGTTTGGGAGTTGGGAAGGGAACAGTTCAGTACCTAGGCTGCTTCCTAGAGGGGATTCACTTTAGGAGGCAGCGCGAGAGGAAGTGGCAGAGGCAAGCAGTGGATGCTGGAAGACACCAAATGGAAAGAGAGTTGTGAGTACAGAAAGGTTAGTTGACAGCCAAAGACAACCAGATCCATTTAACATTTTTTGCTGAAGATCTGTTGAGTGTGTGTGTGCGCATGTGCACATATGCACATGCACTTGCACACATTTATTGAAAAAGAGAGCCCTTTAGTCTTCCTTCCTTCAAAATGCATTGCAAAGTGCCTCATTTGGACAATAATATTGGAATAATAATAATATTGCAGTTTCCTGTTCAACTTCAAAGCATGGACGTTTCTTGCAGCTAAATGCTGGGCACTTCCTGCTTGTGTTCTTCAAAGCTATTCCTCCCTTTAGTTGGTGGCAAGTGACTGTGGACATTTCTCAAAATACATGACCATCTTACCTTTGATAAGAGCTGTTGTATATACCCCTTAAAAACATAATTGGGTGCAAAGAGTATGGTGAGATGGAATTATTCCTTTTCTTTATAAGAAGGAAGGGTTTTCATATCATTCTTGCACATCTTGATAGCTTACAGTGAATGATGTCAGATTCGTAATCTCCAAAGAAGATTTAGCTTCGGGACCAGGGACCAGGCTTGATCACTCAAGAGCTTTTGTGTAGCAGAGTTTTATTAAAGTGAAAAAGGGACAGAGAAAGCTTCTGACAGAGACATCAGAAGGGGGGCAAAGAGTGTACCCCTTGCTAGTGTTAGCAAGGGAGTTATATTCTTTTTAAAGTAGTTATTACAATAAATCAAAAGAATGTCTCAAGATTGTAAAAGATCTTACTAGACCCACTCCCATAATTTACATTTTAAGATGACAGGATTAGCCAGAAGGTTTTCGGGAAGGAGAAACTTTCCTCAAGCAGGATACATTATTGTTATGTAATCCTTAGTACAGAGTTTAAACTGAGTTGTTTGTTGTGTAATCATCAGTTCCAAGCTTAAATAAAAAAAATGTTTTCTGTGACTAAGACTAAGGAATGTGGAGAAAAAAAGAGATGTTTGTCCTTTCCTCCTCCTTGAGAATTCCAGACCCCTATCCCTGCTTCAAGAGCCCCAGGCCCCTTTCTTCTCCTCGGGAACCCCGGATTTCTTATCAACCTGCATAGGAATTGGCTCTCTCAATCTGAGTGACTTCCTTTACACTCTTTAGTGTAACCCTGGCTTTCAGGATTGGAATCATCAGGTACTGAAGAAATCCCCATCTCTGTTCCAACAGAGTAAAACAGCCCCTATGAGCTATGGGCACAAATTCCACGGACACTCAGGCTCTAGGATCAGACATTAAATGTAATGAAAAAAAATCCATGCTAAATGTAGGGTATTTATGTAGATCTGAATTTGCTTCTCAAATTCCAATCCACTCATTATTATTGCTTTAAAGTGATTTCTGACAGAAGGCAAGTCTAGAAAAACAATACCAAGTGCATAAACAAACCTCAAATCCCTCATCAAGCTATTAGCACTGTAATAGAATTCATTATTTTTCATCTTCCAATTATTGACTTTTTAAATTAGAGAACATACTGCAAGTTGAACTGCACCCAGTACTTTCTTCAGAACTCCAAGCCAATTTTGCTATATTAAAATTTTACCTTGTGCCATAAAGTTTGGAAAATCCAAAGTGACTTAGAAAGAATTTTCAACTCCTCTATTCTGTGTTCTTTGCTAGGTTCACTGGAAGAAACATTCACATCATATGTGATAAGATATACTTACTGTATTGATGGTGAGAGAGCCACTTCCTAAGCAGATTGATAAGAAGTCTGGGGAGAGAGGGGTCTGGAATTCTCAAGGAGGAGGAAAGGACAAACTTTTTTTTTTCTCTCTCCATTCCTTAGTCTTAGCCACATAAAACGATTTTATCTTTAAGCCTGGAACCTTTTAATGGCTAAAAAGTGATCAAAGTTCAAAACTACCCATCCTTAATTGAGGAATCTCTGGTTAAATTTTACTCATTTGGCACCCTGAAATTGGAAAACAATAGGCAGTATAAGATGTTCAAAAACTATGATGAGTGTGATGTATTTTTAACCAATAACACTGGTAATTCTGATGCCCTCTAACTTTGAGAAGCCTGGATTATGTCAGACAGTTTCAAAATCTTGGAAAAGTAACTCCAGTGAATTTAATTTGTGGAATGATGAATATATTAATACTAAACAAATGAGAATGAATACAATTTAGTAAGTGGAAAAGATTTATATTTAAACCTTAAAGCATCTGTGAATAACATTTTATGTACATTTTAAGTTCATCATAGGACCATGAGGACCTTATTAAGCACAGATTCCTGATTTCATCAGGTGAATGTTTAAATCATCAAAAGGCAGATGATATTATGATGATAACAATAATGATGATAATCGTTAATACATGGTCAATGGGACTTACAGCAAAGCAAGGAATGCAAACATTGAGTGAATCATATGTAGGGTGAGAGTTATAAAAGGAAAGTACAGGGTGCTATGGGAAGTCTAGCATGTATCCTAATATCATTCAATGAATACTGGGGAAGGCCTACTCTAGGAAGGCATCTTTACCCCAAATCCTGAAGGCTAGGAGAGGATGAACAAAGGGAATGGGAGGAGTGTGTTGTGTGGAGGGGAAATGTCATGTTCAAAGTTACACAACAGAAGTGAAAAATGCAGTATGGCTAGAGTGGAGCAAGAAGAAGAGTAGATAGAGGGTCTACTAATATGTTCCTGGAGAATAACAACTATCTTCCCAACTCATTCTGCATCTGTATTTGGAATGTTCTATCAGAATGTGGTTGCTTCCTTTTCATCATTCAGAACCCACCTACAGTATCACCACCTTTCTTGACCACCACGGCCATGTCTTTCTATCACTTTATCATGTTCTTCACTATATTCATCATATCAGAAACCATCTTTCTATTTATATGTTTTCTTGTTTATTACTTGTCTTTCTTTAATAGAACATAAACTCATCAAAGGCAGGGGCTTTGTCTATATCATTCACCACTACATCTCCACTGCCTAGAATAGAACTTGATCCAGAATTATAATTGGTAATTGTTAATTGATATTTGATTAGTGGTTGGCTGCTTTTAGTTATATTGACCAAGTGGGATGAGGTTCTCATACCACTTTCCCCTGCCTTTGTATAGCTCTTGAAAGCTTTGGATATGATCAAAAAGCAAATGTAAAGCAAAAAAAAAAAAACACCTGGTATTGAATGATTTTGTGATCAGAGTTGTAACTGTACTTCTCAATACATAAAATTATACACAAAATAGAGACATGACAATCCTTTAAACAATCAGAACAGTATTTTCATGACGATAGTTAAATATTTAAATTGTCTTTTGTTTGTAAGATTTAGATTGAGATTTGTCATGGCCCTTCATCAGTGATATTGGTGAATTCTAATTCTTACTCTTGCTCAAGTTATTATCCTTGATATAGATCCACTGTCCCTGTCTTTTTAGGGAGAGTACCAAAAGTTACACTACAAAACTCATTAATTACATTTCACCTACTATTTCTCCATATTTTCCCAGAGGTTGATTCATACGGGCATTGTTATAATTTGTTCCATGCTCTGTAGAGAAGCATGTTTGTTGCTACCTAAAATCTGAAGCAACTACTTCATTTTCCACTTCGTTCCAAGTACTAAAGGAGTACAGGAGGGACATGGGAGAACATACAAAGGAGTTCATTTTTCAGATTGCAGGGAGTAAATGAGCCACAGGTAAAGTAAATGAACCTTTTGTAAATTTCCTGGTCTCCACCATGTATTCTAGGCTCGAACACTTCTAACAGAGATCTCTCAAAGGCTTCACATCTACCAGTTTTTTAAAATGATCCATTCAGAATTTTCATGCTCTTTTCAGCTGGGCTCTTCCTTCCTGTGGTCTGACATATCCTCCTGCCTTCACTAGTGGCTTTTATTCTGAGTAACTTATCACACCTGTATGTTTTCAGAAAGACCAGGAAAACATCTTTCCTCAGTCACCAACTCTCAGCTTTCTCTCCTGATTTATCTGAGGGCCATTGTGTTCTTTGGTTCGTCTTTCTTTTTTTTTTTCTTTTTTTTTTCGTCTTTCTTACCTTGTGTGATCTCATAAAGTTTTCTTGTTATCTTTTATGTCTCATAATATTTTTTTCCTTCTTAGGGATCTAGCCTGGTTTTCCCTTTTTGTGTCTTTTTTTCCCTTTTCAGATCACTGTATTACTCTGGGTTTTATCCAACTTGGCATCTGGTTACCTTTTGAAACAGCCCTGAAATTTGACATAGTACTGAAATTATGTTGCTGTGTTGTGAATCTTTAATGTCCTATTAAAACTAATTTCTAAATAACTTCTCTCGCCAACGAGGATCTAGGTTAATGCATTGAAATATCCTTTCTATTTTCCTTATGAGCATTTTATCTAGAGCCAGTGTTTTAGGAAGGCAGAAATATGAGGCATGTTTGTATAGTCCTGTCTTGGCTCAGGTTGCCATAAAAACACCATAGGCTGGGCGTCTTAAACAGTGGATATTTATTTTTCATAGTTCTGGAAGCTGGAAATCCAAGGTTAGGTTGCCAATATGGTCAGATTCTGGTGAGATTTCTCTTCCTGGCTTGCAGATGGCCTCATTGTAACTGTTTCTTCATGTGGTAGAGTTGTTAAGAATACAGTCTGTGGAGCCAAACTGCCTTGGTTTGTCTCCCAGCTAGCTCTCCCTAGCTGTGACTCTTTGGACAAATTACTCAATATTTTTGTGCCTCAGTTTCTTCAAGTGTAAAATGGGTTCAATAATAGTACTTATCTCATAGATTGTTGTGGTCATTAAATGGGTTGCTGCTGCTGCTGCTAAGTCGCTTCAGTCATGTCTGACTCTGTGCGACCCCAGAGATGGCAGCCCACCAGGCTCCCCCACCCCTGGGATTCTCCAGGCAAGAACACTGGAGTGGGTTGCCATTTCCTTCTCCAATGCATGAAAGTGAAAAGTGAAATTGAAGTTGTTCAGTCGTGTCCGACCCTCAGCGACCCCATGGACCGCAGCCTACCAGGCTCCTCTGTCCATGGGATTTTCTAGGCAAGAGTACTGGAGTGGGGTGCCATTGCCTTCTCCAAGATTAAATGGGTTAAATATATGAATTTCTTAGAAGAGTATCTGGCACTTAGTAACTTCTCAATAATTGTTGCTATTAATGCAACCACTGCATTTGGTAATGTGGTCTCTGTTCTAACTTCATATTGATTCTGCCTTTGTTCTTGATTCAGAGGTTACAAGTATGAGGTCATCCATTTTTCCCCAGTCCCAAAATCTTAATCAAGTGGCTGAGGTTGGAATGGAATTTGTCTCATTCCTCCCTAGCAGGGAGCATCTGTGTGGGCTTGGCTGAAGTTCTGGTCAAGTAAACATGGGCCTTAACGGGGTTTCTGAGTCTGGAATTGGACTTAATGTGGAGACTTGGTGGTTACCTGGGCTTCCCTGGTGGCTGAGACCGTAAAGAATCCGCTTGCAATGCAGGAGACCATGTTTCAATCCCGGGTCGGGAAGATGCCTTGGAGAAGGGAATGGCTACTCACTCTGGTATTCTTGTCTGGAGAATTCCATGGATAGAGGAGCCCGGCAGGCTACAGTCCATGGGGTCACAAAGAGTCGGACATGACCAAGCAACTAATACTTTGACGTGGGGGTTACCTAGTGCTGTGGTCTAAATGTTTGTATCCACACACACACCCCCAAAATTCATATGTTGAAGTTTTAGTATCCTGTGTGATAATATTTGGAGGTGGGGTCTTTAGAAGGTGATTAGGTCCTGAGAGCGAAGCCCTCACAAATGGGATTAGTGCCCTTATAAAAGAGACCCAAGAGAGCTGGTTCATTCCTTGTGCCATGTGAGGATACAATGAGAAGTCTGCGACCCAAAAGAGGGCCCTCACTCAACCATTCTGGCATCCTTATCTCAGACTTGCAACCTCCAGCACTGTGAGGAATAAATTCCTGTGGTTTGTCAGTCACCCCCTCTATGGTGTTTTGTCATAGTAGCCCAAGCTGACTAAGATACCTAGGGAGGTCAGAAGTAGGAATAGCCAGAGGTGAATGTCTTAAAGCTTGGGAAGCACAATTCTATTTTCTAGGCAGCAAATAGAGGTCCATAAATGAAAAAGCCAAAAGGATTAGAAACTGGTTGACAATGGAATGTAGCTAGGAGAAAGAGCCTAAAATGGGATGTAAAGCCAGAGTAAATTCCAGAATCATTTCTGTGAGTGGGCTGAAGAACTAATTTCTTTCAAAGGCCCAGAATCAGGTGAACAGAAGTGGATGTTAAGTACTTTCATAAATGGGGTCAGTTTCAGCAGTAGGCATCCTCAGTTATATATCCTCAATATACATTCAATATCAGAATATATATTGGCAGACATTAAAGGTTTTAAATCCAAACACAAGTTTTCTTCAGTAAGTAGGCATTGGCCATTTGAAGACAGCCCCTCTGTGAAAGTGAGAAGTATACATTTTTTGAGATTTACTTAAGTCAAAATATATGTGATTTGAGACCATTACTTTCTAGAGAAAAGTTCCCATGTTACCATTTTCAAATCAATGTCCCATTCAGCTTTTTAGGAAGTAATTTTTCATTCTAAAGATTTAAAAGATCAAAACATGGATATCCCACTCCCCCTATTCAATTAATTTAAAAAGTAATAGATCTTGTATTAAAACCCATCCTTGACTAGAAGTACAATATCCCCTGTTTAAGGAAATTTGACATATTAAAAAGTATTTTGTATGACAAAGCTGTTATGTGGAGAGGAGGATGACTAACCAAATGAAAGAGATCCCCCAAGAGAAATTTAGCATATTGACAGCACTAGTGAACAGCTTCTACCAAGGAAATAACCTGTGGAAGGGAGTGGGTTTCCAAAGAGATTTCTCTTTAGACTATGAACTCCTGCATTTACTTCTCCCATGAATCCATTTCTTTCAACAGTGCTCCTTAGCAAGGCCCAGTTAAGGCACAATATTTCTTCACTGCAGCTAAGAGTAGTTTCAAAGTACACTTTATGTACAAGTTTACAGAACACAGACTCACTAATTAGATTGTCTTACTAGTCTCCCACAGCTCTCCCAATCCTCTCTTGGTGTTTCACTTACTTTTTTAAAATAATAATTATTTATTTATTTTTGGCTGTGCTGGGTCCTCGTGGCTCTGCATGAGTTTTCTCTAGTTGCAGCAAGTCGGGTATTACTCTTTACTTTTCTCTAGTTGCAGTGTGTGGGCTACTCATTGTGATGGCTTCTGTTGTTGCAGAGCATGGACTCTAGGGCTGGGGGCCTCGGTAGCTGCAACACGTGGGCCTGGTAGTTGTGTATCCCAGGCTCTAGAGCACAGACTCAATAGTTGTGGTACACAGGCTTAGTTGCCATGCAGCATGTGGGATCTTCCCAGACCAGGGATCAAACCTGTATCTCCTGCATTGGCAAACAAAGTCTTTACCACGGAGAAACCAGGGGAGACCTCTGTCTCCCTTACTTTTATCTTGGGCCAAACTTATAACTTTACTTCTCAGGCGGCACTAGTGGTCAACAACCTGCCTGTCAATGCAGGAGATAAAAGAGACTCTGGTTCAATCCCTGGGTTAGGAAGATCCCCTGGAGGAGGACATGGCAACCCATTCCAGTAATCTTGCCTGGAGAATCCCATGGACAGGAGCCTGTGCAGCTCCTGGACAAAGCAAGCTCTGATTTTGCTCTAACACTTTGTGTGAGATTGAACCTCCTCTCTGTAGAACTGTCCAAACTCCAGCTGAGGAAATCTGCCTTGTGCCTTAATCCCACCCCAAGAGCTTTGCCTGCTGCTGCTGCTAAGTCGCTTCAGTTGTGTCTGACTCTGTGCGACCCCATAGATGGCAGCCCACCAGGCTCCCCTGTCCCTGGGACTCTCCAGGCAAGAACACTGGAGTGGGTTGCCATTTCCTTCTCCAATGCATGAAAGTGAAAAGTCAAAGTGAAATCGCTCAGTTGTGTCCGACTCTTAGCAACCCCATGGACTGCGGCCCACCAGGGTCCTCCGTCCATGGGATTTTCCAGGCAAGAGTGCTGGAGTGGGGTGCCATTGCCTTCTCCGAGAGCTTTGCCTAGTAGGCCCTTATTCCTGTGCACATATAACTCAGTTAGTTATTCTATTCCTGCCCTTAGGCTTTCACAGTAGTCCCAAAGGTAGTTTCCTGTAACCATTTGTAATAGCTATTCACTCCTTTACTTATCCTTTTTCTCCTTTACAATCTGGGCAGCTTGCATGTGGCTTTAAGGCATCAATATCCTCTTGAATGACACATGTCCAGGCAGAGGTTCACACATTAGGTAATATGGTTAGTAGTTATGAGAATAGGCTATAAAGTTAAATCCTTTATTCATCACTTTATTCAACAAATACCTTTTTATATAGAACTATAAATAAATTTTATATTTATTTTTATGACAGTTTAAACATTAATTTTTATCAGTTTTATTTTGAGTTAGTTATAGATTCAGGTACACTTGTAAGAAATAATACATGGAGAGTCCATGTCTCCTTTACTGTGTGTCTCCCCGTGGTAATATCCTAAGAAATTATAGTAAAATCTCACAACCAGGATTTGACATTGATTCTGTCAAGAAAAAGAATAGTTCCCTCACCTCAAGGAACCCTCCTGTTGCACTTTTATGGTCACATTCATCTCCTCTGGCAATATGTGGCCCTGTTATAGCTATATAACTCCCTGTCCCTGACCCTGGCAACCACTCTATAATTTTTTTAATTTTAATAATGTTATATAAATTGAATCATACGGCATGGAATCTTCTGGTATTGACATTTTCACTTGGCATAATTCCTTGGAAATTCACCCTGGTTGCTGTGTGTATTGATAGTCTGTTCCTTTTTACTGCTGGGTAGCATTCCATTGTATGAGTATATCACAGCTTGTTTAACTATTCACCTGTTGAAGGACATTTGGGTCATTACCACTTTTTGATTATTATAAATAAAGCTGCTGCTACTGGCTGGATTGTGTTCTTCCAAACTTTATGTGTTGAAGTCCCAATCTCTAGTATTTCGTAATGTATATTCATTTGGAGATAAGGTCTGTAATGAGACAGTTAAGCAAAAATAAGGCTGTTGATGTATAGCAAAGACTACCACAATATTATAAAGCAATTATTATCCAATAGAAAAGAAATATTATTCAAAAAAAGTGAGGCTGTAAACCCAATACGTGTGGTGTCCTTATAAGAAAAGGAAGAGACACCAGGGGTGCAATGTGCATAGAGGGATGAAGGAAAACCCTGTGAAGAGTTCTGAAGAGGGTGTCAACAAGCCATGGAGAGAGATCTCTGAAGAAACTAACTTGGCTGACATCTTGATCTTGGATTTCCAGCCTCCAGAACTGATAAAAAAGTTATTTCTGTCATTTAAGCCACCTAGTTTTGAGGATTTTGTTATGACAGCCCAAGGAGACTCATACAGCTGCTATGTACAGGTTTTTGTGTGAAAACAACTTTCATCTCTGAGATAAATTTCCAAAGCATGCTACTGCTGGGTTATATGATAGATGTTTTAGTTTTAAAAGAAATTGCCAAACTATTTTCTTGTTCTCTAGAGTAACTTACCATTTTACATGCCCACCAGCAATGTATGGTATGAGTGATGATATTTCTTGTTGTTGTTCAAACACTAAGTTGTATTTGACTCTTTGTGACCTCATGGACTGCAGCAGGCCAGGCTCCCTGTCCTTTAATATCTCCCAGAATTTGCTCAAATTCATGTCCATTGAGTCAGTGATGACATCCAACTATTTCATCCTCTGCTAACCCCTTCTCCTCCTTCCATCTTTCCCAGAATCAGGGTCTTTTCCAATGAGTTGGCTCTTCGCATTAGGTGGCCAAAATAGAGCTACAGCATCAATCCTTCCAATGAATGTTCAGGGCTGGTTTCATTTAGGATTGACTGGTTTGATCGCCTTGCTGTCCAAGGTACTCTAAAGAGGCTTCTTCAGCACTATAGTTCAAAAGCATCAGTTCTTCAGTGCTCAGCCTTCTTTATGGTCCAATGTTCGCATCCGTACATGACTACTGGAAAAACTATACCTTTGACTATATGGACCTTTGTCAACAAAGTGATGTGTCTGCTTTTTAATATGCTGTCTAGGTTTGTCATACCTTTCCTTCAAAGGAGCAAGCATCTTTTATGTCATGGCTGCAGTCACCATGTGCAGTGATTTGGGAGCCCAAGAAAATAAAATTTGCCACTGTTTCCACTTCTTCCCCATCTATTTGCCATGAAGTAATGGGACTGGATACCATGGTTTAATATTTTGAATGTTCAGTTTTAAGTCAGCTTTTTCATTCTTCTCTTTCACCTTCATCAAGACGCTCTTTAGATCTTCTTCGCTTTGTGCCATTAGAATGGTATCATCTGCATATCTGAAGTTGGTGGTATTTCTCCTGGCAATCTTGATTCCAGTTTGTGAGTCATCCAGCCCAGCATTTTGCATGTTGTACTCTACATAGTAGATAAATAAGCAGGGTGACAATATACAGCCTTGACATACTCCTTTCCCAATTTGGAACCGTTCTGTTGTTCCTTGTTCGGTTCTAACTGTTGCTTCTTGACCTGTATACAGGCTTCTTAGGAGACAGGTAAGGTGGTCTGGTATTCCCACCCCTTAAAAATTTTCCAGAGTGTGTCATGATCCACACAGTCAAACACTTTAGCATAGTCAGTGATGCCAAAGTAGATGTTTTTCTGGAATTGCCTTGCTTTTTCTATGATCCAGCAGATGTTGGCAATTTGATCTCTGGTTCCTCTGCCTTTTCTAAATACAGCTTATATATCTGAAGTTCTCAATTCATGTACTGTTGAAACCTGGCTTGAAGGATTTAGAGCATTACCTTGCTAGCAAGTGAAATGAGCTCAATTGTGTGGTAGTTTGACCATTCTTTGACATTGCCTTTCTTTGAGATTGGAATGAAAACTGACCCTGTCCAGTCCTGTGGCCACTGCTGAGTTTTCCAAATTTGCTGGTATATTGAGTGCAGGGCTTTCACAGTATCATCTTTTAGGATTTGAAATAGCTCAGATGGAATTCCATTACAGCTTTGTTCATACTAATGCTATGATTCTAGCCTCATCAGAATTTGGTATCATCACAATTTTTAAAATTTTCCAATAGGTATGTAATGATATTGTAGTTTTAATTTGCGTTTCCATAATGGCTAATGGTATTGTATATCTTTTTATGTGTATATTAGCCATCTTTGTATCCTCTTTGGTGAAATGTCTGCTCATGTCTTTTGTCCATTTTCTAAAAGGATGGTTTGTCCTTTTTATTGTTGATTTTTGAGAGTTCTTTAAATATTCCAGCTACTAGTTCTTTGCTATATAAGATGGTAGGTGCTGGAGTGGCTATGAGGAGAACCCAAGGTCCAAGGGCAAAGGAGGAGCCCTAAGAAGATGGTAGGAGGGTGAATCTGCATTTAGAATCAAACCCTATTCCCACCAGAGATGCTCAGAGGGCTCAAACAAACCTTGTGCGCACCTTGACCCAGGAACCCACAGAGACTGAGACAGAACCGTGTTTGACCATCTCCTGTGGAGGTACAGGTCAGCAGTGGACTGCTCTACACCACAGGGTGTAGCAGACTTGGATATGGCATAAGCCCTCTTGTAGGAGGTCACCACTAACCCCATCATAGAGCTGCCATAATGTACACAGGACTGGGAAATAGACTCTTGGAGGGCACAAACAGAACCTTGTGCACCAGGACACAGGAGAAAGGAGCAGTGACCCCACAGACTGACCCAGACTTGCCTGTGAGTGTCCAGGAGTCTCCAGAGGAGGTGTGGGTGGGTGGTGGCCTGCTGCAGGGTTGGAGGCACTGAGTGTAGCAGTGCATGCATGGGATGTTTTGAAGGAGGTCACCATTATCTTCATTACCTCCACCATAGTTTGGCCCCAGGTAAATAGCAGGGAGGGAACACAGCTCCACTCATCAACAGAAAATTGGATTAAAGATTTACTGAGCATGGCACCACCCATCAGAACAAGAACCAGTATTCCCCTCAGTCAGTCTCTCCCATCGGGAAGCTTCCATAAGCCTCTTATTCTTCTCCATCAGAGGGGAGATAGACTGAAAACCACATTCACAGAAAACTAACCAATTTGATCATGTGAAACACAGCCTTGTCTAACTCATTGAAACTATGAGCCATGCTGTGTAGAGCCACCCAAGATGGACGGGTCACAGTGGAGAGTTCTGACAAAATGTGGTCCACTGGAGAAGGGAATGGCAAAGCACTTCAGTATTCTTGCCTTGAGAACCCCATGAACAGTATGAAAAGGCAAAATGATAAGACACTGAAAGAGGAACTCCCCAGGTTGGTAGGTGCCCAATATTTCTCCACTGGAGATCAAGAAAGAATGAAGAGATAGAGCCAAAGCAAAAACAACCTCCAGTTGTGGATCTGACTGGTGATGGACATAAAGTCCAATGCTGTAAAGAGCAATATTGCATCGGAACCTGGCATGTTAGGTCCATGAATCAAGGCAAATTGGAAGTGGTCAAACAGGAGATGGCAAGGATGAACGTCAACATTTTAGGAATCAGTAAACTAAAATGGACTGGAATGGGTGAATTTAACTCAAATGACCATTATATCTACTACTGTGGGCAACAATCCCTTAGAAGAAATGGAGTAGCCATCAGAGTCAACAAAAGAGTCTGAAATGCAGTACTTGGATGCAGTCTCAAAAATGACAGAATGATCTCTGTTCATTTCCAAGGCAAATCACTCAATATCACAGTAATCCAAGTCTATGCCCCAACCAGTAATGCTGAAGAAGCTGAAGTTGAATGGTTCTAAGATGACCTACAAGACTTTTTAGAACTAACACCCAAAAAAGATGTCCTTTTCATTATAGGGGACTGGAATGCAAAAGTAGGAAGTCAAGAAACACCTGGAGTAACAGGCAAATTTGGCCTTGGAGTACAGAATGAAACAGGGCAAAGGCTAATGGAGTTTTGCTAAGAGAATGCACTGGTCATAGCAAACACCCTTTCCCAACGACACAAGAGAAGACTCTACACATGGACATCACCAGATGGTCAATACCAAAATCAGATTGATTATATTCTTTGCAGCCAAGATGGAGAAGCTCTATACAATCAGCAAAAACAAGACCAGGAGCTGACTGTGGCACAGATCATGAACTCCTTATTGCCAAATTCCGACTTAAGTTGAAGAAAGTAGGGAAAACCACTAGACCATTCAGGTAGGACCTAAATCAAACCCCTTACGATAATACAATGGAAGTGAGAAATAGATTTAAGGGACTAGATTGGAAAGATAGATTTCTTCATGAACTATATACGGAGGTTCGTGACATTGTACAGGAGACAGGGATCAAGACCATCCCCAAGAAAAAGTAATTCAAAAAAGCAAAATGGCTGTCTGGGCAGGGCTTACAAATAGCTGTGAAAAGAAGAAAAGTGAAAAACAAAAGAGAAAAGGAAAAATATATGCATTTGAATGCAGAGATCCAAAGAATAGCAAGGAGATATAAGAAAGCCTTCCTCAGTGATCAGTGCAAAGAAATAGAGGAGAAAAATAGAATGGAAAGTACTAGAGATCTCTTCAAGAAAATTAGAGACACCAACGGAACATTTCATGCTTTGATGAGCTTAATAAAGGACAGAAATGGTATGGAAGCAGATGATATTTAGAAGAAGTGGCAAGAATACACAGAGGAACAATCAGTTAAGATCTTTACGACCCAGATAACCACGATGGTGTGATCACTCACCTAGAAACAGACATCTTGAAATGTGAAGTCAAGTGGGCCTTAGGAAGCATCACTATGAACAAAGCTAGTGGAGGTGATGGAATTCCTGTTGAGCTATTTCAAATCCTAAAAGATGATACTGTAAAAGTGCTGTACTCAATATGCCAGCAAATTTGGAAAACTCAGCAGTTGCCACAGGACTGGAAAAGGTCAGTTTTCATTCCAATCCCTAAGAAAGACGATGCCAAAGAATGCTCAAGCTACCGCACAATTGTACTCATCTCACATGCTAGTAAAGTAATGCTCAAAATTCTCCAAGCCAGGCTTCAACAATACATGAACCGTGAACTTCCAGCCATTCAAACTGGTTTTAGAAAAGGCAGAGGAACCAGACATCTGCTGGATCATCAAAAAATCAAGAGAGTTCCAGAAAAACATCTATTTCTGCTTTATTGACTATGCCAAAGCCTTTGCCTGTATGGGTCACAATAAACTGTGGAAAATTCTGAAAGAGATGGGAATACCAGACCACCTGACCTGCCTCTTGAGAAATCTGTGTGCAGGTCAGGAAGCAATAGTTAGAACTGGACATGGAACAACAGACTGGTTTCAAATAGGAAAAGGAGTCCGTCCGTCAAGGCTGTATATTGTCACCCTGCTTATTTAACTTATATGCGGAGTACGTCATGAGAAATGCTGGGCTGGTTGAAGCACAAGCTGGAATCAAGATTTCTGGGAGAAATATCATTTATCTCAGATATGCAGATGACACCACCCTTATGGCAGAAAGTGAAAAAGAATTAAAGAGCCTCTTGATGAAAGTGAAAGAGGAGAGTAAAAGATTTGGCTTAAAGCTCAACATTCAGAACACTAAGATCATGGCATCCGGTCCCATCACTTCATGGCAAATAGATGAGGAAACAATGGAAACAGTAGCAGACTTTATTTTAGGGGTCTCCAAAGTCACTGCAGATGGTGACTGCAGCCATGAAATTAAAAGACACTTAGTCCTTGGAAGGAAAGTTATGACCAAACTAGGCAGCATATTAAAACACAGAGACATTACTTTGCCATCAAAGGTCCATCTAGTCAAGGCTATGGTTTTTCCAGTAATCATGTATGGATATGAGAGTTGGACTATAAAGAAAGCTGATTGCCAAATAGTTAATGCTTTTGAAGTGTGGTGTTGGAAAAGACTCTTGAGAGTCCCTTGGACTGCAAGGAGATCCAACCAGTCCATCCTAAAGGAAATCAGTCCTGAATATTCATTGGAAGGACTGTTATTGAACCTGCAGCTTCAGTACTTTGGCCACCTGATGCGAACAGCTGACTCATTTGAAAAGATCCTGATGCTGGGAAAGATTGAAGGCTTGAGGAGAAGTGGACAACAGAGGATGAGATGGTTAGATGGCATCACCGACTCAATGGACATGAGTTTGAGTAAACTCCAGGAGGTGGTGATGGACAAGGAGACCTGGAGCGCTACAATCCATGGGGTCACAAAGATTCAGATACAACTGAACAACTGAACTGACTGACTGACTAATATATTGCATACACACACACACACACACATATATGTCTTATATAGATAGCTTATATAGCAGGGGAAAGTTTTTACTTTTTAACTAGGTAAAGTTGAAATTAGATGGTCTATTTCTTCTTGCATGAGTTTTTGTAGTTTGAGTCTTTTAAGAAATTGGTCTGTTTCATCTATATTATCAAATTTTTAGACATAGAGTTGTTTATAGAATTCTCTTATTATATTTTTAACAATGATACTTTCTTAGTCATTTTTTCATTCTTGTACTCTGTTTATCTTTCTTACCTTCTCATGGATTACTTGAACATTTTTTTTTTTTTTGAGAAATGCATCTTGATTTACTTATAGTTTCTAAAGCACATGGCTTTGTATAGTTTTTTTAGTGGTTGCTTCTAGATATTACAGTATACGTATAACATCACAGTTTACTTGTATCGACATATTACAACTTTGAGTAAAATATAAAAACTTCTGTTTAGATTCCTTTATCTTCTCTTTAAAATATAGTTATTTTTCACAATTATACATTGTATAACATATCAAGGGCATTATGGTTTTTGCTTCAACTGTCAAACATGATTTCATAAATTCATGCAAAGTGGGTAATTTTTATATCTATCCTCATTTTTACTCATTTAACCAATTTTTTTTTCTTTCTGAAATTCCAGTTCTATTATCATTTCCTTTCTGGTCAATAAATTTCATTTAGTTGTTCTTTAAAACTATGTTTGCTGGTGACACATTTTTTTAGTCTTCTGCTGTCTAGAAATGTATTTCCACTATATTCCTGAAAGATATTTTTGTCATATTTAGAATTTGCAGTAGACAGTTCTTTTCTTTTAGTATATGAAATATGATACACCATTTCCTTTTGGCCTCCTTGGTTTCTGGTGAGCAGTCTGCTGTCATTTTAATTACTCTTGCCCTATAGGTAATATATTATTTTTTTCTGGCTTTCAAGAGTCTCTCTGTCTTTTGTTTATGGACATTTAATTATAATGTGTTTCAGCATGGGTATTTGAAAAATTAACCATTTGGGAGATTTTCTCAGCTTCTTGAATTTATAGTGTTTTTGGGCCAAATCTGGGAAATTTTCATCTTTTTTAAAAATGTTTTTTAAATTCCACTCTCTTAATCTTCTGCTTTGACATTACAATGTTATGGATTTTAGCTCTTTTGTTTTTGTTTAGTAGACCCCAGAGCTGTTCATTTCTTCACTCTATTTTACCTTTGTTGCTTAGATTGATAAATTCTATCAGTCTGTCCCCAGTTTCACTGATTCTGTCCTCTGTAATCTCCACTCTACTTCTGAAGCCATCTGTGAATATTTAATTTCAGGTATTTTATTTTTCACTTCTATAATTTGGTTCTTTTTTTTAATGACTTCGATTTCTTTGCTGAAATGTTCAAAATTTTTTTGGTTTTTGTTTGTTTCAGATAATTTATAATTGCTTGTTCAGTCATTTTTATGATGGTTTGAAAGAATTTTAAGATATTTCTAACATCTGATTTATCTTAATGTTGGTATCTGTTGCTGTATTTTCTCATTTCTGTTAGGATTTTCCTGGTGTTTGGTATTACAAGTGATTTTCTATACTATCTTGGAGATTTTGGATATTATGAGACTCCATCTTATTTACTTTCTTTTTTTTTTTTTCTAAGCAGGTTATCCCCCACTGAAGTGTAGAATGAGAGTTGTATGTGGGGTGTAGGTTCAGTTTCCCATTTGGCCCCATGGATACCACCTGGAAAAAGTGGATTACTGACTCACAGTGCCTCATTGCAGATGGCTTGGGTGAAAGATTAGTTCCCTGTTCAACCTTGCTGGCACTTTCTGGCAAAAGCGGGACTCTGACTTGCCATCTCTTCATCTCCAGGTGGAGGCGAATCAGCTTGCTGCTGGGCCACACTGCTGGCCATCACTGAGGGAAATACACTAGCTAACTCACACTACTTTTTTGCTGCAGGGTAGGGGGCAAGAATATCAGCTCTCACTGGGCAATACCAGGGGAGGGAGAAGAGGAAGTGGAATACCAAATAACCCTGCCTATCACTGCCTCATTCTCTCTTGTTCATGCCTAGGTGTTGAGGCTCAGGTCCTCACTAGTCCTGCTGTCACCAGGGCAAGTAGGAGGTGCAATGCTAACTAGTCCAGCATCACATCATCTCATATAGTCTTATTGCTATGAGGTGTGTGTGGAGGGTCAGCTCCCCACTGGGTGTTGCAAGCATCAGGGATAGGCTAGAGAGGAGTACATTGTCATTGTGCTCAGTTGCGTCCGACTCTTTGTGGCCCCACGTGGCCTACCAGGCTCCTCTGCCATCGGATTATCTAGGTAAGAATACTGGAGTGGATTGTCTTTTCTTCTCCAGGGGATCGTCCCTACCAAGGGATCAAACCTGTCTCCTGCTTGGAAGCCTAATGCTATACCACTGAGTCATCTGGGAAGTTCCCAAGAAGAGTGCTTACTAGTCTTAAATCATAGCACCTCCTTCAGTCCCACTGACATTGGCTGTGGGTAAAGGTTCAGCTGTCCACTGGACTCTAGTAATACCACTGTGGCAGAGCACCACTTAATTCTCCTGGGAAGGGTACAGAGGAAAAACTCCTCACTTCACTTGCCATCACTGCCAGGTGGGGTAATTGGATTTGCCTGCCTGGGTAAGAGATGGAAGATTAGTTCCCCAACCTGCCCCCACCAATACAACTGAGCACGGGGGTCAGAATCCTCAATTTTTAATGCCTTTTTTTAAAGTAGAGAAGACTTTTTTCTTCTTTCTAAATTAAAAAAAAATTATAATGGATCCTAGTTGATTAACACTGTCATGTTATTTTTCAGATGTACAGCAAGGTGATTCAGTTATACAAATACATATATCTATCCTTTTTCAAATTTGTTTCCTATTTAGGTTATTACAAAATATTTAGCAGAGTTCTCTGTGCTATAGGGTAAGTCCTTGTTGGTTATCTATTTTAAATGTAGCAGTGTGTGCACCCACTTTTATTATCGTGATGCTTATAGTCTGGTGGGGGAGACAGACAATAAAGTATATTCAAACAAGTATATAAATGTAGCTGTGATATGAGTTATGGAGGAAGAACACAGAGTTCTATAAGAAAGAAGAGGCTTTTTTTTTTGTTGAGGAATTCATATTTAAAACCTTGAAGGAGGGGAAGGGGCCAGTAATGTGAAGTGAAAAGTGTTTCAGGAGAGGAAACAGCAAGTGAGATGACACTATGGCAGGAAGTTCAGTTCAGTTCAGTCACTCAGTTGTGTCCAGCTCTTTGCGACCCCATTGACTGCAGCACGCCAGGTCTCCCTGTCCATCACCAACTCGTGGAGTTTACTCAAACTCATGTCCATTCAATCAGTGATGCTGTCCAACCATCTCATCTTCTGTCATCCCCTTCTCTTCCCACCTTCAATCTTTCCCAGCATTAGGATCTTTTCAATGAGTCAGCTCTTCATGTTAGGTGGCCGAAGTATTGGAGTTTCAGTTTCAACATCAGTCCTTCCAATGAACACCTAGGACTGATCTCCTTTAGGACAGACTGGTAGGATCTCCTTGCAGTCCAAGGGTCTTCTCCAACACAACAGTTCAAAAGCATCAATTCTTTGGTGCTCAGCTTTATTTATAGTCCAACTCTCACATCCATACATGACTATTGGAAAAACCATAGCCTTGACTAGACGGAACTTTGTTGGCAAAGTAATGTCTCTGCTTTTTAATATGCTGTCTAGGTTAGTCATAACTTTCCTTCCAAGGAGTAAGCGTCTTTTAATTTCATGGCTGCCGTCACCATCTGTCATGATTTTGGAGTCCCCCAAAATAAAGTCTGCTACTGTTTCCACTGTTTCCCCATCTATTTGCCATGATGTGATGGGACCGGATGCCGTGATCTTAGTTTTCTGAATGTTGAGCTTTAAGCCAACTTTTTCACTCTCCTCTTTCAGTTTCATCAAGAGGCTCTCTTCTTCACTTTCTGCCATAAGGGTGGTGTCATCTGCATATGTGAGGTTATTGATATTTCTCCCAGAAATCTTGATTCCAGCTTGTGCTTCAACCAGCCCAGTGTTTCTCATGATGTACCCTACATAGAATTTAAATAAGCTGGGTGACAATATACAGCCTTGACGTACTCCTTTTCCTATTTGGAACCAGTCTGTTGTTCCATGTCCAGTTCTAACTGTTGCTTCCTGACCTGCATACAGGTTTCTCAAGAGGCAGGTCAGGTGGTCTGGTATTCCAATCTCTTTCAGAATTTTCCACAGTTTATTGTGATCCACACAATCAAAGGCTTTGAAACAGTCAATATGACAGGAAAGAAACTGGATATTTAAGAAAGTGAATGCACATTGGAGAAATTGAGGTGTGTAAGTAGTGAGAGGGTAAGGCTAGAGAGTCAGCATTATGTGATCATGAAAGGATCATGAGGGCTTTGTTAAGGATTTTGGATTTTGGTCCTAAATGCAGAGAGAGGGAATTAAAGCTTTTTAAGAAGAGCAGAGGTACGAGACAAATGACTCAGTTCAAGTAGAAGCAAGGACAAGATGGGATGGGAAGGGAGGTGGGAGGGGGGTTCTGGACGGGGAACACATGTGCACCCATGGCTGATTCATGTCGATGTATGGCAAAAACCACTACAATAATGTAAGTAGCCTCCAATTAAAACAAATAAATTAATTAAAAAAAAGAAGAGCAGAGGTATGATTGATTCAATCATTAAGAAAATATCTCCCTGGCTTCTGTGTAAAGAGACATAGGAAAGGAAGAGTAGAACAGAGAGACCAGTTAAAAAAGCTGCAGTAGAAATCAAGGTGAGAGATAATTAAAGCTTATAACTGCATAGTAGCATGGAGATGGAGAGAGGTGGAAGTATTTGAAATGAAATATGTACCTCATTCATCAATGGGGAACTGGATTTTAGAAATTAATGTATTTAACTGCATTAGCATTGTATGAACTACCTATAGCACAGTGCCTATGGAGAGGGTCTATATTTCTTACTATCAACAAGCAAGTTAAGGGTGTATTGCCTTCTGAATTTACTTTCTCTGTATTGTTAGTGATACTTCTAATGGTATTAGGCCTAGAAATGAACCCAAATAGAAGACTGTACCTCTTCAAGCTGCAAACATACTTATGTATGCTTTAACCATTAAAATAATCCCATGTTAGTGTTTTCAAAAGAAGACTATTTTCTGGGGATCAAAAGATCTCTGGTAAGGAAGAAAAAAAAGAAGAAAGTAGTATAATGGAACACTGCTTAGCTCAGAATAAGTCCTCAATAAATACAAGCTGATATTAGATGAAGCTTAATTCAATTTATTTTAGTGAAAATGCATATATTTTAAAAGCTTAGTTTAAATGACAGGACGAATTTACAAATCCATAAATGTTTGAAACAGGGTTTTTTTGTCATGTGGTTAATTATTTATTTTATGAAAGCATGTTTACATATATAATTAAAAGCTTGATAGATAAGCTGGGCATTAGAGAAAGTTAAATTTAATATTTTATAAGCCAAACATTCCCTGGAATTCAATCAAAATGAAGCTAGGGCCTTATACTATTCTCTTCAATAAGTAAATAAGGATTTTTTTGTAAAAATTATTTTCAAAGAGTGCCTCTGTATCAGTCAGGGTTCCGTTGTAGAAAACAAAACCCACTCTCCTTTCTAGATATGTAATACGTGGAAGATGGACCTCCCAAAATATTGGGTGGGTTAGAGGAATGTGCTCTGAACTGGACTTCCAGAAATGAATCTGAGAATAACACTAAAGAACTAGTCTTTCAGAGGATAGGCTACCTCTACTCACATCAGACAGGCAGAGAATCAGGAACTTCCCACTGGAACTGTTGAGTTTAAGGACACAGCCATGACTATGCTTAAGGGATCTGAAAGCCACCACTACTGCAGCTATCTCTTCACCTCACGAAACTGATGCCAGGGTGTCCAAGGCTGAGCCCATCCTTTATCCCAACACAACTGCCTCTCAACGCCAGCTAAGTTAATGGGAGCTAGAATGCTGCTGCAGAAAAATCCAGGGTCTTCACGACTCCTTGCCAGCAACAACCATCAAAGCAGTAAGAAAATTATCCTCAAATCACTTCTGCCCTCTAAATCTCATGAAAGTACATATAGTTCATGGAACCTCATTTACATTCACTAACATACTGTGGGAGAGGCTCAGAAAGGTAGATTTTATTCTTCCAGGCTAAGAAGTATGGGAAAACATGCTGGAGAATGGGTGCTGAATGCAATTCACCACGTTCATCACCATTTTTTGCTAGTAAACATGCTACACATTTGTCTTTCCATACTTAGAAAAACAATGATGATAATATGGTAATACCATAATACATAATGCAACTCTTTCTGGTAAAAACAAAACTGCATCCATCCCCTTCCAAAAAGGGGGAGATCCATAGTTTCATCAGTAATGCAATCAATTTCTGCATGATATCCATTCATCGTATGCTTTTGTCATAATCCCACCTGGAGATAATGTAACTTAAAGGCTAATATAAGTTTAATTAATACCAATATGTTTTTGCATAAAATGGTTGGGGAAAGAGAAAAGGAAAGGAAAAAATGTGTGTGTGTGTGTGTGTATGTGTCTGTGTAGGATGACTATAGCAATTCTCATTTTGAAACTGGTTTATAAGTCATGGTCTCCTCAGTATTTATAAATTGCTTCTTCCTCTATCTTTTCTGTGTTCTTTTGCCTTCAGCCAGCACCTCTGCAGTTTGGGCTCTTAACTTTGTGAGGTGACCTAAAGTTGTTCCCTAAGGGGCATGAGTCCTTCATGGTTCTGCTGGCTTCCGTTGCTACAGTCTTCCATTAATTCCATTTTCCCCCTGTACTTCAGGAGCACAGTTTTATCACTGGTTTATATATAGCCTGCTTTTATTTATTATTTTGGTTATTTAATTAAATTTACTTATTTTCAATAATGTAATAAGCATTCTCATCCCAACCACTCAAAACAAAAGCTAGTGCCTTAACAATAACCTCTCCTGGCACCACATTTTCCTCCCTCTGAAATAGCAACAATCTGTTTCTCCTGTTCATGAGTTCTTTGTTCTGTTTTTATATAGTTGTGTTTTATAGAATGGATATCATGGTGCATGTGTTTAGGATTTATTTTTACTTCTTTTAACTTAATATTTTTCTAAAATAACATACCTATTGCTGTGTGTTACTGTAGTTCATTCACTTTGATTGGATTATAGTAATCCATTATGTGTATTCCACAGTTTATTTATCCTCTTATTTATTGTAAACATTCTCATACATATTTCTAGTTGTATATACAGAAAAACTTGTTTTTGTTATATACCTGAGAGTGGAATTGCTAAGCTGTAGGCCATGTGAATGTTCAGCTTTAGAAGGCAATGTGAAACAGTTTTTCATAGTTGTTGCAGAAATTTTCATTCCCAGAGGCAATGTATAAGTCATATGATGGCTCTACATTATCTCCAATTTTAGCTATTGTTAGACTTTTACTTTTTTGCTAGGAGAATGTGTATAAATACACTGGTATTTCAGTGAGGTCTTGAGTTGAATTTTCTCAGTCACTGTTGATGTTAAACATGTCCTACGTTTTTGGTCTTATGTGTCTCCTCTTCTGTGAGATATCCCATGCCCATTTTTTCTACTGGGTGTTTGTGCTTCCCTTATGGTTATATAGAATTTATGTATTTTTGATACTCTTTCTTGATTGTATGTTCTGTGAGTACAATTTTCCAGTTTGTTGCTTGCCGTTTTCACTTTCTTTTAGGTGTCTTTTAATAAGTTTCATTGTAGTCATAATTATCAATATTTTTCTGTTTTTTAAAAAAAATTTCAAGGGCTGAAAGAGTTTCTTGTGTTTTTTCTACAAAGTATTTTAAAATTTTATTTTTGACTTTTAAATCCTGATCCATCTGAAGTTGTTTTCTGGATGTGGTGTGAGGTAGGGGCTGATTTCATCTTTTTACATATGGTAGCCATTTTACCAGCTTCATTTATGGAATGGCCACTACTTTCTCCACTGAGCAGATATGGCATCTCTGTCTTATATCAGAATTTATTCATGGGTGGGTCTGTTTCTGTTATTTTCTATTCCATTTGTCATTTTATCTGTCTCTGCTCCAATATTACACTGCTTTAAATATTATAGCTTTATAATAACTCCTAATATATGGGTAGGGCAAATACTCAAACCTGCTCTTCATTTTCAGTTATGTTCTGGCTATTATTGACCCTTTTATCTTCAATATTTTATAATATCAAGCCACATAGAGACACTGTTGGAATATAAGTTGAAATTTCATTGAATTTATTTCTAGGTAAATTTGAGGAAACAATATATTTATTTTCTTCCTATCCAATAATGAAGCATATTTTATTGAGATCTTTAAAAATATATCTTAATAACACTTTATAATTTTCCCTATAGATGTCTTATACAACTTTTATTAGATTTACTCCCAGACATTTGATATTTCTGATATTATTGTAAATTGTATCTTCTCTATAAGTACATTTTAATGGTTTGGTACTCTTGAACAGAAATGCAAAACACTCTTTTATATTTATCTTATAGAAAGCTACTTTGCTAAACTTTTAATGATGTGAGTTACTTGGGTTTCCTAGAGACATCACATCATCTATAAGTAATCTTCAAATAAAAGAATGAAATCACAATTTTATTTCTTCTTTTCCAACCCTTATTTGTCTTACAGTCTTACTATACTGGATCAGACTCCAAATACAACATTGATTAAAAGTGGTAATAATACATTTCCCTGCCTTGTTCTTGATTTGAAAGAGAATGCTTCCAATGTTTGCTCATTTTAGGTAATGCTAACTTTATGATTACAAGTATTTTTATCAGGTTAAGACATCTCTTCTTCCATTTCTAATTTAAGAACGTTCCTTTTTATCCTAAAAGGATTTTTAATTTGTTGATAGATTTCACAACTACTGAAATAATCATGTAGTTTTCCATATTGATCCACTAATGTAGTAAGGTGCATTCATAGATTTTTCTGATACTAAACTATCCTTGCATATCTGGAATAAATTCATTTGGGTTATGATAAACTGCCTTTTCTATACACCATTGGGTTTGATTTAATAATATTTTGTTTGCTTTGCATCTGTATTCATGAGTCAAGAGAATCCATAATCTTCATTTGTCATAATTTCATTGTTCTTGTGTCAAACTATACTTGCCTTGAAAAATAGGTTGGGCAGTATTCCCTCATTTTCTGTTATCTGAAAGTACTTGTATAAAACTGGTGTTATCTGTTTTTTGAATGTTTGGTAGAACTCATCTATAAAACAGTTTTGATCTAATATTTCCTTTGGTGGAAGATTTTAACCACTGCTTTAACATTTTAAAATAGTTACAAGATGACTTAAGATTAAAAAAATTTTTTTTAATAAGTTGTGATAAGTAATATTTTTTCTAAGAATTCTATTTCTCCAAGGTTTTCGAAAGTGTTGGCTTTTGGTGCTGATGCCGTTATTTTATTATCCTTTATAACACTATGTTATTTGTATTTACACTTCCCTTTTCATTCATATATTATTCGTCTTCTCTTTTTTTTCTCTCTTGATCAATTTTGCCCGAGGCTTGTTTATTTTGTTACTTTTTCCAAAGAAAGGGTCTTCTGTTTTTGTATCTTTGTTTTTAATTTCATTAGTTCCTAGTGTCATTTATTATATATTTTCTAGTATTAATACTTTCACTGAGCTTACTCTCTTGGGTTTTTTTAAGCAATGTCTTAAGCTAAACAGTTATCTCATTTATCTCATTACTTTTTTACTTGCTTCCTCTTTATTATAGATATTTAAGGCTATAAATTTCCCTCAAAATACTGCTCTTATTATAGCCTGGAAGCTTTGTTTTATAGTGTTTTTTAATTATTTTCAGTTTTAGGTATCTTTACATTTCCATTGATTGTTTGACCACAGGCCCAAGTAACTGAGCTGCTTGCTCTGGAGCCTGACCACGCTGGAGAAACTTCTTTTACTGTTTCGGGCCTCACTCAGAGTTGACAGAATTATGAGTTACTTGGTGATTGAGTCAAAGCATCTCATTCAAGTTTGGTGTTGGTTGACACCCAATTGCAAGGAAGCACCCAAGTATTGTGCCTCTTTATTTAATGGTAGGAGCTATGAGATGTAGAAACTTGCTTTTCTCTTTGGAGAGGATACCCCAGTATATCCCTGGCCAATGAACCTCTAGAAACTTCACGGATCTTATCTTCTAAGCACCAAGATATTTGGAGTTCCTGCTCACCACATTCTTATCAGCATGATGTCATCAATAATCATAGACTGGCAATATGTCCTGTCAGACAATCAGGGTTCCAGTGTTCTAAATTATGAGGAAAAAAAATTGATGTAATGTTGAAACAAAACAGTGTCAATCTAAGAGCACTTCTTGTTGGATTTGAGGCAATTGCTTCTGGTCTTTCATGCTGAATGGTACAGGGGTAATAATTTCCCAGGCTGATGACTGCAAACTAGGTGCCGGGGACTGTGTCGATTTGCTTCAGTCTCTTTAAGGGACTACATGTAGAACAGAAGCTGCAAATTGGAGTTTCTCATTGATTAAGCTGAAGATAATTCTCTGTGGGTCTCTAAGACCTGACTTGACAGCAAAGGCAAAATAGACCACTGAGATGGAAAGTGACAGGAATCGCAATCCCTGCACGTGTCTTTGATGATGTCACTACTCTGTGCTTCTCCCAGTAATACAATATTCTCTTTGGTTTATTGTTGTTTGAAAGGGAAGTTTCAAGCTTTCACCTAGCTCTTTTTTTCCATAATAGCCCTTGTTGTACAGGTTAGGGAGGGGTTGTACAATGTAGGGGTTTTAGCAGTTGCTAAATAATAATTCTATACAGTCCATGGAATTCTCCAGGCCAGAATACTGGAGTGGGTAGCCTTTCCCTTCTCCAGGGATATCTTCTCAACCCAGGGATTGAAGCCAGGTCTCCCGCATTGCAGGCAGAACCCAGGTCTCCTGCGTTGCAGGTGGATTCTTTACCAGCTGAGCCACAAGGGAAGCCCAAATAGTAATTCTAATTTATGCATGTGAGACCTGGAAGAATAGCCATATGATGGGTTCACAGACCTATTGAGCCCTCTGTGAGATGGCTAAAATCCCATTTTGTCATTGGACTCTTATAAATCCCTGCATTTACCAATTGACCGCAATGACATTTTAGACCTCCAGGATTTTGCATAGCTCAAAACCAGCATCCCATGATCATTAAAGGCTTTAAGTATTTCTCTTCCCAGTATGCAGTTTTCCTGGTAAATGACTACAGCTTCCTTTTGGTAAATCTAGGAATAAAGGTGCATAGTACATACTTATGGTCATATTAAAAGATTCTCCCTAAAGGAGCTTTTGATTAATCAACTGTCTCAGGCTTGGGAATTGGGTAAGGGCCCATGTTATATACATATAAATACAGTAGGGATTTAGTCAGTTGCTCATCTATTTCAGTCCAAGAGCATCATAATTAATTAGCTACTACCTAAGTTCCTATGCAGGTCCAGCCATTCTGAATGATACTCTAGCTCTGCTCCTTATCACAGTAAGCATGCTGACCTTGCCTCTGGTGGTTCAGTGCTACCACTGATACCATCATGCCTACTGAAATAAGGAAGACCATTTCAATAGTGGACCTCCCACCTTCCTCTCCAAACTTCAGAGGACAGCCACCATAGCCATTACTTTAAAAATCCTCCTTTTTAGTGAAATATAACACACACTCAGAAAAGTGCAAAAAACAAAAATGAACAGCTTTGTGAAAAAGTGAAACTTTTGTACAATAAAGTGAACATTTGTACAATAATCATGCAGATTACAAAATGAGGTATTGCTTGTGTTTGTGTGTGTGTGTGCACGTGTGCATGCACGCTTAGTTGCTCAGTCATGTCCAACTCTTTTGTGACCCCTTGAACTGTAGTCTGCCAGGCTCTTCTGTCCATGGAATTTTCCAGGCAAGATTACTGGAGTGGGTTACCATTCCCTCCTCCAGGATATCTTCCTGACCCAGGGACTGAACCCATATCTTCTGTGTCTCCTTCATTACAGGTGGCTGCTTTACCTGCTCAGCCATTACTATAGGGAAGTCTATAGAAATCCTCTGTATGCCACTTTCAAGTCAAATATTCTCTCTCTTTCCAAATTATGACTATTATCCTGATTTTTATGGTAAGCATTAAATTACATTTATATATAATTTTAACACCTTAACATGCATCCCTCATCACACAATATTTGGCCTGTCTTTGAACCTTGTTTAGAAAACATATATAGGGAGTATATATTCAATGGGAATATACATAGTTTATCTGGTTTGTTTTTCCCATCATTATAGTTGTGAGATTTACCCAAGTTGTCACAGGTAGTTATAGCTCATTTTGATTGTTGTATAGTGTTCATTCTATGAATATACTACAATGTATCCATTCTGATGAAAAATGTCTGGATTATGTTTGGTTTGATACTGTTATGATAATGCTGTAATGAAATTCTTACATATATCTTGCTATGCACATGTACCTGCTTTTCTGTTGAGTATATACCCAGAAGCAGAATTGTCCTTCCTTCTATTTACCCATATTTCATATTGTCTCCATGAATTTTCTGGACATATATTTTTAAAATATTTGGCTGTGCTAGGTCTTCATTGCTGTGAGCCGGCTTTCCCTAGTTGTGGAGAATGGGGGATATTCTCTATTTGCGGTGCACAGGCCTCTCATTGTCCCAGCCTCCCCCTCATCTCGCCCCTCTCCACTCCCCCGTTGCAGAGCTTGGGCTCTAGAGAACACAAGCTCAAACAGTTGCAGCTTATGGTCTCCAGAGTATGGGCTGAATATTTGTGGTGCATGGGGCTAGTTGCTCAGCAGCATGTGGAATCTTCTGGAACCAGGGATTGAACCCATGTCCCCTGCGTTAGCAGGCAGATTCTTAACCACTGAACCACTGGTGAAGTTCAGGATATTTTCTTCATAACTATATTTTAGTTCATGATTTCTTTCTTCCTCTGCATCTAACCTCTGTTTGACTCAACTACTAATTCTTATTCTCAACTATTGCAGCTTTTACTCCTAGAAGTTCCACTGTTTAAAAATCTGGTATATGTTTCTCTGTTCTTGTTCTCTGTTTAAATTTTCCATCATTGTCCTTATCTCCTAGAAGCTAGTAAACAAAGTTATCTTAAAATTTATGTTTGAAAATTTTAGTATCTAGCAACATAGTTCTGTTTGTGTGCCTTGCCATTGCTTTTATTTCTTGTTCATATTGCTTGGTTTGGTTTCTGTTTCATGTATGCCAGGTAGTGCATTTAAACATTTGCTTTTAGAAACAATGTGAAGCTTTAGATAATTTTATCTTTCAAAAGTATTGCTTTTGCCAGGTACCTGGGAACACTAGCAATCTGGGATCATCTTAATCTAATATTAGGATTGAGATTTTTCTGACTTGCCAAAATGACTCAGAGCTGAACTGTAATCTGTGTGACAGCTTTTTTACTTCTAATTCTGAATCCTACAGCACAATTCTGTAGCTGTCCAGCTCAAATTGCAGGGGTTTTACCAGGACTTCTACTCTTGATTGGCCTTATTGATAAATCATGTGTCGTTGTATGAGCTAGTGCTTTGAAATCAGATATTATTAAATTAACCATCTCTACAAATCCTATCAAAAAGTATGTTCTTCCTTTGTGTAGCAGTCTTAAATCTATTCATGCACATATTCCTCATGTTTATTCAGACAAAAATTAACAGAATTTTGGAATACTTTTGCACATGATTCTTCTACTTGCTCCAGTCAGACTTTGATGGGTGGTAGCACTATGGAGAAGGCAATGGCACCCCACTCTAGTACTCTTTCCTGGAAAATCCCATGGACGGAGGAGCCTGGTAGGCTGCAGTCCATGGGGTCGCTAAGAGTCGGACACAACTGAGCGACTTCACTTTCACTTTTCACTTTCATGCATTGGAGAAGGAAATGGCAACCCACTCCAGTGTTCTTGCCTGGAGAATCCCAGGGACGGGGGAGCCTGGTGGGCTGCCGTCTATGGGGTCACGCAGAGTCAGACATGACTGAAGCGACTTAGCAGCAGCCGAACTATGGAGTTGGATGGTTGGATGACATCACCGACTTGATGGACATGAGTTTGAGCAAGCTCTGGGAGTTGGTGATGGACAGGGAAGCCTGGCGTGCTGCAGTCCATGGGGTCACAAAGAGCTGGACGTGACTCAGTGACTGAACTGAACTGAGCACTATGGGGTATTTCAGCGAGGCAGGACCACATTCATCAACTTATAAGAAGGGACTTCTGCTGCTGGCAAAGGAAATTCAGTAGACTTTGGAGGGTCAGAATATTCATTTTTTATGAATTGTTCCAGTTTCTATATTCAGTAATTTTTCCAATTGGTTTGTCAGAGTCATTGACCAATTAGAATGGACATCTGATCAATTAATATGGATACTCATCAGTTTCAAGTCTTTCATCAAATATTCCCCTCTTAATGGAGAATTATATGATCACTTCATTTAAAATTTCATCCTGCTCCAAACCTTGGCACTCCCCTCTCTCTTATTTCACTTCACTAGCACTATCATTTTCTAGTATACTATATTGTTTTAATATATTTATTTGTTAAATTACACATATATTTTTTATTATTTATTAAATTTACTTATATAAATATATTTATCTTTCATTTCTGTATTCTGCCACTAAAATATAGGCTATATGAGGGCAGGGTTTTACTTTTCATATTCACTGCAATAACTGCTTAATAAATAATTGCCGAATCTTTGAATGGCACCTAATACTGTATCAGGTAGCATTCTTTTATAAAAACACAAGACAACTTGGGCTATTTTCAGCCTATAATGGTTTAATACAGGGAATTAGGGGCTTATAAAGTTACTGGTAGTGAAGTAGACTCTAGGCTAGGCTTCTAGAAAGGACTAACTGACCCATTAGGGTACTCTTAATGCTGCTTCATTCAAGAAGGTGACAGCAGTGAGGAGCCCATGACTAAAACATTAAAGTTAACCTTAAGACCACATTGCCATATCTGCAATCCAATGATAAGGAATTCACTGCTATTACTACAATTACCTCTCAGTACTCACAGATCTAGTGACTGCACCCTGGAATATTGGTGCAGCAAGATCCAAGTCTTCCAGATCTTGCTTTTGGTGGTTAGCAATGTCCAAAGCTGCAGGAAGAGGTCCCTACCTTATTGAAATTTCTCTAATTTGTATTCAGAACCATGGAGTTTTCAGCCTTCTAGTATCTCCGGTACAGGCAGGTACACTAGAAGGAGGTGGAAATAGATAATGTGTGCCAGTTCATTATGTGTATATCTACTACATCAGTTGCACAATTCAGGATGTATGAATATTATTGGGTTGGCCACAAAGTTCATTTGGGTTTCTCTGTAACATCTTTTGTAAAAAAAAATTGTTTATTTTTAATTGAAGGATAGTTGCTTTACAATATTGTGTTGGTTTCTGCCATACATCAACATGAATCAGCCATAGGTATTTCTTGTATGACTGAAGGAGCTCAAATCAGTGCTCTGTGATAACCTAGAAGATTGGGATGGGTTGGGAGGTGGGAAGGAGGTTCAAGAGGAAGTTCAGTTTAGTTCAGTTGCTCAGTCATGTCCGACTCCTTGCAACCTCATGGACCACAGCACACCAGGCCGCCTTGTCCATCACCAACATCAGGAGTTAATCCAAACTCATGTCCATTGAGTCGGTGATTACATCCAACCATCTCATCCTCTGTCGTCCCATTCTCCTCCTGCCTTCAATCGTTCCCAGCATCAGGCTCTTTTCAAATGAATCAGCTCTTCGCATCAGGTGGTCAAAGTATTGGAGTTTCAGCTTCAACATCAGTCCTTCCAACGAACACTCAGGACTGATCTTCTTTAGGATGGACTGGTTGGATCTCCTTGCAGTCCAAGGGATTCTCAAGAGTCTTCTCCAACACCACAGTTCTTTGGCGCTCAGCTTTCTTTGTAGTCCAATTCTCCCATCCATATATGATTACTGGAAAAACCACAGCCTTGACTAGATGGACCATTGTTGGCAAAGCAATGTCTCTGCTTTTTAATATGCTGTCTAGGTTGGTTATAACTTTCCTTCCAAGGAATAAGTGTCTTTTAATTTCATGGCTGCAGTCCATCTGCAGTGATTTTGGAGCCCCCCAAAATAAAGTCAGCCACTGTTTCCCCATCTATTTGCCATGAAGTGATGGGACCAGATGCCATGATCTTAGTTTTCTGAATGTTTAGATTTAAGCCAACTCTTTCACTCTCCTCTTGCACTTTCATCAAGAGGCTCTTTAGTTCTTCACTTTCTATCATAAGGGTGGTGTCATCTGAATATCTGAGGTTATTGATATTTCTCCCAACAATCTTGATTCCAGCTTGTGCTTCATCCAAGCCCAGCATTTATCATGATGTACCCTGCATAGAAGTTAAATAAGCAGGGTGACAATATACAACCTTGACGTACTCCTTTTCCTATTTGGAACCAGTCTGTTGTTCCATGTCCAGTTCTAACTATTGCTTCCTGACCTGCATACAGATTTCTCAAGAGGCAGGTCAGGTGGTCTGGTATTCCCATCTCTTTCAGAATTTTCCACAGTTTATTGTGATCCACAGAGGCAAAGGCTTTGGCATAGTCAATAAAGCAGAAATAGATGTTTTTCTGGAATTCTTTTGCTTTTTCTATGATCCAGCTTATGTTGGCAATTGATCTCTGGTTCCTCTGCCTTTTCTAAAATCAGCTTGAACATCTGGAAGTTCACGGTTCACATATTGTTGAAGCCTGGCTTGGAGAATTTTGAGCATTACTTTGTTAGTGTGTGAGATGAGTGCAATTGTGTGGTAGTTTGAGCATTCTTTGGCATTGCCTTTCTTAGGGATTGGAATGAAAACTGACCTTACCGTGGCCACAAGAGGGAGGGGACATATGTATCCCTGTAACATCTTAGGGAAAAACCCAAATGGAACTTTTGGTCAATCCGTTACATTGAACCATACATCATGTTTTCTTATTCAAGTCTCCTGCACTGCAGGCAGATTCTTTACCTTCTGAGCCACAAGTGCTGTGCTGTACTGTGTTGCTCAGTTGTGTCTGACTCTTTGTGACCCCATGGACTGTAACCTGCCAGGCATCTCTGTCCATGGGGATTCTCCGGGCAAGAATCCTGGAGTGGGTTGCCTGCCACTTCCTCCTCCAGGGCATCTTCCCAACCCAGGGATGGAACTCAGGTCTCCCACACTGCAGGCAGATTCTTTATTGTGTGAGCCAGCAGGGAAGCCCCTGAGCCAAAAGGGAAGCCCTCAAACATCACTATTCTTTTGCAAAGAAAGAGAGGCTTATTATTCAAAGCTAGTATAAAGAATGCCTTTTCTCCCTAAATTGCTTTAACAACTCTGGAAGATTCTTTTTACAGAGATATCTTTCTTGTTCTCTCCATTGTGAAATTATAGTTGAAACCAACTTATAGCAATTATACTTCCCCTACCTGGTTGTAAAAGTGATTATTGGTTAGCAGAGGCATACTAAGAGGGGAGGGCAGTAGGAGCGATCTGCCTTGTAAGTAGGTTTTATTACTAACATTGTTTAGAAATGATGGCACATGGTGATAATAAAAAGCAAACCCACTTTTAGCTGATTATATTATTATTTTAAAATTCTTTACAGAAAATATACCCCTTATTGTCTGCACTCGGGGCAGTTGCTCCACTGCCACATCCTTGTTACATCACTGTTGTTAGCATTATTAACGTTATTATTTCTTAGAAAAGAGATTTTCATCTTGCACCCTAGGTACACTCTAGGAAACAGATTTGAAAACAGTACCATGAGGTGTAAATTTAGAGGAGTGATATTAAAAGCACAGATGTAGAATAGTGATTATCATGGTATCATGATATCATTATCATTATCAGTGATTATGTGGCTGTACATTTGAAAGAGCTGGAGAGCTTTTGAAAAAATGCTGATCCCTGGGGTCCACCAACACTATATTCTGATTAAATTGGTCTGGCAGGATGTCTGAGCCTGGGTATTTTTTAAAAAGCTTTGTGATTCTAATGAACAATCAATGTTGAGAACTACCACTTTCATAATAGTAAAGCACTTCCAAGGCGTATTCTCTAAGTGTGAATGCTTGCAGATGGGGTAGGGGAGCATTCTGCTGCTATGCGTTAAGTAATCAAAGCTTGCTAGAAGTAGCAGCCTTGGTATATGGTATAGCGTAGAGCAGCAGGAAAAATTGTTAGCATGGCAGCTTCATCTGGGTTTGGAATTGGATAGCTATGTGAAAGCAAACTTCATTGGAAGGGAAGGAAATAACTGGGAAAAGGAGCCTGGTGGTAAGTAAGTTTGGGATTTGGAAGTTCCTGATTTGTGGCCACATTCTGAGGTTATGTATCACATGATCAAGACAATGGATTCAACTGACCCACTAGGATTCCCAGGAGTGGAACCCATCTGGAGCTCTTTCTAAAGTTGAGTGGCTGGGCCAGACTTGTATCTAGGTCAGTGGTTTTCAACCTTGGATGTATTTTAGGATTACCTGGGGAGTTGTAAAATATATTGATACCCAGGCCCTAACCCTCACATATCCAACTTTAATCAATCTGGAATGGAACCTGGGGAATTGATACTTCCTGTTTTTGTGCTGTAACACTAAAAAAAAATCTTTCCAGGAGTTCCACTGCACAGATAGAGTTGAGAACAGTAACCTAGATGGATCATAAAGCCTTGTAAGGATGTCTGCCTCAAATCAATCTTCTGTATGTTTTTCCACAACGCTGTCTTCTATGAGCATCAGACTTCCTGACAACCTTACACAGGTCCCAACAACAATTCCCTCTTATGCTAGTTTTCGTATTCTTCCAAGCATTTATCTCTACTTGATACAGGTAAACATAACCAGCCTACTTCCCTTCATCTACACTGCTACCACTCTAGTCTAAGCCACCATCATCTCTCTTTTAATTTTTAACAAAGCAAGAGGCTTTACTGGGAAGGGACGCCTGGGCAGAGAGCAGTAGGGTAAGGGAACCCAGGAGAACTACTCTACCATGTAGCTCACAGTCTTGGGTTTTATGGTGATGGGGTTAGATTCCAGGATATCTTGAGCCAGTCACTCTGACCCAGGGTCCTTCCTGGTGGTGCACGCATTCTCAGCCAAGATGGATTAAGCCACCGTTATCTCTTGGTTGGATTTGTGCTTCTACTCTTTCTTCCCTTTCTGGCTCTCTCAATACAACCACTGAATGACTGTTTTATATTTGTAATTGTAATAGAATTTCTTTTCAAAATTGTTTTAATTTCTGCAGTACAATGAAGTGAACCAGCTCTAAGTATACATATGTCCCCTCCCCCTTGATCCTCCTTCCTCCTGCCCTATCCCAAGTTGTCTAGGTCATTACAGAATACTGTGAGCTTCCTGTGCTATACAACAGTTTCTCACTAGCTATCCATTTTACACATGGTAGTATATATATGTCAATACTGAGTGACATATAAGATGCCTCTCAGATCATGTTACTTCTCTGCCTGAAAACCTGCCAGTGGCTTTTCATCTCATACAAAGAGCCAAATTGCTTGCTATGACCCATGAGGTCTACATGATCTGACTTCACACCTTACCTCTGTGAGATTCTGTTACTGTTCCCCTCAGTAACACTGTTCCAGCCCCCTGGCCTCCTTGCTGTTCTCTGAGCATACCAGGCACACTCCCACTTGACAGCCTTTGAACTTGTTTTCTTTGCCTGGGATGAACTTCTTGCAGATATCTATATAGAGCTTTCTAACTTGAGCACTCTATTTTATTTTTTTAAATATTTATTTATTTATTTTGGCTGCACTGGGTATGGTTGCTGCATGCAGGCTTTCTCTAGTTGCAGAGCACAGGCTTCTTATTCCTATGACTTCTCTTGTTGTGAAGCATGGGCTCTAGGCACATGGGCTTCAGTAGTTGCTGTATATGGGCTCAGTAGTTGCAGCTCATGGGCTAGTTGTGGCATATGGGTTTAGTTGCCTAGTGACATGTGGAATCTTCCTGGACCAGGGATTGAACCAGTGTCCCCTGCATTCGCAGGCATATTCTTAACCACTGGATCATGATGGAAGCCCCACTGAGCAATGTATTTTAAACTGCAACTCTGTCTGCATACCCCATACAATATATTCACTTGCCACTGTTTTATCTCTTTTCATAGCACTTATCAACATCTGACATGTTATATACTTATTTATTTCTTAGGATTTATATCTTTACACTGGAATAGGTCTTCCCTGATAGCTCAGCTGTTAAAGAATCTGCCTGCAATGCAGGAAACCCTGGTTCAATTCCTGGGTCAGAAAGATCCCCTGCAGAAGGGCATGGCAACCCACTCCAGTATTCTTGTCTGGAGAATCCCAAGGACAGAGGAGCCTGGTGGGCTACGGTCCATCAGGTTGCAAAGAGACAGACATGACTGAAGCAACTGAGAATGCACACACACACGCACATAGCAGTGAGGGGAAGAGTCAAGAATATAAAGAAATATAGATTTGATTGGCTATTGAACTTCGATGGAGCAGTTAGAGACAGTAAGTTCTGCAGGGGACAGGCATTCGTGGGGAAGGACCAGAGTTAGGAGTGTCATCAAAGAATCTTCTTCACAGTTATACTCATCATTTTGGCTTACATTGACATATATCCCAGAAGCAAAATAGAGGCATGCCTGGCCCTCTATTGAGAATGAAAGAGCCTGAAACCATTAAAAGGGCTAAAGTCAGAAAGAAAAACACCAATACAGTATATTAACGTATATATATGGAATTTAGAAAGACGGTAATGATGACCCTATTTGTGAGACAGCAAAAGAGACACAGATGTAAAAACAGATTTTGGACTCTGTGGGAGAAGGTGAGGGTGGGATGATTTGAGAGAATAGCATTGAAATATGTATATTATCATATGTGAAATAGATCACCAGTCCAGGTTCGATGCATGAGACAGGGTGCTCAGGGCTGGTGCACTGGGATGACCCTGAGGGATGGGATGGGATGGGGAGGGAGGTGGGAGGGACAGTCAGGATGGGGAACACATGTACACCTATGGCTGATTCATGTCAATGTATGGCAAAAACCACCACAATATCGTAAAGTAATTAGCCTCCAATTAAAATTAAAAAAAAAGGCTAAAGTCATTGTTCCTGCACTTGCACCTGGTCCCTTGTGCTGTAACTGACATTCTGTTGCTCCCTACATCCTAGCTATGCTTGACCTTACAAGGAAGGGGAGGATTGTGGCAATGGCAATAACAGTCCACCACCTCTCACTTCTCCTTGCGGCAGGGACAAGATCTTTAGATGTTCTAAGCACTGGAATTATGCCTCCACTATAAAAATTCCAAGGGCTTCCCTGGTGGCTCAGTGGTAAAGAATCCTCTGTAATGCAGGAGATGTGGAGACTTGGATTTGATCCCTGGGTCAGGAAGATGCCCTGGAGGAGAAAATGGCAACCCACTCCAGTATTCTTGCCTGAGAAATCCCATGGACAGCAGCCTGCCATCCTTCCAGGCTGCTGTCCATGGGTCGCAAAGAATTGGACATGACTCAGTGACTAAAAAGCAACAGTAAAAACTCTAAATGTTAAAATAATTGAATGACTGTTCTACTTTTCTCCTGTATGACTAAATCATTGCTTTCCCCCCTCTTTATTTATGAAATACTAACATCTTTCAGAATTTGTTCTTCTTGGTAAGGGAGTGGGTGAGGACAGCTGATTTGTTGGTGTCGTGGCTTAAGTAGTGTATTCTGCCCCTTTGGGTAGTCTAACACTGTGGGGCCCCCCTCTTTATTTATGAAATACTAACATCTTTCAGAGTTTGTTCTTCTTGGTAAGGGAGAGGGTGAGGACAGCTGATTTGTTGGTGTGGTGGCTTAAGTAGTGTATTCTGCCCCTTTGGGTAGTCTAACACTGTGGGGCCCCCCTCTTTATTTATGAAATACTAACATCTTTCAGAGTTTGTTCTTCTTGGTAAGGGAGTGGGTGAGGACAGCTGATTTGTTGGTGTGGTGGCTTAAGTAGTGTATTCTGCCCCTTTGGGTAATCTAACACTGTGGGGATGAGATTGAAGGGGTCTGATTCCCTGCATAATGACTTCTTGCTGCAGAGCTGGGCATTCCTGAGCTCTTCTTGGGGATAAAGAAGGGACTGCTGTTAGCATTCACTACTATACAAGTTACTACAACAGCCCATTATCACCTGAGCACTTTTTCAGTTTGCAAATAGAGAACAAAGATCCAAGACGCTGGAGCCAAGGGAAGGTCAAATTTAAAGGGCAAGAGAAGGAGAAAGGTTTCAAGTGTGAAGTGCTGCTGGGAAAGAGAAGGCTCAGGTGAGGTGACTAATGGGAACCCTTGTGTAGTCTGAGGGGCACCTTGGGCTCCTGGGAGCTAGGTACCAAAAGGAAGGAAGAGCAGCATCTAACTGAGTTTTTGCTAAAGGTACCCCCACCTGGGGAGAAGGCAATGGCACCCCACTCCAGTACTGTTGCCCGGAAAATCCCATGGATGGAGGAGCCTAGTAGGCTGCAGTCCATGCGGTCGCTAACAGTCAGACACGACTGAGTGACTTCGCTTTCACTTTCCACTTTCATGCATTGGAGAAGGAAATGGCAACCCACTCCAGTGTTCTTGCCTGGAGAATCCCATGGACGGAGAAGCCTGGTAGGCTGCAGTCCATGGGGTCGCACAGAGTCGGACACAATTGAAGCGACTTAACAGCAGCAGCAGCAACCCCCACCTGGGTAGTGATGGAAGTGGGAGAGCTTCTGTGGCAGGGCAACTGATACTGTGGAGAGGGGGTAAATAGAGCCTTTACCTAGTCTTGGTTTCTCTGCCAACTTAGGAGAGCACCAAGGAGACAAAACTGTGACCTTGTAAGGGGCTGGATTCATAGCTTCCATCATATCACTGATTCCTGGTTCTCACTCTTCCTGTTCTTCACACCTACTGAGGCATAAAGTGAGAATTCTGTGCTCACCAAGGCCCTTAGGGTTTAGGAGCAAAGTGCAAAGGAGAATTGGAGCAAATAGGGAGGGAGAGGCAGGTCCTTAGTGAAGTGTTCTCAAATAGTGAGTTAAATAAGAAAAACTCCATAAAATCAATAAACCACAAAGGACAAAATCTAAAATATTTGTACGTCTAAATTCTTTAACCAACAGTAACATTTGTGAGAACTCGTTCCTTATTCTGTCATTGTGTAAATGCTCAATTTCGCTGGAAGGGTGTTCTCATCTGATCTATATTCCCCAACATTGACATTTCTTTTTTCATTCACTTTTAAGCCTATTCTAGTAAAGACTGCCAACTGTGTCATATTAGCAGTGGCTGTGAAATGGACTATTTTCCACTAGTGGCTAAGATGAGACCAGAATATGGAAAATAAAGGTAGTTTTAAAAATTCAATTTGCAGTAGGTATGTATGAATAATTTATGTGTCCTTACTTTATAACATAATAACTAAGGTACCATTAATTTATTATAAAAAGTTAAAGTATGTTTAATGATACCACTTTATCTGTGCATTTAAAATTAAAATATAAATCAAAGGTATCATTAAAAATAATTTCACCTTACTATATATTTCAAACTCTATGGGTTATTTTATTCCAATGCACCTAATCTCTTAATTCAGCTAAAAAAAGAGATGACTCCAAGAAGTGACATGATAAATAAGTTAAAACATAACACTTTTATGACATAATCCTGACAAAAGAAGTGAAAGATGATCTAAAGTTGCAGAGGTTCTAAACTGCTGAAGAGGTATTAGCATTCTTGTATGAACTTTTGGCATATGAAAGAGAACATTCTGTTTATTGACATTTTCTAATTGAAAGATTTAGAAAGTTTCAACATTGATAAGGTTTTATTGATCTGGAGTGAATTGCCCAGATGACTGTTGTATCTAGTGCTTGTGACCACAACAAAGAAAAGAGAAACTAATTTTGACTCCTGGTCATTATATAAGGAGACTCACAGGGGACCTGAGACTGAATGTACAGCATGATTCATGCTGGCAATCGAGGCAATACTAGGAAACAGAGAAAGAAAAATTTAAGATCCAAATCCATCCTTTCTGCTATGAAACAGTGTATTTTATATTAGAACAGCATTTTCACTAACTGTGTTTGATTATTATTTTTAGTTATTAATGATACTATAATAGTAGCTTGTTGGTGTTTATCTCCAAGACATTCTAAATGATTTGCGGGCACTTTTTAAATATTCTGTATCATATCCCTGTCAGGTGATAATATCACTCCTTACCCCTCCTCCCAAGGCAATTTAGAGGGAGAAAAACAGAGATACCAAATGAGGAACAGATGATTTTAAAAACAATGACAACAATAACAGCAAGAGAGAAATTTCTCAGGTTTTCTGATTTCTACCCTGGTATGTTCTTCACGGAGCTTTGCTGCTTTGTTTCAATGTGTATGATCTAAAATAACTGGTGTGCAGTGCAAGTCCAACAAAGTGAAATTTTACTTTTTGAGAGTTAATTAGTGATGTTTTTTGACAAGTGTGAGCTTTCTTTGGTACATTCACAGGAAGTAAATAACAGCTACCCAGATCTCTAAGATGTTGTCTTATATTCTAAGAAGTGAAGATACATATTGAGGGTGGTATGGGGCTGGGTGTTGCAGGCAGTTCTATTGGAAGCTTTCAATATTTCCACTTTTTAAGAAAAGCTGCTTGCTGAAAGTTGGAACTCTTTTAGAGAATAGAAATTTGTTATGGACTGAATGCATGTGTACACTACCCAAATTTGTATGTTGAAATCTGAACCCCCAGTATGATGGTATTAGGAGGTAGTAGCTTTAGGAGGCCCCACTCCAGTACTCTTGCCTGGAAAATCCCATGGACGGAGGAGCCTGGTAGGCTGCAGTTCATGGGGTTGCTAAGAGTCGGGCATGACTGAGCGACTTCCCTTTCACTTTTCACTTTCATGCATTGGAGAAGGAAATGACAGCCCACTCCAGTATTCTTGCCTGGAGAATCCCAGGGACAGAGGAGCCTAGTGTCTCCTAATGCTGTCTATGGGGTCACAGAGAGTCGGACACGACTGAAGCAACTTAGCAGCAGCAGTAGCAGCAGCTTTAGGAGGTAACTAGGTCACAGGGACAGAGTCCTTATTAATGGGATTAGTGCCTTTATACTGTTCATGGAGTTCTCAAGATCTTCATGACCCAAATAACCACGATGGCATGATCACTGGACTAGAGCCAGACATCCTGGAATGCAAAGTCAAGTAGGCCTTAGGAAGCATCACTAAGAACAAAGCTAGTGGAGGTTATGGAATTCCAGTTGAGCTATTTCAAATCCTAAAAGATGATGCTGTCAAAGTGCTGCACTCAATATGCCAGTAAATTTAGAAAACTCAGCAGTGGCCACAGGACTAGAAAAGGTCAGTCAGTTTTCATTCCAATCCCCAAAGAAAGGCAATGCCAAAGAATGTTCAAACTACCACATAATTCCACTCATCTCACACGCTAGCAAACAAATGCTCAAAATTCTCCAAGCCAGGCTTCAATAGTATGTTGAACCGTGAACTGCCAGATGGTCAAGCTGGATTTAGAAAAGTCACAGGAACAAGAGATCAAATTGTCAACATCCATTGGATCATTGAGAAAGCAAGAGAGTTCCAGAAAAACATCTACTTCTGCTTTATTGACTATGCCAAAGCCTTTGACTGTGTGTATCACAACAAACTGTGGAAAATTCTTCAAGAGATGAGAATACCAGACAACCTTACCTGACTCCTGAGAAATCTGTATGCAGGTCAAGAAGCAACAGTTAGAACTGGACATGGAACAACAGACTGGTTCCAAATAGGAAAAGGAGTATGTCAAGGCTGTATATTAGAAAGCCCAGAGATAAATCCACGCACCTATGGACATTTTATCTTTGACAAAGGAGGCAAGAATATACAATGGAGAAAAGATAATCTCTTTAACAAGTGGTGCTGGGAAAACTGGTCAACCACTTGTAAAAGAATGAAACTAGAACACTTTCTAACACCATACACAAAAATAAACTCAAAATGGATTAAAGACCAGAAACTATAAAACTCCTAGAGGAGAACATAGGCAAAACACTCTCCGACATAAATCACAGCAGGATCTGCTATGACCCACCTCCCAGAGTAATGGAAATAAAAGCAAAAGTAAACAAATGGGACCTCATTAAACTTAAAAGCTTTTGCACAACAAAGGAAACTATAAGCAAGGTGAAAAGACAGCCTTCAGAATGGGAGAAAACAATAGCAAATGAAGCAACTGACGAATTAATCTCAAAAATTTACAAGCAACTCCTACAGCTCAATTCCAGAAAAATAAACAACCCAATCAAAAAATGGGCCAACGAACTCAACAGACATTTCTCCAAAGAAGACATACAGATGGCTAACAAACACATGAAAAGATGCTCAACATCACTCATTATCAAAGAAATGCAAATCAAAACCACTATGAGGTACCATTTCACGCCAGTCAGAATGGTTGCTATCCAAAAGTCTACAAGCAATAAATGCTGGAGAGGGTGTGGAGAAAAGGGAACCCTCTTACACTGTTGGTGGGAATGCAAACTAGTACAGCCACTATGGAGAACAGTGTGGAGATTCCTTAAAAAACTGGGAATAGAACTGCCATATGACCCAGCAATCCCACTGCTGGGCATACACACCGAGGAAACCAGAATTGAAAGAGACACGTGTACCCCAATGTTCATCACAGCACTGTTTATAATAGTCAGGACATAGAAGCAACCTAGATGTCCATCAGCAGATGAATGGATAAGAAAGCGGTGGTACATATACACAATGGAGTATTACTCAGCTGTTAAAAAGAATGCATTTGAATCAGTTCTAATGAGGTGGATGAAACTGGAGCCTATTATACAGAGTGAAGTAAGCCAAAAAGAAAAAACATCAATACAGTATACTAACACATATGTATGGAATTTAGAAAGATGGTAACAATGACCCTGTATGTGAGACAGCAAAAGAGACACAGATGTATAGAACAGTCTTTTGGACTCTGTGGGAGAGGGTGAGGGTGGGATGGTTTGGGAGAATGGCATTGAAACATGTATATTATTATATGTGAAACGAATCGCCAGTCCAGGTTCGATGCATGATACAGGGTGCTCGGGGCTGGTGCACTGGGATGACCCAGAGGGATGGGATGGGGAGGGAGGTGGGAAGGGGGTTCAGGATGGGGAACACATGTACACCCATTCAGATTCATGTCAACGTATGGTAAACCCAATACAATATTGTAAAGTTAAAAAAAAAAAAAAAAGACTGTATATTGTCTCCCTGCTTATTTAACTTCTATGCAGAGTATATAATGCAAAATGCCAGGCTGGATGAAGCACAAGCTGGAATCTAGATTGCCAGGAGAAATATCAATAACCTCAGATATGCAGATGACACCACCCTTATGGCAGAAAATGAAGAAGAACTAAAGAGCCTCATGATGAAAGTGAAAGAGGAGAGTGAAAAAGTTGGCTTAAAATTTAATGTTCAGAAAACTAAGATCATGGCATCCGGTCCCATCACTTCATGGCAAATAGATGGGGAAACAATGGAAACAGTGACAGACTTTATTGTCTGTGAAATGATTGCTCCAAATCACTGCAGATGGTGACTGCAGCCATGAAATTAAAAGACACTTGCTCCTTGGAAGAAAAGCTATGACCAACCTAGACAGCAAATTATAAAGCAGAGGCATTACTTTGCCAACAAAGGTCCATCTAGTCAAAGCTATGGTTTTTCCAGTAGTCATGTATGGATGGGAAAGTTGGACTATAAAGAAAGCTGAGCCCCGAAGAACTGATGCTTTTGAACTGTGGTGTTGGAGAAGACTCTTGAGAGTCCCTTGGACTGCAAGGAGATCCAACCAGTCCATTCTGAAGGAGATCAGCCCTGGGATTTCTTTGGAAGGAATGATACTAAAGCTGAAACTCCAGTACTTTGGCCACCTCATGGGAAGAGTTGACTCATTGGAAAAGACTCTGATGCTGGGAGGGATTGGGGGCAGGAGGAGAAGGGGATGACAGAGGATGAGATTGTTGGATGGCATCACTAATTCAACAGATATGAGTTTGAGTGAACTCCAGGAGTTGGTGATGGACAGGGAAGGCTGTCGTGTTGCAGTCCATGGGGTTGCAGAGTCAGAAATGACTGAGCGACTTAACTAACTGAACTGAGTGCCTTTATAAGAAGGGACACTAGAGAGTATTCTCTCTCTCTCTTTTTTTTATCTCTTGCTCCCTCATTTCCTACCTCTTTCTCTACCACCCATCCCTTCACTCTCTCTCTCTTCCCCCCATCTCTCTCCACCATGTCAGGATACAAGGAGACCAGGAATAAGGTTGTCACTAAGAATCCAACCATGTTGGCACCCTGATCTCAGTTGTCCAGCCTCCAGAATTGTGAGAGATACATGTTTCTTATTTAAATCACGAGGTCTATGATATTTGTTATAGAAGCCTGAAATGTCTAGGACAAGGTTTTGAAATTTTGTTTAAAAAGATCTTTGTCTTAAAGTTTAGAGCAGATCATAAGGCATGGCATGCAATGAGAAAGCTACTTCTGGTGTTTATTCTTGTTCTTTAACAATTTCTACTAAAACATGATTTTTCTTGTGTTAAAGTATCAGCTATTGGCTATGGCTAAGGAAAGCGATGTTCTTGTTAATCCAGCACCTGGTTAATAAAAATTATCATGCATATACCAGTTTTCAAATACTGAGACAACAGTATCATATACTTGATGGTAAAAGGATGTTGAGGACACTTGAAATTTTTTCTGATGATCTAGAACATATTACAGAATCACACCATGCTGACAGGGCATCTTAATAAAAGGAGCAGTTTTCCTTCAGCCATAAATGAACTGAAGTGACAGCTGAGAGTTTGAATTGTTATAATGGTGTATGAGTGTTTATCTAGAAACACGCTGCAATAATTAATTACCTTATGGTGCTCTGTTTCTTTGATTGGCCCCAACTTCTCAGTGCTTTCAAAGAACTCATGTCAAAGCCAGAAACCTTAACTTACAGCATTGCTATTTGAAGTACAAGTCCAATTTAAAGCATCATTATAGAGACAGTTTTGACTTCTGATGTAGCAAAACCATTTTCCTAAGTGTCAGAGGTGCTTCTTTAAGCATTGGATTGCCTTTTTATTGTTCTGTGATTGAGATTTTCTTTTATTATAATGCAGAGGATTTTCTTCTTTTAGTGATAAAAGCCTGAACTCCAATGAATTGATTCATAAGGCTGTTTATAACTGACTTTACCCTTTTTGGCAAATGTGCTGATGCTTAGTAATATCTGACTTTCCTTTGACAAGGGTTTTTTTGATGGATATAAAGTAAATAAATATTGACTTCCTTTCTTTGAGGGTGACAGAGTTTTTTTCAGTATAATTTTTCTCCTGTTCTCTTCAGAAACCCTAGCTGGTAGAAGTGATGCTTGCTCCTCTAAGGAGTAAACCAAAGGTAAAGGGATTTAGGTGAGATGTAAACAGAAATTTCCTGACAATGTAGTAAAAGATGAGAACTTGTTTTGTCAAAGAAAGTAGTTGAATATTAGACAAAGATCTCTTCCCCACCAAGAAGTCAATCAAGGCTTGAGATGTGTGAGAGGAGAGCTAGCCCAGTGGTTATCCCTGGCCTGTACCTGCCTTTTTCATTTTTAATTGGAGTATAATTGCTTTATAATGTTGTGTTAGTTTCTGTGTTAGTTTCTGCTGTACAAGAGCATGAATCAGCCGTATATATGCATATATCCCCTCCGTCTTGAGACTCCCTCTACCTCCCCATTCCACTCCTCTACGTCATCATAGATCACTAAGCTGAGCTCCACGTGATATACAGCAGCTTCCAATTAGCTATTTTACACGTGACAGGGTATATATGTCAGTGCTACTCTCTTCAATTTGCCCCACCCTCTCCTCCCTCGCCTGTGTCAATAAGTTCATCCTCTAAGTCTGCGTCTCTATTCTTCTCCTGCATACAGGTTCATCAGTGCCATTTTTCTAGATTCCATATATATATATATATATATATTAGTATACTGTATTTGTTTTTCTCTTTCTGACTTAGTTCAATCTGTATGACAGTCTCTAGGTTCATCCACATCACCTCAACCACCATCAGCTATGGTGGCTGAGAAACAGTATGCAAGTTTCTTAAAAAACTAAAAATAAAAATCCCATATGATGAAGCAGTTTCTTCACTGGGCATATACCCTGAGAAAACCGTAATTAAAAAAGACACATATACCCTAATGTTCATAGAAGCATTATTTACAATAGCCAGGGCATGGAAGCAACCTAAATGTCCATCAATACAGGAATAGATAAAGGAGATATGGTACATATATGCAATGGAATATTACTCAGCCAAGAAAATGAACAAAATTGGGTCGTTTGTACCTGCCTTCTCGTGGCTCAGACGGTTAAGAATCCGCCTGCAATGCAGGAGATGCAGGTTTGATCCCTGGGTTGGGAAGATCTCCTGAAGAAGGGAATGGCTATCCACACCAGTATTCTTGCCTGGAGAATTCCATGGAGAGAGAGGAGCCTGACGGGCTACAGTCCATGGGGTCACAAAGAGTCAGACATGACTGAGCGACTAAGATTTTCACTTGTTCACTTCCTGATACTTGACCTTGCTCCTTGCCCACTTCTGGCCTCAGTAGGGATATGGTGATAAGACAAGGATGAGGATGAGGAGGGAAGAGAAGACATATCCTACCTTCTTATGAGTCTGGGTTTTGAAGGTTATACCTATGAAGCTCTCTGTCTTTCCCACTGAATTAAATACAAGATCTTCAGGCTGACATTTGAAGCCCTCCAGATATTGGCTGAAGTCCATTGTTCCAGATCTCTTTCACTAATCCTTTTTAGGGATTCTAGACCACAGACGCCATGGCCCCCTTTTCTCATTAAATGCAGCACAGATTTCTGCCATACACACTTGCTCATGCTGACCATCTCTGGCCCTCCTGCTATTCCACTGAACTTGAATCCTACCATTTTGAATCCTTACTCACTTAGGCCTGACCACACTGGCCCATGTGCTAGTTTCCTTTGCTGAGCATGCTCTGGCCCTAGGAACTTTGCACTTCATATCCCTTCTATCTGGAACATTCTGTTCCAGTTATAGAATGGACTCGTTCCCTTATTTTCTTTAAGACAATCCTCAAACCCTGATTTTCCTGTGAGGTGTTCCTTGACCACTGTATTGAAAATTAAAAATTTCCTGGCCCTCTCCATATCACCTACCCTGCTTTACTTTTTTCATAGCACAATTCTCTGCTATATTATACACTTGCTTATAAACTATTTTTTTCTGTTTTACCCTCCCACCCCATTATCAGTAGAATTTAAATTTCATTTAGTCAGAGACTCTTGTCTGTGTTGTTCAGTGGTTTATACCTAGCACCTCAAAACAGTGTCTGACATATAGTGAGCTTTCAGTAAATATTCATGGAACAAATGAATAAATGGATACTGTGTCATCTGCCTGATATTCCCCTCTTCATATCTACCTATATTTTAAACCACTTTCAGATGCTATCTCCTTCATGAAGCTTTCCCTGGTTCTTCCCAGCATTATTTTCCCTCCTCTGACTCCCTAAAATTTCTCCTGTTTGAAATGAAGTCTCTGTGTTCTCCTCTGAGCCATTGTAACCTATGACTTTTCTTCTTCCTTCTGATAAATAATTGTTTTTTGAGGACTGAGTTTGTGTTGCTATGCATATTCTTGTCATGATGGCTTTAACTTTAAAGACTCATTTGAGAGTTCCACTTCTGGAATGACAGTATGAGGAGTTCCACAGATTCACTCCCTGTTGAAACAAGCGTAACTGATGAAAAGTTTATTTTAAAAACCTGGAAATTGTCCTAAGGGCATCCAGCAAATAAATAAATATTTATTCCACAAGAACAGACTCTTCTGAAGCTTTCCTGAAATGAACTGACTTATTTGAAATAGAATATGAGGGAAGTTCAAGCCTAAGGGAACTCAAAAACAGTGGAGACTTTGGTGGTAAGTGAACCAGAGGAGGCTAGTAGCCCTTTTTAATTCAGAACAAGATAAACTATAGAAAAGCCAGTTCACTAGGGAACCATGGTAAGAGACAGAAATGAAAAGCCATCCTGGACTCAGAGCAAACCTTGAAGACTAGTTTCCACAACTAGATTTGCCTAAATTTAACTGCTTCAGACCCTGTAACAGTTTATGGACAGAATATTATTGAAAACAATAGAACAATCAGCCCAATTCCTGGAGCATAACAGCTGGGTGTGGTTCCAGATGAGGCACGCAGCCTAACAGAGAGGTCAGGGAAAGAGACAATGAAAGAGAGCCCTGCTAAAACTACAGTCATTCCAGGATGATTGTGTGCACAGCCTAGGCTTTGTCCACTGAGGAATGACACCAAAGGCTTCACGTGTTAGGAAAACAGACTTCACTAAAATATCTTATCCAAGTTATTGAACAAATAAACAACAAGCAAAAAAAAGCCCCAGAGAGTCGGGAGGGGAATCAGTGTCCAGAGTTGCTACATTCCCTTAAATCTCCAATTTTTAACCCCAAATAGCAAGATAGGTGAAAACAAACAAGCCAGGAAAGCATGACTCATTTATAATAAAGAGAAAAACAACAACAATAGAAACTTTCTGGAAGGGGGCCAAAATGTCAGGTGTAACAGACAAACACTTCAGAGATGTCACTATAAGTATGTTTAAATAATTAAAGTAAACTATGCTTAGTGAAAGTTGTTCAGTGCGACCCATGGACTGTAGCTTGCTACGCTTCTCTGTCCATGGAATTCTCCAGGCCAGAATACTGGAGTGGGTAGCCATTCCCTTTTCTAGAGGATCTTTCCAGCCCAGGGATCAAACCCAGGTCTCCCACATTACAAGTGGATTCTTTACTGTCTGAGCCACCTTAAAGAATTAAAACAATTTATGATGAAAATATAATCAAATAGATAATAACAATTCAGAGATATAACTTATAGAAAAAACTAAATGGAAATTCTGGAGCTGAAAAGTACCATAACATAAGTGAAAATTTATTAGAGGAGCCCAACAGTAGACTTGAACTGACAGAAGAAAAAAGTTGATGAATTTGAAGATAGATTGTTGTGGTTGTTTTAGACCCTAAGTCTTGTCTGAGTCTTTTTCAATCCCATGGACTGTAGCCTGTCAGGCTTCTCTACCCATCAGATTTTTCAGGCAAGAATACTGGAGTGGGTTGCCATTTTCTTCTCCAGGAGAGCTTCCTGACCCAGAGATCCAACCTGCATCTCCTGCTTGGCAGGCAGATTGTTTACCACTGAGCCACTTAGGAAGCCCACAGATTATTAGATATTAGGTAATCTAAAGAATAGGGCTTCCCAGGTGGCGCTAGTGGTAAAGAACCTGTCTGCCAATGCAGGAGACATAGAGATGTGGGTTCGATCCCTGGGTCATGGAGATCCCCTGGAGGAGGGCATGGCAATCCACTCCAGGATTCTTGCCTGGAGAATCCCATGGACAGAGGAGCCTGGTGGGCTACAGTCCATGGGGTCACACAGAGTCGGATACAACTGAAACGACTTAGCACACAGGCATGCAATCTGAAGAACAGAGAGAAAAAGATAATGAAAAAAGAATAGGGACTTGGAAAAATGTGGGATACCATTAAAGCACACTAAATTATGCATAATAGAAGTACCTGAAGGAGAGGAAAAGAGAAGAGAAATAATTTGAGGAAATAATAGCTGAAAACTTCCCTTATTTGATGAACATTAATTTACATATCCAAGAAGGTCAATGAACTATAAAAAGCATAAACACCAAGAGACCCATATGGAGAGACATCATAGTTAAAATTCTGAGAGACAAAGAGAAAAATCTTAAAAGCATCAAGAGAAAAATGACTCGTCATGTACATCAAAACCTTAATAAAGAGTAAAAGATGGTTTCTCTCAAACAGTGGAGGCCAGAAAGCAGTGGAATGACATACGCAAAATGCTGAAAGAAAAAAAGAGCTTTGAATTAGGAATTCATACCCAACAAAAGGAACTTTCAAAAATTAAGGCAAAATAAAAGCATTCTCAAATTAAATAATAATGATAGAATTTGTTGCAAAAGACCCATTTTAATTTTAAAAAGTGCTGATTGAGTTTCTTTAGTATGAACCAGGCTTCCCTAGTGACTCAGCAGTAAAGAATCCACCTGCAGTGTAGAAGACTTGGGTTCGATTCTTGGGTTGGGAAGATCCCCCAGAGAAGGAAATGGCAACTCACTCCAGTATTCTTGCCAGGATAATCCCATGGACAGGGGAGCCTGGCAGGCTACAGTCCATGGGGTCATGAAGAGTTGTACACAACTTAGTGACTTAAGCCACCACCATCACCAGTATGAAAGCAAGTTACCTGCAAAGTAATTTCAGTCCACATGAAGAAAAATAAACAGCATCAGTAAAGGCAGTTTTGACAATATACATAAATATTTCTTTCCCTTTATTCTCACTGATATAAAAAGCAATTGTATGTTTGTGCTGTGGGGATTATAACATGTAGAGCTGTAATATTTGACAATAACAGCACAAATGAGGTTGGTGGAAGCAATGTTATATTAGAGTAAGGAAACTGCAGCAGAAGGTAACTCATATCCACAGGGAAAAATGAGAGAACCAGACATGGTAAATAAGGCTAACAATACAAAAAATATAAACATATATTTGATTTCCTTTCTTCTCTCAGTTTCTTTAAAAAGACATAAATCATATAATGTAATAATTATAACAGTGATGTAATATGGTATGTATAATACTAATGGGAGAAAAATGGGAAAACATGAACACAACTATATAGGAATAACATTTCTATTTATCACTGGGATTAAATTTAACATAAGTCTGTAGTAGAAAGTATGTACTGATGTTCCATATTTTATTCAACCTATGTCCTAATGATAGATAGTTATTTATGATTTTAAAAATCCTCGTTAGGTGGAAAATATGCTTAAATATTTCTAAGCATAAAGGGAATTTCATTAGTCAGTTATTGTTGAAATAATGCATTATGAGAAAACCCCCACAAGGTATCAGTGTCATACAATAAGCATCTGCTTCCTATTCACAAGTTTGTAAGTCAGCTTGGGTTTACCTCATCTCTTTTGGGCTTGCCTGGGCTTGGCCTCACACTGTGGGCTGGTTTTAGGTTTAGTTTGTGTGTCTTATTCTCTTTGGACCAGGAACTACCCAGGACTACTGGTAGGTAGAAGTATGAGGAGCCAAGCCATTAAGATTGTCTGCTCATAGTGCTTTGCTCATAGCAAGTCATGTGGCCAACCACAGTGGAATTGGGGAAATACATTCCTCACGGGAGGTACTCAAAGTCACAAGATAAAGAGTGCAAATGGATAATTCTTTAACGGTGAGGGTGTAACAAATTCCAATGTACCACCTAATACGTAGTAAAACATAATAAAACATAATCTCACTTCACATTGCCAGTGATCCCTTCTTCCAAAAAAGAATCACTGTTGCCAATTTCTTGAAATATCTTTTCATATATGAGTATGTGTATGGTGATTCAGTTCATGCCAGTAGTCTTTATGGACATTAACATATTGTTCTCCAAAGTGGTCACACTATTTTACGCTCCAGCTAACTGTGAATGAGAGGCTCTATTTCTTTACACACTTGCCAACACTAGGTATCAATACTATGGAATACCTATTCTTTGCCATTATGGTTTAGTTTGCAGTTATTTCCCCATGCATACATATCCATTCACATGTAGAACCTATTCATGTCCTTTGCCTATTTTTCTGTTGGGTTGATTATTTTTCTAATTAATTCCTAAGAGCCCTTTATATAGTAATAAAATTCTCCCTTTGGTTGTTGCAATTTTTCTCCTAGTTTATGGTTTGTCTTTCGACTTTGCTTATTGTAGTTCCCCCCGCTTTGGAGAACTGTTTAATTAGTACATAGTAAAATGTATCATTCTCTTAGGGTTCATGGGTTTTAAGTTTTGCTTAGAAAGGTACTCCTCTTTTGAGGCAGTTCATTCCTTGAGAGTCTCATTTAATAGATCTGCGGCATGGTTCCAGGAATCTTTAACAAGGTGCCAAACTGGTAATTTGGGCCATCATCCAAGTCTAGAAACATGGATGAAATAAGATCAAGTATGTAGGACACCTGGTAAGTGAGCAGACACTCAATAACTATTTGTTCTCTAGTCTCACTGTATTATCCTAATAGGTAGCTTTGAAATTTGCCATTGGAAGAGATATATTTCAATTCAGCATATTTTTTTGGTTATTTTTTTTGCAAAGCTACTTATCACAATTTTTAATTTCATAAATACTTTTGGCTTCACTAAATGGTTATTAGCTCTTCTCACCATTAATCGGCGAGCATATATTGAGTACCCATAATTTGCTGAACTGTGTAAAGTCCTGTTCTTAATAGATGATACTGACCCTCCTCTAGTGGAACATGGGAATCGATCTGTTTGTTCAGTGGTAGTGATAGAATTATTTTAAGCTATGACACATTCTCATCTATTTCTTCATGTAACTAAGGACAGTTTTGCAAACAGGCTGTCTGTAGGTAGAGCTGCTAACTATAACTTGATATATATTGGGCCTCATTTCTGGCCTTGTTCTGTGGTGTTTATCATCTGACAATGGTGGTGCCAGACCCTATTTTTAGATCCTTAGGTGATTACACTAACTGTCCTTTTCCTCTCCTGGACGAGGCAGAGTTGAAAGGTTTTCTTTAAAATGCTTTTCAATTGTTAGTATGTGTTTACGGTCACCTGAGGATCTTGTTAAGTTTCTTGTTAAGAAACTTGTGAAGTTTCTAATTCAGTAGTTCTGGGGCTGGGGTCTGCTGCTGCGGCTAAGTCGCTTCAGTTGTGTCCGACTCTGTAGACAGCCCCATAGACAGCCTCCTACCAGGCTCCTCTGTCCCTGGGATTCTCCAGGCAAGAACACTGGAGTGGGTTGCCATTTCCTTCTCTAATGCATGAAAGTGAAAAGTGAAAGTGAAGTCGCTCAGTCATGTCTGACTCTTAGCGACCTCATGGACTGCAGCCCACCAGGCTCCTCTGTCCATGGGATTTTCCAGGCAAGAGTACTGGAGTGGGGTGCCATTGCCTTCTCCAGGGCTGGGTTCTAAGATTCTGCAATTCTAGCAAGCTCCCAGGTGATGCCCCAATGCTGCTGGTTATGGATATCACTTTGAGGAGCAAGGTCCCAGACATTATTTTTGAGAAGTCAGTGGTTCCTTCCCCATCTTCTTGGCATTTTGTTCCTGTTTGATCTCCTTATTCCTATATTCCTTGACTCTATTGCAATAACTTCATTTAACCATAAGCCAGAACTGCTGAATAGGCCAAACAGCAGCCCTCTTTAATGGGTACCAAGAGCCCTTCCTCCATCTAAAGAAAATCTGCCATAGTGCCTGAATTCCTCAAATTTGGAAAATCTTCTCAAAGCCTCTGGTGAAGGATGATATTACCCAGGGGAGTAAGGTTAGCTAGACTAGTTAGGTATTTATCAGACTGGAACACCGACACATTGTCATCAGCAGGAAGAGTACTGAAAGAGTGGTAGGTACATGGGAGAGTGAGTTTTGATAGGGCAGGAGACATAGAACTTGGATACAAAAAGGCACTGAGTGTTAGAGTGAAGTTAGGTGGAATTGGACATAAAAGATGATAAAAGGGCTCCACAGGAACAGTGCTTTCTAGGTGATTTTTGGTTTGTTTGTTTCTTGTTATTTCTTTAAAATCTCTTGTTTACTTGACAAATTGCTTAGGGATATTTATTATTGGCTGCTACCCTGGGTTAGCTCCCTTTGTCCTGGCTGCTGGCTCCTTAACACCTTCATATGTAAATGAGAGCTCTCCTGGTTTGGCCAGTTGGCCTCACCTATAGACAGCCTAGCTGCTCAGCTAGGGCCCAGGGCATGAGGGCTTGGGCTATGCTAAAGGCAAGAGTGGAGGCATTAGGCAGGTGAGATGTGAAGACGCAGTGTTCTTCCACCCTGAGTTGCTGCAGTTCCCAGCTTTTTGGAAGCACTTTACGTTGAGCTGGAATAACATTAATGCAGGTGCAGCTGGATGGCTGGAAGTGGTGATCCGGATTGCTCAGGGCAGGCACTCAGGCAGAAGGACGTTTATATGAGCTCTATAGCAAAGAGCAAGGGAAAACTGGCTCTCTAGTCCCCATCGGAAGACTGAGCTTGTATCTGAAAAGAGGACAACAGAAGCAGAAATTCTAAGATCTTTCCGCTGTTTCAAAATACAGCCCTCCCCCCACCACCCTGCGCCTATAAACACCAAACACCTGGGAGGATAACTTGGTTCCTGCCAAAAGGACCTTTTCTTCCACACCTGACCTCTCTCGATCCCCGGACCTAACCAATTGCAGAAATAATTTTCCAGGGTGGGGTTCTGCCAAATTTTATGAGATGGTCAATGGGAAAAAAGAATTAATAAACTTGTCATGAGAAGTGAGACAGGGACGGTAACTTTAGTTGTGCACAGTCTCGGCCTTAAAAGTCCAGGGGATAGTGGATCGAGGCCAAATAGTCACGGAAGCTGAAGCAAGGTGTGGGTCCGCACGGCTCGCCGCGCGCACAGAACGCTCTGTTGCTAGCTGTCGATTCCGGTCTCTGTCTCAGTCTTTGGCTCTCTCGCTCGCGTCACTCTCCGCAGCTAATGCAGAGCGATGGAGTAGCCTCAGGAGAACAGCTGGAGAGAGCTTAGAGAAAGACAAATTAATAGGAGCCTAGCGCAGCAGCAAATGCTGGAGCATAGCGCTTAGCTGACCCGTTAAATGAGCAATCCTGTTAAGTGTGTTAATCAGCAAGGTGCCAGTGAGCGGAGCAGAACGCTCTGGGAGATACCTGGCATGGAGACGGGTCTCTTTATCTGTTGCATTTCAAACCCTGTTAGTTCCTGAGTCCTTGCCCCTCTCTCCCATCACTTTTAAAGAGACGACCTCCTGGGTTTCATGACCTTGAAGACTCACGTAGTCAGGAGCACCTCTGGCAAGCCTCAGGCGCATGGCATAAAAAATCACTGCCTGGTTTTGGTGCCCGGGTTCTATCTCAGAGCCCATCCTGGGGTCCCAGCCCTCCTTGCCAACCGTTTGCCCGGCGGGTCTGGAGAACCCAGAGACTTAAGGATCTCTAAAGTGGGAGGTGTGGAAAAGAGGAGTCCTCTCTGGTACTCAGAAGCTCACATTATGAATACAATTAGGCGGCATGCATCTTTAATAACACTAGGGTCTGGCCTGGGGGGAACCAACCAGGCGAACTCCTGGCTGAACTAGATACCTGCTCAACGGGTGGAACTGGGGATCAGGATAGTTGACAAACTTTGCTTAGCGGTTTTTCCTGCGTTCACTCACTGGGTTCCGCGCTCGGCCTAACCCTTTAGGCTGGCGTACTCCGGTAAAGACGCTAGACGGCGCTGCTGGGACGCACTTTCTCCCGGGAAAGGTAAGAGGGAAGTGCTTTTCTCTCTCTCTCTCTCTCTTTTTAACCAGGGGATGGGGGAACTCGGGATTGGAATCCAAAGGGGTGTGGAAGAGGAGGAGGAGCAGCAGTAACCCTTTTCCGTGACGCGCCGGAGCTATTCTCTCTAATCCCCTCCTCCTCCCCGGTGTAATCAGTCAGCCCGGAGGCACCAAACTGTTAGCGACCGAGACGCAGCTGTAGGTGATTTCCACTGCCCTCCTACCCCCGCTCTAGGCAAATTCTGGAGGCGGCAGCCGCGGTGGCAGGATGTGAGGCAAGCCTGGAGCGCACTTCCCGAGTACCGCTCCTTCTTCGGAGCTAGGGGAGATAATATAGGCTTTTGTGCACTGGCTGGAGAAGGTTCCCAGATAAGGTTGGAGCCGCGAACCGGCAGGAGAGAGGCGGGCAGGCAGAGTTCATACCTGCTGCCTGCACTGCCGCCAGGGCTTATAGGACCTCTGGGGCAAGCGTGCCTCGTGAGGGGTGTAGGGGCCACGGGCCGACGCGGCGGCTTCCCACCGTGCACCCTTTGGCCAAGACGAGGTGGGGCTGGAGTAAGGCTGCTCCGAAGCAAAGTCTTGGAGAAGGAAGAGGCTGAGAGGCAGGAGACTTAGGAGACTCTGGCCACGGAACCAAGAGGAGGCACCTGGTTTCCAGCATAGCGGCTCAGTGATTTAGGAGCCCTCTTTAAACCTCTCCCTGGTCAGCTCCCCCTAAAGTCCACAGAAGCGCTGCCGAACTCTAGAAGTCTTCCTTGGGCGCGGAGAAGTTTTCTAGCATCCTCTTTGGCTAGGACTGGGAGTTGGAGAAAACGGGCGGGGCTGCCCTGTCTGGCTGCTCTGGAAGCAACCGTCTTCCCTACGCCTCCTCCGGGCCCCTCGCGTTCGGGCAGCCTCCCTTGACGCCTGGGAAGCTTGAGCCCAGGCTCTCTGCAACCTAGTTCTCTATCTCATCCTGGACTGTGATCGCCCCGACATGGAACGGCAGGCTTGAGCCCCGCTGGACGCCCCGGCTGTTTTGCAAGACTCAGACAGGTAATGCCCATTTTCAAAATCGGACAGTTAGCTGGTGAGGGCCAGGGGAGAATGTGCAGGTGACTTCAGAGAGCAGGCCGGCTGAGGCCAACGGGGACTCTGCCTCTCCTGCATCTCTGGTCCCCGCGTCAGGCAACATTTGCCGGTTTCCTTTTCCCTCATTTATCCTTCTGAGAAAGTTTAGGGACCAGAGCTCCCAGGGCCAGGGGCTCCTAGCCAAGGAGGAGCTGGAGCCCACCTGCAGGTGCTGGCTCGCCTGCCTGTGCATTACATTTCCCCTGCTGTATCTTTGTGGTCTCTGCGGCTGGAGCACGGGCTCTGTAGCCTGGAAGGCACTATCCTACTGAGTGCTTCTTTCTGACTCTACCCACAGTTGTGCCAGAAGCCAGGAGAGCAATGGGCGAGGGGATGGGGCTGAAGGTGGCTCCTGGGCGGAACAGTGAAGTGTTCCCCAGCAATACATTCCCGCTCCTGGGGATTCCCAGCGAGCCCGAAACAGAGGAGAGCTTTGGCGATCAGAGGGCAGAGAGGGCATCTAGGCCCGCCTGCCTTGAGAACCTGAATGGACCCCAGCTCAGATCCTGGGGCGCCACGTCTCCTGTCCCAGAGGAAACTCTGCTCCCCCTTGAGCTGGTTTCTCGGGTTGGGTTGAGTGACCTTCTCTGAACCATTGCACGAGGGAAAGGAGCCACAAGCGCTAAGCTGCACTTCTAACTCCTTGCAAAGGGACCCCAGAGAGGGAGAGGAGGGACAGCCACTGCATGTGACCCGACTTGCCACCCTAGGTCTGCCATTGGAGCAACTAGCTTGATTTGTCAGTATCAGATGTTTAAGAAAAAAATTCTTAAGCAGAGTGATCTGGCAAAGGAAGTGTACAGTTATAAGAATTCTCTGTTCCAGGGTTTCCTCCTAGTTCCTGCACCATCCCCCCCCCCCGACCAGGCCTAGGCGTGGGGGCGCGGGGCGGGGGGGGGGGGGAATGGGGGGGGGCCCATCTCTATGACCCAGGGAATTTGCAGGAGGTGTTAGTAAACATATTTGTTTCCTCAGTGCCTCCCACATAAGTTATGCCTGGGCTGGAGTGTTTGAAAAGTACCTCTTGGCTGAAAGCTACTCTGGGGGGGGTGGGTGGGGGGGGGATTGGGGTGTGTGTGTGTGTGTGTGTGTGTTGGCGGGAGTCTATTCAGGAATAATCTATCCCCCACCAGTTCATTCAGTTTCATCTTCTGTTGACTTTCAAGAAGGCTTTCTTTTCCTGGTCAGGGAAGCCAAATTATAGATTATTAAACATGCCACACAGCTGGGGGTCAGGCCCCCAAGGAAGGAGAAAGAGAGGAAGGGAAGGACTTTTCCCTGAAGCCTTGCAGGTTTAGCAGCTTTGTGCTGCTCAGGAAGGCTGCCTTGGTTACCGGGCCCCTGGGAGGGAAGAAGTTAAGTGTCCAGCACAGGTGTGGAGGACTGAGATCCACTTCCCCACTGATGCCGCCAACCCCGGCATGGTCTCTCCTTGAGGAGTTAGGGGCAGTGGTTCTCATTGAATGCTTTGCTACTGGGCTTCTTGCCAACAGGGTCTTCAGCTTCTGCCTGGTCTTGTGGCTCAGGAGGCATTTTTTTTTTTTTTTTCTCAGCATCACTTGCTTCCCCAAACAGGAATGAGGCAACTAACCTGGGGCCTAGGGTGAGTGAAATTTCCAGATATACCTGAGCCAGGGTTGTAGTGGAAGTGCCTACCTGTGCCCACTCCATCCTTTGTACTCCTCCTGCACAGAACAACCTGTTAGAGGGCCACTGCTATCCGACTGGGCTGTGCTGTGGCTGGACCCGATGCAATGGCTCTGATTCTGAGCCACCTGCTCACCATGTGAGCTGTCCAACTTGGGGGCTGCCTTGGGGTAGATAGCCTGCAATCACGTGCAGTTGAAGCAGATAGTTTAAATAGAAAGTATTTAAATCCAGGTAAAATGTTGTGGCACCAAAGGTTCCTGGTTTGCCCAGTCTAGCTCCAGCTGGTTGGAAGGAGGAGCACATGGTGACCAAAGATGTCCTGGTGACTGTGAGCCATGGCCATTTGTGTTTCTGTCTGATGGGTCAAGACCAGACCTTCAGAGTGGAATAGCTAGGGACTTAAGCTGGTTTTACAGTATGGTCTCTGTGGCCCTCAATAATTTCTGGGTGGTCTTAACTCCAGTTGAGCAATGGGACCATTTTCCATTTCTATGAGACTCCTAATGCCAGGATGTCTGGATGCAGAGGCTAAAGGTGCTAATCAGGTATGGGGAACTTAGGGGTGCCTCTAGATTGTAGTATTTACTGACCAAATTGAGTCTGAGTCTTGATTTGCCTATTCCTTTCCTGGGACACTGTTCTTTAATTGAGTAGAACTTCCTTGTTTACCAATAATTAGTGATAGAATCCATACAGGCATATGCTACTTGGCAGGGTGTAATGGATGGCATGGCTACCTGAGGAATAGCCCAAATTACCCACTTGACATACGTCTCTGCAGGTACTAAGAGCTGAAGTTTTATTTGGCTTTAAGAAGTCATACTCTAAAGCAGCGGTCCCCAACCTTTTTGGTGCCAGGGACCAGTTTTAAGGAGGACAGTTTTTCCACGGACTGCGGTGGTGGGGGGGATGGTTTTGGGATGATTCAAGTTCATTACATTTATTGTACACTTGATTTCTAATCTAATATTGTCACTAATCTGGCAGAAGTGGTCCATGGCCCAGAGGTTGGGAACCGGGGCTCTAAAGAGTTCACCCTTATAAGAAAGAAAAACTATTCCAGCTTTGTTTAAAAAAAAACTTCACTTTATCAATTAAGTTGGCTTGCATAAATCATTGAAATGGCTCAGGGTAAAACATTTGCTGTTTGAGAAGAGGATAGGCTGAGAAAGTGAAATGGATTAAAATATGGTTGAAATGATCATACTTTGGTAAAACACAATTGTATGTTTCTATCTGTTCCTGAAAGGGAGTCAGTCCTGTGTACAACTTAATGGTTTGAGTAGATTCTGTGACAGGTTGCTGTAATATGATGAAACTTAAAGGAGAAAAAAACTACATTTTCTCCCTTGGACTTGGATATTTCTTTGACTGTGGCAGTACTGATAGGAGCCAGAACTGTTAGAAGAATGCACATGTTGCCTTCTCCATTTGAAAAGGTACTATAAATCTCCTTGGTGAAAATGCCCTGTGACCCAAATGGAAGAAATAAAAAACATCCCAAATTTCAGCTGTTTAGTAATAAGACCTAAAAGTAAGGCAAATTACCACCCAATCTCAAGATGTGGCCTAACAGGGCTTCTCAGGGCTGGTTTCTAGTCATAGCTAGCAGCCCGCAACTCTTAACCCCTGAGGTTTGTCTCCTGAGCCTACACCAAGAAGCTGTGTTCAGAGCCAACTTGGTGGAGAAAGATAAATGTTGAATGTGCAATGTGTGCTTTAATTATCCTGAGCTAGGACTTGAAAATAAGCTTCTTATGAAATTTAGACTCTAAGCTGTCATTGTCAAGGGATTCCAGGGTAAAACATGCCTGGCCAATATAAGACCTGATGAAAAGATGTACTTCATGGGTCCATTTGGCCAAAGCCAGCAATGAATTCAGACTTTTTGGGCTAGTTCACTTTGAACTGCTTCTCACTGAGACCAGAGGCACTAGAGTGAGTCCATCGTGGGCCAGTTTCTTTTGGGCGTCCCCAGACACAGGTATTGCTCCAAGTCTTTGATCAATCAACCTAAACACATATTCTCTGTGCCAAGGAGCCCAGCTTTAGCTGCCTTCCTGCCTTCTTGTTCTTAAATCTCACCTCTTAATGTAGCTGTTCCTTGGCTTTTCTCCTGAGTTCCAACATACTTTATATCTAACTTCCTTTATTCCATTACTGGGTGTTTTATTGGCATGTAAAATGTATTCAAACACTAATTCTCAGTCATCTATGACTCCTGTGTGTCCTTCCATTCCTGCCTCTTGCATCTTGTTATATGCCCCAAGTTCTGTCTCTGAAATACCTTTTCTCTTCTATTACTATTGCCTCTCCCTTTCAAGTCCTCTAGATTCTTTTTCTTTTTCCCTGTCCTTGCTCTCTTCCCCTTGTTCTTCCTCACAGCCACTCCTCGGCCCTTCCTCTGGGTCCCCCCACCCCTGCCCCTTCCTCTCAGTCCTTTCTTTCTGAATCCCTCCCCTTCTGCTCGGTGCCCCTCCCCTTCCCCTTGGTTCCCCCTTCTGTCCTCCCTCCCCTTAGGCTAGGTCCCTCCACCCTTCTTTTCCATCACCATCCTCTTCTCTGCATCCCCCACCCTTTCCCCTCGGTGCCCCCTCCCCTTCCTCTTTGTCCCCCCAACCCTTCCTCTCCTTCCTTTCTCTCCATCCCCTTCCCCTTTCTCTGCATCCCCCACCATTCTGATGGGTCCCCCTACCCTTTCCCTCCACCCATCCCCTTCTCTGCGTCCCCCACCGCTTCCACTTGGTCCCGCTTCCCCTTTCAATCCTTCCCACTTTCCCCTTCCACTGGGTCCCTCCACCCTACCTCTCCCATCCCCTTCTCTGTATCCCTTGCCCCTTCCACTTGGTCCCTCTTCCCATTTCAATAGGCCCCTCCCTCCTCTTCCACTGGATTCTCCCAGCCCCTTCCAACTGGTCCCCACTCCTCTTCAGCTCAGTCCCCCCACCCTTCCTCTCTGTCCCACTTCCCCTGCATTCCCCCTCTTCCACTCGGTTCCACTTCCCCTTTCACTTGTTCCCCTCTTCCACTCACTTCCCCCCACCCCTTGCCCTCAGTCCCCTCTCCCCTTTGGTTCCCCTCCTGCTCGGTAACCCCTCCTTCAGGTCTGTTCCTCCCACCCCTTCCTCTCCGTTTCCCCACTCCTTCCTCCTGGTCCTTGCTGTCAGCCCCCATCCCAGTCTCTGCATCTGCGCACTGAGCCCCCTCCTCTTCCCCTTGATTTCCCCCACCCCCTACAATTAGTCCCTCATTCCCCCTGCAGTGGGTCCCCTATTCCTTTCTGGTCAGTTGCCCCCTCCCTTTCTGCTTGGTTGCCCCTCCATCCTCCCTCTCTTTCTGCTGTTCCCCCCAACTCTCCCTCCCCTTCCTCTTGGTCCCCAGCCCCTCCTGCTCGGTCCTCCTCCCCTTCCTCTCGGTCCCCCCACCCTTTGACTTGATCCTGCCACCCTTCATCCCCATCCCCTTCTCTGCACCCCACCCCGTCATCCTTTCCACTCTGTCTCCCTTGCCATTTCAATCCGTTCCTCCTTCCCCTTCTGTGCCCTCTTCCCCTCCATCGGTTCACCCCCACCCCCTTGCACTTGGTCCCCCTACTCTTTCTCTCAGTTCCCATCCCCTTTTCTGCATCTTCCACCCTTTCCACTCAGCCCCTCTTCCCCTTGGTTCCTCCTGCCCCTTCCTCTCCATCCCCCCACCCTTCCTCTCCTTCCTCATCCCATTCTCTGCATCTCCCACCCCTTCCTCTCGGTCCTTTCTCTCCGTCCCCATCCCCTTCTTTGCATACCCCTCACACTTTCCACTCAGTCCCTCCTTCCCCTTCCTCCCGATCCCTTCCACTTCTGCCCGGTCCCCAGGTCCCCATTGTCCTTTCAGTATTCCCCCCTTCCCCTTGGTTCCCCCCATGGCTTGCAATCGGTCCCCCATTCCCTTCCACTCAGTGCTCCCTCTCCATTCTTCCTCCCCTTCTGATGGCCCCCCTCCCCTTCCTCTCAGTCCTTTCTCTGTTCCCCTCCCTTTCTCTGCACCCCCCACTCCTTCCCCTGGGACCCCTTCTCCGTCCTCCCACCATTACACTCAGAACCCCTCCCCTTCCTCTCCATTCCCCCACCCCTTTGGCTTGGTCCCCTTGCCCTTCCTCTCAGTCTCCATCCCCTTCTCAGCATCCCCCTTCCCATTTCAATAAGTCCCCCTTTGCCCTTCAACTTAATCCCCCCACCCCTTCCTCTCAGTCCTTTTTCTTTGTCCCCCTCCTCTCTGCACCGCCCACTCTTTACGCTAGGTCCCCCCAACCCCTTCGACTGGGTCCCCCCACCCCTTCTGCTCAGTCCTTTCTCTCTGTCCCCTTCCTCTTTCTCTGCATCCCCCACCCCTTACCCTGGGATCCTTTCTCTGTCACCCACCCCTTCTGCTCAGTACACCCACCCCCTTCCATTGGTCCCCCCAACACCTTCCACTGATTCCCCCCACCCTTTCTCTGTCCCCATCCCCTTCTCTGCATCTGCCGCCCCTTCCACTCGGGGTCCCCCTTCCCCTTTCAGTCCTTCCTCCCTTGCCTTTGGTTACCCAGTCCCTTGCAGTCAGTCCCCCATTCTGCTTCCATTCAGTTCCCCTCTCCCCTTCTGCTCTGTCCTCCTCTCTCCATTCCCCACTCCCCTTCCACTCAGTACACTCCTTTTGCTCAGTTTCCCCCACCCCTTCCCCTCAGTCCTTTCTCTCAGGTCCTCTTCTCTGCATCGTGCCCCTTCCACTTAGTTCTCCTCTTCCCTTCCACTGTGTCCCCTGCTCTCCATCCCCCTCCCCTTCCATTTGGTTCCCCATCCCCTTCCACTTTGTACCCCTGGTCCATCTGCTCTTCTGCTCGGTTTCCTCACCCCACCCCTTCCTCTTGGTCTTTCCTCTCCATCTCTGCATCCCTGGCACGTTCCACTGAGGCCCCCATTCCTCTTCCACCTGGTCCCCCCTTCCCCTCTGTTACCCCCCTCCCCTTAGTTCAGTTCACCCCTTCCCTTCCATTCAGTTCCCCCTCCCCTTCTGCTCTGTCTCCCCCGATTCTGTTCGGTCCCCAAAACTCTTTCTCTCTGGTTCCTTTCTCTCCATTCCCATCCCCTTCTCTGCGCACCGGTCCTTGTCCTTTCCACTTGGTCTCCTTTTCCTTTTCAATCAGTCCCCCTTCCCCTTCTGCCCTCTACCCCTTCTCCCCTTCCACTCAGTCCCCCTTTCCCGTTCCCATTTTCCCCTTGGTTCCCCCCACCTCTTTCATTCACTCCTGCCCCTTCCTCTTGGTCCGCTGGCTGCTCCTTCCTCTCTGTCCCTGTCCCATTCTCTGCATCTCCTGCCCTTTCCACTGGGTCCCCCTTTCTTCTTCCACTTGGCCCCCCTTCCCCTTCTGTTGAGTCTCCCACTCCCCCAACCCATCCTCTTGAACCCCCCAGCCAGTCTTTCTGTCCCACCCCGTTCTCTGCATCCCCCACCCCTGCCTCACTGTCCTCCTCCCCTTTATCTAGCCCCCTCTCATCTCCTTCCTCTCTGTTCTCCCTCCCGTTCCTCGCTTCCCTCGATTCCTCTATGTTTTTCATCTCCATTGCCCGCTCAGTTTCTCCCTCATGGCCCTCCCCTTGCCCTATGTCCCCTCTCCTCCCTCCGCCTTTCCTCTCCATCCCCAGGCCCTTCCTTTTGCCCCCTCTCTTCCTGTAACCTGGCCTGCTGTTTCCATCCTCTCTTCCCTCCCTCATCCTGCCTTTGCCTCCTTCTTTCCCAGTCCAGATTCTTGACCTGGTCTACTATAAAAACCTCTCATTATCTTTGCTCTGCTCTCCAATATATTCTGCATATTAGAAGTAATCTTCATGAAGAGCTTTTAACTGGTTAGTTAAAAGTGTTGAATACATAGTGAGTGGATTGAATGGTATGCACTGTTACCAAGTCACAAAGACTTTTCTGACATGGACATGAGTTTGAGTAAACTCTGGGAGTTGATAGATAGGGAGGCCTGGCGTGCTACAGTCCATGGGGTCGCAAACAGTTGGCCAAGACTGAGAAACTGAACTGAATAAATTCAGTACTTTGTACTGTAACCTTAGAAAGTTCTATACCCCTGTACTACATAATGTGTTCTGCACATACACAGTTCTTCACCACTGTACATAATGTGGCCAAGTATTTGGTGGGAATTCAAATATCAGATTTGGTAGATTGAACTGGGTGACCTGTTACTATGAACCCAGATCGTGTAAATATCAAGGGACTCAAATAAGATAGATTATCCTATCAGTTTGCCTTATGAAATTATGCCTTTATAAAAAAATTATTAAGACTGTGTTGTAGAGTCTTCTGTGTTTTAGTCTGTTACTATGTATTCCTGAATAGGTTGCCTTGTCCTGGCTTACTTGGCTGTGTATCACTATAAGAATTATCTAGGTCACTATATTTTGTTATTGGAGGAAGAAGTGGCAACCCACTGCAGTATTCTTGCCTGTGAAATTGCATGGAGAGAGAAGTCCGGCAGGCTACTGTCCATGTGATCCCAAAGAGTTGAACATGACTGAGCACCCACAGCATACTCTGTTATGAATTTTTAACATTTATATTGTGCATGTTTTATACTTTGTTAAATGCATTTCCCTTTCCTTATCTTGCTTAATGTTCAAAATGATCTTGTGAGGTGGATGATTCTTCCTATATTACAAATGCTAGAAAGCAAGCATCCAAATATTTCAGTGATTTCTCCAAGGTAATATATTTAAGTTGGAAAACTTTATTTTATTGATACCAGAAATCTATTATTGCTCTGAGGTTCAGAGCTTAGATGATACTAGTCTAAAACAACTTCATTCTCTCTCTACTAGCTATAAAGTCAGGAGCAGATTCTTTGGTCAGAATCTGAGGTCCTTTGAGATTTAGCATTGGCGTACCTAGTCAGCCTTATTTCTTTTTTTTTTTTTAATTTTATTTTATTTTTAAACTTTACAATATTGTATTAGTTTTGCCAAATATAGAAATGAATCTGCCACAGGTATACCCGCGTTCCCCATCCTGAACCCTCCTCCCTCCTCCCTCCCCTACCCTCCCTCTGGGTCGTCCCAGTGCACCAGCCCTAAGCATCCAGTACCGTGCATCGAACCTGGACTGGCGACTCGTTTCATACATGATATTATACATGTTTCAATGCCATTCTCCCAAATCTCCCCACCCTCTCCCTCTCCCACAGAGTCCATAAGACTGATCTATACATCGGTGTCTCTTTTGCAGTCTCGTACACAGGGTTATTGTTACCATCTTTCTAAATTCCATATATATGCGTTAGTATACTGTATTGGTGTTTTTCTTTCTGGCTTACTTCACTCTGTATAATAGGCTCCAGTTTCATCCATCTCATTAGAACTGATTCAAATGTATTCTTTTTAATGGCTGAGTAATACTCCATTGTGTATATATACCATAGTCAGCCTTATTTCTCACTACCTTGCTGCTCACATGATGATCTAGTGGAACCAAACCATTCACCATTGTGCAACATAACCTTTTATTATCCATAATTTACGGTTTTTCTTATGCCATTCGTTTATTGTGGACTTCTTCAGTCCCTCCCATCTCTAATTCTCTGCCTGTTGAGAATGAACTGTATTCAAGAAGCAGCAGCTTTAGTGCCACCTCTTCCATGTATCCGTCCCTAATTTCTCTCTAATGCTCCATAGTCAAAGGAGAAGGCAATGGCACCCCACTCCAGGCCTCTTGCCTGGAAAATCCCATGGATGGAGGAGCCTGGTGGGCTGCAGTTCATTGGGTCGCAAGAGTCAGACACGACCGAGCAACTTCACTTTCACTTTTCACTTTCATGCATTGGAGAAGGAAATGGCACCCCACTCCAGTGTTCTTGCCTGGAAAATCCCAGGGATGGGGGAGCCTGGTGGGCTGCCGTCTATGGGGTCGCACAGAGTCGGACACGACTGAAGCGACTTAGCAGCAGCAGCAGCACTGTATCACATCTACTAAAGTTTAAACTTGTAGAAGGTTATCAAATCTATCTCTTATTCTGCTGAGTGTCATGAATACAGGGGGGCATTCATTACATATTTCATTGAGTTGCCATTGAAATTTCAACGTTAGCCTTAGTACTTCACTGAAAATCTCTGTCAAAATGATAGCTACAGGTTAAATAGGAAATGGCCAATTTTATTATCATCCAATAATGCTACAACCAAACCAGTTGATCCTAATGGAAATCAACCCTGAATATTCACTGGAAGGACTGATGCTGAAGCTCAAATACTTGGGCCATGTGATCCAAAGAGCCAACCCCACTGGAAAAGATTCTGATGCTGGCAAAGATAGAGGACAGGAGGAGAAGGTTGGACAGGAGGACAGGAGAGAGGACAAGATGGTTGAATGGCATCGCTGACTGAGTGAACATGGTTTTGAGCAAATTCAAGGAGATAGTGAAGGAGAGGGAAGTCTGGCATGCTACAGTTCATGGGGTTGCAAAGAGTTGAACATGACTCAGCAACTGAACAACAACAATAATGCAGTTAAGAAGTATAATAGAGATGTGATTTTTTTAAAATAGTTCTTTTCTAGAATTGCTATCTGATAAACATGTGATTATACAAATTTAAAATGATTACAATTAAATACAACTAAAAATTCAGTTCCTCAGTCACAGGAGTCATAGTTCAGGTTGTCCAAAGTCATGTGACTAATGATTCAGTTCAGTCATTCAGTCGTATCTGACTCTTTGCAACCCCATGGACTGCAGCACGCCACGCTTCCCTGTCCATCACCAACTCCCGGAGCTTGCTCAAACTCATGTCCATCGAGTTGGTGATGCCATCCAACCATCTCATCCTCTGTCGTCCCCTTCTCCTTATGCCTTCAATCTTTCCCAGCATCAGGGTCCTTTCCAATGAGCCAGTTCTTTGCATCATGTGGCCAAAGTATTGGAGCTTCAGCTGCATCATCAGTCCTTCCAATGTGTGTCTGTTTCTTTGGAAATAGTAAAGTATTTCCAAATATGCTATGGATTTTAAGATGTGATAAAGAGTTATTTCAAACCCATGGATTAGGAGAAGGGACAGGCTTTTCAATAAATGCACTTAGGACAACAGGGCTCAGTATGTAAATCAAAGTCCCAGTTGTGTTTTTTTCACACTAAAAAAGTCCCAGTTGGGTCAAAGATTTAAGTGTAAAAAAATTAAACTATAAAGGGAAATACAGATAGACCTAGAGATTGTCATGCTAAGCGAAGTGAGCCAACACAGAGAAAGACAAATACCATATGATATTGCTTATATGTGGAATTAGGGAAAAAAAGGATACAAATGAATGTGTATATAAAACAGAAACAGACCCACAGACATAGGAAACAAACTTATGGTTACCAAAGGGGAAAGAGGGGAAATGATCAATTAGAAGTTTGGGAATAACATATACACACAACTGTATATTGATATAAAATAGACAACTATTAAGGACCTCCCAGGGAACTATATTCAATATACTGTGCAGGGAACTATACTCAATATTTTGTAATAACCTATAAGGGAAAATAATTTTAAAGTATACATATATACATTTAAAAGTTTATATATTCTTACTTAACATATATTTATAATTTTATAGTTTCAAAGTTAAAGATTTTCTAATCACTTTATGAAGACCAATAACTCAAAGAAAATACTAATAAATTTTACCTTCAAAAAAGCTCTATGGCCAAAAATATACTATAATCAAGATTGAAAAAACAGCAAACTAGGAAAAAAATATCTGATATAAATATTAGATATTCTTAATATATAAAGATTCTACATGTCAAATATAAAGTAAATGTCTAACAGAAAAATGGTGAAAAGTTATGAAAATAATATTCATAAAAGAATACCAGTAGACAAACTCACTTTGAAAATAGAAACTAATAGTTTTCACCTATCAGATTAGAGAAGATTTATGGCATTAAGAAAACACAGTGTAGGGATATGGATGAGCTAATGCACTGTTAACTCAGTACATTTCCAGAGGGTTATTTAGCAATTTGTATACAAATGTGAAATGTATTTGTATACATTTCAATGTATACAATGTATACATTGTACATTATATTATATATACATTATACATATATATATATACATTATACATATATATACATTATATTATATATACATTATACAATGTATACATTGTATACATTTAGTGATTTTACTAAAAGTTTATTGTAAAAACATAAATGCAAATAATACAAGATACATACACAAAAAAGCTTAACATTTTTTTGTGTACTTTGTTTATAGTGGCAATACTTTGGAAACAAGTTAACTGGCTATAATAGTGGATAGACTAGTTAAATTGGGATGATGTGAATTTAGCCAATTAGTATGTACAAATTAAAGATAATGTAGATGTACATTTATTGATATGTAAATATATTTGTATATAATTTAATGGAAAAGATTACAAAGCAGCATAATTCAATTTCTTCTTATTTTTATATATTTCTGTATAGCTACATGTGCTTATAAACATGAAAACCTATAGAAAATTGTTCACCAAAATGTTAGTTATTGGTGGAGGGATTTTGGATTTTTCTTTAAAAAATTTTTGTTTTTAATTGTTTAGACTTACAATGAGAATAATAACGTGATATAATGCAGATGCAGGTAAAATACTCAATACACAATACTCAAATACTTGCTGCATGGTGGCAGTTTATTATGCTTCTATCATTTACACAATAAGCTAGTCAAAGCTAGATGGCAAATTTCAGAAGGATTCAAATGATAAATGTGGAAAAAAGGAATGCATATAATAACCTGCATAAAACAAAATTGGAAAGAATTCCTAATAATAGAAAAAGTTAAGAAGAATCAATAGTTTTAAGAAGAATCAATCGTTTTACTTTACATTGAAGATATATATGTGTAAAACACAATAATAACAGATAAATTGGGATGAAAATTACAATATATGACAGACAACGCCGTATTTTTACTCCAAAATACAACTTTTCATCTGCTAACCACACCCAAATAATTATGCTATTTGTATTTTTATTTTTGTACTATAAATAGATTGTCATTGTTGTTAGTGTTTAGTTGCTAAGTCATGTTTGACTCTTTTGTGACCTCATGGATTGTAGTCCACCAGGCTTCCCTGTCCATTGGATGTCCCAGGCAAGAATACTGGAGTGGGTTTCTCTTTCCTTCTCTAGGGGATCTTCCCAAAACAGGGATTGAATCCACATCTCCAGCATTGCAGACGGATTCTTTACCACTGAGCCACCTGGGATAAAGCCCTATAAATGCATGCCTAAAGTTATAGTATTTCACATCTCACTTCATTAAATAATGCCTGCATTATTTCTGGTAAGTTATAGATTGGTGGGGAAAGGACCACACATTGTAATTTCCTGATTTAAGGTTCTTTCCTGAGACAAGGAAAAAGCCTCATAAAATGGGAACAGGTGCAGCATATCTTAGCATGGGCTTAATCTGGTCCCTAGTTCCCTATAGATTTACAGCTGCCAGTGCCACTATCTGTACAGGGAACAGTCCTGTCAGACTCAAAAAATAGCATATTTTTCTCCCCTGCAGCATTAGTTTTTTCTACTCATACTGTCATCACTTTTCTGGGCGGGGGGCGGGGGGGAACACCTTGTACTAACAATCTTTGTACTTCTATTTAAGGAGTATTTAGAACTAATAGGCTCTACTGCTTCTTGAACCCTACTCAACATTAACAAGGCCAAATATTTTACTGAGGAAAGAGCCAGATCAGTGCTGACATCTCCCTGGATAAAATATCTGCCTTGAGCTTTCTAGGATACAAAAAAATAAAAATAAAAATCCATTTCCCTGATGTCTACCCACTAGTTCTTATTTGATATTTTTAGTGAGTGGTTCTGACACTGAGTTTGAACCAAGAACTATGACCAGACTCTCCTATATTACACACAGTAATGATAGCTATCCTCTACTTTGGACTACTTATATTCTGGGCATTGTTCTAAGTGCTATATATATATAATCATTTTATCATAACCTATCTCACTGGAAGGTAGGTAGCATTTTTATTTGTATTTTAAATAGAAAAAATGGAGACACAGAAGTTCAGTGATTTGCCTAAAAAGTCACAAAGCTATTGAAATGACTATTCTGGGATGAGAAAATAACCAGTTTTGCTCTAGAACCTGTGCATTTAAACATGATACAAAAGTAGGTATATGCATATATGCTAAGATAGTATATTTTATTTTTCCTGAATGCTGTTGTAACAGGTCACTTTTAGTTCCTTTGTTTAGCTTTCAAATTTTCTGCAATTAAGATATGTTACTTCTATAATCACAAAGATGCATGATATTAACAATTGAATCAGAGCTTCAGATTGCGCCATGGATATAGCCCTCTTAACTTTTTGATTTTGGTTTTCTGGACTTCCCTTATGGCTCAGCTGGTAAAGAATCTGCCTGCAATGTGGGAGACCTGGATTCAACCCCTGGGTTGGGAAGATCCCCTGGAGAAGAGAAGGGCTACAGACTCCAGTATTCTGGCCTGGAGAATTCCGTGGACTGTATAGTCCATGGGGTCGCAAAGAGTCGGACACGACTGAGCAACTTTCAAGTAATCTAAGGCATTAGTACCATAGTACATATTAATCAAAAAGTCCATCTATAATTTGAATGGTACTTAATAGTCTGCTGATAGGAAGATACCTGTATTTCACAACTGAAATTTATAGTGGGATCACCCCTGAAACTTTTGCTTTAAAGCTGAGAGTGTTTGATTCTCAAGTTGAGCCTAGTGAGAAGTTTTGCCGACTCCTTACTAATATTTCTTTGTCTCTCATCCAGCCTAAGTCTTGTCATATGTTCCTCTTGCTAGTCTTATCTAATTCTAGAATCATCTTGACATTAAACCTGTTCAGAACTCCTCTCATTCTTGGATTAATTGATCAATTTCTATGCCCTAATATCTATGGCTGAACTCTTCTAGAAGAATCCAACTTCATCAAGACCAGTGCAACAACCAGTGCATGGTCTACAACCTAACCTAAGCTCAGACCTTCAGAGTTGCTAAGAAGACTTTAAAGTTTTTATCAAAGTATAGCTGATTTATTAAATTATATTAATTTGATTATATTGAAATTTGATTTTATTAAAAAGCAGAGACATTACCTTGCCAACAAAGGTCCATCTAGTCAAAGCTATGGTTTTTACAGTAGTCATGTATGGATGTGAGAGTTGGACCATAAAGAAAGCTGAGCACCAAAGAACTGATGCTTTTGAACTGTGGTGTTGGAGAAGACTCTTGAGAGTCCCTTGGACTGCAAGGAGATCCAACCAGTCCATCCTAAAGGAAATCAGTTGTGAATATTCATTGGAAGGACTGATGCTGAAGCTTATGCTCCAATACTTTGGCCACATGATGCAAAGAACTGACTCATTGGAAAAGACCCTGATGCTGGGAAAGATTGAAGGCAGGAGAGAAGGGGACAACAGAGGATGAGATGGTTGGATGGCATCACCGACTCAATGGACATGAATTTGAGCAAGCTCCGGGAGTTAGTGATGGACAGGGAGGCCTGGCGTGCTGCAGTCCATGGGGTCGCAAAGGGTCAGAGATGACTGAGCAATTGAACTGAAAGCTGATTTATAGTATTATATTACTTTCAGGTGTGCAACATAGTAATGTGATATTGTTATAGATTATACTCCATTTAAAGTTATGAAATAGGGACTATATTCCCTGTGTATTACATCCTTGTATCTTATTTTATACCTTAGAGTATGTGCCTTTTAGTCCCTTTCCCCTGTGTTGCCACTCCTGCCACCACTCTCCCCACTCACAAGCACTAGTTTATTCTCTGTATCTGTGAGTTTCTTTCTATTTTGTTATATTCATTTGTTTGTTTTGTTTCTTATATTTTACCTGTGATATTTTGCAGTATTTGTCTTTTTTGTCTGGTTTATTTCACTAATTGTAATACCTTACAGGTCCATCCGTGTTATTACAAATGGCAAAAGCTTAATCTTTTTATGGCTGAGTAATATTCCATTTCATATATATGTATGTATTGGATTTCTTTATGCATTCATTTGTTGATGGGCACCTGCATTGCTTCCCTGTCTTAGTTACTGTAAATAATGCTGCTGTGAATATTGGGGTACATATAGCTTTTCAAAGTAGTGCTTTTTTTTTCTTCAGATGTATATGCAACAATGGAATTGTTGGATCATATGGTAGTTCTACTTTTAATTTTTTTAGGAACTGTCATACTGTTTTCCATAGTGTGTGTACCAATTTATGTACCCACCAATAGTGTACTAGAGTTCCCTTTTCTCTGTAACCTCACCAACATTATTATTTGTTGTCTTTTTTAATGATAGGCATTCTGACAGGTGTAAGATTTCCCAATGTAGTTTTCATTTGCATTTTCCTGATGATTAGATATTGAGGATCTTTTCATATACCTGTTGAATATTTGTATGTTGTCTTTGGGAAAATGCCTATTCAGGAAATGTACCCATTTTTAATAGTTTTATTTACTTTTCTGATATTGAGTTTTATATACTCCTTATATAGTTTGGATATTAACCCTTATCAGACATATCATTTAGATATCTTCTCTGATTCAGTAGGTTGTCTTTTCATTTTGTTTATGATTACCTCTCCTATGCAAAAGCTTTTAATTTTACTAGGTCCCTAAAGTACTGCTAAGACTTTTTATCAAATAGTGTACTGCCTTTGTTTTCATGTAGGAATTTTATGGTTTCAAATCTTACATTTAGGTTTTAATCCATTTCAGTTAATTTTTGTATATGGTCTAAGAAAATGTTCTAGTCTCATTTTACATATAGCTGTCCAGTTTCCCCAGCACCACTAATTGAATAAACTGTCTTTTCCCCATTGTGTATTCTTGTATCACTTGTCATAGATTAATTGACCATATGTCTGTGGCCTTATTTCTGTGCTCTCTTATCTATTCCATTGATCGATGTGTCTGTTTTTGTTTCAGTACTATACTGTTTTGAGTATTATATCTATGTATATTCTGAACTCAGAGAGCATGATACCTCCAATTTTGTTCTTTTTTCTCAAGATGGCTTTGGATATTTGGGGTCTTTTTGGTCCCATAAAATTTTAGGATTATTTGTTACAGTTCTGTGAGAAATATCATAGATGTTTTTATAGGTACTTCATTAAGTCTTAGGTCTTTCACCTCCTTGGTTAAGTTTATTCCTAGCTATTTTATTCTTTTTTTTTTTGCAATTGTTTGCAATGGGATTATTTTCCTTCTCCTTCTGGTAATTTATTATTAGTGTATAAAAAAGCAACATGTTTCTGAATATTAATTTGTACCATGCAACTTTACTAAGTTTATTTATTCTAATGCTGTTTTTGGTAGAGACTTTAAGGATTTCTATATATAGTATGATGTCATCTGCAAGTAGCGACAGGTTTACTTCTCTTCCAATATGCATACCTTTTATTTCTTTTTACTTGTTCGATTCCTAAGGGTAGGACGGCCAATGCTATGTTAAATAGAAATAATGAGAATTGCCATCCTTGTCTTGTTCCAGATTTGAGGAGAAGGTTTCAGTTTTGCACCACTGAGTATGAGGTTAGTTGTGACTTTGTCATAAATAGCCTTTATTATGTTGAGATGTGCTGTGCTTAGTCACTCAGTCGTGTCTGACTCTTTGTGAATTCATGGACTATAGCCCGGCAGGCTCCTCTGTCCATTGGGGCTCTCCACGCAAGAATCCTGGAGTGGATTGCCATGCCCTTCTCCAGGAGATATTCCCAACCCAGGGATTGAACCCAGGTCTCCAGCATTGTGGGTGCATTCTTTACTGTCTGAGCCACCAGGGAAGCTCAACATATGCTGAACTATACTCACTCTATTCCACCTTTGTTGAGAGTTTTAACATAAATATATGTCATTTTGTCAAATGCTTTTTCTGCATCTATTGAGAGGATATTTATACTTCTTTTTGTTAATGTAGTGTATTCCATTGGTTGATCTGTGGATATTGAACCACTCTTGCATCCTTGGAATAAATACCCCTAGATCATAGACTATGATTCTCTTTACATATTGTGGTATTAATTTGCTAGTATTTGGTTGAGCATTTCCCATATATATTCATCAGGGATATTAGCCTGTAATTTTATTTTTTTGTAGAATGTTTGTCGGTTTTTGTATCAGGATAATGGTGGCCTCATAGAAAGAATTTAGAAATGTTCCCTCCTCTACAACTTTTTGGAATAATTTTGGAAGAATAAGTATAATTTCTTTGTATGTTTGGTAGAATTCTCCAGTGAAGTTGTATATTATAGTTCTGGATTTCTGTTTGTTGAGAGTTTTTTTTCATTACTGATTAAATGTCAATACTAGTAACTGGTCTGTTTGGGTTGTCTGTTTCTTCCTGATTCAGACCTAGAAGATTGTTTGTTTCCAGGAATTTATGCATTTCATCTAGGTTGTCAAGTTTGTTGGCATATAACTGTTTATACTATTCTCTTATGATTGTTTGTATTTTTGTGATATTAATTGTAATTTTTCCTCTTTCATATATTGTGTTCTCTTTTCTTAATGAGCCTGGCTAATTGCCTACAAATTTTTAAGAATTGTTTAAAAACTAGGTCTTGGTTTCATTGTCTTTCCTATTTCTATTTTTTTGTTGTTGTCTGTTTTGACTTTGGGCTTTGTTTGTTCCTCTTTTTCTAATTTTTTTTAGAACCAGATTTTGATTTTTTTTTTTTTTTTTAGATTTTTCTTGTTTCTGAAGTAGGCCTGAGTCTCTATAAACTTCACTCTTAGAACTGATTTTGGGACTCCAATAGATTTTGGCAAGTTGTCTTTTAATTTTCACTCGTCTCAGTGTATTTTCAGATTTCCTATTGATTTCTTCATTGACCCATTTCTTTTTAGTAGCATGTTGTTTAGTGTCCTCCTATAATTGATTTCTAGCTTAGTAATATTGTGGTTGGAAAAGATGTTTAATTCCTATATCCTTAAATTTGTTGAGCCTTCTTTTGTGGCTTAGCCTGTAATCAATCCTGGAGAACATTCCTTGTACAGTTGAAAATATTGTTTATTTTGCTAATTTTTTGATGGAATGTCCTTTAGATATCTATTATGTTCAACTGGTCATTTAAGGCCTCTGTTTCCTTATTTACTTTCCATCTGGGTGATGTGTCTATTAATGTATAAAGGGTATTAAAGCCCCTCATCATTATTGTATTACTGTCAGTTTTCCCTTTATGTCTGTTAATATTTGCTTTATATATTTGCTTTAATATATTTAGGTGCTCATGTATTTAGGTGCATATATGTTTACAAATATTGACTTCTTGTTTTGGTCACTTTTTCATTACTTAATTCATTTCTTTGTCTTTTATCATAGACTTTAAAAAAATCTACTTTGAGTTGAATATTGCTACCCCATAATTCTCTTAATTTCTGTTTCATAGAGTAAGTTTTTCCATCCTGTGTGTGACTTTATCTATGAAGTGAGTCTATTGTAGCCAGCATACAGTTGGGTCTTACTTTTTTCAAAGCAACTCCCTATGTATATCGGTTGTAGCATTTAGTCTGTTGACATTTAAAGTGATTATTCATATGTATGTACTTATTACCATTTTGTTACTTGTTTTCTGGTTCTTTTTTTCTTCTTTTAGTTCTTCCACTTTGGCTTAATGACTTTCTTTAGTGTTATGTTTGTGTTCCTTTCTGTCTAGTTTTTTGTATCTATTATAGGTTTTTTAAATCAATATTTTAATTGGATTTGATTTACAATGTGTTAATTTCTGCTGTGCAGCAAAGTGTTTCAGTTATACATACATTCTTTTTAAATATTTTTTATTATGGTTTATCATAGGATATTGAATATAGTTCTCTGTGCTATACAGTGGGGCCTTGTCTATCCATTCTATGTTATAGGTTTTTGACTTGTGATTACAATGGAGCTATATTTTTTGAACTGTAACTCTATTTATTTTGAATTAAAATGACTATCCATTTAAACATATTCTAAAAGATTTACATTTTCACTCCCCATCCCCCCTGTTTTGTGTTTTTAGGGTCATCTATTTCATCTCCATGCTAATTCCTTAGCTGTTCATTGTAGTTGTAGTTGATTTTATATTTTTGTCTTTTAACCTTCATAATACCTTATTTAAGTAGTTGATCCACTGTTGTTGCTCAGTTGCTAAGTCATGTCCAACTCTTTGTGACCCCATGGACTGCAGCAAGCCAGGCTTCCTTGTCCTTCACTATCTTCCAGAGTTTTTCCTCAAACAGAAGCCCATTGAGTCAGTGGTGCTTTCTAACCATCTCATATTCTGCTGATCCCTTCTTCTGCCCGCAGTCTTTCCCAGATTCAGGATCTTTTCCAGTGAGTCAGCTCTTCGCATCAGGTAGCCAAAGTATTGGAGCTTCAGCATCAGTCCTTCCAATGAATATTCAGGATTGATTTCCTTTAGGATTGACTGATTTGGTCTCCTTGCTGTCCAAAGGACTCTCAAGAGTCTTCTCAAGCACCACAATTCAAAAGCATTAATTGCTTGGCCTTCAGCCTTCTTTATGGTCCAACTTTCACATCCATACATGACTCCTGGAAAAACTGTAGATTTGACTATTTGGACCTTTGTTGTCAAAGTGATGTCTCTGCTTTTCAATACACTGTCTGGATTTGTCATAGCTTTTCTTCTAAGGAGCAAGTGTCTTTTAATTTCATGGCTGCAGTCACTGCAGTGATTTTGGAGTTCGAGAAAATAAAGTCTGTCACTGTTTCCATTTTTCCCCCATCTATTTGCCATGAAGTGATGGGACCAGATATGATACCTTTACTGTATATTTGCCTTTACCAGTTTGACATTTCCTTTCCTATAATTTGTTTTAGTCACTTATTTATCACTTAAGACTCTTGAACTCTTCTTGTGAAGGCAGTTTGATACTGATCAACCTTTAGTTTTTGCTTGTCTGCTAAGCTTTTTATCTCTCCCTAAATTCTGAATAATAACCTTGAAGTATAGAGTTTCCTAGATTGTAGGTTTCTTCCTTCCAACACTTTAAATATATTATGCCACCCCCTTCTGGCATGCAAAGTTTCTGCAGAAAAGTTAACTTATAGCTTTATGGGGGTTCACTTGTGACCCTTTGTTTTTCTCTTTCTGCCTTTAATGTCCTCTCTTTAACTATTGCCATTTTATTTTAGTCATGATGTTTCTTAATGGAAGGAGGACATGGCAACCCACTCAAGTATTCTTGCCTAGAGAATCTCCATGGACAGAGGAGCCTGGCGGGCTGCAGTCCATGGGGTCGCAAAGAGTCGGACATGACTGAGCAACTAAGTACAGCACGTGTCTTTATGTGGATCTCTTTGGGTTCATCTTGTTTCGGATTCTCTGTACTTCTTGAAGCTGCACATCTTGTTCTTAGAGAAGTTTTCAACCATAATTCCGTAATACATTTTCTTTAATTTTCCCTCTTATTCTTCTGGGACACCTATAATGCAAATATTGGTATGCTTGATGTTGTCTCAGAGGTCCCATAAACTATCCTCATTCTCTTATATTTGTTTTACTTTTTTCTGTTCTGATTGGGTTATTTCCATTATTCTGTCTTCCAGATTACTTTAGTCATTTTTTTCTATATCACCTAGTTAATTCCTTCTAGTGTATTTTTTCATTTCAGTTATTATGTTCTTCAGGTCTTACTGGCTCTTTTAAAATATTTTTTAACTCCTTGTTGAAATTCTCACTGTGTTCATCTATTATTTTCCCAAGTTCAGTTAGCATTTTTATTACTAATTCTTTGAACTGTTTATCAGATAAATTATTTGTCTTTGTTTAGGGGTTTTCTTCAAGATTTTTTCCTTGTTTGTTCATTTGAGATGTATTCCCATGTCTTCTAATTTTGTTTCTATGAAATTAAGTGAAACAGTTACTTATCCCAGTCTTGAAGGAGTGTCCTCATGTGGGAGCATCTCTATGCTGGTGTTTATTTGCTCAGTGGCTTTGGTGGGAGAGCTGGATCTGAAGTGACCATGGGTCACATCAACCCCTTGGATGTGCTGGCAGCTTCCAACTTAGTGGGAGATAGGGCTGGAGATGGAGTGGCTAGAGCCAGAGTCAGGTGTGAACCAGAAATTCTCCTTTGCTCAATGGCAGTCACTATCCTATGAGAGTCCCCTGGACTGAAAGGAGGTCAAACCAGTCAATCCTAAAGGAAATAAGTCCTGAATATTCATTGGAAGGACTGATACTGAAGCTCCAATACTTTGCAAAGCCACCTGATGCAAAGAACTGACTCAGAAAAGACCCTGATGCTGGGAAAGATTGCAGGCAGGAGGAGAAGGGGACGACAGACGATGAGATGGTTGGATGGCATCACCGACTTGATGGACATCAGTTTGAGCAAGCTCCCGGAGTTCCTGATGGACAGGGAAGCCTGGCATGCTGCAGTCCATGGGGTCGCAAAGAGTTGGACACGACTGAGCAACTGAACTGAACTGATCCTATGGAGGCAGAGGCAGAGCTAAAGGTGCTGGAAAAGAAGCCCTGAGAGTCAGGTCTGAGCTGCTTTCATTCCATCTAAGGGTGCACACACTCCTTGGCAACATCAAACTCCACCCAAGTTGGGAGTCGTGCTGGAGCAGGCGGGGCTGGAGAAGGTGCTCTGGGATGGTCCCAGCAAGCCAGTCAGACCCTGAAGCTGTTTTCAGTCTGTTGTCTCCATGCTGTGACTGGGAACAAGTAAGTCTGTGCACATTCTTTAAGAATGGAATCTGATTTCTTATAGCCCTCTAATAAGCCCTATTGGTTTTTAGACCAGGTAAATAGGCACATCTTGCTGGTATTGAACTCATGACCAGGGTGCCTAGTATGTAATTTGAACCCCTTGTTCTCCATGGAGGATTCCTGAGCCTGTGATATCCCCCTCCCCTCTGGTTCCCAACTAGGTTATGTCTCCTCACTTTCTACCAGACTTTGTGTGTGTAATTCTATTATAGTCTTGGTTGCAAAAGAGCCATTATCTTAGTCTTCGGGTCAGTTTTTGTGATGGTTATTCTACATGTAGTTGTGCTTTTGATGTGTTCATGAGGCGAGTTGAACTCAGCATCCTCCTACTTAGCCATCTTGATTCCCCCAGTAGGAAGACTTTTTACATGTATCTATTCAGCTTTCTCTCCCATCTGTTTCCCATAGCAGCTGTTCCAAATATTCACCACTCATCTGAAGCTGCATTCCCTCATTCAGGCAGATTTTCTTGCCTTTTACTTCACCGTCAGACTTGACTTTCTAGTTCTATAATTTCACATGTGTGTGTGTCTCATTCTCCCTCTCCTTCCCTTCTGATACTCATTTAATTTCCTAATGTTTTATTCAAAGTGAATAATTTTATTGGATCCTGTCTTTAGGGATTTCATGTCCTCCTTTATCCTCGTAGGTGGAGAGATTGACATTCAACAGTGAGAAGGATTTTCCCCCATTTTAGTGAGGGAGAAAGATGAATATGGATATATACGGGTTGAGGGTTTGGTGGAAGGAAGTTGAGTTTTCATCTGACTTCTATTATCTAATATCTTCAACTTCTTGTTCTCTTGTCCTTCCTTCTGTTCCATTGAATCCTTCTGGTTTGAAACTCAGCCATTGCCTCCATTCTTAAAACTGAACATAGCCAGAAAAAAATCACACAGCTGTATAGACTGATAGCAAACCTCATTTGAGTCCTCAATGTTACCTAAATGTTTTTCTATTATTTACTAATGACTTCTTTCCTTTGGGCTCCAAGTTGGCTATTTCACACTTCTTTTGCAGCTACCTCCCCACTCACTCTCAATAGATGACACTGTCTGTTACTTAGAAAATTAAAGTGAAATGAAAGCTCTCTCAAGTAAAAATGAGACAATTGTTGATTTCAGGGAAAACTAAAAGTTGTATCAGGAAGGAAATAAATCATAATACCATCTTGCTCAGAAGTGAATATTCATAATAGTGTAAAATTGTGGCAAATCTGTTTTTGAAGAGCTGAGAGGGTAACTGGTTATTTTCTATATTAAGAACTCAATAGGTAATATATAAAATTAGCTAATAAGTTGAAATATGAGCATATTATTTGCAAATATGGAGACAGAAAAACAGAAGAAGCACATTGAAACGTTGAAAGTTGTCTTTAGAAAGAACTCAGGAGTGGAAGGGGCAGAGGACTGCTGTTTTATGTTAATGTCTTATAGTACCATGTGACTCTTATTTTGAAAAAATAAGAAAATTCATACATTTTTGTAGTTGGGACATTGGAATGGGTTAGGAGATGTATGAACTTTTTCTTTGTTCACCTCTTTATTTCATTCATTATGAGAAATCACCACTTTTATTTTATAAGAACTTAAAAAAATTAAAAACACCCTTATGATTTTATTTTCTATCTCATGATAATAGTTTTGCACTGAATCTTTTTGATAGTCATATAAACCTTCATTTAGAAAAATTTCTACTACGTTTCATCTATCTACTTTATGATTTCCTGCTGATAGAAAACTTGGCAGAAACTATTTTCTAAAAAGAACTGGCTCCTTTAAATAGGTCACAGTGGGTATACAGAGCGACTCACAACCAGGGATAGGAATTGTTATTACATAGTTTTTTTGGTCACCAAAATCCATGGTTGGAGATAGTTTTCCAGTTAGGCTCTTATTCAACATTTGGGTCAGGAACCACCAAGACCTTCCTCCTGGATCTCTTATTCTTTTAATGGGCCTTATATTTATTTTTACTGTATACTTCAAGAAAATACTGCCAACATATGAGACCTTTGTGTTATCTATTTCACATTGGCCCAATCTTTAAGAAAAAGTGAGAGCCACTATTTATTGAGGGGCTTCCCTGGCGGCTCAGTAGTAAAGAAGCTGCCTCCAATGCAGAAGATGCAGGTTTGATCCCTGGGTCAGGAAGATCCCGTGGAGAAGAACATGGCAACCTACTCCAGTATTCTTGCCTGGGAAATCCTGTGGACAGAGGAGCCTAACAGGCTATATAGTCCATGGGGGTCACAAAAGAGTCATACTTGACTTAGTGACTAAATAACAACTATTTATTGAGCACTTAAGGTGTGTCAGTGGAGAAGAAAATAGCAACCCATCCAGTATTCTTGCCTGGAAAATCCTATGGACAGAGGAGCCTGAAGGGCTATAGTCCATGGGCTCACAAAAGAGTCATACTTGACTTAGCGACTAAACAACAACTATTTATTGAGCACTTAATGCATGTCAGTGGAGAAGGAAATAGCAACCCACTTCAGTATTCTTGCCTGGAAGATCCTATGGACAGAGGAGCCTGGTAGGCTACAGCCCATGTGGTCACAAGAGTCACTTAACATTAGTCGCTAAGGACACAACTTAGCGACTAAGCTGCCACCACCAAGCTGTGTGAGACACTGACAGTTATTGAGCCAGTCTGTGAGGGGAGTGTATGTTCACAGGGAAAAACTGGTGATGTGATCAAGAAGGGTACTTGAGGTAGTGGAAAGGGCTATATTAAGATTCATAGCCTCAGATCCCTACTGTATTTTGTCTCTGTGTGTATGTACTGTACTGTACTATCTTCTGTGGGATCTAGTACTCTATCGTACTGTTACCTTACACATGTCATTTCTCTATGTTAGTCCTAAATTCCTGCTTCTACAGAATGGGAAGGTTCAATTAGATCAATAGTTCTCAATCCTTAGTATGCACTGGAATTACTTAGTGTGCTTGTTACAAAGGTGGCTTCCTGTGGCCTCTCTCCCATGATGTATTGTAGATATCCTGTGAATTATATCCTCTGTGAATTGGATTCACTGTGTGGGTGGAAAGAAATATGTGTATGTATGTATATATTTTTCTTAAATTGTGACTGCACTGGGTATTTGTTATGGCATGGAACTTCTCTAGTTTTGGCAGTGGGCTCTGGAGCATGTGGCCTAACTAGTTGCAGCTCTCGGGCTCTCTAGTTGTGGCACTCAGGTTTAGTTGCCCTGAGTTATGTGGGAACTTAGTTCCCCAACCAGGGATGGAACCTGCATCCCCTGCACTGGAAGGTGGATTCTCAGCCACTGGACCATAGGGGATGTCTCTGAAATAGATGTTTGTAATAAGCTCCTTTGGTGGTTTTGATACATGTGGTTCTTGAATCACACTTGGACTAATCTTAGGCACCATGATCTTTTCTAGCTCCAACATTCTTTAACAAAATACCATGACACTGGTAAGGATTTGATTGAAAGGAGAAGCAGGGATTCAAGGAAAGATTTCTCTTATTCATTAATTCATCAAGATAGCAAATATTTGTCTATTATGTGTCTGTTGACCCATTGTCCAGTTTTTCCTATATGTTCTATTGATTTTGGTCACCTGGGAAGGAATTGGGTAATGATCAGCCTATGAAGAAAACTGTATTTTAGTGTGCCGTACTCAATTGTGTCTCACTCTTTGCAACCCCATGGTCTGTAGCCTGTCAGGCTGTTCATGGGATATCCCAGGCAAGAATACTGGAGTAGGTTGCATTTCCTACCCCAGGAGATCTTCTGGACCTAGGCATCAAACCTATGCCTCTTGTGTCTCCTGCACGGTCAGGTGGATTCTTTACCATCGTGCCACCTGGGAAATCCAGTGTATTTTAGTATCTGCATATTAAATTAGAAATTGATTTAAGAAGCTGTGAAATTACAGTAGCTAGAGTGCAAATGTGGAGAAGGCAATGGCACCCCACTCCAGTACTCTTGCCTGGAAAATCCCATGGACAGAGGTGCCTGCTAGTCTGCAGTCCATGGGGTCGCTAAGAGTCGGACACGACTGAGTGGTTCACTTTCACTTTTCACTTTCATGCATTGGAGAAGGAAATGGCAACCCACTCCAGTGTTCTTGGCTGGAGAATCCCAGGGATGGGGGAGCCTGGTGGGCTGCTATCTCTGGGATTGCACAGAGTTGGACACAACTGAAGTGACTTAGCAGCAGCAGCAGCAGAGTGCAAATGACCCAAATGTCCATGAAATTATGAATGGATAAACAAATGGGAGTGTATACATATAATGGAATATTAATGGTCAATAAATAAATGAAACACTGATACCTGGTAAAAAGTGAATTTTGAAAACATGATGCTAAGTGAAGGAAACCAGACACAAAAGGCCACATATTATATGATTCCAAAGAAATCATATCATATAATATGAAATGTTCAGAATAGGAATCTGATCAATGCAAAGAAATAGAAGAAAACAATAGAATAGGAAACACTAGAGATCTCTTCAAGAAAATTAGAGGTACCAAGGAACATTTCATGCAAAGATGGACACAATAAAGGACAGAAATGGTATGGACCTAACAGAAGCAGAAGATATTAAGAGGTGACAAGAATACACAGAACAACTATACAAAAAGATTTTAATGACCCAGATAACCATGATGGTGTGATCACTCACCTAGATGCAGACATCCAGGAGTGTGAAATCAAGTGGGCCTTGGGAAGCATCACTACAAACAAAGCAAGTGGAGGTGATGGAATTCCAGCTGAGCTATTTCAAATCCTAAAAGATGATGTTGTGAAAGTGCTACACTCGGTATGCCAGCAAATTTGCAAAACTCAGCAATGGCCATAGGACTGGAAAAAGTCAGTTTTCATTCTAATCCCTAAGAAAGTCAATGCCAGATAATGTTTAAACTACTGCACAATTGCACTCATCTCACATGCCAGCAAAGTAATGATCAAATTCTCCAAGGTAGTCTTCAACGGGACCTAAACTGAGAACTTCCAGATGGTCAAGCTGGATTTAGAAAAAACAGAGGAAACAGAGATCAAGTTGGATCCATTGGATCATTGAAAAAGCAAGAGATTTCCAGAAATATGTCTACCTCTGCTTCGTTGACTACACTAAAGTCTTTGACTGTGTGGATCACAACAAATTGTGGAAAATTCTTAAAAGATGTGAATACCAAACCACCTTACTTGCCTCCCAAGAAATCTTTGTGTAGGACAAGAAACAACAGTTACAACCAGACAGTGGAACAATGGACTGGTTCCAAATTGGGAAAGGAATACATCAAGGCTGTATATTGTCACCCTGCTTATTTAACGTCTATGCAGAGTACAGCATAAGAAATTCTGGACTAGATGAAGTATAAACTGGACTCAAGATTGCTAGGAAAAATATCAATAACCTCAGGTATGCAGATAATCCCACCCTTATGTGGTGTCACATAAGGCAGAAAGTGAAGAGGAACTAAAGAGCCTCTTAATTAAGGTGAAAGAGAAGAGAAGTGGGAGAAGAAAGTGGGAGACTTTATTTTTGGAAGGCTCCAAAATCACTTCAGTTCAGATGGTGACTGCAGCCATGAAATTCAAAGATGCTTGCTCCTTGGAAGAAAAGCTATGACCAACCTAGACAGCATATTAAAAAGCAGAGACATTACTTTGCCGACAGAGTCCATTTGTCAAACCTATGGTTCTTCCGGTAGTCATGTATGGATGTGAGAGTTGGACTGTAAAGAAAGCTGAATGCCAAAGAATTGATGATTTTGAACTGTGGTGTTGCAGAAGACTCTTGAGAGTCCCTTGGACTACAAGGAGATCCAGCTAGTCAATCCTAAAGGAAATCAGTCCTGACTATTCATTGGAAGGACTGATGCTAAAGCTGAAACTGCAATACTTTGGCCACCTTATTTGAAGAACTGACTCCTTGGAAAAGACCATGATGCAGAAAAGATTGAAGGCAGGAGAAGAAGGGTATGACAGAGGATGAGATTGATGGATGGCATCACTGACTCGATGAACATGAGTTTGAGCAAGCTCTGGGAGATGGTGATGGACAGGAAGCCTGACGTACTGCAGTCCATGGAGTCACAAAGAGTCACACATGACTGAGAAACTGAACAGAATAAGAAAATCAATAGAGATAATAAGTACGTTAGGGCTTGCCTAAGGCTGGGCTTGTGGCATGGCATGGAGTTGGGTCATTGGGGAATCATTTTTAACTGACATAGTTCTTTTTGACGTGAGAAAAATGTCTAAGATTGACTGTAGTGTTGATTGAACAAATCTGTGGATATATATATGTGAAGGAACTTTAAAATTGTTATCTGTTTACCAAATTGGAAGAATATATACCAACTCTTAATATCAATGGAAAATCAAACTCATGGTTCAATTCAGTTGTTCAGTCGTGTCTGACTCTTTGTGACCCCATGGACTGCAGAACGCCAGGCTTTCCTGTCTATCACCAACTTCTGGAACTTGCTCAAACTCATGTCCATCGAGTTGGTGATGCCATCCATCAATCTCATCCTCTGTCTTCCTCTATTCCTGCCTTCAAACTTTCCTGCATCAGGGTCTTTTCAAATGAGTCAGTTCTTCGCATCAGGTGGCCAAAGTGTTGCAGTTTCAGCTTTAGCATCAGTCCTTCCAATGAATAGTCAGGACTGATTTCCTTTAGGATTGACTGGTTGGATCTCTTTATAGTCCAAGGGACTCCCAAGAGTCTTCTGCAACACCACAGTTCAAAATCATCAATTCTTTGGCACTCAGCTTTCTTTATAGTCCAACTCTCACATCCATACATGACTATTGGAAAAACCACAGTTTTGACTAGGCAGAGCTTTGTTGGCAAACTGTCTCTGCTTTTCAATATGCTGTCTAGGCTGGTCATAGCTTTTCTTCCAGGGATCAAGCGTATTTTAATTTCATGGCTGCAGTCACCATCTACAGTGATGTTGGAGCTCCCCCAAAATAAAGTTTCTCACTGTTTCTATTGTTTCCCCATCTATTTGCCATTAAGTGATGGGACCGTATGCCATGATCTTAGTTTTTTCAATGTTGAGTTTTAAGCCAACTTTTTCACTTTCATCAAGAGGCTCTTTGGTTCCTCTTGGCTTTTTTTCCATAAGGGTAGTGCATCTCTTGTGTCTCCTGCATTGGCAGGAGGGTTCTTTACCAGAAGCACCGAAGCAGTTTCTTAGTGGTAGGTAAAGCTTTGTTGTGTTTGCTTTGTTACATTCAAGTATTTTTGTCCAGTTACGAACAATACCAACTGGTTTGGTGCTTTCTGCCTTGTCTACTAGTGTAGTTGTGTAAATAGTGGCAGAGTATGAATGCTTTAAAAAGAGATACTAAAATAAAGTGCTGCAATGTAGTAGAACTTAGGCAGGAAGTGGTACACTTGAATAAAAATTTTCAAATACATTCTTTAAATCCCTGTCTTCCATGGGTTAGTGATCCCTCTACTATTGCCCCAGGAAGAGTTTAGCTCTTTTTACCTTCCATTCTTCATTCTGCAATGTAAGGTTTAGTGTCCAGGAAGTTGACCATTGTGTCTCTATTTGAAAATGCATGAACTTAAAAAAAATAATATATTTGTTTTAATTGGAGGCTAATTACTTTATAAGATTGTGGTATTTTTTTGAATACATCAACATGAATCATCCATGGGTGCACATGTGTCTCCCCATCCTGAACCCCCCTCCCACCACCCTCCCCACCCCATCACTCTGGGTTGTCCCAGAGCACTGGCTTTGAGTGTCCTGCTTCATGCATCAAACTTGCACTGGTCATCTATTTTACATATGGTAATATACATGTTTCAATGCTATTATCTCAAATCATCCCACCCTCACCTTCTCCCACACAGACCAAAAGCCTGTTCCTTGTATCTGTGTCTCATTTCCTGTCTTGCATATAGGGTCATCCTTACTGTCTTTCTAAAGTCCATATATGTGTTTATATACTGTATTGGTGTTTCTTTTTCATACTTACTTCACTCTGTATAATAATCTCCAGTTTCATCCACCTCATTAGAACTGATTCAAATGCGTTCTTTTTTTTATAGCTGAGTAATATGCAGGTCAGGAATCAACAGTTAGAACTGGACATGGAACAGACTGGTTCCAAATAGGAAAAGGAGTACGTCAAGGCTGTATATTGTCACCCTGCTTATTTAACTTGTATGCAGAGTACATCATGAGAAACACTTGGCTGGAAGAAGCACAAGGTGGAATCAAGATTGCCAGGAGAAATATCAATAACCTCAATATATGCAGATGACACCACCCTTATGGCAGAAAGTGAAGAGGAACTAACAAGCCTCTTGATGAAAGTGAAAGAGGAGAGTGAAAAAGTTGGCTTAAAACTCAACATTCAGAAAACTAAGATCATGACACCTGGTCCCATCACTTCATGGGAAATAGATGGGGAAATAGTGGAAACACTGTCAGATTTTATTTTGGGGGGCTCCAAAATCACTGCAGATGGTGATTGCAGCCATGAAATTAAAAGATGCTTACTCCTTGGAAGGAAAGTTATGAGTAACCTAGATGGCATATTGAAAAGCAGACACATTACTTTGCCAACAAAGGTCCGTCTAGTCAAGGCTATGGTTTTTCCAGTAGTCATATATGGATGTGAGAGTTGGACTATAAAGAAAGCTGAGTGCCCAAGAATTGATTCTTTTTAACTGTGATGTTGGAGAAGACTCCTAAGAGTCCCTTGGACTGCAAGGAGATCCAACCAGTCCATTCTAAAGGAGATCAGTCCTGGGTGTTCTTTGGAAGGAATGATGCTAAAACTGAAACTCCAATACTTAGGCCACCTCATGTGAAGAGTTGACTCATTGGAAAAGACTCTGATGCTGGGAGGGATTGGGGGCAGGAGGAGAAAGGGACGACAGAGGATGAGATGGCTGGATGGCATCACCAACTCGATGGTCATGAGTTTGAATGAACTCTGGGAGTTGGTGATGGACAGGGAGGCCTGGCGTGCTGCAATTCATGGGGTCGCAAAGAGTCGGACACGACTGAGCGACTGAACTGAACTGAATGTGCCCTTGGCTATATGTACCACAACTTACTTATCCATTCATCTGTCAGTGGACATCTAGGTTGCTTCCATGTCCTAGCTATTGTAAACAGTGATATGATGAACATTGCGGTACATGTATCTCTATCCATTCTGGTTTCCTCAGTTTGTATCCCCAGCAGTGGGATTGCTGGATCATTAGTTCAGTTCAGTCACTCAGTTGTGTTTGACTCTGCAACCCCATGAACTGCAGCACACCAGGCCTCCCTGTCCATCACCAACTCCTGGAGTTTACTCAAACTCATGTCCATCGAGTTGGTGATGCCATCCAACCATCTCATCCTCTGTCATCCCCTTCTCCTCCTGCCTTCACTCTTTCCCAGCATCAGGGTCTTCTCAAGTGAGTCAGCTCTTAGCATAATATGGGCAAAGTATTGGAGTTTTTGCTTCAATATCAGTCCTTCCAATGAACATTCAGGACTGATTTCTTTTAGGATGGACTGGTTGGATCTCCTTACAGTCCAAGGGACTCTCAAGAGTCTTCTCCAACACCACAGTTCAAAAGCATCAATTCTTTGGCACTCAGCTTTCTTTATAGTCCAACTCTCACATCCATACATGACTACTGGAAAAACCATAGCCTTGACTAGGAGGACCTTTGTTGGCAAAGTAATGTCTCTGCTTTTTATATGCTGCCTAGGTTAGTCATAACTTTTCTTCCAAGGAGCATGGCTGCAGTAACCATCTGCAGTGATTTTGGAGCCCCCCAAAATAAAGTCTGACACTGTTTCCACTCTTTCCCCATCTATTTGCCATGAAATGATGGGACCCAATGCCATGATCTTTGCTTTCTGAATGTTGAGCTTTAAGCCAACTTTTTGACTCTCCTCTTGCACTTTCATCAAGAGGAGAAAGAGGCTCTTTATTTCTTTTTCACTTTCTGCCATAAGGATGGTGTCATGTGCATATCTGTGATTATTAATGTTTCTCCCAGCAATCTTGATTCCAGCTTGTGTTTCATCCAGCCCAGCGTTTCTCATGATGTATTTTGCATAGAAGTTAAATAAGCAGGATGACAATATACAGCCTTGACGTACTCCTTTTCCTATTTGGAACCAGTCTGTTGTTCCATGTCCAGTTCTAATTTTTGCTTCCTGACCTGCATACAGATTTCTCAAGAGGCAGGTCAGGTGTTCTGCTATTCCCATCTCTTTCAGAATTTTCCAGAGTTTATTGTGATCCACACAGTCAAAGACTTTGACATAGTCAATAAATCAGAAATAGATGTTTTTCTGGAACTCTCTTGATTTTTCAATGATCCAGAGGATGTTGGTGATTTGATCTCTGGTTCTTCTGCCTTTTCTAAATCTAGCTTGAACACTGGAAATTCACAGTTCACATATTGTTGAAGCCTGGCTTGGAGAATTTTTAGCATTACTTTGGTAGTGTGTGAGATGAGTGCAATTGTGCAGCAGTTTGAGCTTTCTTTGGCATTGCCTTTCTTAGGAATTGGAATGAAAACTGGCCTTTTCTATCCTGTGGCCACTGCTGAGTTTTGCAAATTTGCTGGCATATTGAGTGCAGCACTTTCACAGCATCATCTTTTAGGATTTAAAATAGCTCAACTGGAATTCCATGACCTCCACTAGCTTTGTTCGTAGTGATGCTTCCTAAGCCCCCCTTGACTTCACATTCCAGGGATGTCTGGCTCTAGGTGAGTGATCTCACCATCTTGATTATCTGGGTCTTGAGGATCTTTTTTGTATAGTTCTTCTGTGTATTCTTGCCATGTCTTCTTAATATCTTCTTCTTCTGTTAGGTCCATAGCATTTCTGTCCTTTATGCTGGATCCATATGCTAAATCATATGGCAATTCTATTTTCAGTTTTTTAAGGTATCTCCACACTGTTTTCCATAGTGGCTGTACTAGTTTGCATTCCCACTGACAGTGTAAGAGGGTTCTCTTTTCTCCACACCCTCTCCAGCATTTATTCTTTGCAGACTTTTTGACAGTGGCCATTCTGACCATTGTGAAATGGTACCTCATTTTGGTTTTGATTTTCATTTTTCTAATGGCGATGCTGAGCATCTTTTCATGTACTTGTTATGGCACCCCACTCCAGTACTCTTGCATGGAAAATCCCATGTACGGAGGAGCCTGGTAGGCTGCAATCCAGGGGGTCGAGAAGAGTCGGACACGATTGAGTAACTTCACTTTTACTTTCATGCATTGGAGAAGGACATGGCAACCCACTCCAGTGTTCTTGCCTGGAGAATCCCAGGGACGGTGGAGCCTGGTGGGCTGCCATCTCTGGGGCTGCACAGAGTCGGACACGACTGAAGCGACTTAGTAGCAGCCATCTGTATGTCTTCTTTGGAGGAATGTCTGTTTAGTTCTTTGGCCCACTTTTTGATTGGATTGTTTTTTTCCTGCTATCGAGCTGCATGTGCTGCTTGTGTTTTTTTGAGATTAATTCTTTGTCAGTTGTTTCGGTTGCTGTTATTTTCTCCCATTCTTATGATGGCCTTTTCACTTTGCTTATAGTTTCCTTCAATGTGCAAAAGCTTTTAAGTTTCACTAGGTCCCATTTGTTTATTTTTGTTTTTATTTCCATTTCTTTGGGAGGTGGGTCCTTAGAGGATCTTGCTGTGATTTATGTCAGAGAGTGTTCTGCCTGTGTTTTCCTCTTAGAGTTTTATAGTTTCTGGTCTTACATTTAGGTCTTTAATTCATTTTGAGTTTATTTTTGTGTATGGTGTTAGAAAGTGTTCTGGATTCATACTTTTAAAAGTGGTTGACCAGTTTTCCCAGCACCACTTGTTAAAGGGATTATCTTTTCTCAATTGTATATTCTTGCCTCCTTTGTCAAAGATAAGGTGTCCATAATCCATGGATTTTTCTCTGGGCTTCCTAGTCCTGTGGCCACTGTTTGAGTCTTCCAAACTTGCTGGCATATTGAGTGCAGTCTTTAACAGCATCATCTTTTTAGGATTTGAAATAGGTCAGCTGGAATTCTATCACCTCCTCTATCTTTGTTCATAGTTATGCTTCCTAAGGCCCACTTTAGCTGTCTTATACTACCACCCCCACAGATGCTCAGATATATCCTCAGAGAAGATCTTTACTCAGTATGCCTGGGGCTGTGGGACAGGCATGTGCATTCTTATAAAACTCCTTGGGGACTCTGATGGCTACCTCTTAATTAAGGTCTACTGTTCTAGCTGCTGTTGCTGCTGCTGCTAAGTCATGTCAGTCGTGTCCGACTCTGTGCGACCCCATAGACGGCAGCCCACCAGGCTCCCATCCCTGGGATTCTCCAGGCAAGAACACTGGAGTGGGTTGCCATGTCCTTCTCCAGTGCATGAAAGTGAAAAGTGAAAGTGAAGTCGCTCAGTCATGTCCGACTCTTAGCGGCCCCATGGACTGTAGCCTACCAGGCTCCTCCGTCCATGGGATTTTCCAGGCAAGAGTACTGGAGTGGGTTGCCATTGCCTTCTCCGACTGTTCTAGCTAGTGATTCTCAAACTTTATTGTATATCACAGTCACCTGGAGGAAGGGGACTTACTAAAAATGAAACTGCAAGTGCCACCCCTAGAAATATGCCACTACTATAGGTCTGCTGATGAGGGCCCAGGAATAAATTTTAAGTAAAACTCCACCAGGTCATTTTGATGTAGGTGATCTGCAGATCACCCTTTGGAAAACATGGCTACAGAGAAATCACATTTACACATTGTTAAGGACTGCACGTTTGTGTCCCTGCCCCCATTCATATGTTGAAACAGTAACCCCTTCCCCCCAATGTGATGGTATTCAGAGTAAGGCCTTTGGAGGTAATTAGGTTTAGATATGGTTTGATGGGATGCACCCCCATGCCCCCCAATGGAATTAGTGCCCTAACAAGAAGAGGAAGCGAAACTAGAGCTCACTGACTCTCTTCACCATGTGAGGACACTGTGTGAAAGCCACTGTATGCAAGCTAAAAAAGGGCTCTCACCAAAAACAGAATCTACTGGCCCCTTGCTCTTGGACATCACACCCTCAAGTACTGTGAGAAATAAATTCCTGTTGTTTAAGTCACCCAGTCTATAGTGTTTTGTAATGGCAGCCCAAGCCAACCACGTCACCCCCTTCCTTCTTCACTGTGTTTGTCTAGAGCAATAATCTTAAGATTTCCCAGGTACTATTGGAGTGGCTGGTTCCACACAGTTAGTTAATGCTACTGACTCACTTTTAGTGAAACAAAAGAACCAAGTTACAAAATATTTTTTTCAGTCTTAGTAAGGAATTAGCACAAATATGCATCCTGAGCAAGAGTCTGTGATTTTAAGGTGGCTGCAGGGGATATTGAACGAAGAAAAGCCAATTAACTGTGAGGGAAGAGAAGGTTTGAAAATAGAAATCATACTATTGACCCTTGGGTCCTTAGTATTGTGCCCTAATCAACTGAGCTTACTCACCAATAACCACAAAAAAGTATGGGAAGAAGGAAGCAGGATTGCTTTGAGTTTGATTCATTATGTGACTGGTGCTTAATGAGCTTGGTGATTTTTTTTCTTTTTAGTGACAAAGTGTTCTATGTGATTGCTTTGAAATATATTTCCATTCTATCATACCTGAAAAGAGAAAAATGAGGGCTTTGAGGAACTTTGAATCCTCATTTGTCCTCAGCCTATGTTGTTCAGCACCTGGCACTCCACTCATTGTAGACACCAAACCTGCCATTCACTGTGATTTTCTAGGCCTCTATAGCATTTTGAAAACCCACTAACTTCTTTTTTTATTATTTTTTTAAATTTTACTTTATTTAACTTTACAGTATTGTATTGGTTTTGCCATATATCAAAATGAATCTGCCACAGGTATACATGTGTTCCCCATCCTGAACCCTCCTCCCTCCTCCCTCCCCATACCATCCCTCTGGGTCATCCCAGTGCACCAGCCCCAAGAATCCAGTATCGTGCATTGAACCTGGGCTGGCGATTCATTTCATATATGATATTATACATATTTCAATGCCATTCTCCCAAATCATCCCACCCTCTCCCTCTCCCACAGAGTCCAAAAGACAGTTCTATACATCAGTGTCTCTTTTGCTGTCTCATATACAGGGTTATTGTTACCATCTTTCTAAATTCCATATATATGGGTTAGTATATTGTATTGGTGTTTTTCTTTCTGGCTTACTTCACTCTGTATAATAGGCTCCAGTTTCATCCACCTCATTAGAACTGATTCAAATGTATTCTTTTTAATGGCTGAGTAATACTCCATTGTGTATATGTACCACCGCTTTCTTATCCATTCATCTGCTGATGGACATCTAGGTTGCTTCCATGTCCTGGCTATTACAAACAGTGCTGCGATGAACATTGGGGTACACGTGTCTCTTTCCCTTCTGGTTTCCTCAGTGTGAATGCCCAGCAGTGGGATTGCTGGATCATAAGGCAGTTCTATTTCCAGTTTTTGAAGGAATCTCTACACTGTTCTCCATAGTGGCTGTACTAGTTTGCATTCCCACCAACAGTGTAAGAGGGTTCCCTTTTCTCCACACCCTCTCCAGCATTTATTGCTTGTAGACTTTTGGATCGCAGCCATTCTGACTGGTGTGAAATGGTACCTCATAGTGGTTTTGATTTGCATTTCTCTGATAATGAGTGATGTTGAGCATCTTTTCATGTGTTTGTTAGCCATCTGTATGTCTTCTTTGGAGAAATGTCTGTTTAGTTCTTTGGCCCATTTTTTGATTGGGTCAATTATTTTTCTGGAATTGAGCTGTAGGAGTTGCTTGTATATTTTTGAGATTAGTTGTTTGTCAGTTGCTTCATTTGCTATTATTTTCTCCCATTCTGAAGGCTGTCTTTTCACCTTGCTTATAGTTTCCTGTGTTGTGCATAAGCTTTTAAGTTTAATTAGGTCCCATTTGTTTATTTTTGCTTTTATTTCCAATATTCTGGGAGGTGGGTCATAGAGGATCCTGCTGTGATGTATGTCGGAGAGTGAAAACCCACTAACTTCTAAGTAGCTTAATGCCTGACCCCCCTTTCTCATTCACTTAGGCTTCTTGTCTCCTGTGTTTCTTGAACCTTGCCTTTTTTCAGTTCAGTTTTAATTCAGTTGTCTCAATGCTTGAATATTTGCTTTGGGTCACCAAATTTCTTGAGCTATGCATACCATTGAGACATGGGGAAAGAGAGGAAAAATATTTTCAAGAGGGGAAAAAATATTTCCAAGACATGACAAATAGAGAATAAAAGTGGGTTAATTTTATTTCATTTTTGTGTTGACCTGAAATATAGTTGTTCAGTCTGCCTTTTGGAGCTACTGAGTAAACATTCAATGTTGTGTATTAGTTACTTATAGTTAGCTTTATATTTTTGTCCCAGATAGACATAACTTCATCTCTTAATACCACATGATATAGGATATATTTTTCTATTTTTTGACATAGAGTTTTGGGGTTTAATTATTAGTAAATGATGTCATGTGTAAAGACTCAAAGAGAGCTAATACCTTCAGCAAAGACAAACCATTAGCAGTTGCGTGAACCAAGATCTAGCCTATAGCTTAAAAGATTTAAAAATATATAAAGGTTGCACAAATAAAAATAAAAAAAGATAAAAACCTGACACATTTTGTTGTGAAAATAAATGACCTGCTGGCTATAATCAGACGCTCTAGTTTGAACCTATTATGAGATTCGACCTTCATTCCTAGAGTGAAATAAAAGACTCATGGAAATTTTAACAAGTTATCATTTGCTCACTGACATTAATGAGGGCTGCTGCTGCTGCTGCTTCTAAGTCGCTTCAGTCGTGTCCGACTCTGTGCGACCCCATAGACGGCAGCCCACCAGGCCCCACTGTCCCTCGGATTCTCCAGGCAAGAACACTGGAGTGGGTTGCCATTTCCTCCTCCAATGCATGAAAGTGAAAATTGAAAGTGAAGTCGCACCGTCGTGTCCTACTCTTAGCGACCCCAGCACTGCAGCCTACCAGGCTCCTCCATCCATTGGCAGGAGACATTAAATCACACAAATTGTTAACATTGGCAACGGAGAGAAAAGTAAATTCAAATTAGTATACTATTCTTCTTTCCAGCACCTGTATTAGCCTGAGTTGGGTCTTTATCCTTGACACAATTATCAGAGTAGTTTGAGTATTTTACTACAAGGCTTTTCTTATATTTGTTTGACGATCACCACTTATTGAATGAATGAGACTATTGTTTTTATCTAGATGGAACATTCTCAGAAAGATGATGGGAGCTCTAAATCATATTCCCTCTTTTCCCATCTAACTAGAATCAAGTGTTGTACCAGAAATGATCAGGAAAGAGATAGCAGTACATGAGCTACTTGCTTTAAAAAATTACAGCACATACCAGGAAAGACAAACTATGACCTGAATCTTATTAGCATGATTACGGTATATCAAGAGTACTGGGATGTGGGTCAGGAGATTAGAATTTTAGGATGGGCTCTGCCATTGACTACCTGTGTGATCTCACACAGATCCTTTTTGACCTCACTGTTTTGACTTGTTTCCAAAGAGAGAGATTGGTGTAGATGACTGTTTAGTTCCCTCATAGTTTTAAAAGCCCATGATTCTGTGCATTACATTGCCATCTGTAATATGGTTTTGATCCCTCTGTTTGTTCATGCCCCTTCCTCTCATCTCACTGAGTATCTTTAATATACAGGTGATAGAACATATTGACCTTTATTCTGGAAACTAGAAGCTTTTCATAATGCAAGTGATTTCTAAGGATACAGGACTTTTCTGTATCCCCTTACCAGGAAACATACACACATACACAAAATGAAAATAATTATATGCTACAGATTGCTCGACAAATATCTGAAATTATTCTGACCTACCTAGAAACCATCTTACTTCCTGTTTTTTTTTTTTTTTTTTTTTTTTGCTTTATCAGTTTGTTGTCTGGTTTGTATGCTTCCACTCCTTTTACTTTGAAAGTTCTCAGGAAAACATGAATAGTATTAATATTGGACTAGCATTAAACAACAAAGAAGGAGAGACTTGAACATTTCTATCTTGCCACTCCCCTCAATCCCAGTCACCAACAAAAGGATACAGAAACACAAAAAAGAGAAGCGCCACAGTAAACCTCTGTGCCTTCCCTAAGCATGCATACATGATATACCATAGCCTATCAGACTGTTTCCATATTTGTCCTAGCTTTAAGTCATAAGTCATTTCAATACAAATAATACTTATGAATAAGCTGTAAAAACTCACCAAGTTACATGGAAGCTGTACCTGTAAGTGACAGCTTACTGTCATGAATGATGAAATATCTTTTGTGTAAAAGGCAATTGTGTTGATTGTATAAAAATAAATGAGCCTTCCTAGGTGTCTTCCATCTCTCATGATGGTTTTTTAAACAGGAAAGCTTCTATAGAGTGATGTTAGGCCATATATTTCATTTCAACTTTCATATACAGTTGTAGTTGTTGTGGGGGGAAAACATTTTAATCATTTTCTGCATGAAGGTCTGATAACACTGTGAGCAAAAGTAATTTCTTTATGATAATATCAAAACAGAAGCATTGCTGGACTTAAATTATGAAGCATGTTTCCCGTATCTGCAATATGATTGTATGCATGACTTAATAGAATCTGGGAATATATCTTATTTATACTACTGGTAAACTCAAGAAACGCTCTTCCCTTCAAGGCCTGAAGTTCTTATTTTAGCTAAGACCAGATGATACTGTGTCATGGGATATAAATTAAGCTATTTTAAAATATTGTATGGGAACTGTTTTAGGTCTTTGGGGTTTTATTTGCTAAACTGAAGAAGTATTGACATCTTTTATGGCTTAGAAGATGTCATATGATTTTTTTAGATGCCCTTGTGTGTATGTGTATGAGAATGTGTGTGAATCATTTGAAATAATGCAGTGAAGCAGAAGCATTCATAATAAAAATGAATAATGGGGAAAATAGCATTTAATCTTTCATGAACATTTCTAGTATGATGTAGACAGAAAAGAACATTTTAAATGTTTTCTAGCCAATGAAACATAGTGTAGTAGACAAATCCCATATCCCTATGATATCTAAAAGTCATAGAGATTTATTACAGTAGTCCCACATGGTGTTTGTGAACCACATTGATCAGAAGAGAAGATTATCTAACAATGTGGGCAAAAACATTACGTGTCCTTAAAATCTAGTTGTAATCCCTAAAAAGCAGAATTACTATCTTTCAGCATCTGTAAAGCTATTGACATTGGAAAAGTATAATGGTGACTATATATTTTTTTATGTTATATCACCAGTCCTCTGGGCCACTCCATCTCAGAGCTGCTTAATCTCCTTTTATCAAATAACAATTTAAAAAGAAATTAGTCACTTTCAGGTATCTTGAGGCCTGTAGAAATATTTGAAGTAATTTTCATTTTGTCTTTGAGGGTCACATATAATGTTTTTTGAAATATATTGTCAAGTGTAATATACAGTACAGGGAATATACTCAATGATATTATAAACTTTGTATGCTGCATAATCTATAAATATATTGAATCATGTTGTACATCTGAAAGGAATATGATATTGTAAGTCAACTATTCTTTCATAAATGATTATATCTAAGTCCAGTGCCAGAAGGAGAACTTCAAATCCAAAAACATGGATTCCATCAATAAGCAATTGAATAACTTTCAGAAAATCAACTAGAAGTTTCAACCACAATTACCTTGTCTGTATAATTGAGGAACTAAAACAATGTGAGGTGTTATGATAACCTTTTAATCTACGTGCCTCAGGATTCAGCCTCACCTTCAACTTTGCATCCTTGTTGACAAAAATAACATACAAAGCTATTTAATCCCTTCCAATGGTTATTACAAATCCCTCACCATAGTTCTTTCCTCTTCAGCTTTCTTTCCTTCTGCCTCCCGACTTTCATTTTATGCTCCTCCTGTACCAAATGGTTTGAGATTTTCCAACTATACCATACTTTTTTTTTATTATTCTTTTCTGCCTTCCTTAGTGATCAGTGCAAAGAAATAGAGGAAAGCAATAGAATGGGAAAGACTAGAGATCTCTTCAAGAAAATTAGAGATACCAAGGGAACATTTCATGCAAAGATGGGCACAGTAAAGGACAGAAATGTTATGGACCAAACAGAAGGAGAAGATATTAAGAAGAGGTGGCAAGAATACACAAAATAACTGTACAAAAAGATCTTCATGACCCAGATGATTATGATGGTGTGATCACTCACCTAGAGCCAGACATCCTGGGACACAAAGCCAAGTGGGCCTTAGGAAGCATCACTACAAACAAAGCTAGTGGAAGTGATAGAATTCCAGTCGAGCTATTTCAAATCCTAAAAGATGATGCTGTGAAAGTGCTGCACTCAATATGCCAGCAAATTTGCAAAACTCAGCAGTGGCCACAGAATGGAAAAGGTCAGTTTTCATTCCAATCCCTAAGAAAGGCAATGCCAAAGAATGCTCAGACTACTGCACAATTGCACTCATCTCACATGCTAGCAAAGTAATGCTCAAAATTCTCCAAGCCAGGGTTCAACAATGCGGGAACTGTGAACTTCCTGATGTTAAAGCTGGTTTTAGAAAAGGCAGAGGAGCCAGAGATCAAATCGCCAACATTCGCTGGATCATTGAAAAATCAAGAGTTGCAGAAAAAACATCTGTTTCTGCTTTATCGACTATGCCAAAGCCTTTGACTGTGTGGATCACAATAAACTGTGGAAAATTATGAAAGAATCCTGACCTGACCTGCCTCTTGAGAAATCTGTATGCAGGTCAGGAAGAAATAGTTAGAATTGGACATGGAACAACAGACTGGTTCCAAATAAGAAAAGAAGTACGTCAAGGCTGTATATTGCCACTGTGCTTATTTAACTTCTGTGCAGAGTACATCATGAGAAACACTGGGCTGGATGAGGCACAAGCTGGAATCAAGATTGCCGGGAGAAATATCAATAACCTCAGATATGCAGATGACACCACCCTTATGGCAGAAAGTGAAGAACTAAAGAGCCTCTTGATGAAAGTGAAAGAGGAGAGTGAAAAAGTTGGCTTAAAGCTCAACATTCAGAAAACTAAAATCATGGTATCCGGTCCCATCACTTCATGGCAGATAGATGGGGAAACAGTGGAAAGAGTGGCAGACTTTATTTTTCTGGGCTCCAAAATCACTGCAGATTGTGACTACAGATATGAAATTAAAAGACACTTGGAAGGAAAGTTATGACCAACCTAGACAGCATGTTAAAATAGAGACATTACTTTGCCAACAAAGGTCTATCTAGTCAAGGCTATGGTTTTTCCAGTAGTCATGTATGGATGTGAGAGTTGGACTATAAAGAAAGCTGAGTGCTGAAGAATTGATGCTTTTGAACTGTGGTGTTGGAAAAGACTCTTGAGAGTCCCTTGGACTGCAAGGAGATCCAATCAGTCCATCCTAAAGGAGATCAGTCCTGAGTGTTCTTTGGAAGGACTGACGTTGAAGCTGAAATTCTTATACTTTGGCCACCTAATACGAACTGACTCATTTGAAAATACTCTGATGCTGGGAAAGATTGAGGGTAGGAGGAGAAGGGGATGACAGAGGATGAGATGGTTGGATGGCATCACAGACTCAATGGACATGAGTTTGAGTAAACTCTGGGAGATGGTGAAGGACAGGGAGGCCTGGTGTGCTGCAGTCTATGGGGTTGTAAAGAGTCAGACATGACTGAGCCTCTGAACTGAACTGATGCCTCTGAACATGTCCTATTACCCATGCATGGATAACCCTTCAGCAGAATCCCCCATTCCAATACTCCCAATATATTTAAAGTAGTTTTCAAATTCTGCCTTAGATTTTCTGTTGTCTAGTCACTAAGTTGTGACAGTCTTTGCCACCCTATGGACTGTAGCCCACCAGGCTCCTCTGTCCATGAGATTTCCCAGGCAAGAATACTGGAGTGGGTTCCCTTTCCCATATCCAGGGGAATCTTCCCAACCCAGGGATGAAACCCATGTCTCCTGTATTCACAACCAGATTCTTTACCACTGAGCCACCAGCAAAGCCTAGATATGTGCTTCCAGATGAAGGCATTTGCATCTGTTGACAGCTTTCCCTCTTCTGGGCTACTTCTACACTTTGTTCATACTTGTATTAGTGTATTTATCCTGACTTGTAATGGATTTGTTTCTTATCTGTCCCCTTTTTGATATTCAGTATGACAGGGCTCATGCCTTCTCTGCATTTCTTCCACAAATACTTAGTGAACATTTGCTTTTGCCAGGCACTGCTCTAGACCTAGAGGGATATAGCAGTGAACAAAGCAGGCAAAAATGCCTGTCCTTCTGTAGTTTCCCTGTCTTATTTCTCCCTGTATCCCTAGAAGCTAACACAAGGACAAGCTTTTCTTATTCTAGGAAAAAAAAAAACACTTGTTGGATTGAAGTAAAAAAAAATTTTTTTTGTCTAAATTTGAAACTCCCTTATCTTTCTTTCCCTTTTTGCCAACACTTTACATGTAATATTGTATACATATATACATAGCATATTATACATACATTAATATTTAATTATGTTCAATCATAATATTCCATCCTTATTTCTTCCTTTCCTAAATTTCTATACCTTTGTCTCTATCAGTGGTGTCTATCAAACACCACTGTATATGAAACAGCTTCTGAAAATGCTGTGATGTGTTGGTTGCCTCGTTTAGATGTAGCACACTGAAATAAGTGCTCTTTCATTCCATCAATCAATCAGTCAGTCTTTACTGAGCACCTGGGATTATGAGGAACTGTGAAAGACACAGTATAAAACTTCAAATAAGACAAATATACTTCTGCCTTCTTGGAGCTTACAGTCTCTTGGTGAAGACAAGCAGTAAACAAGTAAATAAAAATATTGCAACATATGATAACTAATATAGAGGCAATGAACGCAGTGGTTGATAGTGATAGGATGAGTGACCACCTAAAGTAGAATGGTTTAAGGAAGGCATTTCTGAAGAGGTGACATTTAGGTAGAAGCGCATAGGATGAGCAGTAGCCAACCATGTAAAAAATTGGGAGACCAAGTGTTAAGGGAAAAAGCGACAGCATGTGCCAGGTTCCTGAGATGGCAAAGAATACCTGAAGAGAAGGTTGTATAGCTGGAGTAAAGAGAATGAAGTGAAGTAAAATAGGCAGAAAGTAATTAAATTAGAGAAGTAGCAGTGGGGCAGAATAATGCAGTGTCTTACATAATACCATGTTAAGGCATTTAAAGTACTGATATATCCAGAAGAATACAGGAGTCCCTGAAAGATTCTAAGCTGGACAATGACATGAGCAGATTAATGCCTTGAAACTATCTCTGGAAGCTGTAGAGGGAATGGAGTTGGGTGTAAGTGAAGATTCATTGACAGCTGGTGGGGGCTGCTGCAATGATCTAGGAGAAAGATGGTAGTGACTTCAGCTATTGTGATTCCGGGGGTGATAAAGAGAAATGTCAGATTTGGGACATCTTCTGGAAATCCCATCAATTAGACTTTGTTGGATTTATTGTGGCTGTGGGAAGAAAGAGTCAGTGGTGATGCCTAGGCAATAGCTGGCTGGCTGGGGATGCCATGTATTGAGATAGGGACAACATGGAATGTGGGAGACAAGTTGGATGGATGTGAAATGCATTTTAATGATGATAATCGTGGTGGTGGTGGTGGTAATCTTACCATAGTTTGAGGGAAGATAAAAACAAAAATCTAGCAACTGTTAGTGATCTTCTTTAGCTTGTTGGAGAAGGTCTAACATATTTCACACATTTCAACTCTGCAAGCCATCTTAATACTTGACATGTCTTTTTTTCCCATGCAGTCCACCTCCTTGAAGTGGACTATTACATTTTCTCTAAATGCACTGTTAAGAATTGATTTCTTTCAAAATCAAGGAAGCTCTGACAATATTCAAATCTTAAAGGATAGAAAGGGTAATTCTCAAATGGTAACTTTCCGTTTGTCATCAGATTATGCCAATGTTCTATCTTTCTCCAACTAGGTAACATGACCCAGGTAATATATTCCTAGATCAGTATCTATCAAACTAATGTCCAAGGATCTCCTACATGAAAATCACCTGGGAATGGTGGTTCAAAATGGGGATCCTTATCTAGCAAACAAATTAGAATCTTTGGGGAAAGAGCCCAGGAATCTCAGTTGTGTCATTTGTATTATGAGCTGATGTATGAAAAGAATTGTTCTAGAGGAGATATTCTTAAACTTTTTGATTTTTTTGATCCCTTTGGGTGATCTGGTGAAACTGATGGATCCCTTCTCAGAAAACTTTTAATACATAGTTCAAATAAAATATAAAGGAAACCAACTATATTGAAATAGTTATCAAAATATTTGTAAAACAATTTATATAGTAATTTACTGGCTTTTATTAGCATATTAATGAGATCTAGCAGTGAGTATTATATTACCATAATTTGAGGTAGTAGATGAATGTAAATGCTTTGGGACATCTGCCACAATTATGTGATCTAAAATTATCTGTGATGTCTATTAATGACAAAGGTTCAGCTAATACCACTATGGTTTGTTGCCTAGATTCATAATAGAAGGAAATGCTAAATTTCTAACAGAAGTCAGTGAAAATAATGGTACAATGTTTTTTGCATACAAGTTCACAGACACTGGTCTTAGAGTTCCTGACTTGAGTGTTCTGATCAAATAATGCACAGCCTAGTGAGGATGTGGTGACCAGAGGAGCAAAACTGAAGGAGCCACAGTATTTCCTATCATTAATATAAGTAATTAGAAGAGGATTCGAAGACCACAACATTCATCCCTGCATTGCTGCTGCTGCTAAGTCGCTCATTCGTGTCCGACTCTTAGCGACCCCATGGACTGCAGCCTACCAGGCTCCTCCGTCCATGGGATTTTCCAGGCAAGAGTACTGGAGTGGGTTGCCATTGCCTTCTCCCATCCCTGCATTGGCTGGCTTTTAATTGGTTTGGCTGTAATGCCCCTGAGTGTACCTGGCTAGGTTTGTCTGCACACCCTTTTGTTTGTCCCCTCTTGCATCAAGCTTTTTCAGAGAGTGGCTGTGGAGAATACATTAGATTATTACTATTTTGTGTCTCTAAAGGAAGAACATTTTCAAGATGGAGAGAGACATTGTAGGATGAGGGGCTAGCATGGGCAGTAATGATGGTCAGAAAAGAGGCTGAAAAAAAAAAAGAAAAAAAAGAAAAGAGGCTGAGATTTAAAAACAGTAAGAATTCAAAGTAGCTTAGGCTGAGAGTATATGAATAGAGAGACAGAAGCTGAAGCTGAAGAGATGGATTGACCGAAGTCCATAGAAGGACTTTCAAATGCCTGTATGAGCTTGAATTTCATGATGGAATTAGCAGGTATTTAGACAGAACTCTGAGTTTCCCTGGCTGGCTCAGTGGTAAAGAATCTGCCTGCAGGGCAGGGGATGCAGATTTGATCCCTGAGGTTGGGGGGAAGATTCTCTGGAGGAGGGCATAGCAACCCACTGGAGTATGCTTGCCTGGAGAATCCCATGGACAAAGTGGCCTGACAGGCTACAGTCCATAGGGTCAAAAGAGTCGCACACAACTGAAGCGACTGAGCACGCATGCAGGAGGAACTTTATAATGAAAAGAAATGTGGTAAAATTGTTTGTTGGGAAAATACGGTTGACCCTCGAACAACACGGTGTGAACTGCCAGGTGGCCACTTGTATTCAGATTTTTTCGGTAGTAAATACAGTGCGGCAGGATCTCTGATTGGTTGAATCTGTGGATGTGGAACCATGGATAGAGAGGGCTGACTATGGGACTCGAGTGTCCTGGGATTTCGGAGTCCCTGGTGGGTCTTGGAACCAACCCCTTGAGGATGCCGAGGGCTACTGTAAAACTGCAGGCAGAATTAAGGATGAATTGGAGGAAGGCGGACCATTTCTGAGGTTTTGATAAAAGCCCAGTTGAGAAAAATACGATTCTCTGTGGTTAGGCAATGATCATGGGAAAGAGAAGACGGAACAGATTTGAGAGATTCCTTGTGCTGTGAAGAAGAGGAGTTTGGGGAGACTTTGAAGGGTCTAGCTTCAGAGAGGCTGTAAATGGAAACACCAGTAACAGAGGTACCAATCATTAGAGGAACAGCAGGTCTGGGGAGGAAGGTTTTTATTTCTGTTTTGGATAGCCTGAGTTTTAAATGCTTATTGAACATCCAGTGGGAGATGAAAGAAGTTTGTATTTTTACCATTATTCATAGTAATCCTTTAGGTAAATTTTGTGAAACATTTTTTCTGTTTAGAAATGAACAGATTGTCTTTACAGAAATTATGGGACAGTTAGGTTTCAGAAATATTTAGGATTAGGCATTATATTGTTTTTTCAGTGTTTTAATGAAATGTCAACCAGTGGCTGTGCTTCTGTCTCCAAGGAGTTGTTCAGTTAGTTATTCAGAACAAAAAGATGCTTCTATAGCTATGGTAATGGATTCTGGTTATAGAGAATATCAGTAGGCTTGTGTCCCTGCACCAAAGGCTTAAACATTTTTTGTGTTCTCTACTTGCTCACCTATCATGACTACTGGAAGACAGAAGGCTATGGTTGGGTAGGAGCAGCGAACAGCAGAAGTGGTGTGCAGTCAGCCCCCTACCTTTTAAGTGCAGTTTAATAAAATTTGACACACATGGAAGTTGTGTGTTCGCCAACCAACTTAACATGTGGAACATTTTCATCACCCCCAAAAGTTCCTTTATGCCTCTCTATAGGCAATTTCTCTGTTGTCTCACAGCCCAGTGACAACCAGTGATAAGTCTGTTTTGTTTCTACAGTTTTGACTTTTCTATAATGTTGTCATATAAATATAGCATGTAGATCACGTGTCTAGCTTATTTTGCTTATCCATTTACTTCAGTGCTTTTGGGTTTCATCCATGTTGTTGCTGGTATTAGTTCATTGCTAGCTGTTGCTGAGAAGTATTCCATTGTATGAATATATCACAGCATTTTTATCTGTTCTGCTTTTGATGGAATTCTGCAGCTTGTTTTCATAATAACTCTGTGGCTTACACATGAGTCTCAGCAACTGGTATGGACAGAAAAGGAACTTGCTAGTTGTGGCCATCTCCATATTCATTGCCTCTTTTAGGTTTGAGGATCTGAATAAGAGGAGAGTTTTCTGTGAAAGTTGGATGTTGAAGTGCAGGATTGACTGGTAACAGAACTGTGAGGGAAGTGATGCTTCCCTTTGGTATTGTTTTCTCCTCTGCCTAACTACTTCAAGTCTCTCCACCTGGTGCTTTTGTACTAAGTCCTCATTGGATCATAGACCCCACTTCAGCATCTTGCCTAGACTTGTGCTCTCTGGTAGGCATTGTTCCTTTGATCTTTCTCCTTCCATGATAAAATCCTATATTTGGTAAACTACTCTATGCACATATTTATGGTTACATGTTATGGTTTAAAATGTGCTTTCACTTCCAAAAACAATTGCATTTTAATTAGCCTCTAATTAAAATAAATAAATTTAAATTAAAAGAAAGAGGCGTCTTAGAAATCAAATTTTTTTACTTAAAGGAGTTACATTAAATTGGTAAAGGCTTTAGGTATCATTGTACTTGAGGCTTTCCTAACAATTTTTTGCATGAACATTTGGATTTATTTCAACAGTAAGTTTAAAACTTTTGCTTTTGACAAAATTTCTACAGTAATTACATGAGGGATAGAAAATAATATTAATAGCATACACATGTGAAGGGCATTCAGCAAATACAGAAAAAATATTCATTTATAAAGGCTGAAGGAATAGAGTAGAAGTAGATGTATCAGGCAGAATTCATTTGTAGATGGTTTAATGGAGGCAAGCAGAGGAGTTATGTTTGAAGATGGTGATAGAAATGGAGTGGAATGGGATGATGAGATTTTGTACATTTTAGTTGAATTGATTTTGAGAGAAGGGACCATGCCTTTAAGGTAATATCCTCTGTGGAGCCTGGAAGACTGATTTATACAAGTGTGTAGCATTGGTTAGTTTAAATGAATGAGCATGCAGGAGAATTGATTTAGAAAAGAAACATTCTATGTGTTTATTTTTACCTTGAAGAGTCCCCTAAACCCAAATAGAGTTTTAAAAAATTTCATTGGATTTAGTATAATCATTTAAAGAGGGTGGTTGAGATACCCAATGAATTGGGCAAAAATGAAAGCCCATTTATTCCTCAATGAATTCCCTATTGAGGGTAAGTTCTGTGACTCATAACAAGTAGTGCTGATGGGAGAGCCTGTAGGTTGATCATTCATCCCTGTGTGAGATGTGAGACTATTTTGTGTGTTTTGTTCAGCATTTTAAATGTTGACAAGTCTCAGGTGTACATTAATAGAAATGCTGTGATCAGAAGTCCATTAGAACAGCATCTGGGAAAGGAAACTCATGTTAAAAAATCAGTGAGAGAGAGAGAAAAGTGCAAATGAATCCCTTTCAGTGACATGCAACACAAGTTGGTTGGGAGCAAAGGGAGGAACAAGATGATAGAGATCCTCATTAAAATTAAAAACACCAGAAAAGTGGAGAATAGCATAAACGGCAATGCAGCATAAATCATGATCTATAGGACTAACAAAAAGACAAAAGAATAAATGTTGGCTAGTTCTTGCTTTATGTAGAGAACAGTAATCTGTTTGCTAAAGCAGATTTATTTTGTTTTGTTTTTGTTTCTTTTTAAAATTTATTTTAATTGGAGGATAATTGCATTACAGTATTGTGATGGTTTTTGCCATACATCTATATGAATCAGCCATAGGTATACGTGTGTCACCTACATCCTGAACCCCTCTCACACCTCCTTCCCCAGCCTATCCCTGTAGGTTGTCTCAGAGCACTGGCATTGGGTGCTCTGCATCATGTAACAAACTCCCACTGGCTATCTATTTTAAATATGGTAATGTATATGTTTCAATGCTATTCTCTGCTAGAGGTATTTTTGACATGAAACCTAACATTGGAAAACTACCATCAAGTCTGGACCTTGTTTTAATGAGTATCTTGTAGGTACAGCAATAGTACAGAATGAGAAGCTACAAAACTTTTCAGAGTATTAGTAAATCAAATATTCTGCCAGGAAAATAGAACAATGAAAGCACATTCACCTATTCACAAGTAGGAACATAGTAAAATTCTTTTTGATTACCAATTTTCCTTTAACTTAGGCTTTGGATAAGGTGTACAAACCAAGGGGGAGTTGTCTGTGTTACTATCCCAGAAAGATTATTAAAGATTCTTAAATAACTTTATTTTTTTTCTATTTTTTATTTTATTTTTTAACTTTACAATATTGTATTGGTTTTGCCATATATCAACATGAATCCACCACAGGTATACACGTGTTCCCCATCCTGAACCCTCCACCCTCCTCCCTCCCTGTACCATCCCATCCCTCTGGGTCATCCTTGCTGTATGTATAATACTGTATTAAATACCATGGAGAAGAAGATAAATAAAGATGAATATTGAAGAAAAATTCACAAATGTGCTGAGCTTTATCATGGAGAGGTTCAGTAGAGATGTTCAAGGGAGGATTTCGTCAGACCTGCAAATCAATGGAAAAAATATTCTGGAGGAGTTGTATATTTAGTGAAACTTGAAAGATGAGAAAAGTTGGCTAGTGAAAAAGTACTAGCAGTCTAGTCAGAAGGAAGAGATGTGTGGAATCCTGGAAATGACAGAAAATGTGACACATTCTAGGGACCTTATGTGTGGCTGAAGCACAGGAAATAATGTGGAGTTTAGCTGGATTTACTGAACAGTAAGGCAGCCAATACAGTGAGGGGCCTTGGAGACCATATTCAGGATATTAGCCCTGGTCAGATAGTAAAGAATCCGCCAGCAACGTGGGAGATCTTGGTTCAATCCCTGGATTGGGAAGATCCCCTGGAAAAGGGAACAGCTACCCATTCCAGTATTCTGACCTGGGGAATTCCATGAACAGAAGAGCCTGGCAGGCTAGGGTCCATGGGGTCTCAAACAGTCAGGCACAACTGAGTGACTTTCACTTTCAGCCTTTATTCTAAAGATAATGGGAATCCATGAAAGACTTTAAGAACAGAAAATGACTGATAGTAAGTGCATTAAAAGAGATAGTAAGAAATATGGTGAGGGTAATTAAGAAATTAGTTTAGTGTCCATGATTTGCTATTAGGTTGTGCTTACCAGAATGTGGAAAGGAATAATCCATTTGTATGCCATGAAAGTTTAGAAACAAGCTCATGATTGTCAGTCAAGTACCTGAAGAGATTCTGGCTGTGTTCCACTTTAATAAGCATATATATATTAAGGGTGTTTGTTTTCTTTTAGAATGAGTTTTAGCCAATCAAATGGAAGAAATGCAGGAAGAAAGGAAACAGAGAAAAGGAAGTGATATATGACCCATTAGCAAGATATACTGTGAACAGTACTCAGTATTTCTGCCATACAGTGTCACTCAGAAGATAAGTACTTGGTTATGTTGTTTTTAATTTGTCTCACTGCTGTAACTGCCTTATGGAATTCCTTACATTAGTCATGCCTTAGTTCTTCTATTATAAAGACTCTCTGGCGTAGAGCCAAATATTATGCAGGCTCACCTAATGAAATGATGCCATTTAGAATATCTTGAGCTCCTGAGATGTATCTCATTCAAGAAGTCTTGATTAAATTTGTCGTCTTCTGCTTATCTATTGGATCATAGAAAAAGCAAAGGAATTCGAGAAAAACATCTACTTCTGCTTCATTGACTATGCTAAAGCCTGTGACTGTGTGGATCACAACAAACTCTGAAAAATTTCTTAAAGAGATGAGAATACCAGACCATCTTACCTGTCTCCTGAGAAACCTGTATGCAGGTCAAGAAGCAACAGTTACAACCGGACATGGAAGAACAGATTGGTTCAAAATTTGGAAAGGAGTACGTCAAGGCTGTATATTGTCACCCTGCTTATATAACTTCTATGCTGAGTACATCATAAGAAATGCTGGACTGGATGAAGCACAAGCTGGAATCAGGATTGCCAGGAGAATATCAACAACTTGAGATATGCAGATGATAGATACCACTCTAATGGCAGAAAGTGAAGAGAAAGCAAAGAACCTCTTGATGAAAGTGAAAGAGGAGAGTGAAAAAGCTGGCTTAAAACTCAGCATTCAAAAAACAAAGATTATGACATCTGGTCCCATCACTTCATGGCAAATAGATGGAGGAAAAGTGGAAGCAGTGACAAATTTTATTTTCTTGGGCTCCAAAATCACTGCAGTCCATGATGGCAGCCATGAAATTAAAAGATGCTTGCTCCTTGAAGGAAAAGCTTTGACAAACCTACACAGCATATTAAAAAGCAGAGACGTGACTTTGCCAACAAAGGTCCGTATAGTCAAAGCTATGGTTTTTCCAGTAGTCATTTATGGATGTGAGTTGGACCATGAAGAAGGCTGAGTGCCAAAGAATTGATGCTTTTGAACTGTGGTATTGGACAAGACTCTTGAGAGTCCCTTGAACAGCAAGGAGATCAAACCAGTCAGTCCTAAAGGAAATCAGTCCTGAATATTCATTGGAAAGACTGATGCTGAAGCTCCAATACTTTGGCCACCTGATGCAAAGAGCCAACTCACTGGAAAAGATACTGATGCTGTGGAAGATTGAAGGCAAAAGGAGAAGAGGGCAGGAGAGGATGAGATGGTTAGATTGCATCACTGACTCAATGGACATGAGTTTGAGCAAACTGCAGGAGATAGTGAAGGACAGGAATGCCTGGCTTGCTACAGTCCATGGGGTCACAAAGAGTCAGACATGATTTAGTGATTGAACAACAACTTCTGCTTATTTGCACCTCAGTTTCTAAGAAAACATATTTTGAAGAAATTCCTTTAATAAGGACTCAGTAGTATAAGCCGGAGAAGGAGATGGCACCCCACTCCAGTACTCTTGCCTAGAAAATCCCATGGATGGAGGAGCCTGGTAGGCTGCAGTCCGTGGGGTCGCTAAGAGTTGGACACAACTGAGTGACTTCACTTTCACTTTTCACTTTCATGCATTGGAGACGGAAATGGCAACCCACTCCAGTGTTCTTGCCTGGAGAATCCCACGGATGGGGGAGCCTGGTGGGCTGCCATCTATGGGGTCGCACAGAGTCGGACACAACTGAGCAACTTCACTTTTCACTTTCATGCATTGGAGAAAGAAATGGCAACCACTCCAGTGTTCTTGCCTGGAGAATCACAGGGACGGGGGAGCCTCGTGGGCTGCCGTCTGTGGGGTCGCACAGAGTCGGACACGACTGAAGCGACTTAGCAGCAGCAGCAGCAGCAGCAGCAGCAGTAGCAGTATAAGCAGATTGCCTCATAATATTCACTCTTCTCTTGTTGCCAATATTGAGTATGTGTCTTTGATGATTCTTTTCTGGAAGCTGTATTGACTTTCTTCTCCCTCCTGGTTTTGGTGTAACATTTTTGCAGAATGGTAGAGGGTACTGTAAATATATTGTGATTTAAGATGTGAACAGAAATAAAAGTGTTTGCTTCAACTTTGCCTCATACTCTGGTGCAGTTGACCAGATTTGGTTGTAAGATACTGTAAGTAATGTAGTAAACCCTGTCAGCTTCCTGGCTCTTCTGAAAGCTACAGTAACTAATGCTATTTTGCCCTTAGGGTCACTAACATATGACTTTTGTGTATAGAAATGATGCTAAAAAAAAAAAGAAAAGAAAAAAAAAAAAGAAATGATGCTAAACCATCAGTATCATGTGGCTCTGAATTTTTTTCCCTGGTAGATGGGCTTGCATTTGAGCTTTTCTCTCACCTTACTTCCCTGAAAACCATCACAATGCTTTTGAGGGACAGTGGTCAAGTGAGGCTTTTGGTCTATGGTTATGCTACTGAGCCAGTCTCGCTAGCCTACATGGGATCTAACTGCAGTTCTGATATCAGTGCTGTGCTCAATTTGTCTGAGGTTGCTAGCAGTATCAGTGAATCTCAATGGCAGAACTCACAAAAATGTGCCTTACCTATTTAGTCACTGCACAGAAATATAGCTGAATAATATGTCAGATGTCCCCTTTTGAGATGAGAACATAAATTTTAATGGCCTATTTTTTGTATCTCTTAAGGAAACAAGATCCTGGACTTATGCATTCTATTTTCACCCATGCTCTCTCATTGTTTTCCTTAATGGTAGCTTCTAGGTCAAATACTGATCACAAAATTGTCACAACTTGCAGTTTGACTGAGACTTGAAAGCGTTTTTTGTGTTTTGTCTTTCTTTGTCTAGAAACTTGCCTTTACATTGCAATGTTCCTGTATTTAATAACCATGGCTTGTGATAATCTATCAATGATATTTTGTACTTTTATAGGTTAAAGTGAAAAGCAGTTATTTGAACTCTAGACATTTGGCATCGTGGTCTGTCATCCAGGACATTTGCCCAGGCTGCTAGGTGGAAGTCCTTCCAGTCTAAATATTCACTGGTTCCAATGGACAGATTTCATCTGGAGTAGCCCAAGACATATAATATAGAGTTAAAGATAGTATTATGCTGGAACTACTTGGTCTGGCTAGTAAGAGCTGATTGTGTACATTTCTTCCTAACACTATGTTGAATAACATAATGTTGGTAGGTTGAAATCAGCCACAGTGGGAATATTTACCCACAAGAATAGGAAACAGATTCCCTTCCACTTGGAGAGCTAGTTATGAAACATTTACCCATATACCATTGGCTGGGGCCATTATCTTATCCATTGAGGCCTATCCCAGAATAGATTTGACAAGCTCCATTCTAGTCCTGGGATTTGTACTGACCCAGACTAGCATGGACAGAGGAGCCTGGTAGGCTGCAGTCCATGGGGTCGTGAAGAGTCAGACACAACTGAGTGACTTCAGTTTCACTTTTCACTTTCATTCACTGGAGAAGAAAATGGCAACCCACCCCAGTATTCTCGCCTGGAGAATCCCAGGGACAGCGGAGCCTGGTGGGCTGCCATCTATGGGGTCGCACAGAGTCGGACACGACTGAAGTGACTCAGCAGCAGCAGCAGACTAGCCAGGATCCTTTAGGGGGCAGTCTTGAGTATTTATCTCACACAGGCACTTGAGGAAAAGGCAGTTCAGATGCATGCTTTTGAAACTAGGTGAGAAGTAGCTAGGTCTTTTGAAGGATGAAGGGCCAGGATAGAGCTGAATTACCATTCACTTTGTTGCATTCACAGTATTGTTGTCTAACAGACTGATTCCAGGTGCTAGCCATTTACTGTAAATAAGAAATGTGGAATCTTTTGTTGCTGGAACAATTTACCAAACAAGTACCTTCCTGTCCATTCATGGCAAAGGAAGAAGGGAAACAAAAGAAGTCCTCAACTGGAGGACTATAAGTGGTTCAGCTCTCTGGCAGGCACTGATGTATTGCATGTGTATCTATGCCATCCCTGCAGCAGATTCTCTTGGTTTAATGATTGTCAGAACACTGCGTAAATAGCTGGTGATATTGAAGATGGCAATTTCCATAAACTGCGTTTTTTTCTTTTTCTTTTCTACACAAAAGGACTTCCTGTGTTTTTTTTCTTCCAGAAAAATGTCTCAGACACCTGGGTTTTAGTACTTTCATTTTTAGAATGAAAATTCATTCTACTTGGCAGTTAATAATTTTGACTTTCAGAACATTTTTAGAAAATGTATTTACAACACATATAATAAACATAGACACAATTATATTACAAAACATTAAAAAATGAAATACATGAATGGAAAGTAAGACAAAAGACATGAAAAAAGATATTGATAGAAAAAAGGAAATATAGTAAATATGTGAAAAGATGCTCTATGTCACTTATAATTGAAAATGTAAATAAACGAAAAAATGTCAATGTGGGTTGAGAGTATGAGGTTAAAAAAAACTCTCATATCCTATTGGTGGAAGTATAAATTGTTATTAGATTTATTGTAGAATATTTGGTAATATTTTTTTAAAATATAAAATCCATTTAGCTTTTGATCCAACATTCCTAGTATTTATCTTACAGATATATGTGCATGTGAACATAGTACACCCATATGCACGTGTGCACGCATACATATATACAAATGTTCATGGACACATACAGACATCATGTAGTTGGCAGCTGTTACCTCTGTTGCTTGTGGAAAGGTGATATAAGAAAGGAAATAATGCTCTTCACCATATATACTTCTGTACCATTTGAATACTTGATAATAAGTATATATTAATTTGTATCTAAACTATACTGGAACATAGTTTTGTTTTTATACTGTTCTAGAAGCTTGTGCACCTTTACCAACTATTTGAACTTATCCCTTTCTTACTCTTTTCAGTGTCTACACAGTATTCTACCTTGTAGGATAGCCATTCTTTATTCATCCATCCTTCTATTTTCCCCTCCTTCCTTCCATTCATCAGTCCATCTGTCTACATGGTCATCTATTAACCTACCTATCTCTACCATGTTATTTTTTGTTTGCTTATTTAAACCATTTCCTTCCCAAATTATAGAAACAATACTTGCCCTTGGCCAAAACAACAAACAAACAAACATAAAAATAACTAAAAAAGAAAAAAAACTAAAAATGATATAGAGAAGAGTATAAAAGAAAAAAGAAACAATTACCCAGCTTAGTCTCATTTCCCAGAGGCAACTGCTGTTAACAGTTTATGTTCTTATGATTACTTTTATATCATTAAATAAGATGCTTATGATTAGTATAATATTTATATCAATATTATATCATAGTAAGAATAATATAATAATAACATGCTTATCCCTTCATTGTCTCATTTCTTATCCTATGCTCCTTTCTTATCTTACTTTTTTTGGTCTTTTTATGCCAGGTTCAGAAGAAATCCATGTGAGGTATATAACCCCTGGGTTATTAATAATTCCAGACATCTGACCGAAATGTATAGATAGAACACATAATTAGACTGTACTCAGTCTTGAATAGCATGGGCAGAACAAGAAAGGAAAATAAATATAGTTGAGCATGCATGTGTGCTCGGTTGTGTCCAACACTTTGTGACTCACCGATTGTAGCCCTCCAGGCTCCTCTGTCTGTGGGATTCTCCAGGCAAGAATCCTGGAGTGGATTGCCATTTCCTCCTCCAGGGAATCTCCCCCACCCGGGGATCAAACCCTTGTCTCCTGCAGCTGCTGCATTGGCAGCTGGATTTTTTACCATTGAGCCATATGGGACACTCCTATACAGTTAGAACAGGGTGAACCGACTGGGAAATGTGGGCCCATTCTTGTGACAGCCCCTTACTTAGAACCTAAGAAGGCTAGGTTGTGCTTTGATGTTTTAGCTGTGGCTGAAATTTTCACGTAGAGTTCCTGGGTCTCTTACTGGCATGATAAAGTTGAAAGAACATGACTTTGGAGTCCAAAAGACTTGATTTTGAATATCAGCTCCACCATTTTCTAGTTATGTCATTTTGGGACAAATTGATTAATCTCTTTGTGTCCTAATGTTCTTCATTTGTAAGGTGACAATACTATTTTACTTCATACTACCCTTAGAAGAATTAGATGATGATGTCAGTAGCAGTTAAAACTTACTGATTGCTCATTATATGCCAAATGTGATTATATTTATGAAGTCCTTTGCATGATAGCACCTACTAGAGAAAGGTACTCTTATCTCATTTACAGATGAAAAAATGGATATAAACAGATTAAGTAACATGTCTGAAGGCTATAGCACCAATTGATAGAGCCAGGATTCATCCTGAGGCAGTCTGACTGCAGACTGCACATTTATTCCATAATACAGTTATACTGTAAAGTGCCTAGTATGGTATATGGCACCTAGTATTGTTCAGTGTATATTTGCTTATTTCTTTTCCCTATCAGATTTACTGGTAGATTTTACTCTTTCAACCCAAAGGAGCCTGTGTGACAAAGTCATTCTCCTCTTTCTGTTTTTTTCGGAGAAGCAGGATGACTTAGTAGACATGAATTTGAGCAAAGTCTGGAGTACAGGGGAGCCTGGTGAGCTGCAGTCCATGGGGTCGAAAGAATTGGACATGACTTAGTGACTGAATAACAACAACAAAGGCATTAAATGTTTGATTTATACTCTGAATTGCTATACAAGTGTTTAGTATTATTGTTTAAGGCATTAACAATACCTTGATTCAGTGTGAGCTACTATACTTCTTAAAGATGTGAGCTATAGCTTATCACTTCCTCCTTGCAACATTCAGAGTCAAGTATGTAGGACACTTGACAACATTTCTATATAGTCATCTGTCTCCCATAGTATGCAGAGGAACATGTGCAAGTTGAGCCAGAAAAATAGATCCAGAAAAATAGATCCAAAAAAAATAGATCCAGAGTTTCCCAAAGCAGACAGACAAGTCAAGTTCAAGTTAAAACTCTGTTTTGCATAAGAAGTACCTGTGTAGTTTTGCAATAAAATCATGGTCACTGGAAAAGAAGAAAGAAAAAACAGTGAGGCAAGGAAACGATGGTGGGCATTAGTGAGAATTTATGTAGAACTCAGATGAGGGAGAGAATGTGAACTTGTGCAAAGGGCTGTTATCAGTTATGTGAGATATGTCACCTCATCATAATACTTCTGATAAATACTGTTTTCTCTTTCTTCACTGTTCTCACTCTAGTATGGATCACTATCATCTCTCATCTCAACCATTACAATAGTTTCCTAACTGGCCTCCACAAATTCAGCCTTTTTTTGCCTCCAATCAGAAGAGTAGCTAGGATCTAAACACTGGGGAAAATGAGTCTGTGGTTTCTGGGAGATTAAGCAAGTACAAATGTGCTACCTTTTGACTACTTTGTAGTATGTGCTTCTACAATTTTTGCATGTTTTAAGCTCTTCTTAAAATAAGCCAAAGAATGTTCAATCTACTGCACAATTGCACTCCTCTCACACACTAGCAAAGCAATACTCAAAATTCTCCAAGCAAGGTTTCAACAGTATGTGAACCGAGAACTTCCAGATGTTCAAGCTGGATTTAGAAAAGCCAAAGGAACCAGAGATCAAATTGCCAACACCTGTTAGATCATAGAAAAAGCAAGAGAGTTCCAGAGAAACATTTACTTCTGCTTTTTTGATTACGCCATAGCCTTTGACTGTGTGAATCACAACAAACTGTAGAAAATTCTTCAAGAGATCGGAATACCAGACCACCTGACCTGCCTCCTCAGAAATCTGTGTGCTGGACAAAAAGCAACAGTTATAACTGGACATGGAATGATGGACTGGTTCCAAATTGGGAAAGGCATGCATCAAGGCTGTGTATTGTCACCCTGCTTATTTAACTTCTATGCAGAGTACCTTATGTGAAATGCCAGGCTGGATGAAGCACAAGCTGGAATCGAGATTGCTGGGAGAAATATCAATAACCTCAGATATGCAGATGACACCACCCTTATGGCAGAAAGCAAAGAGAACTAAAGAGCCTCTTGATGAAAGTGAAAGAGGAGAGTGAAAAAGTTGGCTTAAAACTCAACATTCAAAAAACTAAGATCATGGCATCTGGTCCCACCACTTCATGGCAATTAGATGGGGAAAAAATGGAAACAGGGACAGACTTTATTTTCTTGGGCTCCAAAACCACAGCAGATGGAGACTACAGCCATGAAATTAAAAGACGCTTGCTCCTTGGAAGAAAAGCTATGACCAACCTAGACAGCATATTTAAAAGCAGAGACATTATTTTGCCGACAAAGGTTCATATAGTCAAAGCTATGTTTTCCAGTAGTTATGTATGGTTGTGACAGTTGGACTATAAAGAAAGCTGAGCACTGAAGAATTGATGCTTTTGAACTGTAGTGTTGGAGAAGGCTCTTGAGAGTCCCTTGGACTGCAAGGAGATCCAATCAGTCCATCCTAAAGGATATCAGTCCTGAATATTCATTGGAAGAACTGATGCTAAAGCAGAAGTTCCAATACTTTGGCCACCTGATGTGAAGAACTGACTTATTTGAAAAGACCCTGATGCTGGCAAAGATTGAAGGCAGGAGGAGAAGGTGGACGAAAGAGGATGAGATGGTTGGATGGCATCACCGACTCAATGGACATTTGTTTGAGCAAGCTCTGGGAGTTGGTGATGGACAGGGCAGCCTGGCGTGCTGCAGTCCATGAGGTCACAAAGAGTCAGAGATGACTGAGCAACTAAACTGAACTTAAGCTCTTCTTTAAAGCTACTTTAGCAACATCATCACTCTTCTAATGGCCATCACGTCAACATACTACTTTGAATAACGGTACCATTTTGAGAATGCTACCCTCCTATCTCTGCTTCTGCTTTTAATCCATTATTAGCTCGGCAGCTAAGGTGATCTGTTCCAAAGCAGTAAGTCAAATGGTGTCACTTCTTGCTTAAAGCTTTGCTTCCCCCTATATTTAGGGACGATCCAAAGGCCTATCTTTGATACCTTGCCAGACCTGGCTTCTGCTTACTTCTACAACTTTTTCTCCTGCCACTCTTCAACATATATTCTTTGTTTCAGTTAGCATTGATCTATCTTTGGTTTCTGAATCAGACCATCCTAACAGCCCTTGTATATCTTATTCCCTCTAACTGGAACATTTCCTTCCACTTTGCCTAGTTTAAATCTTACCCATTCTTTAAATCTCAGATCTAGTGTCAGTTCTTCAGCCAAGATTTCTTTGCCCATCACATATCTGATTGGGTCTCTAAGGACATCATCTATCTCCTTCTCATGCTTGCTATAATTATATGAAAGACATGTTATTCTCAATAGAATGTCAGTTTCACAAGGACAAGAATCATGTCTTTCTCACAGTAAAGTATCCTTAATGCCTGCTAAGTACATGTTAATATCAGTATTTATCAAGTTAATTGAATTAAGGGATATTTAGATTGTGCTTGTATCATGTGTATGTATGGAGGTGGATTTTATGACCCATCTGGCATAATATACAGTACCTGACTTCAAAGTCAGAGGTTCAGATGATTTATTTCTGATTTTACCAATGTCTAAACACTCCTCTGGGCTTCCCTGGTGGCTCAGAGGTTAAAGCGTCTGCCTGGAATGTGGGAGACCTGGGTTTGATCCCAGTCGGGAAGATCCCCTGGAGAAGGAAATGGCAACCAACTCCAGTACTCTTGTCTGGAGAATCCCATGGAGGGAGGACCTGGTAGGCTGCCGTCCATGGGGTCGCACAGAGTTGGACACGACTGAGCGACTTCACTTCACTCACTTAAACACTCCTCTGGTAGGCCCAAAGGAATGTGAAATATAAGGTTGAAAATATTTGTAGGATTAATAGTTTTTTTGAAAAATAACTATGGATAGATACCAAGTAGTAATATGTGCTCAAACATTAATTCTCTTATTTTTGCATATTAAATTTGATTGTTTTATTAAAGTTTAGTTAAGGAATAGAGCAATTTGTTAGGGAGTTCACTGCAGATGGTGACTGCAGCCATGAAATTAAAAGACGCTTACTCCTTGGAAGGAAAGTTATGACCAAACTAGATAGCATATTCAAAAGCAGAGACATTACTTTACCAACAAAGGTCCGTCTAGTCAAGGCTATGGTTTTTCCAGTGGTCATGTATGGATGCAAGAGTTGGACTGTGAAGAAAGCTGAATGCCGATGCTTTTGAACTGTGGTGTTGGAGAAGACTCTTGAGAGTCCCTTGGACTGCAAGGAGATCCAACCAGTCCATTCTGAAGGAGATCAGCCCTGGGTGTTCTTTGGAAGGAATGATGCTAAAGCTGAAACTCCAGTACTTTGGCCACCTCATGCGAAGAGTTGACTCATTGGAAAAGACTCTGATGCTGGGAGGGATTGGGGGCAGGAGGAGAAGGGGACGACAGAGGATCAGATGGCTGGATGGCATCACTGACTTGATGGATGTGAGTTTGAGTAAACTCCAGTAGTTGGTGATGGACAGGGAGGCCTAGCGTGCTGTGATTCCTGGGGTCGCAAAGAGTCGGACACTACTGAGTGACTGAACTGAACTGAACTGATAGATAAGCGGGCTCAATAAAAATCCTGCCAACTTTTCCGTCTATAAAGTGAGTCTTTAGGTTATAATGGAGTTAAAAAAAAAAAAAAGTCCTCTTTTAATTGCAGATGAATTATTGGTTCCTGCCACTCCAGTGTTCTTGACTGGAGAATCCCAGGGACAGGGGAGCCTGGTGGGCTGCTGTCTATGGGGTCACACAGAGTCGGACATGACTGAAGCGACTTAGCAGCAGCAGCAGCCAGTTGGTTACTATTTAGGTAATGCAGTTTGCTAAGCTCATTTGGACCGGATTGTCTCTTACTGAATCTTTGATTGTTCCAATTGTGATATTTTGTAGATAACTCTGGAGACAACTCCTAGCACATAGAATAAGTTGCACAGTGGAATGCTAATTTTAATTTTACTGAGGAAAGTATTGTCTTGAATTAGTCTTTTAAAAACATGAATCCATGTTTCTCTTTTAACATCACATGATCAGAATGTCAGCAAAGGCCAGAAATACCTGTTTACTTTTACTTTTCTTTAGTGACTTTTCGAAGTATAAAGATTCTGGTAACTCATCTTTAAGACTACCCATTCCTATTGTGGAATAGAACTCCCAAAATAACACCACGTGTCAATGAGTGACCATCATAAGACTGAAGTAGTGAAGCATCTGTTGAGCTGATCCCATTTCAAGACACTTAAGGCACCTGAAACCCAAAGGATATGAAAAGGGAGCCTGAAGATGGAGGTTTAAATCATAAGGACTCCAGATTGCCCAACTTGCCTGGAATTTCTATAAGAGGTAACTCTACGAATGATGGATTTAGTGTGTAATCTAGGACTGTGATTTTGATGTGTAAACATAAGGTTGAAAAGAGAAATAAAAATCTGTCAACAGTAATTTTCTATTATGATATCAAATGACTGATTTAAGTTTCCTTGAGTTTTAATTTATATATCATACAATTCACAGTTTTTTTAAGGAATCTCCATACCATTTTTCATAGTGCTGTATCAACCTCAGCGAAATGGAAGAGGGTTTCCTTTTTTCCACATTCTCACCAGTATTTATTGTTTGTAGACATTTTGATGATGGCCATTCTGACTGTGTGAGGTGATATCTCATTGTACTTTTGATTTGCATTTCTCTAGTAATGAGCAATGTTGAGCATCTTTTCATGTGTTTGTTAGCCTTCTGTATGTCTTCTTTGGAGAAATGTATGTCTAGGTCTTCTTCCCACTTTTTGATTGGGTTGTTTGTTTTTCTGGTATTGAGTTGTATGAGCTGAGCTGCTTGCGTATTTTGGAAATTAATCCTTTATCAGTTGTTTCATTTCCCGCCTTTTTGGAGGTTGTCTTTTCACCTTGTTTATAGTTTCCTTTGCTGTGAAAAAACTTTTAAGTTTAATTAGGATCCACTTGTTTGTTTGTTTGTTTTTTAATTTCCATTACTCTAGGAGGTGGGTCATAGAGGATCTTGCTTTGATTAATGTCATTGAGTGTTCTGCCTATGTTTTACTCTAAGAGTTTTATGGTTTCTGGTCTTACATTTAGGTCTTTAATCCATTTTTATTTTATTTTTGTGCATGGTGTTAGGAAGTGTAATTTCATTCTTTTATACATAGCTGTCCAGTTTTCCCAGCACCACAAAAAGAGGCTATCTTTTTGTATGTTCTTGCCTTCTTTGTCAAAAATAATGTACCCATTGGTGTGTGGGTTTATTTCTGGGCTCTCTATCTTGTTCCATTGGTTATATTTCTGTTTTTGTACCAGTACCATACTGTCTTGATGACTGTAGCTTTGTAGTATAGTCTGAAATCAGGAAAGTTGATTCCTGCAGTTCCATTCTTCTTTCTCAAGACTGTTTTGGCTATTTGGGGTCTTTTGTGTTTCTATATGAACTGTGAAATTTTTTGTTCTAGTTCATTGAAAAATGCCATTGGTAGTTTGACAGGAATCACATTAAATCTGTAGATTGTATTTGGTGGTATAGCCATTTTTACAATATTGATTCTTCTAATCCAGGAATATGGAATATCTATCCATCTGTTTATGTCATCTTATATTTCTTTCATCAGTGTCTTATTATTTTCTGTATACAGTCATTTTGTCTCCTTAAGTAGGTTTATTCCTAGATATCTTATTTTTTTGTTGTTGCAGTTGTGAATGGTATTGATTCCTTAATTTCTACTTGACACACTTGAAAATCAATTGACCAAAAGCTTATATTCTGGGCTCTCAATTCTGTCCGTTGATCTGTTTGTTATCCTTATGCCAGTACTAAACTATCCTGATTATTGTAGTTTTGTAAGTTTTTTTTTTTTAATTGGAAAGTATGTTAGTATGTCGTCCAACCTTCTTCCTTTTTAACACTATTTTGGCTATTCTGGGTCCATTACATTTTCAGAGAAATTTTAGAATCAGCTTGTCAATTCCTGCAAGAAAGGAGCTGGGATCTTTCTAGGAATAGCATTAAGTCTGTATGTTGATTTAGGGAATATTCCCTACTTAAAAATATTGACTCGTCTGATTCATAAACCTGGAATGTTTTTCTCTTTTGACATTGAAATTTTTCACTATTTTTTTTGCAGTTTTCAGAATATGGGTTTTGTCCTTTTGGGATTAAATTTAGTTCTAAGACTTTTCTTATTTTTGGTGCTATTTAAATGGAATTATTTTCTTAATTCCCTTTAGTTTATTCATTGATAGTATATATAAATACTATTGGATTTTGTATATTCATCTTATACCTTGCAATTTTGCTGAACTAGTTAACTCTAGTGTTCATTATCTTAGTATTTTTATATAGAAAATAATATCATCTGCAAATAGAAATGGCTTAATTATTCCTTCCAATCTATATGCCTTTTATAATTTTTCTTGTATAAATTGCCTGTTTATAACCTCCAGTGCATCATTGAGTGAAAGTAGTGAGAGCAGACATCTTTGTCATGTTATTGATCTTACAGGGAAAGATTTTAGTATTTCACCATTACTTATGACGTTACTTCTAGATTTTCTTATGGAAGCCCTTTATCATATCGAGGAATTTCCCTTTTATCCCTAATTTTCTAAGTGTTTTTATCCTGAATGTGTTTACCAGCAAAAAGGAGATCAAAAAATAGAACATCAGTTGGAATGGGTTAATTTTTTGAAAGACTTTAAGAAACAATTGGGATGATCCTAGGGTGTAGTTGGGCATTTATAGGAAAGTTTTGGGATATATTGAAAAAGTATGAGAATACCAGGGATCTGGAGACAAGGTTTACAAATTAAGAATCATGATGATCACATTTTTTAATAAAAAGAGAGTACTGTGTATTTACTGAATTGATCTCTAGGAAACTAAATTAGAATAAATATTACCAAGTCTTTAACTTTTTCTGTTGGTTAATTTTCAGGGACAGTTATGTCTGGTGAACCAGTTGATACCTAGGAACCTAAAGAGGTTAAAACAAGGACATTTTAAAAGGGGAAAACATTAATGATTACTTCTGTAGGAAAAGTTGAGTAGCATTTTGTAATTGGAGGGTGTAAGGTGATGTCTGGGTTCATGCTTTGTGGTGGCAGTGGACAGGTGTTGTAGGACAGCAGAATAAATAGTTTTCAATTCTAGAAACTAGGAGAGAAAAGATGTCTAAGTGTAGCTCAAAGACTTGTACCTGTTAACCAGTGAAGAGAAATTATTAAGTCGTAATGCCTTGCCTCCATATAAATTATCTCTTCTCTGACAAAGACGTGTGTGCTTGTGCTATACCACTCTCCCCTATGACCTTGTCTACCTGGCACACTTATGTTCCTTTTCCAAGCGTCACTTTCTCTGGAAAATCTTCTCTGACTTCCTCAAGCAAAAGGAGTAACAAAAACAGTACCAATAACAATAATTAATATGTACTAATGGCTGATCCTGTGTCTGATAATGGGTTAGGCATTTTACATGTATTACATATAATGCAAACAACAACCTTATGAAGTAGGTACTAATTTTCAACCTTATGAAGTAGTTACTAAGTAGGTAAATGGAGGGCCACAGCCTATAGGTAACTCAACCAAAGTCAGATTAGTGAAACTGGGGCTCACAAGGCTGTACTGTCCTTCTTCAAAGTGCTTAATAAGCTAGATAATGTATGATATGCACCCTTCCATCATTCAGTAGAAACCTCCTATAATACAATGCAGTAAATAACATTTTGTTTTCTCTCTCACTTAATATGACAAAATTACTCATTATTTTATAGTTGTTCATTGGGCACAATGTTTTCATCATCATTTTATAATTAAAAATATAGGAAACAGAACATGTACAACTAGATGTTGTCATTTATCTAAACCCAGAAGCCAAAATTAGATACATTACACTATTAGATGAAAGTTCATTGATATAAATATTCTGACACCTCCATGTTGTTTTTATTACTTACATTTAGAATTATATACAGTGTCCTTCATGATAAATATTTCAAGGAATTTAACCCCATTTCTTCTGTTGGTAATGTCTCTTTATCAGCAATCAACTGTTATTATTGTTCCTAATGGGAAAGCTTTTTTTGTGAAATACGGATTGCTTAGTCTGACTCCAGTTGACTGTTTGTATAGGGAAAGTTATCTCACTGATCCTCACTTTCCCCATATTTTACACCAAAGTAATGTTAATTTTTTTTTTTTTTTTTTCAGTTCAGTTCAGTCGCTCAGATGAGTCCAACTCTTTACAACCCCATGAATCGCAGCATGCCAGGCCTCTCTGTCCATCACCAACTCCTGGAGTTTACTCAAACTCATGTCCATCGAGTTGGTGATGCCATCCAGCCATCTCATCCTCTGTTGTCCCCTTCTCCTCCTGCCCGCAATCCCTCCCAGCATCAGGGTCTTTTCCAATGAGTCAACTCTTCACATGAGGTGGCCAAAGTACTGGAGTTTCAGCTTCAGGATCATTCCTTCCAAAGAACACCCAGGAATGATCTCCTTTAGAATGGACTGGTTGGATCTCCTTGCAGTCCAAGGGACTCTCAAGAGTCTTCTCCAACACCACAGTTCAAAAGCATCAATTCTTCGGCACTCAGCTTTCTTCACAGTCCAATTCTCACATCCATACATGACCACTGGAAAAACCATAGCCCTGACTAGACGGACTTTGTTGGCAAAGTAATGTCTCTGCTTTTCAATATGCCATCTAGGTTGCTCATAACTTGCCTTCCAAGGAGTAAGCGTCTTTTAATTTCATGGCTGCCATCACCATCTGCAGTGATTTTGGAGCCCCCAAAAGTAAAGTCTGACACTGTTTCCACTGTTTCCCCATCTATTTCCCGTGAAGTGATGGGACAGGATGCCATGATCTTAGTTTTCTGAATGTTGAGCTTTAAGCCAACTTTCTCACTCTCCACTTTCACTTTCATCAAGAGGCTTTTTAGTTCCTCTTCACTTTCTGCCATAAGGGTGGTGTTATCTGCATATCTATATACCATAAGACCTCAACTAGCTGTAGAAAAAGGAAGGTGTAAGCATTAATGGGATTAGAAAAGTTATTTGCCATGGTTGTGAATGATGAAAGTAGCCTTTTAGCTTCTACCACTTGATTCTAGTTGAAAATCTTTTTTTTTAACAATAAGTTACAGAAGCAGTAGAGTACAAGAATAATAAAGTCAAATTTGTTAATGAAAACCAAAGCAAAAACAAAAGATTGGCCTCCTGAAACATAAATTGGTGAACCTAATAGCCAATACTAGAAAAATCCTAGAAATCATCTATTTAACTTTTGAAAAGACATGTGGTTTCTCCAACCGTCTGCCCTCCCTTCTTGTCAGATAAACTTGCCAGTTGTTTCAGAGAACGTAGAACCACAAGATGGCAACTTCCCACCATATGACCTTATAAACTTACCTCTGCCTTCACCTGTCATTTCTGCCTTCTGTCCATTTCTAATTGAAAAATCAAAAAAGTCTTGTGCATGACAAATCTTTCCACTTGAGCTCCAGAAATTTTTCTTCATCCATGTATTTCTTGAGGTTTCCTTCTCTGTAAATTAACCTTGTGTTTTCTTTTTCTTCAACTAGTTCCTTTTTTCTTGTTGCTTGCCCTCAATTTTTTTTAATTAATTAATTTATTTTAATTGAAGGCAAATTACTTTACAATATTGTAGTGGCTTTTGCCATACATCGATATGAATCAGCCACAGGTGTACACATGTCCCCCGTCCTGAACTCCCCTCCCCATCCCATCCCTCAGGGTCCTCCCAGTGCACTGGCCCTGAGCACCCTGTCTCATGCATTGAACCTGGACTGGTGATCTATTTCACATATGGTAATACACATGTTTCAGTGCTAGTCTCTCATATCATCCCACCCTCTCCTTCCACAGAGTCCAAAAGTCTGTTCTTTATGTCTCTTTTGCTGTCTCACATATAGGGTCATTGTTACCATCTTTCTAAGTTCCATATATATACATTATTATACTGTATTGGTGTTTTTCTTTCTGACTTACTTCACTCTGTATAATAGGCTCCAGTTTCACCCACCTCATTAGAACCGAGTCAAATGCATTCTTTTTAATAGCTGAGTAATATTGCATTGTACCACAGCTTTCTTATCCATTCATCTGCCGATGGACATCTAGGTTGCTTCCATGTCCTGGCTATTGTAAACAGTGCTGCAATGAACATTGGGGTACACGTGTCTCTTTCAATTCTGGTTTCCTCAGTGTGTATGCCCAGCAGTGGGATTGCTGGATCATATGGCAGTTCTATTTCCAGTTTTTTAAGGAATCTCCACACTGTTCTCCATAGTGGCCGTACTAGTTTGCATTCCCACCAACAGTGTAAGAGGGTTCCCTTTTCTCCACACCCTCTCCAGCATTTATTGCTTATAGACTTTTGGATCGCAGCCATTCTGACTGGCGTGAGATGGTACCTCATTGTGGTTTTGAGTAGCATTTCTCTGATAATGAGTGATGTTGAGCATCTTTTCATGTGTTTGTTAGCCATCTGTATGTCTTCTTTGGAGAAATGTCTGTTTAGTTCTTTGGCCCATTTTTTCAGTTCTCTCATACTTACTAAAAAATATATATATATTCTGGTATTATTCCCTCAAACCTATAAGCCCAGTCCAATAATAATAAAGATATCAAATTTATTATAAAAATTTCTGACCCCATTGTGTAAACTTATACACAAACTCTCTTTCCTATCATAGCTAATTTGTGAGAGTTGTCGCCACTCACTGTTGTACTTCCTTACTTTCAATTTACTCTTCAGTTTACATATATAGTCTGGTTCTAACCCTGCTACTCCACTGATTCTGATTTTGGCAGTCTTCTCTTGGCTAACAGCCTTTCCTTGGCTACATATAAAGGACATTTTTTTAGCTTTTGACTCACTTAATTACCCAGTAGCATTTAACATAGTTGTCATTCTTGAAATATACTATTCTCTTGGCTTCCCTCCTGGATTTCCTTGTACTTCTCTTGTTACTTTTTTCCTCAGTCACTTCTGTAAACCTCTCTGAACCTGCCCATCTTTTAAATGTTGATGTTCTTTAAGGGCTCTATCCTGAGCCCCCTATTAATATTGCCTCTATTCTTTGTAATTCAGTTACTTCTGTGATATTAAATACCAACTATGTGCTTAAGACTACCAAATATATATCCCCAAGTGTCTTTCTTTAACTCCTATGAATACCACCAATTTCCCACTGAACATTCATGCTTAAATGTAATATAGGCAATTCAATCACTTCACAATCTGCCCCTTGCTTACCTCTCCAATGTAGACTCTCTCTTTTCCTCCTATCTAACACTGTATTGAACTCAGTTCAGTGAATGTACCCTGCTTTCTCACAACAATACTCTGTTATGGTCTAGGTTTCATCTTAGAGGTCACTTTCTCCAGAAAGTGTTCTTTTTCTCCTAACTGTGGATTTTTTTCTCTCCTCTTTGCTCTCTAAACACTCTGTTTCTCCTCTCATTATATTTAATACAGTTGTTGTTGTTACCTGTTTGTTTTCTTCTACTAGACTGTAATCCTGAAGAAGGTAGATACCATTAACTATCTTGTTTCCATTCGTATCCTGGTTGTAGGCACACAATAGATTCATCAGATGCATACATTAATGGATTTTAGGATCAAGTCAGGCTAAAAAAGTCTGTTGTTTTCTTCTGGCAGAGTTTTTACACTGATATATCATATGAAAGCCTTGCCTATCAATTGAGTTCTCTCTCATGATGAGATATGCCAATATGAGCTAGTACAGTTAAATGGATTCATAAACAGTTGATCAATCAGATTAATGATCATGCAAACATGTAGAGAGGTTTATAGATGCAGTCCCTAAGTCTGTTTTCTATGTCCTATCTTATTCAAAATGTTCTATTATCTACTTCTTTAAAGGCAGAGAAAACCACCTTATGAAATAGTCAGGTGATGTAAAGCTGCGGCTGCTGCTAAGTCACTTCAGTCATGTCTGACTCTGTGTGACCGCATAGACAGCAGCCCATCAGGCTCCCCTGTCCCTGGGATTCTCCAGGCAAGAACGCTGGAGTGGGTTGCCATTTCCTTCTCCAATGCATGAAAGTGAAAAATGAAAATGAAGTCGCTCAGCCGTGTCTGACTCTTAGCGACCTCATGGACTGCAGCCCACCAGGCTCCTCTGTCCATGGGATTTTCCAGGCAAGAGTACTGGACTGAGGTACCATTGCCTTCTCCTGATGTAAAGCTAGGTGGGAGATTTATTTAAAAATGAATAATATCCTTATATTTTGAATTGGTCTTGATAATTTAGAATATTAATGGATTAAAAGTTACATATTTTCATTTCATAGGGATTAGTATAAAGCTGCAATTTAGGAAAAAAGTCATTTAATTTCATTTAACATTCAAGAAGAATGGGCTTTATATTTACTATGTTCTAGTCACTGGTGCTGAAAATGCAAAAAAGAATAAACCATACTTCCTGCTCTTGAAATGGCTATTGTCTAATGAGTATGTTGAATTTAGATCATGACATGTAATAGTCTCATTACATTTTATATACTCTGTGTAGAGGATATTTTGTGCTATTCTGGGCATCATATTAATTTTATAGCATATCTTGATATGAATTTTAAATATATAAATTGTATTTTCTCAGGATAGTTTAGATTATGCTGTTATCATAATCCCCAAGTGTCGGTGGTTTATAACAGGTTATACCATGTTGACTGGGAGCTCTGTTATACAACTTCTCATTCTGTGACCCAGAGTGATGGAGCAACCATTATCTTAAACAACACCATTTACTGTGGCAGAGGGAAAGATAGCTGTAGAAGGTATCATGTTGACAAATAAATGCTGTGGCCTGATAGAGTAAAACACAAGTGTGAACAATGACCTTTCATCATAAATAATTGACCAGAACCAGTCACATGCCTCACCAATCATGATGGATCCAGGAAGCTCAATCCTATTATATGCCTGAAGGCATATATAGATTTTTCCCATTATATATGGGATAATATTTGTTTTTCATACATCTTGCAGATCTACCCATATCTATGCATAGCTGTCTACCTCAGTCTCTTCAGTAGTATTTCATAGTATGGATAGAGTATACTTTATTCAACCATTCCTGTATGGAAAGTATTTATTCCCAGATTTTCACCATTACAACATCCTGCATTGACCATCCTTGTACATGTATATATTTCTGTGCATATGTATAGATAGTGTAGAATCCTAGAAAAGGAATTCCTGAGCGCTTTAAATTTTGTCAGGTACTGCCAATTTGCCTTCTAAAATGCTATACCAATTTATAATCCATAAGCAGTGTATGAAAGTATATATTCCACTTTGGGAAGTATTTTGACACATTTGTAGAAGGAAGAAAGAGTTGGAGAATGAAGGATATAAAAACCATCTAGCAATGAGTAATGATTGAAGACTTTTTCTCTAAACAGCTTGTGAATCTTTATTTCCACTATTAGGTTTGCTGATTGGACCAACCCTGGTAAAAATTTATCCCTTTTGCCTGTGACATTTCTAGTTATATCTTAATAGTCAGAACTCAACTGCATGTCCAGTCATAAGGAAGGCTGGGAGATGAAGACTCTGTTTTGGAGGACTCTGTGCCAAGTCAAAATCTGTGATTTTTATAATTACTACAGAAAGAAGACATAATAGTTTGAGACATAGTCAGTTTTTGTCATGCACTTGGACCTCTAGAGTTGCTTATAACCAATTTTTTCCTCTTTGTTTGCTTCTCTTTTGACCCTCTTTTTCTTTTCTGCTATCTCTTAGACGTTCCTCCTCCATAATTCCTCTTATCTCTTGTTTCCCCTTCTTTATCAATATGTCAGCTTTTTGTGTCTCCATTTCCCTCATTTGATCAGCCTCTGCCTCTCTATTTTATCTCTCTCTCCATTTCTCCTCTGTGTGTATTTTTTCTCTTTCCATCTGTTTCTTTAGCCGTCTCTGTCTTCCTACTTCTGTGTTTCTGGCTTCCTTGGTTTCAGTCTCCAAGTCTCTTTGTTTTGATTTCAATTTGTAACTATTAAAAATAATAGTAGAATGGGCTGGCATGTCATACAGCTGTTTTCATATAATAGCAAGGAGTTAAGGGCATGGGGGATAGGGCATCAAATGATTTCTTGATTGGTTGATGTCTGGACTATATAACTATTGAAGTTTTCCAAAATTGAGTCAAATTGAGAACCAACTTTTCCTTCTGAGTAGGTAAAATCTAATTTAAATTATTGTATCTTTGTTTCCTGATTGAAAATATAGTAAGAACTCAGGGCCATCTCTATATGAATACCAGACTTCATTGCAGATGACTGTAGAATTAGAAGATATAAGATATTGAGATGAATGTGTGTTAGACAGAACTGCCTTTGAAAGTTAATTATCTTTATATATAAATCTCTGATACATATGTGGATTGCGTGTGTGTTTATAATTTCTAATTTGTTTGAGATTATATCAACATGTATATGACTGGCTGGTCCAAATGATTGGAAGACATCATAAATAACAAAATTTTCTCTCACAAGATTGTATTAAGAAATTATATACTTGAATATTCTCTGCAACCTAGCTGATATATCTAGTTGGCTCTTTCAATTGTATCAAAATATATTCATAAGTTAAACATGTTTTGGCTTCTAGAGTCAGGAGAACACCATACAGATATTTTTAAAAAATTAACATGAACCAGAATCCTGACATGCCTAGTACTTTAAAGAGGAAGAAAGTAAAGTGGAGAAGGTAATTTACAAACTATACTTGAAAACCATTTGAGCATAACATTGTTATTACAATTATCTGTCAAAAGATTTAGTTCAATTACATTTTTGAAAACTCTCTTGTCAAGATGGCCCTCCTCGTATTAAGATTTGGTACTCAAAGGAGAGGAATACTAATACCTTCATGAGCCATTGTGCCAGTGTCTTCAGGTTTTAGAATTGCTCATGTGGCCTTTTAGAATTTTTACATACTGAACATAGGGAATCAGTAAATACAAAGCCCTCAGGGGGATATGAACTTGTATGAGGATCACTGCATATTTATAGCCACAGTAAGAGGAAGACCCTTTTTGGGGGGAGAAAAGTAATTTCAGAATAATTGAATAGCAGCATAATTGGCATATCAAATATACATGCTTCTGTACACTTTCTTCACACAGCAGTAAGTTGGTTGTAAAAACCACCAAGAGGAAAAATTTATAATGTAATAAACCTAAATTTCAGTATAAGATTTCCAGGGGATAACCTGAGCAGCTTCTGACACTTTAGTGTTTAAACACATGTGTGGAAACGTATATTGGGAATCCAGTGGTCACATTTCTTGATCAGTTACTGTATTTCAGGTTATTTGCTACTGCAGATGAACATTGCTGTGAAACTGATTGCAATGGCCTTTCTTTTTGACTGTTTGAATTGATAGTTTGGCAGATTTCCCCTTTCCATGGCAAATCTGAATCACCTACTGAACATGCTACCAAACACTCTTCTTACTTTATATTCCCTTAGCACTTAACATATACAGGTGGTTCTTTACTGTCTTGTACTTGGCTAAGCACTCTAGTATGCATGCATATTAGACAGCAAGAAATGATGTTTTATAATCCTACACATGGTTTATGAGTCCTCTAGTATCTTATTACTAGGGCAAATATACTTTACTAGTGGTTAACAGCTTGGACTTTGTAGTCTTAAAGAATTAAAATTGAATCCTTTCTTCCTTAATTTACTATTGTTGTGGCCTTCGATAAGTCACAAGTGTCAGTTTTCTGAAAAGTAAAATGAAGATAATAATAGCTCACAAGGTCATTAATAGGTTACAGTTCAATGCATTGTCTGGCACACACAAAATGCTCAATAAGTTATTATCATAAAATGTAATAGTTATTCATCAAAGTTTGTTAAATTAATAAATGCTTCTGTGGAAATAGATTAGCAAATATACAGATTAAAAAACTCAACACATTATTTTTCTAATCCCCACTGACTTGAATTGACAAGACAGGATGTATATGGAATAATTTTGTGGTTAACATATTCAATTCCAATAATGATTTTGCTAGTTGAAGTCAAGCATTAAGCATTTTATTTCACAGATAATAGGAAGGAGTCAATTAAATAAGGAAATAGAGGTATTTTTGTCAGCTATTTTCTACTCTTAATATCTCTGAATAACAGATATGAAATATAGTTCTTTGGGTGAAAATTGTAACTACTGGGTAAAGTAATATTTTTAAAAGTCTTTTTCAAAGAATCTTTAATTTTGTCATCATTGATGAAATATTAGAATCCATAAAATGATATTCTATCTTGGCAAATTATAGCCCTTACAAACTGTCAACTTTTAGATAGAAATAGTAAAGATACAATCATGAATAAGATGGGTTGAGGGTAGGGAGAATATGGAAGACTCCTAATATCTAACCAACAAGGTTGAGTTGGTGAGTGAGTGAATACAGTTGGAGGAACTAAATCAGAGATGAACCAATAGCCAATGTTCTTATAAAAGTCACTGGGGGTGTGATATAAATTCTAAAAAAATTTGAGACAGGATAGGAGAACTGGAATGTGCCTGCTGCTGCTGCTGCTAAGTCACTTCAGTCGTGTCTGACTCTGTGTGACCCCATAGATGGCAGCCCACCAGGCTCCGCTGTCCCTGGGATTCTCCAGGCAAGAACACTGGAGTGGGTTGCCATTTCCTTCTCCAATGCATGAAAGTGAAAAGTGAAAGTGAAGTCGCTCAGTTGTGTCCGACTCTTAGCGACCCCATGGACTGCAACCTACCAGGCTCCTCCATCCATGGGATTTTCCAGGCAAGAGTACTGGAGTGGGGTGCCATTGCCTTCGTTTATGGTTCAGAAAAAATTTGAATAATGAGCCTTCTTTTGAAAGCACAGTGCATACATAATCTTTTGAGCTAGAAATCGGACAGTTGTTATAAAACAAAGAATTGTGTGGAGCTTACAATGGCATTTTCAGTCTTGGTATAGGATCTCTCCCAAAAGCAGACCCAAAGACAAAAATTAGTTTATTAGAGTTTCTCAGTGGCACAGTGGTAAAGAATGTGCCTGCCAATGCAGGAGATGATGGTTTGATCCCTGGGGTGGGACAATCCCTAGAAGTAGGAAATGGCAACCCACTCCAGTATTCTTGCCTAGGAAATCCAATGGACAGTGGAACCTGGCAGGGTGCAGTCCATGGGGTTGCAAAGAATCGAACATGACTGAGCAGACAGTTTATTTGGGAGGTGATCTCAGCAAGTACTGAAAGGGAATGGCAAGGTCAGAGTAGAAGGGAGAAAAATCAGAGTGTATTAATGAGCAGTTTGCCACTTAAACCTACTGGAACATTCCAAGAGGTGAGAAAGCTGGACTATTTATTCACCAACTCCTATCATTGAATTGGAATCACTCATGGTGTATTAACAACTTGGAACTTCCAATCAGCCTCCTATGCTATTCAAGCTACTTTTGCAGATAGAGAAGCACCTCTGGCAAAGACACATAGGAATACTTCTATGCAGATGACTCTTGGGAGGGCCAAGAGGATATGAGTATGGTACCAAGAGAGTCTGCTACAGCAGAAGGTGGGCACATCTCAGATTTGAATAATTGTTTATTAGATAATGGACTCTGGCTCAATGGTAAATAATCCACCTGCCAATGCAGGAGTTCTGAGTTCGGTCCCTGGCTTGGGAAGATCCCCTGGAGGGGGAAATGGGAACTCACTCTTGGGATTCCCAAGTATTCTTGCTTGGGAAATCCCATGGACAGAGGAACCTGTCAGGTTTTGGTCCACAGGGTCTCAAAAGAGTCAGATATGACTTAGTAACTAAAACAACAACAGCATATTAGATAAGAGACATTCTATTTCAAATAAATGGGTAAGTTGGGGAAAACACTGAAAGCTACAATTTATTTGTATTATTGAACCCTTGATATGATGTATTCTATGTTAATATTCTTTAATTTATTAAAATATTTACTGATAACCTATCATGTGTCAAGCTCTATGATAAATGCTGAGAATATAACAGTTAATGTCTAAGTGACTGCCCTCATAGCTTACATTCTAGTGATCAAGGAGTGGGTAAACACAACCAAGCTAATAAATGTAACTGATTTATTAAGTTTCAACTCATTGAAGTATAAACATGAAATGGTACAATTTTTTCCTAATAATTGCTACTTCAAGTGCTGTACTGTCCTTCCTTTTGCCGGTAGGAGTCAGGGAAAGTAGTAAACATTTTAGTCTGATGCTATCATTCATCAGATATTTTCTGAGTTTCATTCTGATCTTAAAGTCTTTCTCTTAGTCCAGGATCCTGTCTGATTCAAATATTGCATCATCGTTTTTTTTCCCCAAACAGATGAGACATGTGGCTCTCATGGCTAGGAATTTGGCATGTGTGTGGTAGGTTTTCATGCGTTTACCCCTTTCCACCTCTTTTCTCTGTACTTTTTCCTTTGGTGTTTCATTGGAAAGCTGTGACTGGAGAAAAGAGAGGGGAAAAATGCTTCGATTGCTTGTGTCTTTCTCCTTGGTTGGTCATAACAGCTCTTCTAGCTGTCTATGTGTGTGGCATAAATAGGTAGTAGTTACTACAGGCTAATGAGACTCTCCTCCAAGCATCTCCTCCAGATGTTGGAAATCCCTGGCAAGATTTGATTTCCCTCAGAGTTGCAGCTGGTGGCATCATACTTTCCTCTCAGTTGTACTCATTTTGCCCCATGTTGCAAAGCCTATGACAAGAATCATCTATATACTCCATCTTATGTAGATCTTTGGTAATATGTCAAATCCAACTAGGAAAGATTGAGGGCAGGAGAAGGGTGTGACAGAGAATGAGATGGTTGGATGGCATCATTGAATCAATGGGCATGAGTTGGAGCAGACTCCAGGAGATAGTGAAGGACAGGGACAGAAATTTGGTGTGTGTTCAGGATGGGAAGGGATTAGTTTTGGCCTCCTGGTCATCTGGAAATCATCAACATACCATCTTGCCCCAGGGCTCTTTATTCCTGCCTCAGTGGTCCAAGGGAAGTCCAGCATGTCAACTGGACTTTCTTTGTTATCAAAGAAAGCCTTATCAAGTAAAGTCTTACTTTGTTATCAAAAGACCTCCTCTTCCTTCTGAGGACTCCATTTATTGATGGAGTTGGGGGGCAGTATGATAAGGAACTAGCTGCCCTGAATAGCTGAACTGGTGGCCTCAGACAACAAACTGGAATTTCCCTGAATTTAAGGTATCAGATGGATCTTTTTTGGTCAATTCTGGGAAAATAAGATACTACCCAGCTCTTGATATCATCCTTTTACTATCTAATTCTGGATCAGATTCTGCACTTTTAGGTACAAACCAATTATTGAGAAAAAAATCTTTACATGGAATTCTGGCTCTTTAAATATTATCCAGTGCCTGTTCTTTTCTTTCCACTCAAATTTGCTTACATTCATTATTTCAGGGATCACTTTGGTTTCACATTCATGGTTCCCTTTGCTGTTTTTCTATCTTGGATTTATAATGAGCCCAGTGTACCTCTTTGATGCTTACATTCTGATTTTTAAAGGATTCTAGATGAATCCTCATACAGGAACTGATTTACTGAAGTCTTAACCCAATGGGATAAATACTTAAAAACATTTTTTTCCTCAAATGCATACTGATCACACTTCAGTCAATCCTATTCCCTTTTGTGGGGTCTTTAACAATATCTCAGTTAATTCCGTACTTTTCTCAGTTATTTTTCGTTTTGGAACAGTTTTATTCCAATTATTTAAAATTCAGGGCTGTTGATTCTATTTTATTATTATTTGTAAAATGATTTATTAATTTTTGGCTGTGTTCGTTGCTGCTCGGTTGTTTCTCTACTTGTTGGGGGGAGGATATTCCTTGTGGTGCAAGAGTTTCTCATTGTGTGTGGGTTTCAGGTAGTTGCGGCATGCAGGCTCAGTCGTTGCGGCTCCCGGGCTCTAGAGCACATGGGCCTAGTTGCTCTGAGGCATGTGGGATCTTCCTGGAACAGAAGGGAACCCTTTTCTCTTGCACTGGCAGGCTGATTCCCTACTGCTGAGCCACCAGAGAAGCCCCGGTGCTGTAGATTTTAAAGCATCAGTGTCAAAGTTGAGCAAAAACTATTCCTATCATGTAACTAAACACAGTACTTGTAAGTGCTAATCAGTCTTATGAATAAAACAAGCAAGGAGGTAAGCTTGTGAATGACAGAGTGAGACTTTAAGATTGGGTAGTCAGGAAAGGCCTTTTTGTGGGACTGAGACCTATAGGATGTTAAAGAATGTAAGTGAAGAGTGGGGCAGGGTATCTCAGCAGGAAGGACCTCACAATGCAAAGGTCATGAGGTAGAAACGACTAAGGTTTGTTCCAGTGACAGATATAACGATGTCCATCGTGGCTGGAGCATAGCCAATGAGGAGGAATAAGATCAAAGAGGGGGCAGCACCCTTCCTGCAGGCCCATGAAACTCTAATGAAAGGAGTTCAGATTTTACTCTAAATCCAGTGGGAAATCATTGAAAAGTTCTAAAGCGGGAAACTTCGACATGATGCAATTGTGAACTTTTGTATTTTCTTCCATTTGCATAAAAATAAAGCCAGAAATCATCAAAATGTCATTGTTTCTGTAATGTGCCTTTAAGATATGTGAAATTATAGCTGTTGCTTTGTTGAGGCCAAGATCTGTGATTCAAACTTCATATCCTTTTTTGACTTTTCAGCTGCCAAGGAAAGTGAACGATGAAGCCACCATTTCTTTTGGCCCTTGTAGTCAGTTCTGTAGTCAGCACAAATTTGAAGATGGTGTCAAAGAGAAATTCTGGTAAGTGGTTGGCAACTTCTCATGATTTGGTCAAAAATACATGCTTTTTTGTGAGCATCTAGAGAGCATCTGGGTCTTTTAACTATGAATATCTTTAAACAGAATCACTTGTAATCCAGCTATGTTGGAAAGTAGCCAAAGCAAAAATGAGATTTTAGCCTACCACTGAGAAAATGTTGGGAAACCAGTGGAATTTTGTTCAACTTCAATGGCAGTATACTCTCAGTGGACGATGATTGGTTCAGGGCCTTTTTAGGTTTGGTTACATTTGCTAGTGAATATACACCTGGGAGTGAACATTTGCAAAGGAAATGGTTTCACAGGAAACCTTTCAAAATATATGTTCTTTGTCTCCTAATTGCGTCTGCCACGTTACAGTTTAAATGAAAGCTTTTGACAAATATCAGTGAGCTTTAGTTCTTCACATCTTCACATTTGCACCAAATCCCTAACAAGCAGAGGTTTAAAGCTTCCAAGTTTGGACATATTAGCTAATTGCCTGAAGGGGAATTTCTTGAGAGGAAATATCTTTCCTAGAATATGGTGGTCTGGCAGGCAGCCATAATTGTACTGAGAGATTAGCTGTAGCCAGTAGATATCCCAATCAAAGTTTAATCATTGTTTAATAACACTTGGATATATGTCTTTCAGCTTTGATTATACATTTTAGCTATAATTACAAACCATGCATGAGATTTTAAGAATTGATTTTCTGTCTGTAGTCATTCCAGTAAGACAGTGAGGAGTGTATTATTATGTGGAAACAAAAGACTACAACGGGGTTTTCTGCTGGCTTCTAATTCAGTTATATCCTAGAATTAAATGTATAGTTTTTACTTTCTCATTAAGTGTAAAACCCAGGCAATAAGTACATGCCTATTTTTCAAAGCAATAAATACTCACAGGAGCTTGGAATTTGGTTAATACTTGTTTTCTAAGGTGAGAATACTTAATAATTCAAATTGCTAAAGAATAGTATTGTTCTTCAGTTGATAGTGTATTAAGAAGTCTTCACAAAAGTGGTTCACAGGTAATACAATAGAGTAACACTACTGAAGTCCAAAGGATTCTGAAATGGTAAAGATAGGAGACTATATTGGCTTTTCCTTTCCTATTAAATACTTAATATACGTCTTTAACATTTATTTCTGTATTGGGACTCTCTTTCAGCTGTATTTGTGTTTAACATTTTACCTATAGTATCTTCAACTTGGCATATTTTATGCAACAGTCTTTCCTTGCCTTACTTTGAAGTCACATTTTCACTTTCAATCTTGGCTCAGATTGATTATTGCTAAAATAAAATACTTGGAGATATTCCTTACTAGCAATGTAGCCTATTGAACTGGATCCCATTTTCCTCACTTGGTTATATCATAATGTCTGTAGCAGAGTCTGAAAGCAAAAACAAATTGAGAGTTTAAAAAGCCATCTATATTATGATAACTTAATTCGAGTAAAATTCTATCTGAAAAACAAAAATAAGTGGCTACCTGTGTATGCTGTCTTGTTTTCTTGATTTGCTTGTTGCTTATGAAGAAGGATGCTGTTAAAATACACACACACACACACACACACACACACACACACAGATATAGTTATCATTGATGTGCAGGTGTCCTTAAAGATCAACTTTTTAATGCTTTGCCCCCTTATTCTTTACTCATCAGCTGTGAGACTGGCTTTGTGTTCTTAGCTTTGTCTTCTTAGTATGGGCAAGTGGTGTCATACCTTCAGTGAGCTTTATTGAAGAAACATCCCAAAAGATAGTCCCCTTAGAGTGAATGTGTTTGACTGATTTCAGTCTCCCCTTGCCCATCTGTTTACCTTCAGCTAGCTCCTAGGATATATAGTAATTATAATATTGGTATAAAACTTTTTGTACAGATCTGAGCAGTGGACATGGCTTGAATACAGTTGGTCTTTTTTCCTACAGCTTCTTGCTTCTATTTACAGGAAGAAAGGGAAGACTAATAGGTTGATGTTGGGTTGTGCATGTCTGTGTTCTTTTTTATTTCAAAATTTGGAAACAAGAAATAAGCATGAAATGGGTAAAAGACATCCTAAGTTGATGAAAGGGGCTTCCCAGGTGGCTCATTGGTAAATTGGGAAAGAACTGTCAATACAGGAGACGTGAGAGACAGAGGTTTGATCCTTGATCCTTGGGGTGTGAAAATTCTCTGGAGAAGCAAGTGGCAACCCACTCCAGTATTCTTGTCTGGGAAATCCCATAGACAAAGGAACCTAGCATGCTATAGTCCATGGGCTTGCAAAAGAGTTGGGTATGACTTAGTGGCTAAAAAATAGCAATAATAAAGTTGATGAAAATGGAGGTCCTTTGGAGCAGTTCTTTTCACTCTTTCCCTATATTTAGCCACTTTCATCATAACCCCTGTCCTAGTGCCAATACTGCTGTTAATATTGCTTTATGTAGAAAATAGAATTATTTGCATTCTCGTTATGGTGGTCCTATTTGAGTTGGCCTTATCATTTGATGAACATTAAAAGTTGCTCTGGCAAATATGTAGTACAAAATTTTGTTTCATAGAGTCTGTGAGGTCCTTTGGCCTTTGCCAGTTAAAGAAATCTGGATGAAACTTGCATAGTTGTTAGTAGAATAACCAGCAGAACTTTTATTTTATCCCCTTATTTCTTTTCTTAAAGTCAAAAAATGAAAAATGATTGTGCCCTTTACTCATTAACATTTATAACTGTTTAGTGCCAGATGTGGCATCAGTTATACTGATTTCTGTGCACTTCATTATAAACAGGGATCCCTTTCACTAAGATCCTATAAATACTTATGCCAAGTACCTCCATATGCATAAAACAGACTACCAAGGAGTGGAAGTTTCTTTTTCTGTACTTGTCAATCAGGCAAAATAATAAAAGATTCAATTAAAAAAAATCTAGTCTGGGCACATTGAAACAAACCTCCTGTTTTTTGATATTAGGCAACTTTTAGAAGCCACAGCAAAGGTTATGCTTTTAGGTAATGGCCATTCACACTAGCTAAACCCAGTCATCAACCCTTGCTTGGGAAACAGTAAAGATGACTCTGAGATTGCATCTAGAGCTTGGTTGCATTAGAACATACTAAAATGCACAGCATCTAATTTCAAGGATTATAAAGTGTGGGCTTGTCATCTTCCTCACAGAATACTCATGAGGTCCTGCAGCACTGGCCTTCTCTAAATTTAGTACTAAATAGATAAGGTCATTTAGAAAGTCTACTCTAATGAAGAAATATGTTTACTTAAAGTTGTCTTTATGGCAGGGAATTGGCTAATATCACGACAAAGGCTAATGGCAGAAATATCTAGTAGAGGACTTTTAATTGTGTGAAATTAATTTTTAATAGGATGCATGGGGAAATAACTCTTTCTCAAGAAGAGATCATGTGGGGGCTTCTATTTAACTATTTTGCCTAACCTGAAATATTATGTTCCTAGGGTATACATGTACTTTATTTAGCGGGGTGGGGGAGCAGGACAGGCATTAACTTGTCCACTTTGCTTTTTTCTTGCTTTTGCTGCTACTGCTGCTTATGCAATTTTGGAATTCAGCTCTCCTAGCCTGGATTGCTTCATTAGAAGGAAAAGAAATAGGGTTACCAATTTGATGAGAGGGTTTGTTTAATTCTGAACCCAAATTTGGTCATCTTGCAGTCAGTACATCTGGAGGATGACCATAATAAAGCTATTTTTTCAGTGATTTAGTGTTTTAAGTAAACTGAAGAGGTACCAAGATATCTTAAACAGCTACAGAAACATAGTCCCTTGTGGTAATGAGGAGGTGAAGGCCTCTTGGCACAAGGTGGGTGATTTTAGATACATTTTGGATTGATTTGATGAGGGTTCCTTTTTTGCCATGTCAAGTATTTTTTATTTTTATTTTTTATACAGTATTGGAATTTGTAGGTACTATGTTGTAGAGATACTGAATTCTGTTATGTTCCTCTAAAGGGTATTGGTGGATTAACTCAGATGACCATTATATCTACTATTGTGGGCAAGAATCCCTAAGAATAAATGGAGTAGCCATCATAGTCAACAAAAGAGTCTGAAATGCAGTACTTGGATGCAATCTCAAAAACGACAGAATGATCTCTGTTCATTTCCAAGGCAAACCATTCAATATCATGATAATCCAAGTCTATGCCCCAACCAGTAATGCTGAAGAAGCTGAAGTTGAATGGGTCTATGAAGACCTACAAGACCTTCTAGAACTAACACCCCAAAAAGATGTCCTTTTCATTATAGGGGACTGGAATGCAAAAGTAGGAAGTCAAGAAACACCTGGAGTAACAGGCAAATTTGGCTTTGGAGTTCAGAATGAAGCAGGACAAAGGCTAATAGAGTTCTGCCAAGAGAATGCACTGGTCATAGCAAACACCTTCTTCCAACAACACAAGAGAAAACTCTACATATGGACATCACCAGATGATCATCACCGAAATCAGATTGACTATATTCTTTGCAGCCAAAGATGGAGAAGCTCTATACAGTCAGCGAAAATAAGACCGGGAGCTGACTATGGCTCAGGTCATGAACTCCTTATTGCCAAATTGAGACTTAAATTGAAGTAGGGAAAACCACTAGACCATTCAGGTATGACCTAAATCAAATCCCTTATGATTATACATTGGAAGTGAGAAATAGATTTAAGGGACTAGATCTTATAGAGAGAGTACCTGATGAACTGTGGACGGAGGTTCATGACATTGTACAGGAAACAGGGATCAAGACCATCCCCAAGAAAAAGAAATGCCAAAAAGCAAAATGGTGGTCTGAGGGGGCCTTACAAATAGCTGTGAAAAGAAGAGAAGCCAAAAGCAAAGGAGAGAAGGAAAGATATACCCATTTGAATGCAGAGTTTCAAAGAATAGAAAGGAGAGATAAGAAAGCTTTCCTCAGTGATCAGTGCAAAGAAATAGAGGAAAACAATAGAATGGGAAAGACTAGAAATCTCTTCAAGAAAATTAGAGATACCAAGGGAACATTTCATGCAAAGATGTGCACAATAAAGGACAGAAATGGTATGGACCTAACAGAAGGAGAAGATATTAAGAAGAGATGGCAAGAATACACAGAAGAACTGTACAAAAAAGATCTTCATGACCAAGATAATCACAATGGTGTGATCACTCACTTAGAGTCAGACATCCTGGAATGTGAAGTCAAGTGGGCCTTAGAAAGCATCACTATGAATAAAGCTAGTGGAGGTGATGGAATTCCAGTGGAGCTATTTCAAATCCTAACAGATGATGCTGTGAAAGTGCTGCACTCAATATGCCAGCAAATTTGGAAAACTCAGCAGTGGCCACAGGACTGGAAAAGATTAGTTTTCATTCTACTCTCAAAGAAAGGCGATGTCAAAGAATGTTCAAACTACTTCATAATTGCACTCATCTCATACACTAGCAAAGTAATGCTCAAAATTCTCCAAGCCAGGGTTCAGTAGTATGTGAATCGTGAACTTCCAGATGTTCAAGCTGGTTTTAGAAAAGTCAGAGGAACCAGAGATCAAATTGCTAACATCCACTGAATCATCAAAAAAGCAAGTGTGTTCCAGAAAAAACATCTATTTCTGCTTTACTGACTATGCCAAAGCCTTTGACTGTGTGGATCACAATAAACTGTGGAAAAGTCTTAAAGAGATGGGAATACCAGAGCACCTAACCTGCCTCTTGAGAAATCTGTATGCAGGTCAAGAAGCAACAGTTACAACCATACATGGAACAACAGATTGGTTCAAAATTTGGAAAGGAGTACGTCAAGGCTGTATATTGTCACCCTGTTTATTTAACTTATATTCAGAATACATCATGAGAAACGCTGGGCTGGAGGAAGCACAAGCTGGAATCAAGATTTTCGGGAGAAATATTAGTAACCTCAGATATGCAGATGACACCACCCTCATGGCAGAAAGCAAAGAAGAAGGAATGAGCCTCTTGATGAAAGTGAAAGAGGAGAGTGAAAAAGTTGGTTTAAAGCTCAACATTCAGAAAACTAAGGTCATGGCATCCGGGCCCATCACTTCATGGCAAATAGATGGGGAAACAGTCGGAACAGTGGCTGACTTTATTTTTGGGGGCTCCAAAATCACTGCAGATAGTGACTGCAGCCATGAAATTAAAAGACGCTTACTCCTTGGAAGGAAAGTTATGACCAAACTGGACAGCATATAAAAAGCTGAGACATTAGTTTGCCGACAAAGGTCTGTCTAGTCAAAACTATGGTTTTTCCAGTAATCATGTGTGGTTGTGAGAGTTGGACTATAAAGAAAGCTGAGGGTCGAAGAATTGATGCTTTTGAACTGTGGTGTTGGAGAAGACTCTTGAGAGTCCCTTGGACTGCAAGGAGATCCAACCAGTCCATCCTAAAGGAAATCAGTCCTGAATATTCATTGGAAGGAGTGATGTTGAAGCTGAAACTCCAATACTTTGGCCACCTGATGTGAAGAACTGACTCATTTGAAAAGACCCTGATGCTGGTAAAGATTGAAGGCGTGTAGAGAAGGGGATGACAGAGGATGAGATGGTTGGATGGTATCACCGACTCAATGGCCATGGGTTTGAGTAAACTCTGGGAGGAGGTGATGGACAGGGAGGCCTGGCGTGCTGTGATTCATGGGTTCACAAAGAGTTGGAAACAACTGAGTGGGACGTACTGAATTGAACTGAAAGGGTATTTGTGTTTGTTCTAACAGCAGTTCAAGTAGTAGTCTAGAATTTTTGCTGCTTAGTTGAATGCTTTGTTAGAATAGATGAATAGAAAAGCCAAAACATGTCCTGAACGTCTATAACTTGGTGGGACTCAATCTGTAATCTTTTTTTGCCCTGTCAATCTTATCATGACTTGACTCAAGGCTTTGTTGGGGAGGGTGTAGTATAGACCCTATCTATGGCATAGTTCTTTCTTCTAAAGCAGGATCTTTCTGGAATCTTAGTTGAATGCTCAGATATCAATAAGGTATTCCCCAGCAGTGTTTGTCCTCTAATATCACTGTTTTATTATTAACCTTGTAGTAGTGACACTGTGATGAAAAGACTAGCAGTCATACCCTGTGCATGTTCAGCTCAATGTTCAGCCAGGGGCTCAAAGAGAACCCCCTTACAGATTCCATAAGCTTCCCTTAGTGAACTCTCTCCTTTTATGGAAGGTACCAGCTGTTTTACCTTTCCTGATCTCTACAGCTTCAGCAGAACTTCTAAGCTGTAAGGACTTCGACTCACCGTGCTATTGTTGGGGAATTGTCTCCAGGTGGAGAGCTGGTTTAATTGTGGACCTTACCACATGAGTTTTTCTTTTCTTTGAGATCATAATCTTGCATGGTCTGAAAGCGGTTGTTTCACATATTTTGTCCACTTTTATCATCACTTTCTGTGGATAGAGCTAGTCTAGTTCCAGTTTATATCATCATGGCTTGAAGTGGAAGTTGCCCTGTTACTTTTTGATACCCCATCATTCTTTTAGTACTTCCTTGCTTTTTGTCATTAAGATATGCCAGGGTTACCTTCATATTTTATCTGCCCTAGCTTGGGAATGAGCCATTTTCCTGATTTCTTCCAGTGAATATGGTATTTAGAAATATTTTTAATTGTGATCTAATTCTGATACTTCTGATTCAAATATATGATAGGGTTCTTCTTCACTTTTATCCATTCCATATTTTTATCTCCTTTTCCCACAGTGGGAATCCTCATTCTCATCAACATTGATGTACTTGCTTATTTTGACTTCAGTTCATTCAAAATGATTTCAAAACTACTACACCAAAAGAACTACCAACAATAAACCTATACTAAATTAAGTATATTTTACAAATATTTTTATCCTTAGAATTCATCGTACTAAGTCTGTATAGTCAGTGTTATGTTAAAAAAAACTTGAATTAATTTTCTCTGTGATTATGTTAGTCAATATGTAAATAAGTTAATGTGTCTCTACCCAATTAGCTTTTTTATCTTTGATTAAATTTTTTAATACATAGAACATTTACATGACTGAAAATTCAGTTATAAAAAAGGAATTAAGTGAAAGAAATCTCATTCCTGTACCTGTTTCTTGCACTTGGTCACACACACAACTATTTGTAATTAATTTCTTTAGTTTCTGATATTTCCTTCCTTTCTTTCATAAACCAGTGTTTTTTTTTTTTTAATTTTTCCTTACTTCATACTTAAAATGTAGCAACTTAACTATTTGCATGATTTTTTAACTTACTATATCTTGGAAATCAAGTACTGGAATTGTTTTGATAGTTTTATTATTACAATAGTATATTATGCTTAATAAAAGTTCAAAGAATAGCAAAATTTAAAAATGCTCTTATAATTTTATTCCCAGAGGTAACTAATAATTATATTTCATATAGTTTCTTCCAGATAGTTTATTTGGGTATATATCATCTATTAATATTTTTCAAACTTAGACTCATTTTCCAACTTGATTTGTCATGTATTTTTGATATTTATACCTAGAATCTCTAATTTTTGGCAATGCATATTTAACTCAAATTTAAATACTGTGCTGTTTTCCATTGTGTGGATTAATTATACATTTAAATCTGTGCTCTATTTATGGAGGTTAAGTTTTTATCCCTAGTTTTTTGCTATTCCAAAACAATGGTGGAAGGATGATCCTACAACATAGATCTTAGTTCACTAGAAGAAAAAATGTTTTTGTAGGAGAGACCATCAGTAGTGGACATATTGGATAGATTTTTTTTTTATTTAAAATTTTGAAAGATGCTGAAAATTGCCCATCAGTGTCACTGTACCAAATTTCTATTTCCACCAACAGTATATCAGAGTTCTTTTCTCATTACACATTTATTAACTGTGTGTGGTCAGTTAAAAAAATTTTTTGCTAATCTAAATTCAAATGAAAAACACTGTTTTTAAAATCATTATATTGATTGTTTTTTGTTTGTTTACTGAAATCACCATTGTTGGCTATGATGAATATGTTTCTTGGGTTCAAAGACTATTATAAGTGTGTGTGTATGTGTGTGTGTTTATGAGAGAGAGAGAGTAAAATCAGCAGAACAGTTCATATGGAAAAATCTCTGGTCATTCCATTCAATTAGGCAACAAAACATGGCAGAGGAAGAGGGAAATATGTGAGTTAAGACCTAAGATCATTGTTTTGGTTGGTGTACAGCATCAACAACATCTGATGTGATTGAAATATAAAAGTCCTTTATGAAACTGGTCCTCTTTAAATGAAAATGTGTGGATAATTAAGCTAATTAAAATACTTAATGAATTAAAAGCTGGAAAGCAATTCCATGTGGGGATCTTGTCCAGCTCTGTAGCATAATCCAAATATAGAAGTTACCAAGCTTGGTATCATGTTGAATTTATTACTGTCCATAAGGGGGAAGAATGAAAAGAAAGTAAGAATAAATTGAGCATTCTATTAATTTTGATGTTGGGATTTAGCCCATCCACAAGAACAGCCAAGAACTTCAGTGAATGGGCTCCATTCAACACTTGTTTTGTAATGAAAGGATATTGTATTTGCCAGAGTGGAGAGAAGCTTTGAGTGCCTAAAATTTCTGCTAGGGTAGTTTCTATCATGCATGAATGCTCAATTGCCTCAGTTGTGTCTGACTCTTTACAACCCCATGGACTGTAGCCCACCAGGCTCCTCTGTCCATGGAATTCTCCAGGCAAGAATACTGGAGTGGGTTGCTATTTTCTCCTCCAGGGTATCTTTGCAACCCAGGGGTCGAACCCACAAGTTTCTATCATAACCCAACTCATATAGGCATGTCAGGCTAAAGTGCATTCCTTCTGGCTCTGTTGACTTCTACAGGTGTGATTTGCCCCCAAATGAAGTATGTATTCTGCAAAAATACACCATTGATGCCTATTGTAGTTTAGTCTTTGGGGAAAGCTGGCATCCAGAGATTTCTTAAAATATGTTTGACACCTTCAGTCCATTACAGGAATAGTGAATATGCAAGTTTAAACTTTTGTTCATATTCTGATCCTTGCCCTATTTTTGCTTTCATACATTTGTCTGAAACTATCATAGAGAAACACATTGTTTTTGATGATTGCATCAGAACTATTCTACAAAAGAAATGCCTTGAAATTCAATGACCTTGCCCCAGGCTTAGGAGAGTCAGGCCCTGCTTCTTTGGATATAACTTAGGACAGTTATATTTTACGTGTGCTCTCCCTAAATGACTACAGACAAGAAACACATGGTTTCAAGAGGCACCCACTAAATTCTTGAGATGGGTGATGTATATTTGGCATCACTGCTTTGGAGAGAAGTGAGACAGTAGTTGCCTGGAAATAAATTCTGCTAAGGATTGTTTTAGACATGTGGCATTTATTAATTTACCAAACCTACAGGCAGACTGTGTAAAAGCTCCTGTGTTAGACACGTGCCAGCACTTAGGTGATCAAAAATGGACAGGGTATGCTCTTTTCCCCCAATTAATTCAATAAATAATAGGGAAAGGGAGACACTAACATGCAATAAGTCCTACTATATGCCAGGCACTTTCTATACATTATCTCCTCATGCAGAGATACTGAGATAGGTCCTACATGAATTAGTAGGTCCTACATTGTCTCATTTTACCAGTTGGGAAATGAAGGCATAGAACAGCTAAGTAATTTGATCACTTTTATATAGCTAGTAAGGGGCAGAGTCAGGATTTAAACCCAGGATCATCAGACTCCAGAATCTCTGCCATGCTGCACCTTTGTGTGGGTAACATTATCTTCATTTTACAGATGAGAAAATCAAAACTTAGGGAAGTTAAGTTTATCTTAGGTTCCCAACTGCTAAATGATAAATCCAGGTTTAGAACCATGGACTTATTATAAAGTTCATATTCTTTGTACTGCACCACAGATATGTCTTTTTTACAGGTATAAAATACTAAGTGTAATAAAAGAGGTATCAATACAGTTCATATGAAGGAGATGTTATTCCTAGGTGATAGTCCTAGCAGAGAGATGCAAATGTATGGGTGCCTAAAATGAATGCTATTTTTGAGTACTAAGTAGCCCAGATTGTCTGGAGGGGAGTATAAGATTGAAGTCGTTAAAGAGGCATATTTGCACAGAAATGAGTAGCTAGACAGATGGTGTCTTGACTGTATATCCAATTTTAAATTTATAGGAAATATATTGAGCATCTCGAAAGGAAATGTGAATTGAGGTGCCTTATGTTGGATGATGAAAGGCAAGGTTGGTGGGACCTTCTTAAACTTCTAGTGTTTCTGTTCACATTCAGAATATTTTGCAATAATAGGAAGGATCAGTCTGAGTTTTATTTTAAATTCTGAAAATATCTTCATTACATTACTGAGTAAACTATCACCTTCAATTATCAGAATGAAGTTTGTTTATATTATTCAATCTTTAGCCTCTGGGAATTAATGACTTAAAAAAAAAAGGAATCTGTTTCTGGTCTTATCATTACCAGCAGGTGGCACTGTAATACATTCCTTCTATAGATCTGAAGAGTGTCATAAGAGTATATGGCTATCTTCAGAGTTTGACTGGAGAAGGAATAACTACGACTTCTCTAGTCCCTGTGCTCTGATTGGGATCATGTTTGCACACATGCATTAAACACCCTCCCCTCGCCACCTCCCCTTTGCCCCCTTTGATTCTCTAGTTTGTGAGAACTACTTAAGATTATTGCAGAACTTTCCATTTTCCCCAAAAAAGGTGATTTGAGGCATAGCTCTAGTTACTCCTTTTCAGTTAGGTGTTCAATGGCTGAAGGCAGGGCATATGGGGCTGACAGATTTTACCTTTGGCACTCCCCCAGACACTTGGCTTTTAATAGCCTTGCTGCTTTCTTTGACATCTAGCCCTCACCAAGGCTGAGCAGTTTCCAAAAGATTAACAGTTTTCATGACCTATCTCCCCTTCTTCCCTTTAGTTAGAACTACCTCATTCTTAAACAGGCAATGCTAGTTCATCTTTATACCAACATAGCCTGGTATATTAGGACACTACTGAGCATTTGACACTATTGGACATGCTGACCTTTTTGACACTCTCTTCTCCTTTTGCTCAAGTGACACTGCTTTATTCTGGGTTTGTTCGTATCTTTCTTGCTGCTCTTTTCGGTATCAGTCATGGCCTTGCTTTCCTCTGACTATCCCTAAAAAGTTGTATTTTTGCCTGCATTTTGCCTTAATATTCCTTTTAGATACCACTTTATACTTTCTCTGAGTTTCTACTCCCTTGTTATTAACTACCCTGTTAGTGCTTCTCAACACAGGATGCATACTGTAGTTACTTGGTGAGATTTTAAAACACATTCTTGCACAGGTCTCACCCCCAGAGATACTGATTTGTTTAGACTGAAGTCCAGGCATCAGTGCTGTTTTGGTTTATTTTAACTTTAAGGTAATTCTAATTTGCAGCCAGGGATGGGCTTCTCCAGTGGCTGATTGGTAAAGATTCCGTCTGTGATGCAGGAGACATGAGTTCAATTCCAGGGTCAGGAAGACCCCTCGGAGGAGGGCACGGCAGCCCACCCCAGTATTCTTACCTGGAAAATAAGGAGCCTGGCAGCCTACATCCCATGGGGTTGCAAAGAGTGAGACACAACTGAAACAACCGAGTATGAACATAATAACCCATACCTTTTGAGGCTTCTAGATTTAGCAGTCTAGTCTTTCTGTCTCTTCCTGGTTACATGCACTATTTTCCTGCAAGATATGCTTACTTGGCTGTCCCACAGGTACTTTGAACTCTAACTTGTTCAAAACTAAAATTTTAATTGCCTCCCTTTAAATTCCACCTTTCCACTTGTGTACCCTATCTTGGTTAAAAGGACATTATCGTATTTTGGGGCCAGAATGTGTGGTGCACTCGCAAAGTCCTTCATAATTTTCAGAGTCAGTAATTGTCAAGTTCTACTAATTTTGTTTCTAATATATCTTCAAAATCCACCTCGTTCCTTTTCATCCTACCTGCCACTGATCTAGTTCAGCCTTTCATTATTTCTCTCCTAAACACTGACTGTACTAGCTTCCTATCTTGTCTTTCTGTCTTCAGCTTCTAGTTTCTTCTACACTCATCCATTTTCTGCAATACTTGTAGATGGTATTTTTACTAGTTTGTTTACTTTTAATTATGGGTATGATCATGTCTTTCTCCGAGGAAATAAAACTCCTTTGGCTGTCCACTGCATACAAGATAAAATCTATGTGCCTTGTGGCATATAATTCATAGTAGAAAAGATCGTTCTTAGTTTATTCTTTAATTCATTTATTCATTAAATAATTAAATAGGTCATATACCCCTCCATGCCCAAGCCACCCTGGTTAGAAGAGTTGGTTAATATTTTTCAAGCCTTCTATAATCTTGTCTACTTACTCTATCAACTATTTGGAGAGAAGTTTTGAAACATCAATGATAATTACGAATTTGTCTGTTTTTTATTTTAAAAAAGCAGTTTTCCATTCTGAGAATTTTCTCTTATGCTTTTCTTCACTCGTAGATCACTTCCCATCTTCTGTGCCTTTTGATAATCCTACTCATTTTTGAAGACCCATTCCAAATGTCATTTCTCTGTGAAGGTTTCCCTGGATAGCCTTCACACACGTACCTCTTCCAGGCAGAATTAATTGTCCCTTTTCTATTCTCCTGTAGCATTTTTTAAACCTCTATACTAGAACTGGTCATACTCTTATTTAGTTATCTGTATGCCTGTCTGTCCCACCACACCTGTAAACTTTCCAAAGTCAAGCATTGTTTATTTGAATTCTCTGTACCTAAAAGACTGCTTTGTACATAACAGTTGATTTACAAATGTTTATTAGGTGACTGAATAAATGCTTATGAATTGCTGACAACCTAGAACACTTCTGGAGTATGGCGATTGAAGCAGAAAGTTGAATAATACTTTGAGTTATTAAGTATTCCACCTTCCTCAGTTTGGAATTGTGGCCAGAGCACAACTTGCCTACCCTCAGGCTCCTCCTTTTTTGATAGGAAGGATTTACTGTTGTTATCAGCACTCTCTGCTGCTCCGTCCTCACCCACAGAACCCACATTCACATAGAGTTTACTTTCTAACAAGCTTTCAATGTATAAACATCACTCACTCCATCTCAGTCTCCTCAATTCTCAGTGACTTGACTTATTCCTAACTCATGGACTAAGGACAGAGAGCCTGGGAGAGCATGGAAAACTTGTAGCCTGGTAGAGGGAAGGCCAGTTGCTTCATTTTTATTTTTCCTAAGAGAACATACCATCCACATGGCCTGGAAGTACAAAGCGCCTCAAGAAAACACTGTGTAAATGAATAGCCAAAGTCACTTTCTGCAATCCTGACCATGACTGTATATGTGTGTCTGCTTAGTCACTCAATTGTGTCCGGCTCTGTGACCCCATAGACTGTAGCCCACTAGGCTTTTCTGTGCACTGAATTTTTCAGGCAAGAATACTGGATCAGGTTGCCATTTACTCCTCCAGGGGATCTTCCCAAGCCATAGAGAGAACCCTTGTCCATTGTGCCTCTTGCATTGGCAGGTGGATTCTTTACCTCTGAGCCACCTGGGTAGCCCAATCCTGGCCATGGGATCCTGTATTTAAACTTATGCCTTTACTGCAAGATATTAGATGAAACAATAGCAATGGCAAGAACTGGCAATGTGCAGGTTTTAAACACTTGTAGTGGAAACATTTTTGACAGTTTTTTTTTTTTTCCCCCTCCTTACCCAGCATATGGTAAGGATGGTAAGAATGGCAATATAAAGGAACTAGACCCCCAGTTGTCAGGGGAGTAGAAGGGCCTGATTTTATTAGCATTCTGCTATATTGGTCAGGTTGAAGTTAGCCTTTTATAGAGCCTCTGCATCTCATCCTTCCTTTTTACTTTTGTTCAAAGAAAAGTCTTCCATATCTTTGAACTGTTCTCAGTCATTCTCTAATTTCTCCTTTGATATCAGACCCCAGACCTCTTGTACTTCTTTTCATTTTATTCATTCCCTCGGCGTCATTCGCAGATTCTTTGTGTGTCACCTAACTGCCACTTGGCCAAAGGTGTTGCTACTAATTTCAGCTTGCTTTTTACTTAGAACTAATTCCATTTTCTTAAAGAGCTAGCCAATTAGTGAGCAGATATCTAAAACCTGATTTTGAGTTTAAGAAATCTACCTTAGATCCTGATAGAATTTGAATGTCATAAAAATGAAAACTGTCCATCAAAGGGGCCTTTAGGACAGATTTTTTGACTGTCCATCCATGTCCTTTTCCCTCTTCATTTTCTAGTTGTACCTTTAAATTCTGGAGTAAAGTCTCTGTTGGACAGTATAGTGTGGTTCATCAATTCATCATGCTGATTGGAAAAATGAACAGGAAGCACATCATTTATGGTGAATGTCATGACCAGGAAGTTAGAGCAAAAACATCTTCAGAGGCTTTGACAGTTTGTTGCCGGAATGGCATTTGTTTTTACAGTTGTTTTTCAGTCAGAAGTGGGCCTTTCCATTTCTTCTTCGAGTTTCTGAACTCTGACCCCAGTGTTTTGAGGCCCAGGACTTTAGGCTTCCCTCTTACACATGGAAGAACAGGGAACAAAATGAACATTTCTGTGTACTGGTTCTTCTTACCTTCCTCTTTTCTAATGTAGTTTTATGATTTTTCTTCTGTATTCTTATCCCCAAATTTTTAAATGGAGCTTGTCATACACTCTGACCTCTCAAGTTTTATCAGAACAGACTTGGATCATCAGTTTCCCTGGCTGACCCCCTCACATTTGCTTGATTCCCTTTTTGTTGTTCTTTATTAAGAGCTTTCATGCCATTTTCACATTCTTGATTATCTATATTGCTTTGACTGTCCATTTGGTAAGATGATCAGATCTTTTCCCCCATAGAGAAACTGGAGGATGGATACTTTGCATCACTTTGCATAAAATTAACATGTTAACTTTATGTAAACCCATAGGTTACAGATTAATTTACGTAAACCTAGTATTCAGGAAGGTAAAGACCTTGTCAAGGAAAAGCAAATAAATCAAGACAGCTAAAACTAAGTACATTCAAGCTATCAGAAAATGGGGCGGGCAAAGAAGAACTATGGGGTAGCCACTGCTAACAGTTTTCCTCACAGCATACTAATATAGAGGGAACCAGAGAGATGACCTAATCCAATCTCCCACCAGTGCAGGAATCCCTTGTAGAACACACCACACAATGATGGTCTTGTTGACAGTTATACTTTCAGGACCAAGTGCTTAGTAAAGCATCCTCTTTAATTTTAGAAAGCCTGCAATTGTTAGGAAGCTCAAATCTGCCCTTTTGTAAACTTCCACCAATGAATCCTAGCTCTGACTCCTAGTTTCACAGAATCAATCTCATCTAGTGGATCTTAATTTAGAGTCCATGGACAGGGCTTAAATGAGCCCACAACCCCTTTGAAACCATATGGAGAATTGTGTGTGAGTGAGCGATGTATGTACTGACAGCTATCATAAAATTTTTAAATCGGAGCATATCAGTTTGAGAATATGTATAACAAACAGGTCTGGCTTCATAAGAATATGACTTGTGCAGTTGCACAGGGCCTCTTGCTTAGATGGGACCTGTAGTTGGTTTAATGCTTTGCTGTTGACATATTGAAATTCTTAATTTTTTAACAAATGATCTTGAATTTTCATTTTATACCAGGTTCCTAAAATCATGGGGCAACTACCCAATGATATGTTGTTCAGTTGCTCAGTTGTGTTCTACTTTGTGTGATCCCACAGACTGCAGCACACCAGGCTTCCCTGTCCTTCACTGTCTCCCAGAGTTTGCTTAAACTTGTTTCCATTGAGGTGGTGATACCATCCAACCATCTCATCCTCTGTTACCTGCTTCTTCTCCTGCCCTCAATCTTTCCCAGAATCAGGGTCTTTTCCAGTGAGTCAGCTCTTTGCATCAGGTGGCCAAAGTATTGGAGCTTCAGCTTCAGCATCAGTCCTTCCAATAAATATTCAGGGTTGATTTCCTTTAGGATTGACTGGTTTGGTCTCCTTGCAGTCCAAGGTACTCTCAAGAATCTTCTCCAGTACCACAATTTGAAAGCATCAGTTCTTTGGCACTCAGTCTTCTTTATGGTCCAACTCTCACAGGTAGAATGACATGAAGCTTAAACAAATCACTAAAAATTGCTAGAAAATGAGACTTTGGGTAATTCTACTTTCAGGGACCTATATCATCCTTCTATTTATCTTCTGATGCTGCTTGTGTTTTGAAACAGTTTACCTTTTTATTTTATTTTTATTTTTTTTTCAGTTTACCTTTTTAATTTGGAGTAAAATGAGGGCACCCTCTGTTTCCTCTTTAAGTTCTGTCTAGCTTCTTGCCTGCTCCATACCAAAGAGTCTTAATCTGGAATTTATTGTCATCTTAGAATGTATCTAATTTATCAATATAATATTTCAAACCTTGAAACCATCTTAAGCTCAAAAGTGGATTGAGTCTAACTGGAGAAAATTAACAACTTTTGTTAACATTAGGAGAGTTCTTATCTTTTTCTCTTTGGATGTTTGGAATGAGAGCACAGTGAGTTCTGTCAGACCAAAACTATATTTTTAAAATAGTTCAGATGTATCCAATTTAACTTTATTAAATTTTATCTTACCTTGGTTTGTACAAAAGCTTTGAAATTGATCTTTATTCTTTTTGATCAATCAATGCCTTTCCCCCTCAAATAAAATATTAAGTAAAGTTAATATTCTAACTCCTTATTGCCAAATTCAGACTTAAATTTGGCAGAAGAAAGGAGATAAAACCACTAGACCGTTCAGGCATGACCTAAATCAAATCCCTTAGGATTATACAGTGGAAATGACAAATAGATTCAAGGTATTAGATCGGATAGAGAGTCTGAAGAACTATGGATGGAGGTTCGTGACATTGTACAGGAAACAGGGATCAAGAACATCCCCAAGAAAAAGAAATGCAAAAAGACAAAATGGTTGTCTGAGGAGGCCTTAGAAATAGAGGAGAAAGGAAGAGAAGGAAAAGAAAAGGAAAAAGGAAAGATATACGCATTTGAATGCAGAGTTCCAAAGAATAGCAAGGAGAGATAAAAGCCTTCCTCAGTGATCAATGCAAAGAAATAATGCTGCTGTTGCTGCTAAGTCACTACAGTCGTGTCCGACTCTGTGCGACTCCAGAGACAGCAGTCCACCAGGCTCCCCGTCCCTGGGATTCTCCAGGCAAGAATACTGGAGTGAGTTGCCATTTCCTTCTCCAGTGCATGAAAGTGAAAAGTGAAAGTGAAGTCACTCAGTTGTGTGTGACTCCTAGCGACCCCATGGACTGCAGCCTACCAGGCTCCTCCGTCCATGGAATTTTCCAGGCAAGAGTACTGGAGTGGGGTGCCATTGCCTTCTCCGATGCAAAGAAATAGAGGAAAACAATACGATGGGAAAGACTAGAGATCTCTTCAAGAAAATTAGAGATACCAAGGGAACATTTCATGCAAAGATGGGCACAGTAAAGGACAGAAATGGTATGGACCTAACAGAAGGAGAAGATAGCAAGAAGAGGTGGCAAGAATACACAAAAGAACTTTACACAAAAGATCATCATGACCCACATAACCACAATGATGTGATCACTCACCTAGAGCCAGACATTCTGGAATGTGAAGTCAAGTGGGCCTTAGGAAGCATCATTACGAATAAAGCTAGTGATGGAATTCCAGTTGAGCTATTTCAAATCCTACAAGATGATGTTGTTAAAGTGCTGCACTCAATATGCCAGCAAATTTGGAAAACTCAGCAGTGACCAAAGGACTGGAAAAGGCACTTTTCATTCCAATCCCAAAGAAAGGCAATGCCAAAGAATGTTCAAACTACCACACAATTGCATTCATCTCACACACTAGCAAAGTAATGCTCAAAATTCTCTAAGCCAGGCTTCAACAGTACATGAACCATGAGCTTCCAGATGTTCAAGCTGGATTTAGAAAATGCAGAGGAACCAGAGATCAAATTGCCAACATCCGTTGGATCATCAAAAAAGCAAGAGAATTCCAGAAAAACATCTACTTCTGCTTTATTGACTATGCCAACGCCTTTGCCTGTGTGGGTCACAACAAACTATGAAAAGTTCTTAAAGGAATGGGACTACCAGACCACCTGACCTGCCTCCTGAGAAATCTGTATGTAGGTCAAGAAGCAACAGAACTGGACATGGAACAACAGACAGGTTCCAAATCAGGAAAGGAGTACATCAAGGCTGTATATTGTCACTGTGCTTATTTAACTTCTATGCAGAGTACATCATGAGAAATGCAGGGCTGGATGAAGCACAAGCTGGAATCAAGTTTCCTGGGAGAAATATCAGTAACATCAGATATGCAGATGACACTACCCTTATGGCAGAAAACGAAGAAGAACTAAAGAGCTTCTTGATGAAAGTGAAAGGGGAGAGTGAAAAAGTTGGCTTAAAGCTCAACATTAAGAAGACATACAGATGGCTAACAAACACATGAAAAGATGCTCAACATCACTCATTATCAGAGAAATGCAAATCAAAACCACTATGAGGTACCATTTTACACCAGTCAGAATGGCTGCTATCCAAAAGTCTACAAGCAATAAATGCTGGAGAGGGTGTGGAGAAAAGGGACCCCTTTTACACTGTTGGTGGGAATGCAAACTAGTACAGCCATTATGGAGAACAGTGTGGAGATTCCTTAAAAAACTGGAAATGGAACTGCCTTATGACCCAACAATCCCACTGCTGGGCATATACACTGAGGAAACCAGAATTGAAAAAGACGCGTGTACCCCAATGTTCATCACAGCACTGTTTATAATAGCCAGGATATGGAAGCAACCTAGATGTCCATCAGCAGATGAATGGATAAGAAAGCTGTGGTACATATACACAATGCTCAGCCATTAAAAAGAATACATTTGAATCAGTTCTAATGAGGTGGGTGAAACTGGAGCCTATTATACAGAATGAAGTAAGCCAGAAAGAAAAACACCAATACAGTATACTAACGCATATATATGGAATTTAAAAAGATGGTAACAATAACCCTGTATATGAGACAGCAAAAGAGTCACTGATGTATAGAACAGTCTTTTGGACCCTGTGGGAGAAGGAGAGGGTGGGATGATTTTGGAAAATGGCATTGAAATATGTGTATATCATATATGAAATGAGTCACCAGTCCAGGTTTGATGCACGATACTGGATGCTTGGGGCTGGTGCACTGGGACGACCCAGGGGGATGGTATGGGGAGGGAGGAGGGTTCAGGATGGGGAACACATGTATACCTGTGGCGGATTCATTTTGATATATGGCAAAACCAATACAATATTGTAAAGTTAAAAAATAAAGTAAATTAGAAAAAGAAAGAAAATAAAATAGCTGAACTAGAAAAAAAAAAAGAAAGAAAACTAAGATTATGGCATTGGGTCTCATCACTTCATGGCAAATAGATGGAGAAACAGTGGAAATAGTGTCAGACTATTTTTGAGGGGGCTCCAAAATCACTGCAGATGGTGACTGCAGCCATGAAATTAAAAGACGCTTGCTCCTTGGAAGAAAAGTTATGACCAACCTAGACAGCATATTAAAAAGCAGAGAAATTACTTTGCCATCAAAGTTCCATCTATTCAAAGCTATGGTTGTTCCTGTAATCATGTATGGTCGATGTGAGAGTTGGACCATAAAGAAAGCTGAGCGCCAAAGAATTGATGCTTTTGAACTGTCGTGTTGGAAAAGACTCTTGAGAATCTTTTGCTGTCCAAGGGACAGCAAGGAGATCCAAGCAGTCCATCCTAAAGGAAATCAGTCCGGAATATTTTTGGAAGGACTGGTGCTAAAACTCCAATATTTTGGCTACCTGATGCGAAGAGCTGACTATTGGAAAAGACTCTGATCCTGGGAAAGATTGAAGGTGGGAGGAAAAGTGGATGACAGAGGATGAGATGGTTGGATGGCATCACCAACTCAATGGACATGAGTTTGAGTAAGCTCTGGGAGTTGGTGATGGACAGGGAGGCCTGGCGTCCTGCAGTCCATGGGGTTACAAAGAGGGGGCACGACTAACTGAACTGAACTGACTGAAAGTTAATATTTTTTTATATATTCTCATAGCAAATTTTATGTTTAATTTATAACATCAATCTTAGAAATGCTTAAAGTTTTTATAGCATATTTTGTTTCAGCATGTTATTAAAATAAGTTTGATAACCCATTAGTAATTTTATTGGATAAATCCACCCAGTATCCCTGGAAAGGGAAATGGCAACCCACTCCAGTGTTCTTGCTTGGAGAATCCTATGGACAGAGGAGCCTGGCGGTTTGCAGTCCATGGGATCGTGAAGAGTGAGACGTGACTGAAGAGACTTAGAATACACCAAGTATAGTTTCCCCTGAAGTTCACTAGGCAAATATGTGATTGCTCCTTGGTGACCTTGGTTTCTGCTCTGGAGGAAGGAAGATCACAGCCACCCTGGAACATGTGAGTGTGAATTGAAATAAATCCAAATTGGTCAATTGAGAATAGGTTTTGTCTTCCAAAGATAATGAAAGGAAAACAAATAAGCTCAAGGATGAAAAGTTAAAAGAACTGTAAAATGTTTTGTTTTGGAACAAGGAAGTCTAAAGCATGACTTGAAAGAGATGAGATATTTTTGATGAAGAGTTGTTTTCTGTATTCAAGAGGAATAGATGATTTAATATTTATGTTGACATTTTAAGGAATTTTCTTTTAAATTAAGGAATCATGTTCACTGTCTGTTAGAGATTCACTGACTTAAGGCAAGACATCAACTAGATGATATCTTGAGGCTTCTTCCAATACTAAGTTTCCACCCTTGGGCTTGAAATCCTACTTTTGTGGTACATCAAGAGTAGCATGGGCTTTTTGCTGATTTGCCTTTCATCTTGGACATTTTATCTTTTTTCATAATTATATGTCAGGCATATGTCCCTCTTGGGGAAGAATGAGGATAAAAGGAAAGACATCGCTTGCTGAGTAGCCAGAATGACCGTCCTTAAATATCTAAGTGGGCATTGTCACTTTCAACTTTGTCATCTGCAAGGCTATATAGTTATTTCAATTTTGTTGTCACTACTCAAAACATTTTTACATCTCCTATTTGACAATTCACTTCAGAACCCATGGCATGGTAGAAATAACTCCAGTTTTGAGCTAACCTTTGAGAGTGATTTTCTTCTTTAAAATAGCCAGCATACACTGATCCAGAAACTGATCTTACTAACTAGATTTTCAGTGAAATCATGATATAATTGTAAAGCAATAGGATATTCCTTTGGCTTTCAACCAAACTGGATATGGAGCACAATTAAGAGACAAATTAAAAATTTATAAATATGATAGAGCCTAAAACAGTGCTACTAGGTAGAATAGATGACTGGTGACTACTTTGGTGACTAAAGGAAAGCATTTGAAATTAAAAATTCCAGATAGTCTCGTTATTATATATATAGGTGGCTCAGCAGTAAAGAATCTGCCTTCAACACAGAAGACTCAGGTTTGATTCCTGGGTTGGTAAAATCCCCTGGAGAAGGAAATGGCAACACACTCCAGTATTCTTGCCTGGAAAATCCCATGGACAGAGGGGCCTGGTGAGCTACAATCAATGGGGTCACAAGAGTCAGACACAACTTAAGGAACTAAACCACCACAAATTAACAAAATAGACTCATAGAATCATGTAGTATTAGTTCTTGATATTCCTTAGAGATTCCTTTGCCTAATGCCTTCATCCCCACCTTTATCATTCTCATGTTGATGTTTGCACTGAAATGTCATTCCAAGAAGACTCCCAAGAATAGCAAATAGCTTAGTTTCCCTAGTGCTTGGTCAGTGACGAATAAGTAGTAGGCACTCAGTAAATATTCACTGAATGAATGAATAGGTGAATATATTTAGGGGTTTGGAAAACCCTGACAGAAATTACAGTGTGTCAAAATTACTATCATAAGTATTAATAATTATTCAAAACTAAGGGGGAGGGGAGGAGAAGTAATCTAGTTATATTTGGGCGTTTTGATAGTTGAGATTCCAGTTAAATGAGAGTTTCCCATAAATATATAAAGATGGTTCTATCCCCTCAGATATTAAAAAAGCTTTTTTTTTTTTTTTTAAGGCTGTCTTTGCCATTTAAACTACATTCTAATGTGACTGTTTCTTGCTCTTGTAACTGCTAATTTGCCAAGTACCATGTGGGATTGTTTGGCCTGCTATTGCTTCTATAAGGAGTTAACCATGCTCTGGTAAGAAGAGAGCAAGTCCATGGAAAAGAAATACTCTGCTGCATATCCATCTTTCTCCTGAAGTGCCCTTCACTCTTTGAGATCTGTACTTACCACACACTGCCCCAGTGCCCAGTCCTCCCTTCCCAGCATAGCTATACCCATGGGATGTTGTTGAGACAGAGACCTGACCTCCCCTGGCCATGTGTGATGAGTTCATATAGGGTCAGATCCTAGATGAGGAATTTGGACATCTAGATTTTATTCCTCAAAATGTTACAATCTAGAAGGTTGTTCTTTTGTCACTTTTCTCCTCTGCACCTTAGGGTAATCATCTAAAAAATAATGAGGTGTTTTCCGCTAGGTCAAACTGTTTTCAAATTGGGTTTCATGCATCTGCTTTCGGTTCATTGGAGTTGTTTCAGGAGCTGATAAGGGGATTAGTGAGAGAGGCTGAGTGAGCAGGGGCTCTGGGTTTTCTCACTTTAACCACAGCATGTTTTATTTGTTTGATATGCTGTGCTTCCCTGAAAGATTTTATTTGAAAACTGTATTCTGACATTGTGAGTGCATAGAAGAGGTAATTTAGTCATCAAGGTGGTTGAAATACCTACTGTTTTGTAAGCCAATGTTACTGGCTTTGGATGTTGCTGATTGAATCGAATTGACCATGCGCCAACCTGATCCATTGCTTTAAGGGCCTATTTGGTTGGTGACCTAATGGTGGATCAACTCAGCAGTAGTGTTAGGTTAAAGATGTGGAAATTATGAGACCAGTGGTAGAGGAATCTGGTTTTCTTCCTTGTGGACACTGTGGTAGCAGATAAACAGTTCTAGACAGGACTGTGTGGAGTTCTGTTAACACACTCTTCTCCCACTCAATGCCTAGAACTAGACTTCCTATAAATGATTGCCTGCCTATAGACTGAAAGCTAAAGTGATCCAACTAACAGAGTCACCCTCAGAGTGTACACTTTATCATTTTATTATCTCTCATCCTTTCAAAACCAATCGATCCTTCACTATAAGACGCATGATTAGTGGTCCTAATAGACTGGCAGAAAGACTCGTAGTATTCTAGAGGTGAACCAGGAAAGGGGGAAATACACTGTAATCTGAAAAGTGTGTTTTATTTTGAGGTACTCACTGATCTGTGGTTCAAAACGTGATGGGTTTTCAGTGGAAATGGTGTGCTTTTTTTTCCTCAGATTTTGTTATTACTATTTAGCACTGACTGTGTGTAGCGTTTTCTATTTGCCCAGTAGTTAGGGATCATGTGCATGGTCATTGCTTTTATTCCAGCTTCACAGATGAGAAGCTAGAGGTTCAAAGAAAAATAGTTGGCCCAAGGTTGCATGATAAATCTATGGCAGAGGTGAGAGTTACCAGCATCAAGTTTCCATATGCCCTCACATATATCCTGTCATTGGTTCCAATCTAATCCTGCAGGGACTCTGTGCAGAGCTAATAAAGCCTTTCACTGAGCTATTTAGTGGCATTTACTAGAAAATGCCAAAGTGTGGCTGGTGCTTGGTTCTGATCTTTAGGGTCATCTGAAGAGCTCCTCTAGCTTGGCCTTATGGGAACAAAGCAGCAAATGCTTCAGTCTTCTTGTTGAAAAGTTGCAGGTAGGAATGATTGGCAGTGTAGCTTCTATGACACTGTTTATTTATAAAGCACCAAAAGTCAAATGTCAAGGCATGATAGAGAGACTTAGCAAAACTTGCTTTCTTTTGTTTTGCTTTAGTGAAATGCATCTTGAACTGCCTACAGGGGTAGACTACATTCAGACTGTGCCCGACAGTACAGCTTCCACACTTTTACTTGCCCAAAAGGTTAGGGCAGCACTGTGTTTGGAGTTTTGGAGTCTCAATTCTGATAGCCAGAATAGCTTTATTTTTTCCTTCAGCTCAAAAGATCAATATTGTTTGGCTCAAAAACATTTAAAACCATTTTAAGTGGTTTAAAGACCTAAAAATAAGACATGACACCATAAAACCTCCTACAAGAGAACATAGGCAAAACACTCATCGACATAAACTGTAGAAGTATTTTCTTAGATCGGTTGCCCAAAGCAAAAGAAATAAAAGCCAAAATAAACAAATAAGACCTATCAAACTTAAAAGCTTTTGGACAGGAGAGGAAACTACCAACAAAATGAAAAAAAAAATCCTATGGAATGTGAGAAAATATTTGCAAACAACACAACCAAGTAGGGGTTAATATCCAAAATATAAGAAGAGCTCACAAAACTCAATATCAAAAAACAGAGAAATCAAAAAGGATAGAAGACCTAAATAGACATGTTTACAAAGAAGATACACAAGTGATGAACAAGCACATGAAATGATGCTCAGCATTGCTAATTATAGAGAAATGCAGGTCAAAACTACAATGAGTTACACCTCACATTGGTCAGAATGGCTATCATAAAAATGTCTACAAATGTGTAGCAGTGATTACCTTAACATTGTAAATCAACTATACTTAAATTAAAAAATTAAGTCTACAAATGATAAATGCTGAAGAGGATGTGGAGAAAAGGAACCCTCCTGCACTGTTGGTGGGAATGTAAATTGGTACAGCACTATGGAGAACAGTATGGAGGATGCTTAAAAGACTAAAAATAGAGCTACCATATGATTCTGCAATCCTATTCCTGGGTATATATCCAGAAAGACTGAAAACTTTAATTTGAGAAGACAACTGCACTCCAATATTCTTAGGAACACAATTTACAGTACCCAAGACATGGAAACAAATTAAATGCCCATCAACAGATGATTGGCTTAAGAAGATGATGTATACACACACACACCACAAACACACAAAATGGAGTATTCAGTTCAGTTCAGTCTCTCAGTGGTATCCAACTCTTTGTGACCCCGTGGACTGCAGCACGCCAGGCTTTCCTGTCCACCACCAAATCCCGGAGCTTGCTCAAACTCATGTCCATCAAGTCTGTGATGCCATCCAACCATCTGATCCTCTGTCGTCCCCTTCTCCTCCCGCCTTCAATCTCTCCCTTCAATCTTTCTTTCTTTTTCAATCAGGGTCTTTTCAAATAAGTCAGCTCTTCAGATCAGGTAGCCAAAGTATAGGAGTTTCAGTTTCAGCATCAGTCCTTCCAGTGAATATTCAGGACTGATTTCCTTTAGGATGGACTGGTTGGATCTCCTGCCAGTCCAAGGGATTCTCAAGAGTCTTCTCCAACACCACGGTTCAAAAGCATCAATTCTTCGGCACTCAGCTTTCTTTATAGTCCAACTCTCACATCCATACATGACCACTGGAAAAACCATAGCCTTGATTAGATGGACCTTTGTTGGCAAAGTAATGTCTCTGCATTTTAATATGCTGTCTAGGTTGGTCAAAACTTTGCTTCCAAGGAGTAAGCGTCTTAATTTCATGGCTGCAGTCATCATCCACAGTGATTTTGGAGCCCTCAAAAACAAAGTCACTCACTGTTTCCATTGTTTCCCCCTCTATTAGCCATGAGGGATTGGGACTGGATGCCATGCTCTTAGTTTTCTGAATGTTGAGTTTTAAGCGAACTTTTTCACTCTCCTCTTTCACTTTCATCAAGAGGCTCTTTAGTTCTTCGCTTTCTGCCATAAGGGTGGTGTCATCTGCATATCTAAGGTTATTGATATTTCTCCTGGCAATCTTGATTCCAGCCTGTGTTTCATTCAGCCCTGCATTTCTCATGATGTACTCTGCATATAATTTAAATAAACAGGATGACAGTATTCAGCCTTGACACACTCCTTTTCCTATTTGGAAACTGTCTGTTGTTCCATGTCCAGTTCTAACTGTTGCTTCTTGACCTGCATACAGATTTCTCAGGAGGCAGGTCAGGTGGTCTGGTATTCCCATCCCTTTAAGAATTTTCCACAGTTTGTTGTGATCCACACAGTCAAAGGCTTTGGTGTAGTCAATAAAGCAGAAGTAAATGTTTTTCTGGAACTCTCTTGCTTTTTCAGTGATCCAGCAGATGTTGGCTATTTGATCTGTGGTTCCTCTGCATTTTATAAATCCAGCTTGAACATCTGGAAGCTCACAGTTCACGTACTGTTGAAGCCTGGCTTAGAGAATTTTGAGCATTACTTTGCTAGCATGTGAGATGAGTATAATTGTGTGGTAGTTTGAACGTTTTTTGACCTTGTCTTTCTTTGGGATTGGAATGAAAACACACTTTTTCAAGTCCTGTGGCCACCGCTAAGTTTTAGAAATTTGCTGGCATATTGACTGTAGCTCTTTCACAACATCATCTTGTAGGATTTGAAATAGCTCAACTGGAATTCCATCACTAGCTTTATTCGTAATGATGCTTCCTAAGGCCCACTTGACTTCGCATTCCAGAATGTCTGGCTCTAGGTGAGTGATCACATCATTGTGGTTATGTGGGTCATGATGATCTTTTGTGTAAAGTTCTTTTGTGTATTCTTGCCACCTCTTCTTGCTATCTTCTCCTTCTGTTAGGTCCATACCATTTCTGTCCTTTATTGAGCCCATCTTTGCATGAAATGTTCCCTTGGAATCTGTACTTTTCTTGAAGAGATCCCTAGTCTTTCTCATTGTATTGTTTTCCTCTATTTCTTTGCATTGATCACTGAGGAAGGCTTTCTTATCTCTCCTTGCTGTTCTTTGGAACTCTGGTTTCAAATGGGTATATCTTTCCTTTTCTCCTTTTCCTTTAGCATCTCTTCTTTTCTCCGCTATTTGTAGGGCTTCCTTAGACAACCATTTTGCCTTTTTGTATTTCTTTTTCTTGGGGATGGTCTTGATCACAGCCTCCTGTACAGTGTCACAAACCTCCATCCATAGTTCTTCAGGCACTGTGTCTATTAGATCTAATCCCTTGAATCTATTTGTTACTTCCACTGTATAATCATAAGGGATTTGATTTAGGCCATTTAATTTAGACCTGCATGGTCTCATGGGTTTCCCTACTTTCTTCAATTTAAGTCTGAATTTTACAATAAAGAGTTCATGGTCTGAGCCACAGTCTGCTCCTGGTCTTGTTTTTCCTGACTGTATAGAGCTTCTCCATCTTTGGCTGCAAAGAATATAATCAATCTGATATCAGTATTGACCATCTGGTGATGTCCTTGTGTAGAGTCTTCTCATGTTGTTGGAAGAGGGTGTTTGCTATGAACAGCGTGTTCTCCTGGCAAAACTCTGTTAGCCTTTGACCTGCTTCGTTTTGTACTCCAAGGCCAAATTACCTCTTACTCCAGTATCTCTTACGTTCCTACTTTTGCATTCCAGTCCCCTAAGATGAAAATGACATCTTTTTGGGGTGTTAATTGTAGAAGGTATTGTAGGTCTTTATAGACCCATTCAACTTCAGCTTCTTCAGCATTATTGATAGGGGCATAGACTTGGATTACTGTGATATTGAGTAGTCTGCCTTGCAAATGAACAGAGATCATTTTGTCGTTTTTGAGATTGCGTCCAAGTATGGCATTTTGGGCTCTTTTGTTGACTATGAGGGCTACTCCATTTTTTCTAAGAGATTTTGCCCACAGTAGTAGATATAAGGTCATCTGAGTTAAATTCACCCATTCTAGTCCATTTTAGCTCTCTAATTCCTAAAAAGTCAGTGTTCACTCTTGCCATCTCCTGTTTGACTACTTCCGATTTGCCTTGATTCATGGACCTGACATTCTAGGTTCCTATGCAATATTGCTCTTTACAGCATTGGATCTTGCTTCCATCACCAGTCATATCCACAATTGTGTGTCGTTTTTGCTTTGGCTCTGTCTCTTTATTGTTTCTGGAGTTATTTCTCCACTCTTCTCCAGTAGCATATTGGGCACCTACTGACCTGGGGAGTTCATCTTTCAGTGTCCTATCCTTTTGCCTTTTTATACTGTTCATGGGGTTCTCTAGGCAAGAATACTGAAGTGGTTTGCCATTCCCTTCTCCAGTGGATCACATTTTGTCAGAACTCTCCACCATGACCCGTCTGTCTCTGGTCAGCCTACATGGCATGACTCAGTTTCATTGTTTTAGACAAGGCTGTGGTCCATATGATCAGATTGAATAGTTTTCTGTGATTGTGGTTTTCATTCTGTCTGCTCTCTGATAGAGAAGGATAAGAAGCTTTGATGGGAGAGACTGAGGGGAAAACTGGGTCTTTTTCTGGTGGGTGTGGCCATGCTTAGTAAATCTTTAGTCCAGTTTTGTGTTGATGGGCGGGGCTGTATTCCCTCCCTGTCGTTTGACCTGAGGCCAAACTATGGTGGAGGTAATGAAGATAATGGCGAGTTCCTTCAAAAGGTCCCATGCATGCACTGCTGCACTCAGTGCCCTCAACCCTGCAGCAGGCCACTGCTGACCTGTACCTCCACAGGAGACACTCGAACACAGTTCTGGCTCAGTCTCTGTGTGGTCTCTGGGTCCTGGTGTACATAAGGTTTGTTTGAGCCCTCCAAGTGTCTCTTGCGAGTATGAGGTTTGATTCTAAATGCGATTTTGCCCCTCCTACAGTCTTGCTGTGGCTTCTCCTTTGTCCTTGGACATGGGATATATTTTTTTTGGTGGGATCCAACATTTTCCTGCTGATGGTTGTTCAGCAGCATGTTGTAATTTTGGAGTTCTCACAGGAGAAGATGAGCACACGTCTTTCTACTCCACCATCTTCAAAGCTCCCAGAATATTAAATGGAATATTACTTAGACACGAAAAGAATGAAATATTGACATTTTTAGCAATGTGGATAAATATAGAGAATATTTTTTATAGTTAGTGAAGTCAGAGAAAGATAAGTATTATATGATACCACTTATATGTGGAATAAAAAATAATACAAATTATATATAGAACAAAACAAACTCATAGACATAGAGAACTGTGTTGTGCTTAGTTGCTCAGTCATGTCCAACTCTTTGGGACCCCATGGACTGTAGCCCACCAGGCTCCTCTGTCTATTGGTTCTCCATGCAAGAATATTTCTCCAGGCAAGAATACTTCTCCAGGGGATCTTCCTGACCCAGGGATCAAACCTTGGTTGCCTGCATTGCAGGCAGATTCTTTACTGTCTGAGCCACCAGGAAGCCCCTTGAAAACAAACTAGTGGTTACCAAAGGGGAGAAGCAGGGAGGGAGGGACAAATGAAGAGTATCAGATTACTATACGTAAAATAGATAAACAACAAGGATTTATGGTACAGTACAGGGAATTGCATTCAGTATCTTGTAATAAACCTATAATGGAAAAGGATCTATGAAAACAATCACTTTTCTGTACACCTGAAACTATTAATAACACAATATTGTAAATCAATTATACTTCAATAATAAAAGGAAACATTTTAACGTGAGCAGAATGAGAGAGCTGAAGGAAGGCAAACATAGATAGAAATTATAAACTAGTTAATAATTGCTATATGGAATTGAGGCTTCTACCTTTATTTTTTCAATATGTAAAAATTAAATACTTGCTTGTTTTAAACTATGCAAGAGGTAAAACAGTATTCCCTTCTGATTCTTTAACTGACAGAAATGAAGTTACCTTGAAAGTCTACGAAACATTATCCCCCATCCTCCTCTTTCAAGAAGACTTCCATGATTAACTGAGCCTTAGGAAATTATTCCTGTTTTATTCCATATTAATCATTAAAACTTGTTCTCTGCTTGATGTAAGATAAACTCTTATTCATTTGCACCTGCAGAGTATATGTGCATTGTTTTTCTTTGATGTAGGCACCTGTTCAGGTAAGTTAGTAACTACTTAGTGAGAGGTAATAGAGACCTTGCTCTGGAGCCATATCCATCCAGGTTTAAATCCAATATATACAATAGGTGATTATCTGTCTGCCTGCAATACAGGAGACCAGAGTTTGATCCCTGGGTCAGGAAGATCCCCTGGAGATGGGAATGGCAACCCACTCCAGTATTCTTGCCTGGAGAAATCCCATGGACAGAGGAGCCTGGGAGGCTACAGCCCATGGGGTCGCAGAGAGTTGGACATGTCTATGCATGCGTGTGCGCGCACACACACACACACACACACACACACAACTATCTGTGAAACTGAGAACATTACTGAATCACCAGTGCTTTGTCTGTAAAATAATCTATTGTGTAAGAATTGCTGTATGAATTGGGAAAAATATGTTGAAATGACACTTACAGAGGGCTTGGCACATTATGCTTGATATTCAATAGATAGGAGTTATATTGTTGTTACTGCTGTTATATTCCATATCAAATTTTTCTTAGTCATTATAAACATAATGGAAGTGATAGCAGTCCCAAGGGTGGGGCTTTGGTTTTGCTCTTCTAGACAGAGAAAACATTTTGTTTTTAAGTTTAAAGGATAGCACTAGGCAGTAGATTTTATTATTTTTCTCATTTCACTTCTCTACTTTTCCATAACTAGAGGTCACCTGTAGTTTTCTTTAGTGTGTAAGGTGTCATGAAGTAGTCATGTCATTTCATCAATGATTACGTACAAAGAGGAATAAGATGTAACTGAGCATATACATACATACTGGCCTTATTTTTCACTCTTGTCAAGCAGAGGTCTTTAATGCATATCTTGAAAGCTTATTGAATTTTGTGTAGAATATAAGAAAACACTTTTAAATATACTTAGTTTTATATCATATGTGTATATTAAATTGAAGTACTATCATACAACAATATATTAGTTTCAAGTGTAAAACATAGTTATTCAACATTTTTATTTATTGAGAAATAATCACTACAGTAAATCCACTTAACATCCATCACCATATGTAGTCATCAATTTTTTTTCTTGTAATGAGAAGTTTAAAAATCCACCCTGTTAGCATCTTTCAAATATGCAATACAGTGCTATTAACTATAGTTGCCATGTTGTGTATTATATCCTCAGAGTTCATTTACTTTATAACTGGAAGTTTGTACTGTTTGAGTCCCTTCAATGCTTTAAAAATAAGTAAGACAGGGTAGTTTTTGTTTTGATATCAGAACATCACTTTGCTGTATACCATAAACTAATGCAACATTATAAATCAACTATATTCATATAAAATAAAAATTAAATTTAAATAAAGCCTTCCATTTATGCCTTCCCTTTTCAGCATGATGTAGAAAAAATAAATCCCCAAGAAGGGCATGCCACTTAAAACCCTTTGGTATAAGAGGAACTGGAAGTTTGACTGTATATTTTAGAATTTGTTTGCTGTCTCTGAGCTTCAAATACTCATGGCCTGGAGTTTCCTGAAGAGGGCAGAATCACTAAGTAGAAATCATAGAGGTAGCTAAGGTTCCTGGTCATCTCTGTCTTTAAGGCACACTTTATCTATGGTAGTTTCTCTGTTCATAGTGAGGATGGAGCCCTGTTTGATGACATAAAACACACTTCTAGTGTTGCTGATCAAGCAAGGCAGAACTAAACAGTTGGGCCTGGGCTCTCCCAAGTCAAAAACAAAGTTCTCAAGGAGTTAGAGAAATAAACTGATGCTTCTTAAATCTGGTCCTAGATGTTATAACAACAATGCCAGAAAGTGTTAGTCACTCAATCGTGTTCTACTCTTTGTGACCCTATGAACTGTAGCCTGCCAGGCTCCTCTGTCCATGTGATTTTCCAGGCAAGAATACTGGAGTGGGTTGCCATTTCCTGCTCCAGGGGATCTTCCCGACCCAGGGATCAAACCTAAGTCTCCTGTATTGCAGACAGATTCTTTACCACCTGAGACACCAGGGAAGGTCAAAAACTGCCAGAACTAACACCTATTCAGTGTTCACTGTGTGCTAGGTATTATGCTGGACACTTTTTTAAAAATATAAATTTATTTATTTTAATTGGAGGCTAATTACTTTATAATAATTGCATTGGTTTTGCCATAAATTGACATGAATCCACCACGGGTGTACATGTGTTCCCCATCCTGCATCCCCCTTCCCCATCTCATCCCTCTGGGTCATCCCAGTGCACCAGCCCCAAGCACCCTGTATCATGCATCAAACCTGGACTGGCGATTCATTTCATATATGATAATATACATGTTTCAATGCCATTCTCCAAATCATCCCACCCTCGCCGTCTCCTACAGAGTCCAGAAGACTGTTCTATACATCTGTGTCTCTCTTGCTGTCTCACATACAGGGTTATCATTACCATCTTTCTAAAATCCATATATATGCTTTAGTATACTGTATTGGTGTTTTTCTTTCTGGCTTACTTCACTCTGTATAATAGGCTCCAGTTTCATCCACCTCATTAGAACTGATTCAAATGTATTCTTTTTAATGGCTGAGTAATACTCCATTGTGTATATGTACCACCGCTTTCTTATCCATTCATCTGCTGATGGACATCTAGGTTGCTTCCATGTCCTGGCTATTACAAACAGTGCTGTGATGAACATTGGGGTACACGTGTCTCTTTCATTTCTGATTTCCTCGGTGTGTGTGCCCAGCAGTGGGATTGCTGGGTCATATGGCAGTTCTATTTCCAGTTTTTTAAGGAATCTCCACACTGTTCTCCATAGTGGCTGTACTAGTTTGCATTCCCACCAACAGTGTAAGAGGGTTCCCTTTTCTCCACACCCTCTCCAGCATTTATTGCTTGTAGACTTGTGGATAGCAGCCATTCTGACTGGCGTGAAATGGTACCTCATGTTGGTTTTGAGTAGCATTTCTCTGATAATGAGTGATGTTGAGCATCTTTTCATGTGTTTGTTAGCCATCTGTATGTCTTCTTTGGAGAAATGTCTGTTTAGTTCTTTGGCCCACTTTTTGATTGGGTCATTTATTTTTCTGGAATTGAGCTGCAGGAGTTGCTTGTATATTTTTGAGATTAATGCTCTGTCAATTGCTTCATTTGCTATTATTTTCTCCAATTTTGAAGGCTGTCTTTTCACCTTGCTAATAGTTTCCTTTGTTGTGCAGAAGCTTTTAATTTTAATTAGGTCCCATTTGTTTATTTTTGCTTTTATTTCCAGTATTCTTAGAGGTGGGTCATAGAGGATCCTGCTGTGATTTATGTCAAAGAGTGTTTAGCCTATGTTTTCCTCTAGGAGTTTTATAGTTTCTGGTCTTACATTTAGATCTTTAATCCATTTTGAGTTTATTTTTGTGTATGGTGTTAGAAAGTGTTCTAGTTTCATTCTTTTACAAATGGTTGACCAGTTTTCCCAGCATCACTTGTTAAAGAGATTATCTTTTCTCCATTGTATATTCTTGCCTCCTTTGTCAAAGATAAGGTGTCCATAGGTGCATGGATTTATCTTTGGGCTTTCTATTTTGTTCCATTGATCTATATTTCTGTCTTTGTGCCAGTCCATACTGTCTTGATGACTGTGGCTTTGTAGTAGAGCCTCAAGTCAGGCAGTTTGCTTCCTCCAGTTCCATTCTTCTCTCTCAAGATTGCTTTGGCTATTCAAGGTTTTTTGTATTTCCACACAAATTGTGAAATTATTTGTTCTAGTTCTGTGAAAAATATCGTTGGTAGCTTGATAGGGATTACATTGGATCTATAGAATGCTTTGGGTAGTATACTCATTTTCACTATATTGATTCTTCCAGTCCATGAACACAGTATATTTCTCTATCTATTTGTGTCCTCTTTGATTTCTTTCACTAGTGTTTTATAGTTTGCTATATATAGGTCTTTAGTTTCTTTAGGTAGATATATTCCTAAGTATTTTATTCTTTTCATTGCAATGGTGAATGGAATTGCTTCCTTAATTTTTCTTTCTATTTTCTCATTATTAGTGTATAGGAATGCAAGGGATTTCTGTGTGTTGATTTTATATCCTGCAACTTTACTATATTCATTGATTAACTCTAGTAATTTTATGGTGGAGTCTTTAGGGTTTTCTGTGTAGAGGATCATGTCATCTGCAAACAGTGAGAGTTTTACTTATTTTTTTCCAATCTGGATTCCTTTTATTTCTTTTTCTGCTCTGATTGCTGTGGCCAAAACTCCCAAAACTATGTTGAATAGTAGTGTTGAGAGTGGGCACCATTGTCTTGTTCCTGACTTTAGGGGAAATGCTTTCAATTTTTCATCATTGAGGATACACGTAGGATCTCCTTTAATTCTCAAAACAGCAGTCTACTATATGTTACATAAAGCAAAATATTCTGTAGCTAAAATGTTTGAAAATTCTGGGTAAAAATAGTTAAGGCAATTAAAAAAAAAAAACCTGCATGACTTATTGGAGACTTTGCTATGCTAGTTCATTTTATGAACTCCAAGAGGGACTTAGAGTATACTGCTTTCCCAAGTTTGTTGGAATATGGAAAGATTTTTTTTCTCCCAGGGGTATGTTCTGTCTTTGTCCTGTCTTATCTTGTCCCTAAATAACCCATAATACCTAGTCTTAAATTGTGAATTTATATCTGTTCCATGGAAAACAGGGTCTATGCCTCTAATCAACCCAAGTTCAAGCCATCATCATCCTTTACCTGAATTATTGTTGTTGTTCAGTCACTCAGTCCTATCCAGATTCACTACCACTGCATCACCTGCAGCTCACATGGCCTCACTGTCTTTCACTGTCTTCTGGAGTTTGCCAAAGTTCATGTCCATTGAGTTGGTGATGCTATGCAACCAGCCATCTCATTCTCTGTCATCCCCTTCTCCTGCCCTCAGTCTTTCCCAGCATCAGTGTCTTTTCCAGTGAGTTAGCTGTTCTCATCAAGTTATCAGAGTATTGGAGCTTCAGCATCAGTCCTTCCAATGAACATTCAGGGTTGATTTCCTTTAGGATTGACTGGTTTTATCTCCTTGCTGTCCAAGGAACTCTCAAAAGTGTTCTCCAGCACCACAATTTGAAAGCATCAATTCTTTGACACTCAACCTTCTTAATGGTCCAACTCTTAAATCCGTCTATGTAGCCTCCTCACTGGTATTCTGGCTTTCCTCCTTATGTTCCTCTAAATCATTGGGTATAATATAGCCAGTTATCATAAACAAACACTCAAACAGCAAAAAAAAAAAAAAAAAAAAATAACAGTGTACTACTATTTTACCAAAAATACTTTAAAACTTCCAATCATAGAGTAAAATACTAATACCTTGTGTGTGTGTGTGTGTGTGTGTGTGTGTGTGTGTGTGTGAGTCACTCAGTCGTGTCCAACTCATTGTGATCTCATGGACTGTATGTAGCCCACCATGCTTCTCAGTCCGTGGAATTCTTCAGGCAAGAATACTGGAATGGGTTGCCATTCCCGTCTTCAGGGGAACTTCCCTGACCTAGGGATCAAACCCGAATCAGATCCTTTACCATCTGAGCCACCAGGGAACCACTCCAAAACTTAAGGGCACTAAGTTTTTCTGGATTCAGTTCAGTTTAGTAGCTCAGTTGTGTCCGACTCTTTGCGACCCCATGAATCGCAGCATGCCAGGCCTCCCTGTCCATCACCAACTCCTGGAGTTTACCCATACTCATGTCCGTCGAGTTGGTGATGCCATCCAGCCATCTCATCTTCTGTCATCCCCTTCTCCTCCTGTCCCCAATCCCTTAGATAAAGTTAAAGGTGTTTCTTTACATTTGGATTTCACAGAACTTTTGCTATGTAAACATGTGTTTTGAACTTCAAGAGAGACTTGAAATACCCTATTCTTTTCTCTCAGATCACTTATAACAGTGTTTGTCTAATGGCTGTCTCCCTGCTGTTGTTGTGTGTCCGCTCAGTCATGTCTGACTCTTTGCGACTCCTTGGACTGTAGCCCACCAGACTCTTCTGTCCATGGGATTCTCCCCAGGCAAGAATACTGGAGTGGTTTGACATTTCCTACTCCAGGGGATCTTCCCAACCTAGGGATTGAACCTGAGGCTCTTGAATCTTCCTGCCTTGGCAGGCAGATGCTTCACTACTTTGCCATCTGGAAAGCTCATCTCCCTACTAGACTATGGGTTTTATGAGAGCAGAGACCATGTCTGTCCCCCAGTGCACCCCAGTGCTTAATATAGTATCTGACCCCTGGGATTTCTTTAGAAGGAATGATGCTAAAGCTGAAACCCCAGTATTTTGACCACCTCATGAGAAGAGTTGACTCATTAGAAAAGACTCTGATGCTGGGAGGGATTGGGGCAGGAGTAGAAGGGGACAACAGAGGATGAGATGGCTGGATGGCATCACTGACTTGATGGATGTGAGTCTGAGTGAACTCCAGTGATGGACAGGGAGACCTGGCGTGCTGCGATTCATGGGGTCACAAAGAGTCGGACACAACTGAGCGACTGAACTGAACTGACACATGATAGGGGTTCAGCAAGTGTTTGCTGAATGAATGAAGAAATAAAAATGAATCTTCATGCTGTTGGTCTGATATTTTATAGTGGAGCTGCCACTGAATGATTTAATATTTTTGATCTCTTCCTACTGAAGAATTTTTCTTATTATTTAAAGCCTTTGAAGGAAAAGCTAAAAATTGATTCAGCACTGATAGGTAGCAATTTAGTGTAAGTGATAGCAATACTTGGCTTTTATATTTTTAAATTAGTAATCCTTTAGTATTATCTAATATTTACTGTCGACTGAACTGAATATTTACTGTTTTAATATTTTATGTAAAATCTCTATATTTAACTTTTTTACAATTAAGAGAATTCTCTAAAATTTGTCCTTAGCCTTAAACATTTTTCGAGTTCTCAGTCAGTCTGTTCAGTCTCTCAGTCATGTCCCATGAACTGCAGCATGCCAGGCTTCCCTATCCATCACCAACTCTCAGAGCTTGCTCAAACTCATGTCCATCAAGTCAGTGATGCCATCCAACCATCTCATTGTCTTTCATCCGCTTCTCCCACTGCCTTTAATCTTTCCCAGCATCAAGATCTTTTCCAGTGAGTCAGTTCTTCACCTCAGGTGGCCAAAGTATTAGAGCTTTTTCAAGTTCTAGTTCAAAGTAAAAAAACAAAGCGAATAATGCACTACAACATATGTTTCCCAATTAGCCACGCCTGTGGGAAGCCTTCCCTAGGCCCTGAAGTCCAAGTCCCATAGGAGCCTGGTAGCATTTGACCTTCAGAGTAGGTCTGAGGAGCCTGAAAGAAGGAAAGGTCTTTATGAATGCCAAGCCTGCAAATAAAAAAAGCAGCATGAGTACACAGTAAATACTGCGTGTTGGCAGGTTTTTGTATAAGATGGAGGTGGTGGTATACATATTTTTATCTCATTCTCCTTGTGACACATGGAACACATTTTCATTGCTTCCCAAGCAGGATTACAAGCTTGGTTGTAATCTGTGGCACAAAACAATTGTCTGGATCCTGTGACAAGGGAAATCATGATTGGGGTACATTAACTAGGCTCTTAAATCAAATGAGGCACTAGCTTGCCGAATTCTCTGAGACCTCTGGGCCTCTGAGAGGCCTGGTCCAGGTAGAGGGAGCAGAAAGAGCACAGTATAATGCCTCCAGGGTTACTTCCTCATAATCAGGTAAGGCAAGCCACCTAGTGTTGTTTTCTTTGATAAGGGCCACTCCTAGAAGAGTGTACCCTCCAGAAAAAAAAAAAAAAGGAGAAAAGATGCAGACAGAGGGAACTGCTCAGGAGGTTATTGTTGTTTGTTACCTACTATTAGTACATAATAGTGCTATAGCATTGCCAGTACAGCTTGTGTTGAGCTTCTGTGCCCTGTTTCACTGGCAAGCAGGCTTCCACAGGATATGCTCAAGGCTCATTAATAGATTACTTGCACTAACAAGAGGAAGATTCAACCTAATGAGAGAGAATGCCTCATTCATGGCTTGGAAATTAAGCAGTCCCCACCTAACTAATCAATGCTAAGTGACTGACCTTCGTGGAGGCTGCAGCTCATTAGTAGAATACACACAGATGGTAATGTGCTCAAAGGTATTTAAAATACATGTGAAAAGAACTACATTAATGAGACAAACCTATCCACCGTCCATGACATGGCTCTTGTTCCCTAAGCTATCTGTATGTAATTTGGTATGCTTATTTATGAGAATGAATTTGTCTGATAATGTCTGCAGTTTTCAAATTTCCATGTAGATAACAGATTATGATCAACATTCACAATAATTTGCTTTCATGAAAAAGGCTATAGGAAGAATTGACTTATAATAACAGCTCTGTTTATTCAGTAACTCATTTATCCAAGGATAATTGCCTGGAGGGAGAAATGGAGTCCAAGCCTAAAGTAATAAAAGTTTATTTGGAATTGTATTTGACTATTTCTTCTTTTTCTTTCTTGTCAAATGCTTCCTCAAATGTGATCTGTTAATAAATTATTTCAGTATCTCCAAGGACCTTCCTGAAGATGTTCATACTGAAATGTTCCATAAATATTCTTCAGTTCCTCTGACAGCAAGCCAGTAGTGACATCAGAGATGGCATGACTTTACTTCAAATAGGACAATGCAGACGACAGCCAATTCACTAGCTCTATTCTTATCCCCTACTTGCCAAGCTACTGCAAAAACCCAAGAGATAAATGCATAGGTAATTTTTAAATCTTGCATTTCCTTTATTCCACTCAGCCAATCTGTCGCTCTTAAGAAGCAACTTGAAGACTGCAATGAGTTTTAATGACATCATACTCTCATGTCTTTTCTTCACCTTACTGAAACTTTAAGATTTCCTTTTTTTGTTCATCTTTGTCCTCAGAAATCCCTGGTCCTGGCATCTGCAGTGAAAACCACCATATAAAGTGTTTATCAACTCCTAAAGCTCCTTTTGGGACTTCCTGGGTGGCTCAGATGGTAAAGTGTCTGCCTACAATGTGGGAGACCCAGGTTCGATCCCTGGAGAAGGAAATGGCAACCCACTCCAGTGCTCTTGCCTGGAAAATCCCATGAACTGAGGATCGTGGTAGGCTACAGTCCATGGGGTCGCAAAGAGTTGGACACAACTGAGTGACTTCACTTTCACTTTTCAAAGCTCCTTTTAGTTTTATTTAGATAAGTTCCCTAAGGGGAAGACCTTTACTTCTTATTTGGTGAATTGCAACACTTGCTCACAGCTCTCTGTCCTTGATGAATATATAATTACGAAATGTGCCTTGTAGTCAAGCCAAACACTGACAGGAAGACATCTAGACAGCATGCTATCCAAGCATTTTGCTTAGGAGAGCAGTGCTGTGACAATACAGTGGTCCCAGGTCACTTGTAATTGCTCAAGGTCCAGAAGTAGAGGAAAAGCAAAGTGCAAGAATAGAAGTTGACTCTTTTGCATATTTCCCAACCAGGGTTGGTAGATTGTAGGATTTGCAATCAGTAGTGGTCCAACATGAGCTTTTAGTTGATAAGACTGAAGAATTAGATCAGTCATTTTAACAGAGCTCTGCAGTAGTTTCCATGTGCATCACATTTCTTGAAGCAGATTCTTCCTATTACCACCTCAGGGCCTGGCTTCTCCATGAAGCCTTCTTTTTCATAAAACTACCCATCAGTCTTTATTCTCTATCATCCTCTGCTAGAGCCTAATCAGTATGGAAAAAAAAATGATACTGATTCCACTCTGGGATTTAAGGCTCTACCATGTTGAATGTTCAGTGTCACCTCAGTGCTGAAAATAGGCTCATTTATATCAGATACACAGCCATTTTAGTTAAACTCCAAGGGCCTTAGTCTATTTATTTATTGGAATTTTGCTAGCTTATTATTAGATGACAGACAAAACAAATGAGTATAATCTGTGGGTAAATTTACAAATTTTAGTGACACTTCTCTCCATTAAGTTTTGACCTTAATAATACAGCAGGGATGTTCATACAATAAATTATTCCATGCAATATTTTTTAGCTTTATTGACAGGGGAAACTATAGTGAATATTTTTTCTCAAAACCAAAATGAGTATAGACATTGCTACTAAGTCTCTAGAAAGGAATTAGGTTTGGTCAGTGAGAGTTGAGACAAGGACACCACTGCTGTGCTCTGAGACCCTGAATTCTGTTCCAAAATAGATGAGACAAGACTGGGTCTTGGCTCCTGTCTTTTTATTTTATTCAGTGATAGGCAGTGGTGAGTCACCTATGTCTGAATGGTAATATATTGAGGAACCAGAAACATTTACTCAGACAGAATAAGGAACCAAATAATTCTGTCTTCTCAAGTACCAGATGACCCTATTTTACAGAAAAGGAAACCAATGCCTGGTTAGGCAAAGTAGCTGGGCCAGGACCAGTGGAATCTTGCTCTCTTCCTTGTGTATTGTTAATTAGAACATTAATATGTAGAAGATACATTAATATTCTCTTATCCCTTCCTTAGAAGAATTTTCTTGAAAGGTCCGTCAGTTTCCCCTTTATAAAGATGGGGCAAAGGACTTTATTCACTAATTCATTCAGCAAGAATAGTCTAGGCACTGAAAAGACAGAGATAAGCAAGATGTAGTCCATATCTGGAGATAGGCACTGTCTTTTGCTATAGGAAACATACAGATAAATTACAATAAAATTCAAGTAGAGATAAAATTGAGTTTAAAACAAAGTGCTGTGGGATTATATTGTCAAGTTGAGGCAGAGATTTCCAGACGTATGAATCCTTTGATAAAATATGTAGGGAGCTTATGCATCTATCTATCTATCTATCTATATATATGTACGTGTGTGTGTGTGTGTATATATATATATATATATCCTAAAACTTTTTGAAATTGCATATAAACATAGCTTTTCCACTTCTATTTCATTATCATCCACTCTGCCTTTGTATGTGTGATAGGAAGTGACTGAACCATTTGAAAAACTGGCAAGGTTGTCTAGACACTTTTTAATATCTCATTACTTTGTGCCTTTCCTCATCAGGTCACCCCTACTTGGAACCTTCTTTCTTCTTCTCTAACGATCAGTTTTATTTTTCAAGGTCCCATTTGAGTTGGTTTGCGTTTAGATGGTCTTAAGTGCACATAGGACACTAGATACTTAAATAACCTTCATTCTAAAACTACTTGTCAGGTACTGGCTGTTACTCAGGGGTGTGCTGCATATTGGGTTACTTTTATTGAGGAGCATTTGCAGAACGGCACTGACACAGGGTGATTACTTGGCTGGAATAAAACACACAGATGTGTGAGCTCTTCTTTAATCATATTTGTAAATCCCCCATCTTCAGAGAATTCACTTTGGTTTTAAGAGGAAACTTGTGGCAGAAATGAAACCTGGTTATCCTTTTACTGGGGAAATTTTCATATTTTTGAAAAAGTCAACCAAGCCATATAACATTCAACCATTTAGTTTTTAGGGTTGAAATTTGGGCACCATTTTTTCCTGATTTAGCTCTGCCTTGATTGTGCAGCTCCCTTAATATTAGAGCAGCCTCCATATGTCCTAATTAAGTGGCCAAAGCTTGGCTTCTGTGAATTGTTTCTGTAATGTAGGCAGTAATGACTCATAATGACTCTGAAAGAACTCTGTAACCAGTCTTGCCAAAACTAAAATTGTCTTTCATTTTTTATATCCCCAACTATTCTCACCCTATTGGGGATACTAAATGTATTTGTAATTGGAAGGAACCTCATATGTAGCTCTCTGGAAAAGATAACACTTCTCTTTATGATTTTAAAAACTCTATGTGGCCAAGCCATGCATATCAAGGGTATATATGCACACACACTTGCCAGGACCTATGATTCTTTCAAGCCTTCCCTTTAATCTTCAGAATTTGTCAATAAGAAATTGATGAAAAGTTTGCTTCTTTGCCCTTGTTGGAAAGCAGAATTCTGTGATCTCTTCAGACTGTGATTAACACATGTGGATTTACAGATACAAATCCCCAGGAGGTAGTATAAAAAGGGCACAGGGCTAGTACACCCAACCACCCACTAGTCCTGTCTGCTAAGACTGATTAAATACTCTGACCTAGAATTTAAGTATTTTGCCATTATGGACTAATCAGTACAACCTAATTGATGTCTCTGTGTACCTTTCTAGACTTAGGGTAGCTTCAGCATTTTCTTGGTCTGCTGGACACAGTCCAAGTTCCTTCTAATCAGGCATGTTTCAATTCTTTTCATTCCCTGGAGAACTTTTAAGGCTGTGAGGGAAATTTTGAATATCCAGGAATGAGAGGGATGATGAATGCAGTAAGGACCCTGAGAACGCAGAAGGGAATGGAATCCAGAGCCCAGGAGGGAAGGCTAAAAAGAGTAGAGACATCACTTTGATGATAACAGTAGGAAGGAGAAAAAATTGAGGGCAGACACAGATTAGGCTAGTTTCAGTGACTGGAAGTTGAAGTTGCTTCCGTTTTGTAAGTTAAAGTTGAGGCAAGGTCAGTTTTGCTGAAAAAGTGGGGAAAATGAAAGAATAGAGCTTGAGAAAATAGCTAAAATTTGGAATAGACACTGCTTGCACAGTCTCTTTCCCTAAATAGTTGTCTCTATCAGCAGGGCTTGACCAGTTACACTGAAATTGTGCTGCCATACAGTGAACATTCAAAAAGCTTGCAAACTTCATCAGTAAACTCCTTTAATGAGCACCTCTCTCATCCTTTATCCTATAATAATGTGAATTGGTGCCATTACAGACAGCTCTAGCATCAGTTGAGCTGTCAATGTCACCCAGCAATCCATTGTTTGGCTCTTGTTTGGCTACTTCTGCTATTCTATTCTTCTCGGGTATGGTGCTTCCACACTTCAGTCTCTAAGACTCTTTGCGACCCCCATGGACTGTAGCCTACCAGGCTCCCCTGTCTATGGGATTTTTCCAGGTGAGAAAACTGGAGTGGGTTGCCATTTCCTTCTCCTGATGATCTTCCCAACCCAGGGATCAAACCCATGTCTCCTGCTTGACAGGCAGATTCTTTACCAGCAGAGGTTGTTTAGAGGTAAGGAAACTGGATTTTATAGGAACTGAAGTTCTCTGCAGTAGCTTCGCAAAAGAGGAACTGAGGTGTGTAGGCAGGGCAAGACCAGCAGCTATACCTTCTAGAATTCCTTTCATTTATTTGCCAGTGGCAGAGCTGCTCCTGAAGTGGGCCTGACTTTGCAGTGATTCCAGCAGAAAGGGTTGAAAGATGCATTTGGCATACTCTCCAGTTGCCCTTTCAATTTCTCTGTCCTGAGGGATCACAGATTTCATTGCTCTAAACTTGATATATGAACATCTGGCTTTATGAAATGGTGAAACTTATAGGTGTGGAAATATAGATTTATGGACCATGGAACTAAATTATTTGTTGTGTTAGAGGATATATCCTATGTTTCTTTTAAATAATGATCTCCCATAACACATTTAAGATAGAATTCAATTTTCAGCACTGTTAATAATGCAACCTGGTAGGTAGATACACACTATAGTAGGTAGATATCCCTGCTTGATCTGGGATCCCTTGCCTTAACAACTATATAAAGTGATTATATATATTATTTATCCTTGATTTCCCAAATCAAGGATAAATAAGGTTTTGGTGTATGCCACTCTTTAAAAGGCAAGGGAGCTGCTTTCCAGAGAACACACTACTTTTGACTTTAGGCTTCCTGCAGTTTCACTGTATCACACAGTTTTCATTCTTCATGATCCATTGAGTTGAACTTGTGACTTAAAGTGGTTCGAGGAACTGAGATTTATTGAAATTTGAGGAAGGAAACAGTGAAATAAAAAGGCAGTTTTGTTATTTTTATACAAGGCCTCCTAAGATAGATTTCACAAACCACATGGCGTCAGTTACCTCTTCATTTGTTGCCTTCATTTGTTCATCCAGACACCCACCCACTCAGCTACCCACTCATTCATTCCTTTTGCCAATATTGTCAGTAGTCACTTTGTTAGGATTGAGGATGCAACAGTGGAGAGGACAGAGACAGTTCCAGCCCACTTGGAGCTTCTAGTCTAGTGTGAATTGCAGCTAAGTTAACTAGGTAACTCTCAGTAGAGTGTGATTATTAGCTAGGAAGATTGAACTCCAAGATTTCCTGGGTGTATAGAAAAGTTGCTGACAACCTAGTGTTAGTTGCTCAGTCATGTTCTATTCTTTGCAACCCCATGGACTGTAGCCTGCCAGGTTCCTCTGTCCATAGTATTCTCTAGGCAAGAATACTGGAGTGGGTAGCCGTTCCCTTTTCCATGGGATCTTCCCCACCCAGGGACTGAACCATAGTCTCCTGCATTGCAGGCAGATTCTTTACCATTTGAACCACGAGGGAAGCCCCAAATCACCTGCGATTCACAGACAATGTGTAAGCTACTTCTTGCTATATAAGAAATTATTCCCAAATGGTGTTTTGAACAATACACATTTATGATTGCACAGTTTGTGTGGGCCAGGCACTGGATTATGATTCAGCTGGGTACTCTGCTTCAGGGTTTCACATTGGGTGCAATCCAGGTGTTGGCCAGGGCTACAGTCATCTCAAGGCTTAACTGGGGAATGATCTACTTCTAAGCTCACTCGTGTGATTGTTGGTAGAATTCAGTTCCTCATGGATTGTTGGATTGTGGGCATTAGACCAGGCTGTTGACCAGAAGTCACTCTAAATTATTTGCCATATGGGCTTTTTATGGGGCAGCTTATAACAGGGCAGCTGGCTTAATCAAAGTGAGCCAAGTGAGGGAGAAAGAGAGTGACAGGAAGACAGAATAATAATCTTTTGTAAACTAATCTCAGAAATGACATCTCATCACTTTTGCCATATAATGTTCCTTAGAAACAAGTCACTAGATCCAGCTGCACTCAAAGGGAGCAGCTCATATCCAAAGGAAGATTATATAAGGATGTGAATATCAGAAGACAGAGATCATTGGGAGTCATTTTAAAAACTGCCTATCACAGAAATGTTCTCTTGTGCAGAGATGTGAGTTGAGCTGCTTAATGGATCACTATTCTTGATCTCATTCTTATAATAACTCTAAATTTGTCACAGGTTCCCCTGACTCCAGTCCATGGTATATTGTCATAGGGTTATCTGGGTTGATAAGAAAACAACTCTAGTTGTTAAGTCCCCTATTCCTTACATCACTTCAATCATAATCATTTGGAGGGTCAGGAAGATGTCTTCAGAAAGAAAGATTATTTGAACAAGTGCAAATTTAGTGCCACCTTTCATGGTGTCTGTCCAAGATTTCTGGTTGTCCTGTTCTCTCAGACACCTGCTCTAATTAGGTTCTTTTGGTTACCAATGGCTCACTTAAGATACTTTAAGTAATGGATAATTTATAACTAGTATATTTGCCCATTGGTATCCAGAAAATGCTTGAAAACCAGGTCTCAGGAAAAGAGATGTATTTGTTCAGGTAGGGAATATGCCAGTGTAAAAGACAGCAAAATAAAAAGCCTTAAGTCAAGTGGAAATTGATCTCTTGATTTCTCTGTCTCCCTCTTTCCTTCTTTCTTCCTCTGCCTCCCTTCCCTTCTCTCACTCCCTCCCTCTGCTTCCCTGTCATAACAGTATAGCTGGTTTAGTCAGGCAGAGCATTTCTGCAGTTGCGCTCTATGAGGTAGTTCAAGGATCCAAGTATCTTCACTTGTTGTTCCTGAATCCTCTAGAGCAGCGGTCCCCAACCTTTTTGATATAAGGGATGGATTTCATGGAAGACAATTTTTCCATGGATATGGGATAGGGGAATGATTCAAGCACATTATATTTATTGTGCAGTCTAATGCTGCCAGTGATCTGACAGGAGGTACTGGTCTGTGGCCTGGAGGTTGGGGGCCTCTGCTGCAGAGCACAGACTGATAAATTATGACTGGGAGGCCAAATCTTGCCTGTTGCCTGCTTTTATAAATAAAGTTTTATTTGAACACAACCACCATCATTTTGTTTTTGTTTTTTTTTAATTTATTTTAATTGGAGGGTAATTACTTTACAATATTGTATTAGTTTTGCAATACATCAACATGAATCTGCCATGGGTATACACGTGTTCCCCATACTGAACCCTGCTCCTGCCTCCCTCCCCATCCCATCCCTCTGGGTCATCCCAATGCACCAGCCCTGAGCACCATGTATCATGCATTGAACCTGGACTGGTGATTCGTTTCATATATATTATACATGTTTCAATGCCATTCTCCAAATCATCCCACCCTCTCACTCTCCCACAGAGTCCAAAAGACTGTTCTATACATCTATGTCTCTTTTGCTATCTCGAATACAGGGTTATTGTTACCATCTTTCTAAATTCCATATATATGGGTTAGTATACTGTATTGGTGTTTTTTTTCTGGCTTACTTCACTCTGTATAATAGGCTCCAGTTTCATCCACCTCATTAGAACGGATTCAAATGCATTATTTTTAATGGCTGAGTAATATTCCATTGTGTATATGTACCACTGCTTTCTTATCCATTCATCTGCTGATGGACATCTAGGTTGCTTCCATATCCTGGCTATTATAAACAGTGCTGCGATGAACATTGGGGTACACGTGTCTCTTTCAATTCTGATTTCCTCGGTGTGTATGCCCCGGAGTGGGATTGCTGGGTCATATGGCAGTTCTATTTCCAGTTTTTTAAGGAATCTCCACACTGTTCTCCATAGTGGCTGTACTAGTTTGCATTCCCACCAACAGTGTAAGAGGGTTCCCTTTTCTCCACACCCTCTCCAGCATTTATTGCTTGTAGACTTGTGGATAGCAGCCATTCTGACTGGCGTGAAATGGTACCTCATGGTGGTTTTGAGTTGCATTTCTCTGATAATGAGTGATGTTGAGCATCTTTTCATGTGTTTGTTAGCCGTCTGTATGTCTTCTTTGGAGAAATGTCTATTTAGTTCTTTGGCCCATTTTTTGATTGGGTCATTTATTTTTCTGGAATTGAGCTGCAGGAGTTGCTTGTGTATTTTTGAGATTAGTTGTTTTGTCAGTTGCTTCATTTGTTATTATTTTCTTCCATTCTGAAAGCTGTCTTTTCACCTTGCTAATAGTTTCCTTTGTTGTGCAGAAGCTTTTAATTTTAATTAGGTCCCATTTGTTTATTTCTGCTTTTATATCCAATATTCTGGGAGGTGGGTCATAGAGGATCTTGCTGTGATTTATGTCGAAGTGTGTTTTACCTATGTTCTCCTCTAGGAGTTTTATAGTTTAGGGTCTTACATTTAGATCTTTAATCCATTTTGAGTTTATTTTTGTGTATGGTGTTAGGAAGTGTTCTAGTTTCATTCTTTTACAAATGGTTGACCAGTTTTCCCAGCATCACTTGTTAAAGAGATTGTCTTTTCTCCATTGTATATTCTTGCCTCCTTTGTCAAAGATAAGGTGTCCATAGGTGCATGGATTTATCTCTGGGCTTTCTATTTTGTTCCATTGATCTATATTTCTGTCTTTGTGCAAGTACCATACTGTCTTGATGACTGTGACTTTGTAGTAGAGCCTGAAGTCAGGCAGGTTGATTCCTCCAGTTCCATTCTTCTTTCTCAAGATTGCTTTGGCTATTCGAGGTTTTTTGTATTTCCACACAAATTGTGAAATTATTTTTCTAGCTCTGTGAAAAATACCGTTGGTAGTTTGATAGGGATTGCATTGAATCTATAGATTGCTTTGGGTAGTATACTCATTTTCACTATGTTGATTCTTCCAATCCATGAACATGGTATATTTCTCCATCTATTAGTGTCCTCTTTGAATTCTTTCACCAGTGATTTATAGTTTTCTATATATAGGTCTTTAGTTTCTTTAGTATTCCTAAGTATTTTATCCTTTCTGTTGCAATGCTGAATGGAAATGTTTTCTTAATTTCTCTTTCTATTTTCTCATTGTTGGTGTATAGGAATGCAAGGGATTTCTGTGTGTTGATTTTATATTGCAACTTTACTATATTCGTTGATTAACTCTAGTAATTTAGGAGTTAGGAGTAATTTGGAGTTGTTAGGGTTTTCTATGTAAAGGATCATGTTGTCTGCAAACAGTGAGAGTTATTACTTCTTCTTTTCCAATTTGGATTCCTTTTATTTCTTTTTCTGTTCTTATTGCTGTGGCCAAAACGTCCAAAACTATGTTGAATTGTGGTTGTGAAAGTGGGCACCCTTGTCTTGTTCCTGACTTTAGGGGAAATGCTTTCAATTTTTCACCATCGAGGATGTTTGCCGTGGGTTTTTCATATATAGCTTTTATTATGTTGAGGTATGTTCCTTCTATTCCTGCTTTCTGGAGAGTTTTTATCATAAATGGATGTTGAATTTTGTCAAAGGCTTTCTCTGCATCTATTGAGATAATCATATGGCTTTTATTTTTCAATTTGTTAATGTGGTGTATTGCATTGATTGATTTGCAGATATGGAAGAATCCTTGCATCCTTGGGATAAAGCCCACTTGGTCATGGTGTATAATCTTTTTAATGTGTTGTTGGATTCTGATTGCTAGAATTTTGTTAAGGATTTTTGCATCTATGTTCATCAGTGATATTGTCCTGTAGTTTTCTTTTTTTGTGGCATCTTTGTCAGGTTTTGGTATTAGGGTGATGGTGGCCTCATAGAATGAGTTTGGAAGTTTACCTTCCTCTGCAATTTTCTGGAAGAGTTTGAGTAGGATAGGTGTTAGCTCTTCAATTCAGCTGTGAAGCCGTCTGGCCCTGGGCTTTTGTTTGCTGGAAGATTTCTGATTACAGTTTCAATTTCCGTGCTTGTGATGGATCTGTTAAGATTTTCTATTTCTTCCTGGTTCAGTTTTGGAAAGTTGTACTTTTCTAAGAATTTGTCCGTTTCTTCCAAGTTGTCCATTTTATTGGCATATAGTTGCTGAGAGTAGTCTCTTATGATCCTTTGTATTTATGTGTTGTCTGTTGTGATCTCTCCATTTTCATTTCTAATTTTATTGATTTGATTTTTCTCCCTTTGTTTCTTGATGAGTCTGGCTAATGGTTTGTCAATTTTATTTATCCTCTCAAAGAACCAGCTTTTGGCTTTGTTGATTTTTGCTATTCTCTCTTTTGTTTCTTTTGCATTTATTTCTGCCCTAATTTTTAAAATTTCTTTCCTTTTACCAGCCCTGGGGTTCTTCATTTCTTCCTTTTCTAGTTCCTTTAGGTGTAGAGTTAGGTTATTTATTTGACTTTTTTCTCGTTTCTTGAAGTATGCCTGTATTGCTATGAACTTTCCCCTTAGCACTGCTTTTCCAGTGTCCCACAGGTTTTGGGTTGTTGTGTTTTCATTTTCATTCATTTCTTTGCCTATTTTTATTTCTTTTTTGATTTCTTCTTTGATTTGTTGGTTGTTCAGCAGCGTGTTGTTCAGCCTCCATATGTTGGAATTTTTAATAGTTTTTCTCCTGTAATTGAGACCTAATCTTATTGCATTGTGGTCAGAAAAGATGCTTGGAATGATTTCAATTTTTTTGAATTTACCAAGGCTCGATTTATGGCCCAGGATGTGATCTATCCTGGAGAAGGTTCCGTGTGCACTTGAGAAAAAGGTGAAATTCATTGATTTGGGGTGAAATGTCCTATAGATATCAATTAGGTCCAACTGGTCTATTGTATCTTTTAAAGTTTGTGTTTCCTTGTTAATTTTCTGTTTAGTTGTTCTATCCATAGGTGTGAGTGGGGTATTAAAGTCTCCCACTGTTATTGTGTTATTGTTAATTTCCCCTTTCATACTTGTTAGCATTTGTCTTACATATTGCGGTGCTCCTATGTTGGGTGCATATATATTTATAATTGTTATATCTTCTTCTTGGATTGATCCTTTGATCATTGTATAGTGTCCTTCTTTGTCTCTTTTTACAGCCTTTGTTTTAAAGTCTGTTTTATTTGATATGAGTATTGCTACTCCTGCTTTCTTTTGGTCTCTATTTGCATGGAATATCTTTTTCCAGCCCTTCACTTTCAGTCTGTATGCGTCCCTTGTTTTGAGATGGGTCTCTTGTAGACAACATATATAGGGGTCTTGTGTTTTTATCTATTCAGCCAGTCTTTGTCTTTTGGTTGGGGCATTCAACCCATTTTCGTTTAAGGTAATTATTGATAAGTATGATCCCGTTGCCATTTACTTTATTGTTTTGGGTTCGAGTTTATACACCCTTTCTGTGTTTCCTGTCTAGAGAAGATCCTTTAGCATTTGTTGGAGAGCTGGTTTGGTGGTGCTGAATTCTCTCAGCTTTTGCTTCTCTGTAAAGCTTTTGATTTCTCCTTCATATTTGAATGAGATCCTTGCTGGGTACAGTAATCTGGGCTGTAGGTAATTTTCTTTCATCACTTTATGTCCTGCCATTCCCTCCTGGCCTGAAGAGTTTCTATTGAAAGATCAACTGTTATCCTTATGGAAATCCCCTTGTGTGTTATTTGTTGTTTTTCCCTTGCTGCTTTTAATGTTTGTTCTTTGTATTTGATCTTTATTAATTTGATTAATATGTGTCTTGGGGTGTTTCACCTTGGGTTTATCCTGTTTGGGACTCTCTGGTTTTCTTGGACTTGGGTGATTATTTCCTTCCCCATCTTAGGGAAATTTTCAACTATTATCTCATCAAGTATTTTCTCATGGTCTTTCTTTTTGTCTTCTTTCTCTGGGAATCTTATCATTCAGATGTTGGGGCATTTAACATTGTCCCAGAGGTCTCTGAGATTGTCCTCATTTCTTTTAATTCGTTTTTCTTTCTTCCTCTCTGATTCATTTATTTCTTCCATTCTACTTCACTAATCCTAACTTCTGCCTCCGTTTTTCTACTATTTGTACCCTCCAGAGTGTTTCTGATCTCATTTATTGCATTATGCATTATATGTTGACTCTTTTTTATTTCTTCTAGGTCCTTGTTAAACCTTTCTTGCATCTTCTCAATCCTTGTCTCCAGGCTATTTATCTGTGATTTCATTTTGTTTTCAAGATTTTGGATCATTTTCACTATCATTATTTGGAATTCTTTATCAAGTAGATTCCCTACCTCTTCCTCTTTTGTTTGGGTTGGTGAGCATTTATCCTGTTCCTTTATCTTCTGGGTATTTCTCTGTCTCTTCATCTTGTTTATATTGCTGTGTTTGGGGTGTCCTTTCTGTATTCTGGCATTTTGTGGAGTTCTCTTTATTGTGGAGTTTCCTCACTGTGGGTGGGGTTGTATGGGTGGCTTGTCAATGTTTTCTGATTAGGGAAGCTTGTGTTGGTGTTCTGGTGGGTTGAGCTGGATTTCTTCTCTCTGGAGTGCAATGAAGTGTCCAGTAATGAGTTGTGAGATGTCAGTGGGTTTGGAGTGACTTTGGGCAGCCTGTATATTGAAGCTCAGGGCTGTGTTTATGTGGTATGTCTTGCTCTGGAACTTGTTGGCCCTTGGGTGGTGCTTGGTTTCAGTGTAGGTATGGAGGCATTTGATGAGCTCCTGTCAATTAATGTTCCCTGGAGTCAGTAGTTCTCTGGTGTTCTCAGGATTTGGACTTAAGCCTCCTGCTTCTGGTTTTCAGTCTTATTTTTACGGTAGCCTCGAGACTTCTCCATCTATACAGCACTGTTGATAAAACATCTAGGTTAAAGATGAAAAGTTTCTCCACAGTGAGGGACAACCAGAGAGGTTCACAGAGTTACATGGTGAAGAGGGAGGAGGGAGTTAGAGGTGACCCGAATGAGATGAGATGGGATCAAAAGAGGAGAGAGCAAGCTAGCCAGTAATCACTTCCTTATGTGTGCTCCACAGTCTGGACTGCTCAGAGATGTTCACGGAGTTATACAGAGAAGAGAAGAGGGAGGAAGGAGACAGAGGTGGCCAGGAAGATAAAGGGGGGAATCAAAAGGAGAGAGACAGATCCAGCCAGTAATCATTTCCCTAAGTGTTCTCCACCATCTGGAACACACAAAGAGATTCACAGAGTTGGGTAGAGAAGAGAAGGGGGAGGTAGGAGATAGAGGCAACCTGGTGGAGAAAAAGAAGAGTCCAAAGCGGGAGAGAGAAGTCCAGCCAGTAATCTCACTCCCAAGTAAAAATGGGTACTGAAGATTGGGTTCTTAAAGGTACAAAATTGATAACAAATACCAAAAAGCAAAGATTAAAAATCTAGAGTAGAGGTTGGATTTTCAAAAATACAATATTAAAGAAAAGAAAAAAAATAGTCACAAAAATTATAAAAAATATATATATATATGAAGTTTGCTTTAAAAAATAGTGTCTCTTTTTTTTGCAAAATAATAGTAGGTTATAAAAATGAAAATTAAAGGAGTAATAGAGGACTTAAAAATTTTAAAAATTAAAGAAAGAATGATAGTAAAAATATATCTAGGACTTTCTCTGGTGTTGTGGGCAGTGTGGGGTCAGTTCATTTTCGGATAGTTCCTTGGTCCGGCTTATGTTTCTCAAGATCTATAGGCCCCTTCCTATGTAGTTGGTGCTAACTACAGGGTTTTAATCTATTGCACCTGTCTCTTCCAAGGCGGTTCCCTTGGTTTTAGCTTCTTCTGTTTGCTGGTCTCTTCAGTGTCTATTTTCCACCCTGACACAAGGGGGCAGTGGTGGACACTTTTTAGGCTCACTTGTTCAGTTGCACTGTGGGGAGGGAGGGACAGTGCAAACAAATAACACTGGCGTGTGCTTGCAGTATCTCAGCCACACTGGGCCTGCCCCCTCTCACAGCACGTGTGCCCCCCTGCCCACACTGCTCAGGCTCTAGGTTGCTCCGCTGGGAACCGTCCAAGGCTGGCCCTGGGCTGCATGCACCTTCCAGGTCTAAGCCGTTCAGGTTCAGGCACTCGGGTAGTTCTCAGAGGCTCAGGCTCAGTTGGGCCTGCGTTTTGTGCCCTTCCCAGGTCTGAGCAGCTCAGGTGACCAGGTGTTTGGCGAGCACGGTCGCTGCAACTTATTGCCTCCCCTGCCCCTGCTGCTTGGTTTTCTGGGTGTACAACTGGCGCACCTTCTCAGGCGGATGTTGACCGTCCAGAATCCCAAGAAGTCTTGGTTAGCATCGAAGCCTGCTTGCAGTTTGGTAGATTATGCCTCTCTGGGGCCGTGATTGCCCCCTTCCGGCTCTGGCTGCCTGTCACCAGAGGGGGATGGTCTGCAGCCGGCTAGCTCTGTTCAGTTCTTTGTTCTGTGAGCAGGCCTGACGATGTCTTAGGTTACGGCTTTTCGCGTAGCTCTAGTCAGTCCTTTGTTCTGTGAGCGGGCCTGGCGGTGTCTTAGGTTAGGGCTTTTCGCGTGGTAGCTATCCCATAGTCTGGTTTGCTAGCCCAAGTTAGTAACCTCAGATTGCCCTCGGGGCATTCAGGCCTGGGCCTTACTGTAAGCAACGCAGCCCGCGCCTCCCTGTCCAGCCCCCACTTGCTAGTGGCGGGTGCAGGCGTCTGTGCTGCTGCTCCGCTGGAGGATTTACTGTTGGGTACATAATCTGTGGGTTTTAATTATTAATTTATTTTTCCTCCTAGTTATGTTGCCCTCTGTGGTTCCAAGGCTCGCCACAGACTCGGCAGTGAGAGTGTTTCCTGGTGTTTGGAAACTTCTCTCTTTTTAAGACTCCATTCCCGGGACGGAGCTCCATCCCTACCTCTTTTGTCTCTCTTTTTGTCTTTTATATTTTTTCCTACCTCCTTTTGAAGACAACGGGCTGCTTTTCTGGGTGCCTGATGTCCTCTGCGGCATTCAGAAGTTGTTTTGTGGAATTTACTCAGCGTTGAAATGTTCTTTCGATGAACTTGTCAGAGAGAAAGTGGTCTCCCCGTCCTGTTCCTCCGCCATCTTAGGACCGCCTCCCCACCATCATTTGTTTACATCTTCTCTATGGCTGATTTAGTCCTACAGCAATGAAATTGAGTACTTTTGACAGAAACTTTGTGAATTACAAAGCCTAAATTATTTATCCTCTAGCCTTTTTTTAAAAAACAAAAAGTGTGCCAGCCCCTAACCTAGAGCATTGTCCTTTTACATAGTTTCTGCTGTCTTTTTATTCACAGTTGTGGGAAGAGAAATAAGCAAGAGTTCAGAGCAAAAAATCTTATTCCTAGAAAATGAGGAGGAAGTTATGTACATCAGTTTTGTTCACAAGTTGTTGGTGAGAACTTAGTCACCTGGCCATGCCTGGCAGTAAGGTGACTGGGGAATGTAGTCTCTAACCGGGTAGCTTTGCACTCAGAAAATACTAATGGCAAGAGGATAATGGGTATGGGAAACCCTATAATCCTAATTTTTCAGTTGAATAATCTAAGGCATTGAGAGGTGAATGTGAGTCTTTAAAGCCACAGCAGTGAAACTGAGCTGGTAAAAGAACAAAAGCAATAGGAACGTTGGGCCACATAGAGATTAAAACTAGAAGAAAATTCAGCATCCAAGCCAGTTTCAGAGATCTTAACATCAGGGTAGGTGATTTTCAGAGGATCTACTTTCTTTCTCCCCTCCTACAAAAAGGCATTCTTTATTTTTTTTTTTTTCCATTTTTTTTGTGTGGCAAATACCAAGAGCTTTTTTTTTTTCTTTTTTTAATTGAAATACAATTGCTTTACAAGGTTGTGGTGGAAGTGAATCAACTATATGTATACATATATCCCCTCCCTCTTAAGCCTCCCTCCCACTCCCCATCCCACCTCTGCTTTCTAATCTTCTACTTCATATACCTTTCCTCTCTATCCCATGTTCTGCTTACTCATATTTTTTTCTTCATCACAATTCTCTCTTGACCTTAATTTCCTCATGACTCTAGTTTTGTCTCATAGCATGTCCTGATTATTTTTTCAGTATTAGGTTGCAAGATTCTCTTTGTTCATTGCCTTGTTTTCATAGTATTACATTGTTTCCATTTCCAAAAGGGAGTATTAGATGAATCCAGATTATTTGTCAGAGTTTCTGGCCATTCTTGCAATGATTGACTTGGGGGTCAGTAATTACTATGATTGTGGAGGATGGAGTCACTTTGTGTAAAATTTGGCTTCTTAGAGATTTCCTTTGAACAAAGGAGTAGGGATAGAACACTGACAGGTTTAACAGAACTATCATCGTAAAACCACAGCTCCTCCTTGACATCTAGTATTGCCCCAGGCTTTCATGTGCATCTTTTAATCTGTCTTAACTAAAGCTTGTCAGTCTACTCTCATCTATGAATGAGCCAAGTATCATCAATATTTGGCATTACTTATTTTTAAAAAACAATCCTTTGACATATGAAGAGTCTCCTAGTGTTGATAGCAGCTGGCAGTTACAATGTGTTGATGGACATGAATCTGTTACTGTGTTTAGCTGTAATAGCAGGACCAAATATAAAAACTATGCCTCTCTTAGAACTCCAAGAAAGTTGTCTTTATAATTTTTTATTTTGCTGTGTTAATCTTATCTTTTCCCATAGCCACAACTTTCATCTCAAACCTCTCCTTCATTGTAAGAATGAACGTTTACTGTGTGGCAGACATGTGCTGAATATGTGACATATATTTCATTCTCCCACCAGTGCTGCAATGTAGGTACCAGTATTAGCTCCATTTTGCAGATGAGGAAACTGAGGCAGAGAAGTCAAGTGATTTCCCCCAAGTTACATAGCTAGTAAGTAGCAAATCCAGGATGCAAGCTCAGGTGGTTTGATTTCAGAATGAGGAACTTTTTCTCGTTAAGTTATATAGTTCATAAAATACTCCATACCCCAAATTGTCCAGTGACAGCGGTTGTAACTCTTTTTCTTTGCCCTTTCCCCTAGTGAATTACTTTCAATAATTCTCCAAGAGCTGTGTGTTTACCAGCTACTGATGTCTCACGGAAAACTGTCAGAGTCCATCAATTAAACTATGCATGTGAAAAATGTTGAGTGGGACTTCTCTGGTGGTCCAGTGGTTAAGCCTCTTCATTTCCAATGCAGGGGGCACAGGTTTGATCCCTAGCTGGGGAACTAGAATCCCGGATGCCACGTGGCACAGCCAAAAAAAAAGTATTGAGTGATATATTTTCATGATGAATTTAAAATTTTCTTATGGAGCTATGAAGGTCCATTGGATAAATGAATGTGCTTCTAATAAGTGTTTACTACATTATCTTGGTAAATGTAGAGGGTTGGTTTTTATTAGTATGTGTTGGTCATACAGCCACAAATAGTCCCAGGTAGTAATGTCTTTTGTGTGAGTAATATAGATTTTATGTCTTTTTAGCTTCCCTGGTGGCTCAGACTGTAAAGCGTCTGCCTGCAATACGGGAGACCAGGGTTTGATCCCTGGGCTGGGAAGATCCCCTGGGGAAGGAAATGGCAACCCACTCCAGTACTCTTGCCTGGAAAATTCCATGGAGAGAGGAGCCTTGTAGGCTACAGTCCATGGGGTCGCAAAGAGTTGGACACAACTGAGCAACTTCACTTGGACTTCACTTTGTCTTTTTAAAATACAGTCAGCCCCTAGGTTCCTTAGAGGGCTGACTGTACTATGTCATTTTATCTAAGGGAGTTAAGCGTCTGTGGATTTTGGTATCCGTGGGAGGTCCTGGAATCAACCCCCCACAGATACTGAAGGAAGGAATGGACTGTTACATCAATATATGACTAATATCAGAATGGCCTTTCCTGGATAGGAATGCTAACACAAATTTTCAAAAACTTTTAAACTACAAAGGTAACAGTTGGTCTGCAGAATTTGCATGTACTCCTCCTTCCTATTTCCAATATTATTAAGTTATGCCCGACCCTCCTTGAACACCTGGTTCAAAATTCACCTCTAGGTATCCAGCACCAATTAACTACATCTAACCCATCATTCCCTCTCTGTGTGCTCTCCATAATTCTAGATGTTCATACAGATGTTTGTTTTTGCTGACATGTTTTCTGTAGCTGGTATTAAGTCATCTCATGCATGTTTGTTTTGTCACATTTTATAGACTGAATTGTCTTCATGATGTCAGGAAGGGCCTTTACAAACAGACGGTGAGCAGTAAATGATGTTGACTGCCTGCCTTTACAGAACACAAACATCTGCTTGCTGCAGGTCAAGACTCTTAGAATTCTCGATGAATACAGATCCCCTTAATCACAAAGACAAGCCAAGAAGAAGGAAAATAAAGCACTTACAGCTTTTACAAGAAAAAAAATAGAATCAAAAATAAGAACCCTTCACTATTTGATTTTCTTCAGGTCCACTCTGGTTTAGCTTGATTAAAGCCATCTGAAAGTATTTTTAAAATAAAAGATAAAGAATTCCCACATTGACTTCTTGAAAAGAGTATATGGAGATTTTTATTCCTATTTGAAGCTGCCATAATGCTTTGTAGAAGGTGCTAGTGCACCATTCACTTACTTCTGTGGTTAGGTGAAGGAGTGGCCAAGGAAGTGGTGTGTGTGTACCTGTGTGTGTGTGTGCACCAGTGGGGGAGGTGTTCTCTCATAACACTGACCCCCTTCTACTGAGATTTGTGTAACTATTGATTTATAAGAAAAAACCTGTCATGAGAGTTCAGCCTTGGAACTGAAGCAAAGAAATTATGAACTCAGTGTTTGCTTAAACTCATAAGTTATAAGGAAAGTTTGGCAGATCTGGTATGATGGAGAACTATTTTATAAGAGATCAATGAAATGTATAGATATTTAAGAGAAAACATGTAGGCATGTGTTATCTAAATCTGGAAGCTTTGAGGGGAAGGCCCTGACGATCACAGTTCTATGCTACTCCTACTCCCAGCTGCTTCTGAAGAACTGACCTATTTTCTAGCTCTAAGAAGGCTGCCTTAGCCTAGACATATCTTAAGGAGTCAGCTCGGCTGTGGTTCATTCTTGCTGTCTGAAGATTATTTTAAATAAGGGTATCCAGTGCTGTCTTTCAAGCTTGTAGGTGTACCAGTCAGTCCACTATCAGTAATACAGGGGTTTTTGGATAGTTTATATGTGTGAACAGCTAGGCTTTTTTTGACAATCTACTTTTTCTCCACTGGTCTCCTTTTTGCCAGTAAAACTCTATTCGTAGTGCTGTACTTACAGCTTGTTGCATGTTCACTGTGCCATAGAATACGTTCTATTTTACTTGGTAAAATCGTTTCCTATACAGCTGATGATAATATACTCAGCTGCTTATATGGTTGTTTCCCTCACCAGACTGAGAGCTGAGAATAAGAACATATCCTATTCTTCTTTGTATCACTGGCATCTAGCAAAAATTAAATGATCTATAATTGTTCTATGGATGTATGAGCAGAGTTGTATCCCAGGATCAAGGACCAAAGTGAAAATAATTGTACTAATTTTAAACTGAGCATTTTCTATGTATCGGGCATTGTTTTGAGCTCTCAAATGAATGATATCATTTAATGTTCACAGCTACTGCCTGGAGAGTTATTATTATCCACGTCCCTGGTGGCTCAGCGGTAAAGAGTCTGCCTGCCAATGCAGGGGACCTGGGTTGGATTCCTGGGTTGGGAAGATTCCCGGGAGGAGGAAATGGCAACCCACTCCAGTATTCTTGTTTAGGAAATCCCATGGACAGAGGAGTCTAGAGGAGCTATAGTTCATGGCGTCACAAGAGTCAGACACGACCTAGCGACTAAACCATCACGACCATCATGTTTGGTGGTGGAGAACACCGAGGTCCAGAAAGGGGAAGTTATTTGCCCAAAGTCACATAGCTAGTATGTATTGGAGTCAGGATTTAAACCAAAAGGTGTCAGTCTCTAAATCTCCACCACTACATTGTCTGCTACATTGTCAAGTTTATTAGTAAGCATGGCCTGCTCGGTGGGGAGCTCAGGGTGACTTCAGGTTTCTGAGCCCAATATAGCTACATATTAGTACAGATATTAATCTAAATTATCCCAAAGAACTGGAGACTTACTGGTGGTGGTTTAGTCACTAAGTCTTGTACTCGACTGTTGTGATCCCACAGTCTGTAGCCCACCAGGCTCCTCTGTCCATAGTATTCTCCAGGCAAGAATACTGGAGTGGGTTGCCACTTCCTTCTTCAGGGGATCTTTCCAACCCAGGAATCGAACCTGGATCTTCTGCATTGCAGGCAGATTCTTTACCAACTGAACTTTGAGGGAAGCCCTAGTTACCCTAAATTTTCTTCCAGAAGGGGCAGAGACTACTCTTAATTTGAGGATGAGGATGCTAGCACTGGAAGAGACTTCTATGGAATTGTGCTGTTGAGTTTAAACAATTCCTTTATAATCTCCCTCCTTGGACTCTGTTTCTCTCCTCTGGTCTATTTTTCTGATGTTAGGGATACAAATCATGAAGAATGGGTCACAGGTGTTCTTGGCAAAGGGAGTGTCATTTGTGAGGATCTTGACATGGCATATTCGAGGAGTATAAAGCTGCTCAGTGTGGCTGGAATACGGGGACTGAGTAGCAGAGACACTAGATGAGCCTAGTTGGGGAGTGATTAGCTAATTCAGAACCTCCACAGAATTTGGGGTGAGTGTGGTTGGATGATCCTCAATATAAGTCATCAAATGATAATATATAGAAATTCTCTCCTACTTTTGTCAAAGTAAACCCCTTGAATTATTGAAGATGGCCCTTTTGTTGAATTCCCTGCTATGATGGAGTATGTTCTAAGGGAATCCCAGGGTGCAGTCAGGCCCTCAATTATACTCAGAATATGTTCCCACAGAACATATTATCTATGAAAAATTCAGGACTACAGACTTTGGGTCAAGATTATATAGCCAGATATGTTGATAGCTATAGATGTAGATATTATAAATACATATACTTTAATGAAAGAGATTAAATTCATGCTCTAATAGAATTAGTAGGTATGTTGAAATCTTCAGTCACTAATTACAACTTAATTAAATAACTTAATTCCCATACATACCCCATTCCTTTTAGATCTACAGTTTACACAGCCAATTATTCATCTAGTCACTAATCATCTGATTCCCCTACTAACACTCTGATGAGATGGCCTGAAATTTGAAGAAAATGATTATTGACATCCTCCAGGATACATAAAACACAGGGTGCCCCAGGTGGCTGGTCCTCCTTACTCTTCTGGTAGGGTGGTGGGAAGGTCTCCACATTTTGTAGTTTTCACCACAGATGCAATGAAGTTGGAGGTGAAGGTGTGTTTGGAGGTGAACTGACAACAATGGGAAGGAAACTAGCATTTACTGAGTGCCAAACACAAGTCAGACACCTGGCATTCATTATCTTATTTGTGGTGTGTGGTTTAGTCGGTAAGTCCTATCCAACTCTTTGACTCCATGGACTGTAGCCCGCCAGGTTCCTCTCTGTCCATGGAATTCTCCAGGCAAGAATATTGGAGTGGGTATTCCCTTCTCCAGGGGATCTTCCCAACCCAGGGATCAAACCTGTGTTTCCTGCATTGCAGGCAGATTCTTGACCATTTGAGGTAGGTGCTACTAATGACGACTTTAGAGATGAGGAGACTGAGACTCACGTTAGATGACTTGCCCAAGGTCACACAGGGAGTTAAGTTCTGGAACAGAAATTTGGGTATTGTACAATTCTGTCTGCTTATGAAGTTATCCCCGTCCAGCTTCCCCTTTACTTGATTTTCAGTTTTCTGGACAGCTGGCTTCTCCTTCCCTCTCAGGTTTTCACCAGAAATTGGCTCTTCTATTTGGAAATCAAGGCCTAATAGAGAGGGAGACCTTGATATATGTGATATGGTGAATCAGCTAGCTTTTCTGGTTCTAGAATAGAAACATCTCACTAGCTGAAAGGATTTAAGGTCATTGCTGCATACTCCCCACCACCCCCCACACATCTTCCACTTCCCCTCCTTGCTGTCTGATGTCATGTAATAATCTCCCCTCTTCATTCCTCTTCAACTGCAGGAAAGTGACTACCAGAAATAATTTCTGTGGCATAACTCAGAATCAGGTACCATGAACCAAAATGAAGTATGACTTTTATCAGTTTTCTTGATACCTAAGAGCCCCAGATAGGTTACAGGAGAGGAGGAAGTCTTTTTTGGGCATGGATGCTTAGGGGCAGCTCAAGCCTGCCTGTATAGAGTGCAACAGTGAGGGCTATCTTTATCAGCCGAAGGCCAGAATAAAGGCAATGAGTGCTTGAGAGCAGGGACAGGGAATTTCCGTTTAGAGTAAGAATTCTTTATAGGCAGAGATAATTTCTTGTTTCTAGCACCTACCACAGTGACTTGAGTATAGCTGGTGCTCAATAAATATTTATTAAACGTTCAAGCCTAAAATTCTAAAGGAAAAATGAGTATGTAAAGAGAAACATCATTTTGTTAATAGGTATCTTTTAAAGTAATTCAAGCTATGAGAAAGCAAGGAAGCACAGTGGCCTTTTGGAGAAACTGCTATGATTACAGATGAGAATATTGGTAGTAGTTCCACTCTACCATTAACTAGCTATGCACCCATGGATGGGGCTTCACTGGTGGCTCATCTGGTAAAGAATCTGCCTGCAATGCGGGAGACCTGGGTTCAATCCCTGGGCTAGGAACATCCCCTGGAGAAGGGAAAGGCTACCCACTCCAGTATTCTGGCCTGGAGAATTCCATGGACTGTATAGTCCATGGGGTTGCAAAGAGTTGGACACAACTGAAGGACTTTCACTTTCACTTTTCACTTTACCCATGGATGAGTCTCTTGAATATTCTGTGCTCTAGTTGCCTCATCTATAAAATTTAGAGGATATAATGTTTCTAAAGTTGTTTCATAAGTTTATTATTTTAGTCAGATGATAGAAAATATCCAGTATTTATTTAGCTTCTAAAAGTTTACAATGACTCATGTGTATTATCTCAGGCCTCACACAATGTTGTGAAATAATATGATTATCTTGGTTTTATAGATGAATAGTCCAGGGCTTAGATTAAGGAAGTAATTTGTACTAAGCACATTTTTTGACTCAAATCCACTCCTTTTTCCAGGTTCTACAGCTCTTTGCACGTAGTAATTATCTGTATGTAAATAACGCTTCCAAAGTGCTTGAAAAATCATTCGTTCCCTTAAGTCCTCAAGCATCTCTCCTCCAATAGTATTTGTTAATTTACTCAGCAAACTTCTTTTGAAATCTCAAGCCCTTCAAAGTTGACTCAGGAATTTCACATTCTTGAGGTCTTAATTAATAAGGCTTTCCTTTCTTCTTCTGCAATGAGCCTGGGCTTTTTGGTTAAGAAAATGCATTTGCCCTACTGGAAGCTTCAGCAGATTATGAAGGGTGATACTTTTTAGCTTAGCTAGAAATGGAATCCCTGTGCTAAGTGAGCTATCTCTATTACAGCTAACAATAGAAAGTCTACCTGCTCTTGCTTTAATGTAGATTCATATCTACTAGTTCAGATATGACATTATGAGAAAAGAACTGTGCACATATACCAACGTAGAACATTTTGAAAATTATTTTGTCATTGGATGTATCAAATATCAAATCTACTACTGGACATTTTTAACATATATTGAGATAAATCATATTCCTTTATAACTTCAGTCCTCCTGGGAAGGACTATTCAGATATACAGTATTTCCCCAGGGCATGACACACTAGCTAAGTTTTCATAATTTAACAAAATATGAAGGGAGTTTGGCAGATATTACTGAACCTGTCAGAATTAACTGCTTGTAAATTCAATTAGTTCAAGGGGAGGGGACAGCTTTGGAGAAATATCAAAATTCAATTAGCAAGTTGGGGTTGCTAGCCCACTCTTTGGGGGTAATCTATCAAAAAGAAAAGAGTATTTAACACCTACAATCAACTAATTAAATGCATTAGGTTCTGACGGGGTGGTTTTTAATATTCATCATCACTTTAAATCTATATGGCCAGAAAACTTGGTATGAAAGAATTTTGATGGTCGGCATTATAAATAAGCACATCGATGGACTAATTTAGGTGTAGGCACAAAGTGTTTCCTTACTCTTTTCTTTTGATTGAAAGATTCTTACTCTAAAGTTTTGATTCCTTTTAATGGCTAATTTATGTATTGCCAACATGATGCTGTTATCGTATGCTAAATACTGCTTAATTGTTAATGAACCTGTTTATCATGAGTGAAGTGTTAGAGGTATTAATTGATAACAATATTGCTCATTCCAGAAATGGATTTCTACTGTGCTCGTGGTATTTCTTCAAGTCCAAATGATGTTTAGAGGCATTATAATGTGGAATGATTAAGCCAGGGAATGTGAACATTTTATGGATGTGTTCTCTCAAAGGAAATAATGTTTTTCTTTGATTTACACTTGACTTTAACTAAATTTGTCATGTACTTGTTATTGTTGAACTGTTTTGAAGCTTCATTTTGTTCTAGCCAGATTTCAGCTCACGGTAGTTATTGTAAATGCTATTAACAATGAGGTTTTGCTTCTTTATAATCACTTGCCACCCTTCTCACTATTGGCCAAGTGTTTACTGGGAAGCTTTATTCCTTTATCCTGAAAGGAAAGGAATATGACAAGTCTCACCCTTGTAAGACAGCAGTCTTGGATAAATGACGGATGAAGAATAATCTGGATTAGTGTTTTTACCACTCTTAGTTCTGTAAATATCCTTGATTGTTTGATGATTGTGGCCAAGTTACAGCTTCTTTCAGCTTTGTCTTCCTCATCCGTAAACTCCATATCTCGTTCAATTTAACATTTCTATTCCTTTTTATTTATTGGTACTCATGTCATCACACAATCACACAGTAACTTATGTCTTCAGGCTTTTTTTTTTTTTCCTATCTGGTTTTCTTTGGTTAACCTTGGTCTTATAGTCCCTTTACCCTGGGGACTTCACTCACCATACTTGTCTCTTTGCCTTTATTTATACAGGGCAGCTGAGCCACCTGCTCTCTTCCAGTCTTTGCACTAGGGTCATGTGTTCGATGGTGCTGCTTTCCAGCCTCTATCACTGTGATGGAAAGATCCTTTTATCTGTCAGGGGTCACTGACCCACAGAGTAGAAAATGAATTGAGGGCAATACATAAATAAAAATTAACCTAATTTATATTTACCTGATTTTAAAGTAAGGATAGGAACATCAAAGTTTGATCCATGGGTTGTCAATACATTTATTTACTGGATACTGCATCAATTTGTTCTTTCAGGTTGTAGAGTGACTAAGAGGTGGAGTGATGTAGGAGGCAAGAAAAATGCTGTAAAACATAGAGATTAAGGGACTGTTGCCATATGAACAGGGAATCAGGGAGCATCAACTTCAAGTTAGAATCAACTTCAATTATCCACTCTGTAAATTCTCCACAGCAGATTTCAAACCCCAGTTACTTACTTTTTGGTTTCCAGCACACTTGTGGGCTGCACTTGCCATTGGTGTGTGCTTGGGGAATAGAAACTAATTTAATACTATCCTGCCAAATTTAATTGAGAAGCAATATCTGTTATTGAAAATGTTAATATATGATATATAATAAGTTTTGGATTATCTGCTCTTTCAGATTAAATATATGTGATGGAATTCTGTGTTATAGGAAAGCACAGAACATACAAAAATAATTTAAACCCCATCTATGTTCTATTTGTGTGACATTGGACAATTTACTTGTTGCCTTCAATACTGCTGAGGCAGCTCAAAAAGTGAATTTTTTTACTGTGGTGGACTGTTCTATTCAGAGAAGGCACTCATAAATGTTAAAAATAAACAGTTTTGAGTAATGGCAAATTCACTCACTGGTGTTTTAGATAACAACGCTAAAAAGTTGCTGAGGCTCCAAAGCTGATTACCAAGAAAAAGCAGAGTGTGGAAACAGTAGTTTATTTAATACTTTTGAACAAAATAAACCCTTCTGTCCCTCACACCCTGCTTCAATGGCCATCCACACAGGCACTTTCTATATCTTAATCTCTCTTCTCTACCTTTTCTGTGACTTGTGCTTTTTCTGTGTCTTCCTTCCCATTGGCCTCTTAACCATCTTTCCTTTGTATATACTGCCTTTTCTTTTCTCCTCAACCTCCTATCCCATTTATGTCTCTTTTATCCCTCTTCATCCTTCTCTTTTAGGAGCACATAATATTGAATTAGCGTATACTTTAAATAGTTGTTAATTTCATCAAAAATTAAAATAAAATTGTACATCAAAGACATGATCAAGAAAGAGAAAAGACAGCCTATACAATGAGAGAGAATATTTTCAAATTATATATCTGATAACAATTTAGTATCCAGAATATATAGAGAATTTACAACTTAGCATCAAAAAGATAAACAACCCAATTTTTTTCAAAGGGGCAAAGGACTTAAATAGTCATTTCTCCAAAGAAGATATAAAACTCACCAACAAGCACATGAGAATATTCTTGATATCATTAGTCATTATGGAAATGCAATTCAAAACCACAAGGAGGTGTCATTTCATGCTATAATGAGGATGGCTATAATAATGATTTTTAAAATAACTAGTATTAACAAAGATATAGAAAAATTGTAATCCTTGTGCATTACTGGTGGGAAAGTAAATTTGTTCAGCCACTATTGAAAACATGTTGACAGTTCCTAAAAAATATTGAAAATAGAATCACCACATGACTCAGTAATTCTCCTAGATATATATCCCTAAGAATCAAAAGAATCAAAAGTAAGGACTCCAACAAATACGTGTACATACATTTTCATAGCAACACTGTTCACGGTGTAGCCAAAAGTAGGGAAAAGCTCAGTGTCCATAAATGGATGAATAGAAAGACAATTTGATGTATATCCATATAATGGACTATTATTTAGTCATAAAAAAGAATAAAGTACCAATCCATTCCATATAGATGAACCCTGAAAACATTATCTTAAGTGAAAGAAACCAGACACAGAAGGCCACACATTGTATGATCCATTTATATCAAAAATCCAAATTAAGCAAATTCATAGAGATAGAAATTATATTAGTGGTTACCAGGGGCTTAGATAAGGGGAAAATGAGAGATAAAGTGCTTAATGGCTGTGGAGTTTTGTTTGGGGAGTGATAGAAATTTTTTGGAACTAAATAAAGCTGGTAGTTGCACAACTTTCTAAATGTACTAAATTCCACTAAAATGTTCACTTTAAGGTGATTGTATGCTATGTGAATTTCAGTTCAATAAATTACATATACACACATACATATATCTTCATACGTGTGTGTGTGTGTGTATATATATATTTTTTTTTCTAAGTTTGTTTCATATGCTGAAGTTAGAAGTCAGGTATCTAACATTTCTCAAGCACACCTGCACACAAATACATATACCCCTTAAAACTACTGATGTTAACTTCCATTTTCCCTTCATGTGACCATCAATGGAGTTCTCTTTGCGTGTGTATGTATATGGGGGTTGGGAAGAAGAAGTTCAGTAACTATCCATTATGGATAAATTTTCAACAGGAAGAAAATCCAATTCCAAGATATTTTATGAAATCTAAAGAATAAAGTCAAATTAATATCCACCTACTCCTTTTATCAATAGAAGAAAAGGTAAATTCATTAATGCATGTATGAATACAAAAAAAACAGTAAAATATAAGTTTGGCAAAATAAGGTCTATTCAAAGGATGCATCTGTGAGCTGAGAAATGAGATAGGGCATAGTGCCCTGAGATAGCTTCTGTCTTCAGAAAAGCAAACAAGAGGAGAATAGATAAACAAGACTGAGGGCACTGAGCTGGCCTGTTGAAACTAAAGAAAAGAAAAGGGTTTTGGTGAGTAGTCTACATTCCAGCCACATCTAGTAGGGATTTTGAGGTGGAAGGAGATACTCTAGGAGAGGGAGAAAGAATAAATGTGGATGTGTTTGTATTCAAATTAATCTCCAGGGTAAACATAGTCAAAAAATCTCTGAAATTCAGATTTCCACTTTAGTACTTCAGTATGAAGAATATTCTCTGAGAAGCATAGGAAATATGTCAGTTCTGACTATTAGAAGGACTTATGAGATTGGCAGATGAGTGACAGATACTCTGTCAGCTTTGGATGTCTGAGTAGGTTTATTTACAGGCTACACTTATTTGCTTTTGAACAAATAATTGATGCTTTTGAATTGTGGTGTTGAAGAAGACTCTTGAGAGTCCCTTGGACTTCAAGGAGATCCAACCTGTTAATCCTAAAGGAAATCAGTCTTGAATATTCATTGGAAGGACTGATACTGAAGGTGAAACTGCAGTACTTTGGGCACCTGATGTGAAGAACTGACTCATTTGAAAAGACCCTGATGCTGGGAGAGATTGAAGGTGGGAGGAGAAGGGGATGACAGAAGATGAGATGGTTGGATGGCATCACTGACTTGACGGACAGGAGTTTGAGTAGACTTCGGGAGTTGGTGATGGACAGGGAAGCCTGGTGTGCTGCAGTCCATGGGATCACAAAGAGTCGGACACGACTGAGCGACTGAACCGAATACTTATTTGAGCCATGAATTCTTCTAGTCATACCATAAGAGCTTGCATTTTAAGATGTTTTTAAAGTTAAAAATAATCAACTGCTGCAAGCTGGGCTCACAAGACCAGATAGTGTGGTCAGGAGTGATGGGAGAGTAACCCAGAAAGTTCCCCCTTCTCCCTGAGTTGTCATTACTGTTCATTTGTTCCTTGGCAGTGGTATAAGTCCACCTTTTCCCTGGGGCAGACTGCTCTTTTTGTGAAGAGAGCACCAATATAATTGGGGTTTATTTAATGGATTGATAGGGTAAAGGAGTAAAGATTTGTCACAGGAAATAAATTGATGACTAATGTATTTTTGCATCCAAGACTGGAAAGGAGAGATAACAGAGAGAAAAGAATAAAGTGAAGAGTTAAGGCTATTGTCTAAATGAAAGTTTGTTGGCCTCTGCCAGTGATTTATTTCTTTTGGCTTGCATTTCCTTTAGACCTGTATGTCTATGGGGATGAGAATGGGAAAATTACTCCCTGCCTCTCTGAGATATATATTTCCCTCCTATGGTCTTTGCAGCTCCCTATCCCTTAAATAAATACACAGTCAAGTAGGAAAGAAAATATCCAAATATATAGTCAACATTATAGTAGCTGGGAATAGTAGACTAGTGATGGTTTTCTTGATTTTCACTGAATGAACATTTAACTTACCAGTATTTTATTGCATCACTGAGAGTAATAAGACCATACCAAACCCAGGTCTGTACTACCCATAACAAGCTGTGTAAATTTTGTTGGCAAGACTTTAGTTTGCCAGCCTTTGTAGCAGCACCTGATTCATGGCCATAGCTATGAATCCCTTTCAACAATTATTTTCGTCTTCCACTATGAATAGAGAAGGGTAAGTTGACATTGGCTGAATAAGAGACCTTTTGGTAAGATAATAGTCATTTCAAGGGATTTTATTGGGAGGAACTTTATTTTTCCAGATCAATGATAAAAGCAGATTCATTGGCAAAAGCTTTATAACAGTAAGTTAATGACAAATTAAGTATGTTTGAGCTAGTTCCCTAAGCTTGAACACGAATGCTTTACTTTCCTATAGAACTGTTTCTGACATCACTATTGGAGAACAAAATATGGACTGGATGGGCCCTGAAACACTTTTAAATGTCACGATTAGTCACTGAAGAAGTCTGGGGAATCTTTCAACAATATACTTTTATTCTTCTGTTTAGACTGGCTCAAACCTGGCTTGGGTAAAAACAGAATGGACTGAGTAACCCTCCAAGGTCACTTCCATTTTACTGATTTTGTAACCTAACTCTCTTGATACTTCTCCATTTCCTCCTCCCCACTGGAACTGAGAGAAATACAAAGCCCATTATCAGAAATCTGTGATAAGCTTTCCTAACTAGCCACCTACACATACCAAGAATATGAGCTCAAAGTACATTACTTGAAAAGTTTTACAATATAATCCCTCCCACCTTACTCATGGTTGTCACTTAACCCTCCGTTGTGGGGATAAATAATTTGTTTCTCTCTCTCTCTTTTTTTTTTTCCTTTTCAGTTAGATAATTTGTTTCTGAAATTCAGGGACTCTCTTACTTCTATACTCAGAAGCATGCAAGCATAAGCAAGATGGGATTTGGTTTAATTCGGGTTTAAAAAAATACCTATTCTTCTGTGTAACACTGCATATTTTCATACATGTGGTTATGCAGAAGTAGATGTGTAATGAGTTATTTCAGTTATGTGTTAGTGAAGCTAGTCTAGGTTATACTGTAGTGAGTGCATGTGTGCTAAGTTGCTTCAGTCATATCCAACTCTTTGCGACCCCATGGACTGCAGCCCACTAGACTCCTCTGTCCATGGGATTCTCCAGGCAAGAATACTGGAGTGGGTTGCCATGCCCTCCTCCAGGGGATCTTCCAGACTCAGGGATCAAACCCATGTCTCTTGCATCTCCTGCATTGGCAGGAGGGTTCTTTACCACTAGCATTACCCAGGAAGCCCTATACTGTAGTTCAGTTCAGTTCAGTTCAGTTGCACAGTCATGTCCGACTCTTTGCAACCCCATGGACTACAGCACGCCAGGCCTCCCTGTCCATAACCAAATCCCAGAGTTTACCCAAACTCATGTCCATTGAGTCGGTGATGCCATCCAGCCATCTCATCCTCTGTCATCCCCTTCTCCTCCTGCCCTCAATCTTTCCCAGCATCAGAGTCTTTTAAATGAGTCAGCTCTTTGCATCAAGTGGCCAAAGTATTGGAGTTTCAGCTTCAACATCAGTCCTTCCAATGAACACCCAGGACTGGTCTCCTTTAGAATGGACTGGTTGGATCTCCTTGCAGTCCAAGGGACTCTCAAGAGTCTTCTCCAACATCACATTTCAAAAGGATCAATTCTTCAGTGCTCAGCTTTATTTATAGTCCAACTTTCACATCCATACATGACTACTGGAAAACCCATAGCCTTGACTAGATGGACTTTTGTTGACAAAGTAATGTCTCTGCTTTTTAATATGCTGTCTAGGTTGGTCATAAATTTCCTTCCAAGGAGCAAGCATCTTTTAAATTCATGGCTGCAATCACCATTTATAGTGACTTTGGAGCCCCACCAAAATAAAGTCAGCCACTGTTTCCACTGTTTTCCCATCTATTTTCCATGAAGTGATGGGACCGGATACCATGATTTTAGTTTTTTGAATGTTGAGCTTTAAGCCAACTTTTTCACTCTCCTCTTTCACTTTCATCAAGAGGCTCTTTAGTTCTTCACTTTCTGCCATAAGGGTGGTATCATTTGCATATCTGAAGTTATTGATATTTCTCCCGGCAATCTTGATTCCAGCTTGTGCTTCATCCAGCCCAGCATTTCTCATGATGTACTCTGCATATAAGTTAAATAAGTAGGCTGATGGTATATAGCCTTGACGTACTCCTTTTCCTGTTTGGAACCAGTCTGTTGTTCCATGTCCAGTTCTAACTGTTGCTTCCTGACCTGCATACAGATTTCTCAAGAAGCAGGTCAGGTGGTCTGGTATTCCCATCTCTTTCAGAATTTTCCACAGTTTATTGTGATCCACACAGTCAAAGGTTTTGGCATAGTCAATAAAGCAGAAATAGATGTTGTTGTAGTAACAACCCCTAAATTTCAGTAGTTTAACCCAGTAGAAGTTTCTCATTCCTGAGAAGTTCCTCTATGAGTAGAGTGACTTTTCAGGAAATTTGACTTTAATATGATAACTTAGTGATCCAAATTCTTTTGATACGATAGTTTCAAGGCTCATACTCAAGGTGACATAAATTCACTTCTCTTCACAGGCTATTGGACAGATCTAATTACCTGGCCTTGCCCAACATTAAGGGGGACAGAGTAGACCCAAGAAATACATTTCTCTCTGTTTCCAGAAAGGAAGGAAAGCTGGATATAAGTGAATATCAAAAATGTATAAGCAAGTTATATTAAATGTGTCTTCTTGAAAAAGATTTGACTCCTTCCTTTACAGTGTTGATCAAAGTATTTGCACAAAAGAAGGCAAGACTATCTGTTTTGAAAGTTTTTTAAACTAAATTGAACAAAGTATACTGACAGTCCTAGATGCAAGTTTCTGAGAAGTATGTTTCAGTTCAGTTCAGTTCAGTAGCTCAGTCGTGTCCGACTCTTTGCGACCCCATGAATTGCAGCATACCAGGCCTCCCTGTCCATCACCAACTCCCAGAGTTCACCCAAACTCATATCCATCGAGTTGGTGATGCCATCCAGCCATCTCATCCTCTGTCGTCCCCTTCTCCTCCTGTCCCCAGTCCCTCCCAGCATCAGAGTCTTTTCCAATGAGTCAACTCTTCTCATGAGGTGGGCAAAGTATTGGAGTTTCAGTCCAAGGAACTCTCAAGAGTCTTCTCCAACACCGCAGTTCAAAAGCATCAATTGTTTGGCGCTCAGCTTTCTTCACAGTCCAACTTTCACATCCATACATGACCACTGGGAAAACCATAGCCTTGACTAGACGAACCTTTGTTGGCAAAGTAATGTCTCTGCTTTTGAGTATGCTTAACTTAGTAAAAAAGTTAGATCATTTATCTCTAAGGTATATGTTAAGCTAAATCATTGTACAAAATCCAAACTTTTAAATCAGGAAAGGGGTAATATTTGTTCAGGTATTCAATCAACAGACACATACTGAGGGTCCATAAGCTATGCAGTCTTCATTTTTGAAAAGTTATTTACTACAGGGTTAAGTGTCTTTTCTGTAAAGAACTGGATAGTACATATTTTAGTTTTATGGGCCATATGGTCTCTGTCACAACTACTCAACTGTGCCATTGTCATGTGAAAGCAGCCATTGACAATAAATGAATGAATGGGCATAACTATGTTACAGTAAAGCTTTATTCACAAAAAAGTGAGCTGTAGTTTCCAACTCCTGCTTTTAAAGGGTGATTCTCCTTGGTGAATAAGAAAGTTCAAAGATACCTGTGTACCTTGAGTTGAACAAAAGCAAATTTCAAAACTGTCAGTGACAATTCATTAGAAACAAAGACTGCCTTGACATGGTAAGTTAAATCCATGGGAAAATAGGATTTGATTAGTTTATCTTTTTTCACAAATGATTGACATTTTGTATCAAATTATAAGAAGAAAGTTGCTCAGTCATGTCCAACTCTTTGTGACTCCATGTACTATACAGTCCATGGAACTCTCCAGGCCAGAATACTGGAGTGGGTAGCCTTTCCCTTCTTCAGGGGATCTTCCCAACCCAGGGATCAATCCCAGGTCTCCCACATCACAGGCAGTTTCTTTACCAGCTGAGCCACAAGGGAAGCCCGAGAATACTGGAGTGGGTAGCCTATCCCTTCTCCAGCGGATCTTCCTGACCCAGGAATCAAACTGGGGTCTCCTGCATTGCAGGCAAGTTCTTTACCAACTCAGGTATCAGTGAAGCCCCCTGTCACTTAGGATGCTTTTGCTTAAAGGAATAGAAAAAAAAACCTCTAACTTATGTTGAATTATGAGTACATTGGCTCATGGGATTCAAACATTCAGAATTTCAGAATTTTTCAATTCAAAATTTCAAAATTTTTCAGAATTCAAAAATTTTTTGGAATTCAAAAATTAAGAAATAGTCTTCACATGTAGTTTCATCAAACTTCATTTCTCTCTTGTTTGCTCAACTCTACCTTTTTGCTAGTATCAACATTACCCAACATTGACTGTGTACTCTCATGATCATGTAATGGTTGCCAGCATTAATTGGGGCTACCTACATTTGTATTCAGGCTTCCCAGTTGGCACAGTGGTAAAGAATCCAACTGCCAATGCAGAACACACATGTTGGAGATGCCCATTCAATCCCTGGGCCGGGAAGATCCCTTGAAGAAGAAGGTGGCAACCTACTCCAGTATTCTTGCCTGAGAATTCCATGGATAGGGGAGTCTGGCAGGCTACACTCCATGGGGTTGCAAAGAACTGGAGTCAACTGACCCCACGTGTACTTTCATCTTCAGATTACAGAGCGAGAATGGTTGTCTCTCCTTTAGCCATTGGATAAAAACAGTGGGCTTACTCTGTTACCTATTCTTAAAGCAAGTGCTATCACAAGTGAATAGAATTACTCTGAGTCAGACCCATCAGGGTGCATTGCTGAAGCTGGTGGTGGGATCAGGTGTACTCAGCTGAAAGACTTAATGAATGTCCAAGAAGGAGCCCCACTACCTTCCACATTGAACCCTCTTTACTCACCACTTCATCTTGTTGCAACTTATTGTAGCATATGTGTACAGAGACTTGGTGTGACTTAAAAGAATTTTTCCCCAAGTTCATGTCATGTCCAAGTTCATGTCCATTGCATCGGTGATACCGTCCAGAGATCTCATCCTCTGATACCCTCTTCTCCTTCTGGGAGATGGTGAAGGACAGGGAGACCTGATGTGATGCTGTCCATGGGGTCACAAAGAGTCAGACACAACTGAGTGACTGAGCAACAACAACAGAAGAATTTTTATTATTGCAGGAACCTCAACTTAGAGATCTCTAAATGTAGGTATCTTGTTGAAACTTTTGCTCAAAGCCATATATAAAAGATGTCCTGAGTTGCCTCAAAGAAGATCAGATTTCTTGCTGGAGGAAATGGTGGTTACAAAGGTCATTGTCTATTTCTGTGTGATTCATGCTAGGATAGACAAACTGGGCATAATTAAGGTGTATAAGAACAGCAAAGAAGTAAGTGTGTTGTCAGAGGACTAAACAGAGAAGAGTAAGTTGATATCCAGTGCTGTATCAGAAGATCTCAATCTGAGCCCATTCTTACAGTATTTTATTTTACACCCCTAGAAGTCTATGGTCATTTTTGCTTGCCGTATCTCAGAAATGCATCAGAGTTGAAAAATGTCCATAGAAAACTATTAATACAATAGGCACATCTCTTACAAAATCCAGAATTAGAGGCAAACGCGCATCACTGGGCTATCTTAGTGGTGTTAACAGCATCTGAAAATTTCCAATGGGATTTAGAGATATCTAAAATGAACTATAATATTGACGCCTAAATCTAGACAAATGAAGATTGAAGGAACATCGTTCAAACTTGTAAAATAATAAATGAAATGCAGGTATGTACAAACATCCACTAAATCCTAGTATGTGTGCATGTTGCTCAATTCTGTTCGACTCTTTGTGACCCCATGGACTATAGTCCACCAGGCTTCTCTGTCCATGGAATTCTCAAGGCAGGAATACTGGAGTGGATTGTCATGCCCTTCTCCAAGGGATCTTCAGCTGACCCAGGGATCAAATCTGGTCTCCTGCATTGCAGGCAGATTCATTACTGTTTGAACCATCAGGGAAGCCCAAGCCCTAATATTAATATTAGAACTAAAAGACACATTTTATCTCAACAACTTTAAGGCAAATAAAAATGTCTCTTCCTTTCCTAAAATGTGAAATCAATTGATATGAATCATAAGTACCCCCACAAATTGCTACCAGCTGACAACATACTCTTTAAAAACAAGTCTGTACTAAAGACTGATTTGTCTGTATTGAATGATGGGAAATGATTTTTTTCTAGATATCCTTAAACTTTGAGAAAGTGGCAGAGAGAACAGCTTTGCTATACCTTATACCATGCTCCTCTGTGGCTCATGTGGTAAGGCTTGTGCTTTTTTCTCAAGATCTGCTTTTTATGCCTAATGCACCTATTTGTGCACAACTTCTAAGCAGATCAGTTTTACAACAGTCTCATCTTAACTGCCTGATAAACTGGGAAGAGTTTAAAAGAAAGCATAGAAATAGGAATGGAGAGCCTACACAAAGATATTACCAAAGAACCTTGCAATTTTACAAACACTCTTCTTTGAGACTTGGAAACTCATTCCCAATAGATATTACTGATCCTAACGCTGCAGTTACCAAAGTGCGGATTTTCACAAATATAGGTTTAAATTCAGCCACATCTTGTGATCAGCTTGATTACATAGAAATTGGGGTGCACTCTCATTCCTGTTGGCCCTTTTGTTCTTCCTGGAAAACATATAAAACATTATATCTTATTCTAGTAACTATTATTGACTGGCCTCAGGAAATAGCATTCTCTTGCCTTGATCATAGGTGTTTGCTTAGTGCTCTGCCAGCATCAGGTCTTTGAACTCCTGATTCTGGTGAAAGAGGGTGAATGTTCATAGCAGGGGTCAGAGAACATTTGTGTAAAAGGCCAAATAGTAAATACTTTAGATTTTCAGGGCATATAGCCTCTATTACAGCTGTTCAACTCTGACATTGTAGCTCGAAAATAACCATGGACAACATGTAAACAAGTGAGCATACTTGTGTTTCTATAAAACTTTGTTTATGAACACAAAATTTAAATTTCATGTCATTTTCATTTGTCATGAAACAGTCTTCTTTTTTATTTTTTTTCTAGGTCATTTTAAATATGAAAACATTCTTAGCTCATGGGCCATATGAAAACATGGAGTGGGCTGGGTTTGGCCTTTGGGTATAGTTTGCAGACTGCTAGTATATGGTGAGAGTATGAAGAGGGAGGAAGGGCTGATGTTTTGACCTTTCTCAGCTTTCTTTACTTGCAGTGCTCCTGTATTGTGAATATCAGCCTCATTTTGTGCTAGAACATTTCCTTAGTTAAGGAGATAACTGTGTCCATGTGTTCAAAATATAAATGAGCTTCAACTTAACCCAAGGATGAAGTTCCTGCTCTCTTATTACATTACTTTTGCACAGAGTATGTTTAGAAACTGTGTAGTAAAGCAGAGCAGATAATTTCTCCATGCATTGTTTTATGGTAAAAGCCTAAAAGTAGCATCACATGGTATTCGGTGGTGGTGTCTGTCACTCACTCAGCTGTGTCTGACTCTTTGTGACCCCATGGACTGTAGCCTACCAGGCTCCTCTGTCCATGGGATTCTCCAGGCAAGAATACTGGAGTAGGTAGCCATTTCCTTCTCCAGGGGATCTTCCCAGCCCAGGGATCAAACCTGGATCTCCTGCATTGCAGGCAGGTTTTTTATCATCTGAGCTACCAGGGAAGACGCCATAGAGACCAGTAGACGACAAATACATGGGATGCATAGCAAAAATAAGCTTATGTGGTCATGTAATGCACAGAATATATTCTAATGATGTATTTTGTTGTCAGAAGGCTTATTACTTTTGATAACAGAATATAATCAATATTTATAGTCAATATTTATAATGCAAAATATCAATATACCATTAATATTAATGGTAATATAATGGAGAAAGTAAATTATAGGGAAGGCTCTGAGAATATATTCTTTCTCTATCATGCTTTTGTTGGATTGTCTTGCCCCTCTCACCAGGTTGGTATGCTGCCAGATTGAACAGGTATAGTTATACTACTTATTTATAATTGACATCCATTCTGATTGGTCAGTGCCCATGATCTATCCTAGAACTTAAATATATGTTAATTATATAACATATAATTATATGTTATAATTTTTTATAACATGGTAAATACAACATGGTATCTGGTGGTGGTGCCAGTCACTCATTTGTGTCCGACTCTTTGTGACCCAATGGACTGTAGCCTGCCAGGCTCCTCTGTCCATGGGATTCTCTAAGCAAAAATACTGTAGTGGGTAGCCATTTCCTGGAAAAAAGCATAAGAACAAAGCTAAAGTGTGACATTTTGTCACCAATTGTAGAAGCAGTAAAATAAATTAATATAGTTAATTTCTAGAAGTATGGAAGATAAAATTCAATTAGGATCAATGTTCAGGGCTGTTTCAGATAAACATAAACATTCTGTTACTAGCCCTTAGAAGTTCTCGTGAAATATAGCATCTTCTGATCAAGAAGAAATTCCAACTTGCCAGAATGAAAAAAAAAAGAAAAAAGAAAAACTATGACCGCCAGAGGTGGGGTACAGCGTGGTTAGACTGTATAAACTAGGAATGTGGGTTAATGGCCATGTAGCAAAGGAGATCGGGCCTTGGGTCATTGTAAAGTGAGGATTTGAAGTTATAGACCCCTAAGGATAGCTTGAATTTATGACCTTTAGTAAAATTTAAAAATTTTTAAAAATCTACCCAGAGAGGAATCTTGGCTCTTTGCCTGAGACTTGGATGGAAAAAAAAATCTCCCTCAGAGATTTGTAATCATGGGCTTAAATCTTACCCCAAATCTGAAAAGTTGTATGAAGATTGGTTCTGAGCTGGTGGCTCCCCTGGGATTCTAGGCAGAGGCAAAGTCAAAATAGCTCTTGAAGAACATGCAACACAGGCTACAAAGTATTCTTACAGAAAAAAAAAAAAAGTCCTTTGAAAAATGAATTCACAATAAAATTTACCAAATACAGGAAAATAGCATACCATAATGAAAGTCAATAGATACAATGAACAACAGGATTATATCTCTAAGAAACAAGAGTCAGTAGAATAGAGAAATGAGAAAAAAGTTAAAACCCAGAAACCCTAACAATTGAATAAGAGACTATGAAATCAGGACTGGTGGGTTTAGAAAAGAAGAAAACAAACTTTTAGAAATGAAAATTATTATTTGTGTACTAGCCATCAGGTAATATAAAGCTAGTAGACATTTTTAAGCTGTTAAATGGATTCATGTTAAGCAATCATCCATAATGCAGCAGAGAGAGATAAAGAGATGACAAAATATGAGGCTAAGAGACAGGAGAATGAGAAGATTCAATATATACCTAAAAGGGATTCTAAAAACAATTAGAGAATAGGGAGGAGAGACAATATTTAGAGAGATAATGGCTGATAATTTTTCAAGACTGATGAAAGATATGTAGTTATTTAAAAAAATATATTTGGCTGCACTGTGTCTTGGTTGTTGCATTTGGGCTTTCTCCGGTTGTGGCAAGTGGGGGCTACTCATAGTTGTGGTGTGCAGGCTTCTCATCGTGGTAGTTTCTCTTGTTGCGGAGTATGGTCTCTAGGTGTGCAGGCTCAGGAGTTGTGGCTTGCGGGCTCTATAGCCTAGGCTCAGTACTTGTGGCCAGTGGACTTAGTTGCCCTACGACATGTAGAATCTCCCCAGACTAGGGATCAGACCTGTGTCCCCTGAATAGGCAGGCAGATTCTTAACCACTGGAGTATCAGGGAAGGTCTGTGATGTATATTTAAGAAATTCAGCAAGCATCAAACAGGAGAAGTATAATCTCATAACCAAACTGCAGAACTCCACAGAAAAAAATTTAAACGTTAAACATCTACCAAAAATAAAAGATAGATTACCTATAAAGAAGCAAGAAATACATCAACTATGATTTTCAAAAAAAAAAAATTGTGGTTAAAAGAGAAAGGAATATCCTCAAAGTGCTGAGGAAAATATTTATCTAGAACTTCTATATATTGTAAATATCATACACGAGTATAAGGAAGATAAATGCAAATTCATCTGAAGACTAAGCAAATTTCCTACTCTTAGATAGTGAAAGGACTTTATATAAGTGTGTATATATATGTGTGTGTGTGTGTGTGTGTGTATTGGGCAAAGGAAATAGAATCCAGAAAGAATGAGATGCATGAAGCAATGGTGAACAGTAAAATTGATAAAGACAAGTAAACCCAAATGAGTACTGATTATAGAAAACAACAATAGCATTAATGATTAAATGGCAGGTTACAACATGACATGGGTTTGGGTTGAATTTATCCTTTACACTGAAAATTCATATGTTGAGGTCCTAAGCCCCTAGTATCTCACAATTTGACCTTATTTGGAAATAGGACCATTGCAGATAAAGCTAGTTAAGATGAGGTCATACTGGCAGTAGGGTGGGTTTCTAATACTGTATCAATGGCATCCTTATAAAAATAGAAAATTTGAACATAGACACACACACATTCACAAATACTTCATTATATGAAGAATGGAGTTATGCTGCCACAGCCATGGAGATACCAGAAATTACTAGCAAGAAGGGACGCACATTCCTTCCCTGGTGCCTTCAGAATAACCATGGCCTTACCTGCAAGAACTGTGAAGCAAATTTCTGATATTTAAGGCACTCAGTTTCTGATACTTTGTTGTAGCAGCCCTAGGAAACTAATAAATGAAAGCGCTTGAAAGCAGTAATAGTAGATAAGTATTGGGGTGGCTCAGAAGTTCATTTGGGTTTTTCCATAAGATGTTACCCAATGTATAATAATAGATGAGTGTATTTAGAGTTTCATTTTTCTATGTATCTTATATTTTAGTCTGGGAGAAAGAGTAGAAATATAGATTAGATTAACTAATAGTCTTTAAGGCAGTAAACATGTTAGACATTTGAAAATAATCAACAAAAGTATTTAAATATTGAGTTGGCGAAAAAGTTCATTAAGGTTTTTTCCATAACATCTTATGGAATGATTAATACATATTTATAGTCAAACCAGTCAAGATCAACAGATGGGAATTATAAAAACTTAATACAATATAAAGATATTCTCATTCTACGGGCTGTATTTTCCTTTATTAATGCCAGCCTTTGAATTAGAAAAGTTTTAAATTTTGTCCAATTTAGCCATTTTTTCCCTTTGTCACTACTGCTTTTAGTGGTATAGCTAAAAATCTTTGCCAAATACAAGATGATGAAGACTTTCTCCCATGTTATCTTTCAAAAGTTTTATAGATTTTGTACTTACACATAGGTCTTTGATCCATTCTGAGTTAATTTTTCATGTGAAGTAAGGATTCAGCTTCATTATTTTGTGCATCTTTTGCACTTGTCTCATCACCATTTGTGTAAAATACTCTTCTTTACCTGTTGAGTGATCTTGGTACCCTTGTAAAAAATCAGCTTGTTACATATATATTGGTTAATTTCTGGATTTTATGTTCTGTTCCATTGTTCTGTATGTCTATATTCGTTCCAGAACAACACTATCTTGATTACCTTTTCTTTAGTAAGTTTTAGAATTGAGAAGTGTAAATATTCCTACTTTTATTCTTTTTTTTCCAAGGATCATTTTGGCTGTTCTGTTTCTCCTGCTTTTTTGTATGAATTTTAGAATAATTTTGTCAGTTTCTACAAAGATTCCGATAGGGATTGCATGTAATCTATAGATCAGTTTGTGTAGTGCTGCCATCTTAACAGTGTGTCTTCCAGTCCATGAATATGGGATGTTTTTCCATTTATTTAGATCTTTTATAATTTCTTTCAATAATATTTTGTAGTTTATGGTGTATAAGACTTGTACGTCTTTTGTTAAATTTACTCAGAAGTATTTCATTCTTTTTCATGCTTTTGTTAATGGAATCATTTTCTTCAATTTCATTTTTCATGTTGTTCATTGATAGTTTATAGAAATTAGTTTTTCTGTATTATTCCTGTATCCTGTACCCTTGCTGAACTAATTAGTACTAATAGTTTCTTAGTGGATTCTTTAGTATTTGCTTTCTATATAGAATTTCATCTGTGAACAGAGATATGTAGCCAGATTAGAAAGGAAGAAGTTAAACTTTCTTTTTTCTTGTCTAATTACCATGATTAGAACTTCCAGTAACAATATTGGAATGGTAAGAGAAGAAATGCGCTTCCCTGGTGCGTCAGTGGTAAAGAATCTGCCTGCCAGTGCAGGAGACATGGGTTTGATCTCTGGTTTGGGAAGATCCCCTGGAGAAGGCAATGGCAACCCACTCTAGTATTCTTGCCTGGAAAATCCAATGAACAGAGGAGCTTGACTGGCTACAGTCTGTGGGGTTGCCAAAGAGTCATAACGTAAAGACTCAACAACAACAAAAGAAGAAATACTTGTCTTTTCCCCCATTTTACTGGAAAAGCATTCAGTCTTTCACCATTAAGTATGATGTTAACTGTAGCTTTTTCATAGATGCTCTTTATCAGATTGAGAAAGTTTCCTCTTACCTATTATTATTGAATATTTTTTATCATGAGTGTTAGGTTTTGTCAGATACTTTTTCTAAGTCTATTGAGAGGATCATGTGATTCTAAAAAATTCTATTGATATTATATACTTAAATACTTGATTTTCAGATGTTAAATCAACCTTGCATTCCTGGGATAAATCCCTTGGGGGTCATGGTATAGAATAATTTTTATATACTGCTAGATTCAGTTTCCTAGCATTTTAGTTGAAGTTATTTTGTATTCTTTGTATCACTTCTCTTTTACACTCTACAGAAACATAACAATAGTATTTGTTGTTGTTGTTGTTCAGTTGCTAAGTCCTGTCTGACTCTTTGCGACCCCATGGACTGCAGCACAACAGGCTTCTCTGTCTTCCACAATCTCCCGGAGTCTTCCCAAGTTCATATCCATTGAGCTGGTGATGGCATCTAACCATCTCATCCTCTGCCACCCTCTTCTCCTTTTGCTTTCAATCTTTCCCAGTATCAGGGTCTTTTCCAATGAGTTGGCTCTTCACATCTGATGGCCAAAGTATTGGAGCTTCAGCTTCAGTATCAGTCCTTCCAATAAATATTCAGGGTTGATTTCCTTTACGATTGACTGGATTGATCTCCTTGCAGTCCAAGTATGGTATTTCAGTCCATAGTATGGCAGTGCATATAATAGCATTTCTTTATTTCTCTCTCTATAATGTTGGATTACTGGAATGAAATGCTTAGTTCTGAAGCTACTAGATAAATAAAACTATTCATATTATTAACATCTATTTTATTGTCACATTTCATTTGTTATCAAAATAAAGGCTATTTTTATTTTATTTATTTTTTTTGAAGTGAACTATTTTATTTTTTTTGTTTTTTTAAGATGAAAATATTTAAAAAAAATTTTTTTTAATTTTATTTTATTTAACTTTACAATATTGTATTGGTTTTGCCATATATTAAAATGAATCTGCCACAGGTATACATGTGTTCCCCATCCTGAACCCTCCTCCCTCCTCCCTCCCCATACCATCCCTCTGGGTCGTCCCAGTGCACCAGCCCCAAGCATCCAATATCGTGCATCAAACCTGGACTGGCGACTTGTTTCATATATGATATATACATATTTCAATGCCATTCTCCCAAATCATCCCACCCTCTCCCTCTCCCACAGAGACACTGATGTATAAAGGCTATTTTTAAAATACAAGGTGGGAAAGAAAGTCTATTTTATTTATTTTTTATTGAAATAAACTCACACATAACACTAAATTAATTTCAGATGTACAACATAGTGACTCAAAACTATATATTGTGAAATGATCACCACAATAAGTCTAGTTAGAGTCCATCACCAGACATAGTTAAAAATTATTTTTTGTATGTGAGGAAAAGTTTCAAGATCTACTCTCAGCAACTTTCAAGTATGTAATACAGTATTAATAACTATAGTCACTGTGTTATGAATTTCATCTCTAGGACTTATTTCTTTTATAGCTGGAAGTTTGTATCTTATGATACCCTTGACACATTTCACCCACCTCCCCTCCCACCTCTGGCAGTCACCAGTCTGTTCTCTGTATTTATTAGTTTGGTTTTACAAATCTATTTTAAAATTTTAATATTTTTCCCAAGTTCTATTTGTGAGTTGAATTGCCGCTGTTTCTTCTTCCCCCTGTAATGTAAACTTTTTAATGTTTTCTTAAGATTTATTTTTTAATTGGAGGAAAATTGTTTTACAACACTGTGTTGGATTTTGCCATATACCAAGGTGAATCAGCTATAATTATACATATATCACCTCCTTCTTAAGCCCCCCTCACCTCCCCCATCCCACTCCTTCAGGTTATAATTTAACTTTTATTATTTTTCTCATCTTTGATTCAAGAGCTGACTAAATAGTTGATTATGGGTGAAACTGATTTAGTAAGGATTGTAATCACATAACACTGTCTTCAAGTATAAGGATTTAAGGTGAGAACTCAAGTCTATAAACCTACTTCTTCTGTCTGCTTAATCAGATTTAAATAGTTTACTCCCTACCTCTTTCACACTCCTTCTCTTTACCATTTAATGCCAATTATGTTGTGCTTCATTACCCTTGAGTGATTCATTTTTTCTCTCTGGCTTCTGGGCAGATATGCAATATACCTCTTGCAGTTAATATGATTTATAGCAGCTTTTTGTGTATAGTGACCTCTTGTGCCTCAAATAACAATTTATCCAAAAGTGCAAAGACTACCACATTTATATATCTCTGATTTTAAACACAATTAAGTAGTAGTCAGTAGGTGTGAGCCTATTGTTCAGGGTAGCACTTTGTATAACGGTAACCATGGCATTTTTCTCAAACATTGCTTTTATCATGTCAAGTTCTTGTCCTCAACATTTTCAATGATTTGTTCCTCTTACAATAAGTCAGACTTCTTTAGCTTGATCAAGGCCCTCCATATTTTGGTCTACCCTTTCTACATAAGTTCACTTACCATTATTTCCCACCGCACATCATTTGTTGTAGTTCAGCTAACTTCTTCATTGTCCTAGAAGCACAGTGAATTCTCTTTTATCTCATTTTCCTTAGGTGGAATAATTATCCTCTCTTCCACACTAATCTAAACTCTGTAAGACCCAATCCAAACTTTGCTGATCCATGAAGGCATTCTTGACTGAATTGGCCCTCACTAATCTCCTCTGAACTATAACACTTACAATTGTAATTCTAGATTTACAGTAATGACAATGTCCATTATTAGCTGTTATTTCACATGTGTTAGTATTGTCTTTCTCAGTATACTATATAGTCTCCTAGCAGAGTAGTAATCCTATCTGAGAACTCTGTTCTCCTTATAGAACATGATAGATAGGTGGTCAGTCAACTTTTCTAATTGACTAGAATGGGGTTCCAGGTGGCTCAGTGGTGAAGAATCTGCTGCTAGTGCAGGAGACTTGGGTTCAATTCTTGGGTTGATTAGATCCCCTGGAGTAGGAAATGGCAACCCACTCCAGTATTCTCACCTGGAGAATTCCATGGACAGAGGAGCCTGGCGGGCTATGGTCCATGGGGTGGGAAAGAGTTGGACATGACTTAGTGACTAAATATGCATGCACATAGAATATGCATTCCAAATTTTATTTTGCTGTTTTAAACAACCAGAATTTGATCACTCTTACATCAGTTATGCCCAGAGCTTATTTTCTCCTCTGTGCCTTTCACTCTTCAATTATCAAGTATATTTGATATACTTGATATATATATCAAGTATACATACTGATACTGTGAAGTTACTATACAGTTCCAGGCCTCTATCTGAGTTTTCTGGTGCTGCACCTTTATCTAATAAGAACACTGTGATACCCGAAGCAGAGGTGACTTCCTAAGGCAGTTTAAGAAACAGCCATTTCTGCTATATTTAAAATGGATAACCAAAAAAACCTATTGTATAGCACATGGAACTCTGCTCAATGTCATGTGCCAGCCTGGATGGAAGGGGGGTTTGGAAAAGAATGGATACATGTCTATGTATGGCTGAGTCCCTTCACTGTTCACCTGAAACTATTACAACATTGGTAATGGGCTATATACCCCAATACAAGATACCTTTGGTGTTAAAATAAATAGCCATTTTCCCTCATAACCAGTTTAATTGCTGCTCAAGAACAGGCAAATAAGTTCAGAATCTGACTAAATTATGCCAAGAGCCTAAAGCCTCTTGGGGAATAGCATAATAATTATGCTGTTGGTGGTGGTGATTGTGATATTAGCAATTTTAGGCTGAACAGTGTCACTGTAAACCTAGAACGTGAACTTTGTGGCATGCAAAAACAGTGGATGGTGATCAGTGATGGAGGCAGCAAAAGAGGTCAGAATCCAGAAAATTAAGCTTTTGACTGAACCTAGGTCTTGTCAAAGGTTTGAGTCAGTTTAAGTAGGCATTCAGGGTTTCCCAGGTGGCGCTAGTGATAAAGAACATGCCTGCCAATGGAGGAGACCATGAGTCGTGGGTTCCGTCCTTAGGTCAGGAAGATCCCCTGGAGGAGAGCATAGCAACCCACTCCAGTATTCTTTCCTGAAGAATCCCGTGGACAGAGGAGCTTGGTGGACTACAGTCCATAGGGTCACAAAGATTCGAACACGACTAAAGCAACTTAGCACACACACAAGTAGGCCTCCATGATCCAGACAATCCCCAAGGTCTGGTGGTTTGGACACAGCAGAAATCATAGAAGTCCTCAAAAGAGCAACAAAGAGATCTTCAAGTTAAATCAGCATTTACTTCATTCAGAATCATTTCATTTATCTCTCATTAGGGTAAAAGCCAATCATAGTTCTAATTAGCTCAAGGCCTTGTAAAGCCTTAAGTGTCTAAATCTGCTTTTAGTGAGTCACAGAATAAAGATTATTCTTACAGTCTATCGAAAGAGCATTCTAAAAAAAAAAAAGAAGAAAGAGCATTCTAATAACAGAATATGAATAAACTGATGCAAGCAATGCATATATTTAAGATTTATATATTTATATGTATTTATATACATTGTAAATTAGATATATTTATATATATTGTAAATTAGAATGCAGAGCTTCTGCTTTGTAGGAAATCCAATGACGATTGATTTTGATACTGCTGAAATAAGAATTTATTCATGCATATATGTTCTGTTTGGTACAATTCATAGCTCAATTGATTAGCTTCCAATAAATCAGAAAAAAAAAGAGGAAGGCAAACTCTAAGTAACCAAGAACCATTATAGCTTATTAAGATATTATTTTGGCATGAGGAGTAAATCTGTCTTAGCATTTCTTCCAACATAGAAAAGTGGGCCATCTGAATGCTAAAGTCATGTCAGAGGAAGTCAATAGATGACCTTTGCTGTACATGATGTTCTTCTTGCAGTGTCTGGCAGGGTAGACACTCTAGACCTCTCAGTGACTTGGCTTTTCAGCCACTGAGATGACTGCTGATTCTCACAAGATGGGAAGTTGGTTATCAGTCTTAGACATTAGGCAAACTTTATGAGTCCATGAATCCTTTGGCTAGGTCTTGGTGGCCTTATTTTTCTTTTACTGACATCGTTGATATGTTGTTCTCCCTTCCCCAAGTGCTCTCTCAGTTTCTAACAATCCAAATTCTGCTCATCCTTGAAGGCTCAGCACAAATCCGACTTTCCCACAAACTGCCATGTGGTTGTTCCTGTGCACACAGAGATCAGCTTGCTCTGATTCTACAGTTTACTTTGATAGTCAGAATACCCATCAGAATTCAGTCATTGTGGTCATCTTTCTAATTTCATTCAAATAGACTTTAAGTTGAATACTGAAACTCAGATATTTGTCTTGATGCTTCCACAGTGTCTAGTAACACTCTAGGTATGCAGCTACATCATACACACATAACATACTTATTGTCTAAAACAAGACACCTTTGAGAGTAAAAGAGGGTGCCATTAAATAATTATTGTGGTCTTCCTTTGAGATATATCAAAAAATAGGATGGTCTGCTAGATGAGGAGAGAGAGGAGAATGAATGAATAGACGTGTGATAAAGCAGGTATAGTAAAATATTGATGGCAGATTTTAGATGGTGATCACTATAAATTCACTTCAACTTTTCTGTATGTTTAGAAGATTTCATAGAAAATACTGAAAAAATATAATTATGCTGTTACCGAGGGGGTAAACCAAGATATATGGTCACACTAGTTTGGAGTTCTTGCAGAACTGATTTCAAAAAGAAAAGCATGAGTACATAGAGTGATGAAAAAGAAGGAATAGGAAGCAGTATAGCTAGATGGATAACTGTGATAGAAACCAGAAGTCTGAAACCTTTTTGGCACCAGGATCCAATTTTGTGGAAGACAATTTTAACATGAACCAGGGCTGAGAGGATGGTTTCGGGATAATTGAGGCGTGCTACAGTTATTGTGGACATTATTTATAATCTGATGCCACCACTGATTTGACAGTTAATGTTCAGCAGCCCAGAGGTTGGGGGACCCCTGATGTAAACTAATAGATAAATTTTAGACCAAGGATTAGGAAACTGGATTTAACATCAAGTGTAAGATTCCATTCTTCTGAAACAGTGATGTAGAAGTTTTTGAACGTTATATTTTATAATGGGTCATAGGAGGGAGCTATAATATGACTAGGGAGGAGGACCAGCTAGGAAAAGATGTTACATTAGTTTTCAATCTGGCATAATTGGTGTTTATGTGGCACCAAGCCAGGCTACACAAAGTCCAGGCCTCTGCGAAGCACATATCCTCAGAATGCAGACCTTTTGGTTTGTTGATTTCAGTAATAGCGGTTGGCATATCAGGTGGTAAAGGTAGAGACATCTCAATGAGAATCCCCAGGAAATCCTGGCTCCCTTGTTTCTTTACTTACCAGAGATATGTTGCTGAAAAGAAAATGTGGATTTTCCTTATTTTTTTTTTAAACCAGGCTCTATTTCCTAAGATCTATCCCAATGTTTCTGAAACTTGCCTTCACATTATAATAATCTGGGTAATTAAAAAAAAAATTACTAGTGCCTTGGATCCACCCCCTAGAGATTCTGATTTAATTTGAATGTACAGTGTGGCCTGGGCACCAATATTTTAAATCTCTCTCCATATAATTCTAAAGTTTGAGAGCCACTGATTTTACTCTTAGAGATGTTGATAGATCTTTAATTCAAAGGAGCTCTTGACCATATGGATAGCTCTCAATGAGCTATGTGGAGGAGAGGGTTAGATGCATAGAGGGGGTTTCCTGTTTCTGGGAAAGAAAGGCTAGAGGAAAAATAATTGTGAGAAATTTTGCTCCAGGGACCGGAATTTAAACTACAGCACTGCTTCTAACAATTTACATGTCTTAAGTTCTACCCCTATGATCCATAAATAATCAAAAACTGAATACATGTATAATCATTTTATTATGATAATACACTCCTAATTTTTTCCATTCTGTTTATTTGGACATTTATTATTATTTTTTTTCAGTTTGAAGCCCACGTGTTGTCTTAGAGCATTATAAATCTAATTAGGCCAAGTAATGAAATATGCCTTTATCCTCTCATGGCTAATAGTGGAAGAGTGGCTAGATGGGTTAGTGTGGAATACTGTGCTTTCTCATTTCACTTATTTGATAGAAATGTCTTAGGAAGTGGATAAAAGTAATGTTTTACTAGAAACTAAAAGCAGGAAGCAGATTGTAAACAATCTGTTTTGGTGCCTTTATTTTTCTCCTCTCTTGAAGAGGAAGAGCAGTCACTACTTATGTTATCTACTGCATGTATGTGCATGTGCTCGCTCAGTCGTGTCCAACTCTTTGCGACCCCATGGACTGTACCCTCCAGGCTCCTCTGTCCATGGGATTCTCCAGGCAAGAGTACCGGAGGGGGTTGCCATTTCCTCCTCCAGGGGATCTTTCCAACCCAGGGGTCTCTTGCGTCTCTTGCATTGGCAGGCGGATTCTTTACCGCTCCCTGAGCCACCTGGAAAGCCCTGTATGAGCGCAAGACATGTGATTTCCTCAGGGGCCAGGTTCTGACCCACTGCCGGGGCTCCTGGGCTTTCCTCTGGGTTTTTTAAGTTCCTGCGGCCACCCACTCTGGGTCTGGGGATTCCTCCACAGCGTCCTCAGACTCTGTGATACTGTTCCTGTTCAAGATACTATCTATTACTCATCTATTATTGCCCACACCAGTGACACAAACATCCTCTTTGCAAGGTCCTGGTTATATGGCTGCAGGTTATCAGCTACCTGTGACTTGACTGGTCTGGTCCCTTGTCATGTAGAGATGTCATTGGGTAGACAATGTATTTGATTTCCTGGCAAGGATCTGGGGACTTTGGTTTCAAAACTCATTACTTCTTGTGAAATATCCAATGAAATTTTATTATGATGATTTTTTAACTTTTATAGGACTTCAAGCATTAGACTAGAAAATTTCTGTCTGTTATATTAGTGTCCATTTTACATTATCTTTAATCTGCCTTGAAGTGTCAGATTTATCTCCTCTCAGTATATTTTCAAAGCAATAGCCTGAGCTTTAATGGAATTAGAATTCATATATGAGAAATTAACAGCTTTGATATTGTGAAAACCCATTTTCTATCTATTTTTCCTCTTTTTATTCTTTTACAACTTGGTTTAGAGTTACTGCTCCAAACCTCATCGAATATTTATCAGGGAAGCTCAACTCTACTTTTAATTGGCCTTGGCTTTATTCAATTTAGCTATAATAATTTGATTTTATATAAAATATTCAATCATGCTTTACCATATGGTGAACATCATTTATATATAAAAGCTACTTGCTGTTCTACCTTTGGAAATTGTTAGAGAATCTCAGTAAGGGTTTTCTAGCCATCTGCTTCTTTTTCAAACCTTGTGCTAATGTAGACATCTGCAGTGGTGACTCTAAGGTTATTAAACTGCAGTGTCCAGTTGAGTGCCCTTGTGCATAACTCTTTAGAAAGCAGGCCTGCATGAAAAGATCACTTCTCTTGCTTTGATCCTAATGTATCCCAAGATGGATTTCACTGCCTGGGAGGGGTGTTTATACATATCTCACGTTCAGCTAGCTATCCCTTCAAATAGGGTAGTACCTTTTAAGAAAACCAGTCAGACCCAAATGTACCAAATAAATTAGTTGTGGTGCAAGTGATCACATGACTGAAGTTTTCTCCATTTTTTGGGAAATAAGTTTCCACGAAATTTCTCTAGAGCTTCCCTTGGTGCATTTAAATATTTGTTTTCAAATTTGTAATTGACAGAAAATGGAGGCAAGAAAATTTGGCAATCATTTATTGCACCTTAGCCTACCAAAGTTCAGACATGGAAACAGCCTCTAATACTGTAATATAACCAATGGGGAAATAATTTCATTTGCAAAAATTCATTTTAGACTCAAATTTTCTGAAGCACATTTATTACACAGAGTGGTGAACATTTGTATTTGGACTAACAGTCTCTTCATCTTTTAATGAAAGACTGCCTCCTATAGCTAATAGTTTAACTATTTTATTTAAAGGAAAAAGTATAGCAGGATTCATGTGTGATAATATCTATACATTTTTGTTTGTAGTATTCATAAACATTTCACATTTTGATGGCAATCAAATGAGATGTCAGCCAGGGGGCAAAGAAACGATATCAAGGACAAGTTTTTGTTTTTGTTATTTCAGCCCTGAGGATCAGCAAAATGACTGAACATTCATGGACTGATGACTAAATTATTCAGTTATGAGAGTAACCTTCAGGTACTATAGTTAGGATTATCAATTTTGAAATTCAGTGCAGGAAAAAATCACTTTTATATAATGAAATAGTATGGCAGATAAATAGTGAGATTCCTGTAAATGTGTGATTCAAGACACTGTGCAATTATTTTGATCTACTGAATAAATTGGTAAGAAAAAATAAGAGGCTATTTTCTCATTATGTCTAGAGATTTTCCAATCTCTCTATCACAAACTGCAGATCTCTGAAATAAATTACAGGCACAGGATAGTATTCTGGGTGGATGAGGAGAACAAGCAATTTAATGTCAATTTGTGTGAATAAAATCTGAAGAAACATTCCTGAGCCTGATATAACCACAAAATCTGTTTTTTTGCCAGCATAATCTTGGCAATGATGAGTTATGTTCGTATTATTCAATGAGATGAAAGAAGGGTCAACTAGTTTTTAAAACATATTTTTCTTGCTTTATAAGCATTTGGAATTTTTTGCTGCTATTTCTCCAGGGCTTTCATTGACCTAACATTTGGGATATATTTTAAAGTAAATAACCATGAGGTTTAGTGGCCTAAAGGAAAGAAAGCACGAGGCCTCTTAGACAGTCTTTTCATTTCACTAAATGTTGAGTGTGTTTGTCCACATGTGACTTAATTATATTTCTTTGGCCAATTGTAAATGCCTCAAGGCCAAACGTCTCAGTTTTAGATTTATTTGAGATTTTACAGTAATACTAGGTTAACTCATAGTAGGCACTCAGTAAGTATATATCTGTGTCTAACTCTTTGAGACCCCATAGATTGTAGCCTGCCAGGCTCCTCTGACCGTGGAATTCTCCAGGCAAGAGTACTGGAGTGGGTTGCCATTCCTTTCTCTAGGGTATCTTCCCAACCCAGGGATCAAACCTGGGTCTCCTGCATTGCAGGCAGAGTCATTACCATCTGATCACCAAGGAAGCCCCATCTATTTCATAACAATATGCAAATGAGCTTTATATTGACTAGAACAGTGCAGAGTTCATGGAACACATGCAGATTTGATTTTTTTTTTTAATAGTAAACCCAATCATTCATGGCTTTGAGATTTTACTTGACATTCCAAAGGCATGTGTTCAGGTTAACAGCTCACTACTTCAGAAGGTGCATCTGACATTTTAACCCTAAGCTGTTGATGCTTAACTGTTTTTAACCTCCAAGGAAGAACTTTGGCCTATGGATATGAGCACCTGTGAGGCAAGGAGAACTTTTGATACGGCTACAGAATCTGGCAGGAGCATTCACTTTTATATTTCAAAGGCAATTAGGGGATGGTGGAAGCAACAGTTGAATTAAAAAAAAAACAACTGACTTCAATTTGACACATTTCAATGCCAATTCTAAGTGTCTTTTTTTTTTTTTTCTAAGTGTCTTTTCTGAATCCAGCTGACTTGCTTGGATTATACCAATTTAAATGAGGCCTGTTATTCTGCTTATAAATTTTATAGAAATATAGACAAATTACTTTCTTCTTAGAATCTGCTTGAGACCAGCTTAAAAGGTTGAGTAGTAGCTGGCATGATTCATTGAAGGACTTAATTGACCTTGAAATGCAGTGAGTTGTGTGTGTATATTTAGTCTCAGTTTGAGGGGTCATGTTTACTTTGGGTGCCCCTTTTCAAAGTTCTTATTTAAGAACTTATTTAAGAACAATAATACATTTTTCAAATTTATGATTGCTCTTATGTTCCCTCTTTGAGGGCACTTGTTTGCTTCAGACTATTTTTTTCTGCCTCTTATGATTTTGATTTCTCAATCTTTTTTTTTAACATTTTTATTATTCTTATACAAAGGTAATTGAAATTGGTTTAGAGAGCCTTTTAAAGAACACTTTTCAAGCTCAGATTTTACCTCCCTCTGATTGAAAACCACAGTGGAGCAATGGAGAAAAAGTAAACACTTTGGCTTATATAGTAATAATTACCACTTAAAAATTTTTAGAATTATCATTAATTCAAAGAAACTTCAAATGCTCTCTGGTTACACAGCATAAAATGTTAGGACTGCAAGAGAGTTCCTATGATCATTTTGTACTTCTGGAAACTTAATAGCCTCTGAGCTTTCCTTTAGCCCGAGGTGCAAAAGGATCCTGCTGCTTGCTTCATTGGGCTTGAAAATAGTGGGCAAAAGAAAATCTTGTGCAAACACAGTATATAAAGTCTTTCATATGCAGATAACTTTTACAGACTTCCTTTCTGTAGAGAGTGTCCTGGTTTTCCAGCAGTTGGGTGAATTGTGCTGAACCAATGGTACTCTCTTGTCTGCTGCCTCTTTAGACCTAGGACGCACATTTTTAAGAAAGCTGATGACTGAAGTTCAGAGATTCAGATCCAAATTGGAGAGAGGAGCAGAGGAATCCAAGCCTATGCAGGAAGCAAACAAACAGCGTTTGCCTCATGAATACCTACTTGCTGACAGATAACAAACCAACGGGAGAGCAGGTGCATGGTTCTTGGGTTGGCATGTGTGCTCAATTGTGTCCAACTCTTTGTGACCGCATGGATTGAAGCCAGCCAGGCTCCTCTGTCCATGGAATTTTCCAGGCAAGAATATTAGAGTGGGTTGCCATTTCCTTCTCCAGGGAATCTTCCTGACCCAGGGATTGAACCCACATCTCCTGCACTGGCAGGCAGATTCTTTACCACTGAGCCACCTGGGAAGCCATTGAAAACATACAAAAAGGTAAGTTACTTGGTGAAGGCCACATAGGAGAATTGACCTATTATGAATACGTTTTGAGAACCCTGTCAGTATTGTCTGTAAAGCCAAAGCCCCCCAAGTGGTATTTGAATAAACAAATAAATAGAGATTAACATATAAATTAAACTTGAGACCATCCCTTTTGTTTCCTGGATGATACTGAAGATAATCTAAATAAAATATTTTTATAAATATTTAAATGCATTCAAAACCAGCAGTAGTTCATAATATTTGCCCCTTTCAAAGTACAGTCATTCTTGCTATTTTCTCCCCAGAGCAATGGAGATTGCTTCAAGTGTACTTAGTCCACATTTCTGCCTTCCACATTTTCAAGTTTCACCCTCTCCTAACCTATCTCCACCCCAACCACTGATCCCTTTGCATACAGCAAACACATTGACTCATTCAGTATCCTGCATTCTGGTTCTCAACATAGAGTATACCCCAGCTCAGGAGGGCTTCCCTGGTGGCTTAGCTGGTAAAGAATCCGCCTGCCAAAGCAGGAGACACAAGAGACATGGGTTTCCATTGTTTCCATTCCTCCTGGAGAAGGAAATGGCAATCCATTCCAGTATTCTTGCCTGGGGAATCCTGTGGATAGAGAAGCCTGGTGGGCTTCAGTCCATAGGGTCACAAAGAATCAGACACGACTTAGTGACTGAGCAAGCAAGCTCAGTGGCAGATCTATCATTCTCAGAATATAAGATTAAATAATATATGCTGTTTATTTATGCATTTGTTTACTTATTTGTTCAACATGTATTGAGAACCTCGTATGTGTACCAAGCACTTCACAGTACAGTTTATTCATTCAGAACATTTATTGAGCAGCACTCTGTACTGTTAAAATCAGTAAATAGTATCAATCTCTCTCTCTCTTTAAAATCTCTCAGCCTCTCTCTGCCTTTTAAACTTGACTTTGTAATTCTTTTTTTTTTTTTTAATTTTATTTTATTTTTAAACTTTACATAATTGTATTAGTTTTGCCAAATATCAGACCCTGATGCTGGGAAAGATTGAAGGCAAAAGGAGAAGAGGGTGGCAGAAGATGAGATGGTTAGATAGCATCACTAACTTAATGGACATGAATTTGAGCAAACTCTGAGAGATAGTGAAAGACAGGGAAGCCTGGCATGCTGCAGTCCATGGGGTCGCAAAGAATGGGACACAACTTAGTGACTGAACAACAATCTAGATTTAGCCATTAGAATTAATTTCAAAGTTTCCTTATATGTAGATGAGCTATCATTTGCACATAAATAAATGAAATAATATATGTGGAATCACTTTAAAAATTATAAAGCAGTGTATACATGCAGAGTGGTATTATTATTATTTGTAGTCACTTATCATCTTGGATGGGACAGTGATGAACTGCTCACATAGAATTAAAGAGTGACCAGATTCGCTCACACCATAAAGTAGGATGGATCAGAAAGAATGTGAAAAATGAAAAATGAAAAAAAAAAAAAAGATTTCTCATCCCTCTAGCCTCTCATTTCATTGTATCAAGGCTCATTTGCTTTGGGACAGAGAGTGATTGTTAAGCCTCCCTCTGGGTTACAAGTAGGCTTTTAACTGTGTCTATTGATGCCACTGCTACAGACACCCTCTGACTTTCTTTTACATGTTTTATTCTATAAAGGGTTTTTTTTTTTTTTTTTTTTTTTTAAGATTCTATCTCTATCCCTTTCCCCATGAACTGGGTAGATCAGATTGGTTTTGCAGGGCTGAGTTTTCAGTAGTATTTGAGCAGTACTGAAGTCAAATGCTTGCAGGGAAACCCCACTGAATTGTAAATGTCCTGATCCCCAGAGTGTAGCTCAGTGCACCTCTGAAAGCAGTCAATCGTTTTTCATTAAGCAGTGATTTGATTAGATAAAAATAAAAGTTGCTTGAGCATTCACTTTTGCAGCAGTGCATAACAAATTTATGCAAATTCCCATGCCACTAATCTGCATGTGAAATATTAAAGTGTGATTCCAATCCATGTGCACCTACATTGAAGTTTAATCAGGTACAAATATTAATGGAAAGACTAAAGCTTTTAACAAAAGTCACAGCTGTTTGAGGTTTGTAAAATGCTGCAAAGAAAGCTTTAATGTATTAATGATAATTTTGGTGTTTTCAGCCTAAACAAAATCTTTTTATTTTTTTGTAGAAGGAAATCCCAAACAAGACAATTCTTTAGTGGTACTAGAAAAATACAGACAAAGAAAGATTAGGCTAAATGATTTGGCTGATTTAATAGGTGCAACTGAGTTGTTTGCAATGTATCACCCAGGGAGGGGTTTTCTTTATTAAGAATTTTACTTCATACTCAAGGACAATTATAATTGTTCTAGTCATGGAGTGAATATTTAATACCTAGAATGGTGTCTAGCATATAATAGTTTAGGAATGTTTGTTAAAATTTTTCTTAATTCATGTTGATTAATTGCCTTTTAAATATTATAAAAGCCATGTTATCAACTTTCAAGTAAATGAAAACTGCACTAAACTTTACAATGTTAAGGAAGAGAAAAATAATATTTATTGAATACTAGGAATTTTTATTAATTAGCCTCACAACACATGAAATAATAGCCCACTTTTCGAGACAAAAAAGCTGAGCCCCAAATAAGTTGAATATATGACCGATTTGTATAGTAGTTTGTCTCAAAGGTCCTATTTTTATCTCTGTATCACAGTATACATGTTATTCCCTTCCGTAACTCAGAGAACATGTGGGTCCTTCTAGGAAGCCAACTGTGTTACATTTGGCAACCAGTATCAAGTTTATCTGAGAACCTAAGATTCTAAATCAGAACCCCACAAATCTTTGAAACTAAAGTATGAACTTCCAAATGTAGAGAAGACACTGTAGTGGAGGATTAAGCTCTGTCAATGCCTTTGTGTTCTTCAGGACAGTGATCTGAAAACTATCGGCATGGTGGAATGAGTTAGAGGCTTATTTATGAAACTTGTTATTTAAAATTGAACATGATAACATCATGCATTGTTGTTGTTGTGCAGTCACTTAGTCATGTCCTACTGTTTGTGACCCCATGGACTGCAGCACACCAGGCTTCTCTGCCCTTCACCATCTCATGGAGCTTACTCAAACTCATGTTTGAAGGACAGGGAAGCCTGGAGAGCTGCAGTCCATGGGGTCACAAAGAGCTGGACACACTGAGCGACTGAAAACAAATGCTCAAACTCATGTCCATTGAGTTGATGATGCCATCCAACCATCTTGTCCTCTGTTGTCCCATTCTCTACCTGCCTTCAATGTTTCCCAGCATCAGGGTCTTTTCCCATGAATCAGCTCTTCATATCAGTTGGCCAAAGTATTGGAGCTTCAGCATCAGTGCTTCAAATGAATTTTAAGGGTTGATTTCCTTTGGATTGACTGGATTGATCTCTTTGCTGTCCAAGGGATTCTCAAGAGTCTTCTTCAGCATCACAGTTCAAAAGCATCAATTCTTTGGCACTCAGCTTTCTTTATGGTCCAACTCTCAAATCAGTACATGACTAGGAAAAATCATAGCTTTGACTATACGGACTTTTGCTGGCAAAGTGATGTCTCTGTTTTTTTTATATGCTGTCTAAGGCTATGATTTTTCCAGTGGTCATGTATGGATATGAGAGTTGGACTGTGAAGAAAGCTGAGCACTGAAGAATTGATGCTTTTGAACTGTAGTGTTGGAGAAGACTCTTGAGCATCCCTTGGACTACAAGAAGATCCAACCAGTCCATCCTAAAGGAGACCAGTCCTGGGTGTTCATTGCAAGGACTGATACTGAAGCTGAAACTCCAATACTTCAGCCACCTCATTCGAAGAGTTGACTCACTGGAAAAGACCTGATGCTGGGAGGGATTGGGGGCAGGAGGAAAAGGAGACGACAGAGAATGAGATGGCTGGATGGCATCACCAACTCGATGGACATGAGTTTGAATAAACTCTGGGAGTTGGTGATGGACAGGGAGGCCTGGTGTGCTGCGATTCATGGGGTCGCAAAGAGTCGGACATGACTGAACTGAACTGAACTAGGTTTCTCATAGCTTTTCTTCCAAGGAGCAAGCCTCTTTTAATTTCATGGATGCAGTCACTGTCCACAGTGATTTTGGAGCCCTAGAAAATAGTCTGTCACTATTTCCAATTTTTCTCCGTCTACTCGCCATGAAGTAATGGGACAGATGCCATGATCTTCCTTTTTTGAACGTTAAGTCTTAAGCCAGCTTTTCACTCTCCTCTATCACCCTCATCAAGAGGTTCTTTAGTTCTTCTTCATTTTCTGCCATTAGAGTAGTGTCATCTGCATATCAGAGGTTGTTGATATTTCTCCTGGAAATCTTGATTCTAGCTTGATCCAGCCCAACATTTCACATAATGTACTCTGCATATAAATTAAATAAGCAGTGTGATAATATACAGCCTTGACATACTCCTTTCCCAATTTGGAGCCAGTCCGTTGTTCCATGTCCGGTTCTAACTGTTGCTTCTTGACCTGCATACAGGTTCCTCAGGAGGCAGGTAAGGTGGCCTGGTATTCCCATCTTTTTAAGAATTTTCCCCAGTTTGTTGTGAACCACACAGTCAAAGGCTTTAGCATATTCAGTGAAGCAGAAATAAATGTTTGTTTTTTTTTTTATGGAATTTGGTTGCTTTTTCTATGATCCAATGGATGTTGGCAGTTTGATCATCATCCATCAGTTGAGTTCAGTCACTCAGTCATGTCTGACTCTTTGCGACCCCATGGACCACAGCATGCCAGGTCTCCCTGTCCATCACCAGCTCCCAGAGTTTACCCAAATTCATGTCCATCAAGTCAGTGATGCCATCCAACCATCTCATCCTCTGTCATCCCCTCTGTCATCCCCTTCTCCTCCTGCATTCAATCTTGCCCAGCATCAGGGTCTTTTCCAGTGAGTCAGATCTTTGCCTCAGGTGGCCAAGGTATTGGAGTTTCAGCTTCAACATCAGTCCTTCCAATAAATATTCAGGACTGATTTCCTTTAGGATGGACTAGTTGGATCTCCTTGCAGTCCAAGGGACTCTCAAGAGTCTTCTCCAATGCCACAGTTCAAAAGCATCAATTCTTTGGCTCTTAGCTTTCTTTATAGTCCAACTCTCACATCCATGCATGACTACTGGAAAAACCATAGCCTTCATCCATGGCAGGCCTGAAAAATTAAAAAGTATGGTTTGATGCTCAAGTTTTCTGTGCTCATAAAAGGTAGAGAGCCAAGTCCTCCAGCCGCATCCCTATCCATTTTCAGTGTAAGCACAGAGTGATAAGGTGGATAATATCTGGGCTCAGATCTGATGTGGCTTTCATACTTTGACAGAAACAATTTACTGAAATGGAAAGAAAGTGAGGGACCCGGGATTAAGCCGTTGTGATTCAGGTAATTGAGAAGACAAAAATCTTCCTCTTTTATACCAATGCCACTTTTAATCTCAAAAATACAGACTTCTAAGTCCTAACTCCTTATCTAAGCATGTGAAGCTCTAGTGATCAGGCTTGAATTTACCCTGAAGGGGTAATTTAGATTTTGCTTCTTCTTCATCACAAAGGAACTCTTTCTTTCTTTCTTTTTAAATTATTTTTAAATTGAGCAATAGTTGCTTTACAGAATTGTGTTGGTTTCTGCCAAACATCAACATGAATCATCGATAGGTATACAAACGTAACCTCCCTCTTGAACCTCCCTCCCACCTTCCTTCCCATCCCACCCCTCTAGGTTGTTAATGTGCCCTGTTGGAGTTCTATGAGTCATACAGCAAATTCCCATTGGTGATCTATTTTACTTATGGTAATGTAAGTTTCTATGTTGCTCTCTCCATACATCTTACCCTCTCCTTCCTCCCCACCCCACAGTGTCCCTAAGTCTGTTCTCTATGTCTGTATCTCCATTGCTGCCCTGCAAATAATTTCATCTTCCTAGATTCCATATATATGCATTAGTACACAATATTTGTTTTTCTCTTTCTGACTTACTTCCCTCTATATAATAGGCTCTGTGTTCATCCACCTCATTAGAACTGACTTGAATGCATTTCTTTTTATGGCTGAGTAATAGTCCATTGTATATATGTACCACAGCTTCTGTATCCACTTATCACAAAGAAACTCTTTCTAAACCTCTCCTAAAACTTTCCTTCTTTGCTCATACCTTCCCCCCACCATTTTGGAATGTCCTCCTCCTACTGCTCTTCCATTCCTCACTCCAACCATATATGAATCTTTTCCTTCAAAGTCCAACTCAAGTCTCATCTCCACAGACTCTTGTTTGAAACTTCATTTCATGGCAATTCTCCTTTCTTTGTATTCCTGTAATATTGTTTTTTTAATTACCTCTGCCTTCCCCTCCATCCCTCCTGCCTTTCTTCCTTCTTTCTCCCCTCACCTCCCTCTCACTGGCTTGTTTATTTCCTTCCTTCAATTTGCTGCGTGTGCATGCTCAATCACTTCAGTCATGTCCGACTCTTTGTGACCCCATAGACCGTAACCCACCAAGCTCCTCAGTCCATGGGATTCTCCAGGAAAAAATACTGGACTGGGTTTCCATGCCCTCCTCCAGGGGATCTTCCCATCCCAGGGATCAAACCCAAGTCTCCTGCATTGCTCATGAATTCTTTACTGCCTAGTGTCTGCAAATCTGTACGTATTTCAGGGAACACAATGTTTGTCTCAAGCAGACACAGGCTTTGCTTTTATAGAGGTGACGCTTAAATAGAGCAGACAACTACTGACAGAAACAACTCATAGTTGCTCTGAAGTGAAAGAACATGCCTGTAAGAGAATAGCTGACAAAAGGAAGGCTTTGAGTAAGAAAAGTAGAGGCAAGAACAGAGAATGCCTCCTGAAGAATTGATTACTAAGTTGAACGCTGAAGTTTGAGTAGACATTAACAAGGTTGAGAGGGTAGAGCCTAGGAAGAACATGGTAGGCATGGAAATTGCATATGGAAAGGTCCTATTGTTAGAGAAGGAGTGGGGTGAGTTCAAGGTAATCAGAAAAGGTCATACATGTCTATAATGTACTTATATGATTCATTTTTATTTTTCTTGTACTGTGTCCTCAAATATATTATATGGTACTTTTACACAGGGTTGATGTGTTGTATTTATTTTTACCTAATTCTTTTCAAAGAACTTGAGTCCAAACTCCAGTATGCCCTAAAAGTCCTCAGTGATTTGCTGAAGGTCATACTGTGGTGCTAGTGCTAAAGAATCCATCTCCCAATTCAGGAGATGGAGGAGACTCAGCTTTGATCCCTGGATCAGAAAGATCCCCTGGAGAAGGAAATGGCAACCCATTCCAGTATTTCTGCCTGGAGAATCCCATGGACTGAGGAGCCTGGCAGGCTTCAGTCCATGGGGTTGCAAAGAGTCAGACTCAACTGAGCAACTGAATACACACACACACACACACACACACACACGCACAGAAGCAGGGATCTCCTGTACATCCCCTCCCCATATCTAATGTTCTTTCATTGAAATGATTCTTTATAAATTGGTAATAGGCAAATTTGTAAATATATCTGGAATAAGCCTCTGCATGTGCAAGATGGTTGAGAAATGATTTCCTTTATACTGGTAACTCTGTGATCATCTTTTGAAGAGATTTGGGCAGGAAGGTATAGAATCAAATGTTTCATTACCTTTCTTCTATAAAATTCTTGCATGTACAGTTTATGCTTAGACCAGAGAAGCTCATGTTAGGGAGAGGATTTGTATTTGTAAAGGATCCCAATAACTAAGCTTTGCAATCCATAGGATAAGGACTCAATCTTTGGAAAAAGTCTGTATGAAGTAAGAGATGAAGGACATTTTAAGGATGAGAATTCAGAAAGTCTTGGATGTAGTCCTGTTCCAGTTAAACATTGTGAGACTGAAAAGGTAAAAATATAAACAATAATTTCATTCAAGCTGCATTGGTGTGACAATTTAAAAAACATGGTCCTAAAAGTGTTTGGTATTCTACCCATCCACAGGTGTGGATTTATTTCTCTTCCTCTTGAATTTGGGATATGTGGTGGCTTTGACCAATAGATTACAGTGAAAATGAAACTGTGCCAGTTTCTGGGCCTAGTCTTTAAGAAACTGATAGCTTTCACTTCCTTACTACTGTTAGGAAGCACATTCTTATAACTTGGCCATCGTGCTGTGGAAGAATCCAAGCAGGTCATGGAAAGGCCCATGTGGAAAAGACCCAAGACCTCTTGCTCACAGACCTGAGTTAACTTTCAGTAGGTACTTATTATCCATGTAAATGAAGTATCTTTAAAGTAGATCTTATAGTCGCCAGTTGAGCCACCTCAGCTGACAGATCATAGAGCAAGTTATTCTTGCCAAGATCTGCCAGAAATTCCAGATTCATGAAGAAAATAAATTATTTTGGTTCAAAATAACTAAGTTGCAGAGTAGCTCATTAGACAGTAATTGATAATCAGTACATTTTGGAAAGATCTTTCTATTGAGCACTGGGCAACTTAGAAAGATCTCAGTTCTCATAAAAGGCCTTTCAGTTTTAAAAGTGGGAGGCAAATTGAAGAAGAACAACCTGGTAAATTGAAAGAACACCAAAACACATTCATCAATCAGAGGGAGTGATCATGGGGTTCCAGGGAAATGGTAGCAGTAAGGATTTGATTCAGGGTGAATAGATGAAAGGTATAGAAGAACTAGAAAGCATTTTTAGAATTCTAGGAGAGTAGAGTTAGAACTGGGGCTTTCTTCTGGCTCAGATCGTAAAGAATCAACCTGCAATGCAGGAGACCGGGGTTTTATCCCTGGGCCAGAAAGATCCCCTGGAGAAGGGAATGGCTACTCACTCTTGTATTCTTGCCTGGAGAACTCCATGGACTGAGGAGCCTGGGAGGCTACAGTCCATAGGGTCGCAAAGAGTTGGACATAACTAAGTGACTAACACTTTCACTTTTACCAGACTAACAATTTCAGAGGTAGAGCTGTGCAAGAAGGCGGATTACCTGTTTAAGTACATAGGTAAATAGCATAAGGCCAAACACCAAGTCACCAGCAGGGGGTGAATGCCTGAGGTCCCTGAATATCTGGCTGCACCTTGGTAGTGTCTCTTCTTCTGCCTGACTCTGGCTTGCAATTAAGCCCTGCATGCCTAGCCCATCTGTTTTCCTACCAGGTCTTGACACATATTTTCCAAGCACCCTAGGGGCCATGATGGTTTCAGTTTGTGCAACCTGGTTGAGATCCCTTTTAGTCCATGTATCTGAGCTTGAAAATTACAAAGATGAAGAACAGTCAGTATTTCAAAGTTGCATGTCAAATATAGGGTTGGAAGTTTGAAAGTACATTAGCTTACACATGCATAAATTTGCCTTCAGTTACATGCAATGACAATTTCTCCATGAACTGTTGGTGGAGTGAGGATGAGCTGACATAATTTAGAGTCAGAGTTGAGGGTAAACCAGCTCCAAATAGTCATTCTTCATTTAGAAAAGGTGGAATATATGTTCCTTTAAGAGCTTTTGTGTCAAATTTTCATGACTAAGACCATGGAGTAAATAGTTCATACCATGTCTGGTACCAATTCACTTTACTAGGTGAATGTATAGAATACATTAATATAGTTGAGAAATGGACAGTGTATAAATGCTAATCTATGACTAAAATGGTTTCATGTTTTATGAAGTTAGGCCTTGGGGAGTACAATTGCTTCATTTGTCACTAGTTCAGGAAAGCTTAGTGTGAGCCAAATAGGAGAAATGGCTGCCTGGCTCGGAAAAGGGGATAGAAGGTACTATTTTTGAGAGTATTTTAGATCACTGATGCTCCTGAGAAGTAAATGATATTTATTCTTTTCTTAGACTCCATCACCAGTGTGGGTGCTGTTCTAAATGAAGTCCTTAACAAATTCCAGACATATGCCACTTTCATTTTATCCAGATGATGAATGACTTATTGATAGTCCAGGCTTTGTACTATTTGTGATTCCAGTTCTTTTAATAGCTATGATGTCATGGAGATGACCATTACTGGGACAGATATTATTAATGGTCACTATTCAGTCTTTTATTTGCAGTGAAGCAAAAGGGCAATTGGAGGGGCACGAGGTCAGCTTGAATAACAGATTCCTTGAAGTCATCTGTGTGTTCCCATTTGGGGATCTTGTGGGGAAAAAAAAAAAAAAAAACAAGCCAATTTGAACAGTATTACATTTTGGATGATATCCATTTGAGGAGCTCCAGAAAATTCCCACAAGTCAGATTCAGAGGAGATCTCAGAAGATAGCCAAAGATTGTGCAGTGTTGCTGGCAAAAGGAGAAACAACAAGCAGATGTTTTAGCAGAGAGGAGCCCATTCTGGGAAACTATTCCTGGCCATTCAGTGAGAGGGCCTGGGAGGGAAGCTCGTTCAGAACAAAGATGAGAGAGCCTGACTCTCATGTTTTCAGGCGGGCACCTGCCTAAAAATAGACTTCGAAATTTTAGACTTCCAAGCCCCTACAGTAATTTCAGACAGATACAGTCATTAATTAGTCTCTTGAACTTTGTACGAAAATTGTCTGGCATTGTAACTAATCCTGTCAACTTGCTGTTATTGTGGTAATGCTTTTGTTTGGTTTACTTCTGTTTTTTAAAACACACTTGTCTACTTATCATATTTTTTTTGAAAACCTGCACAGTTAGAAATTCATAGTTGCTTTCATCGTAGACTGGTTCCATGACCTTTGGTAAGTCTTCATCTCTCCAGCCTCACTTTCTTGACATAGAAGAGAAAGAAAATAAACTAGATGGTGTGTTAGCTCTATGCCAATTCAAGAGCCAATGATTTATTTGGACCTAAGCTATAAAATCATGAGCCAGAGAGACCAATATTTATAAATTCTCACTCCATCTCTTAGCACTGATGAAAATGGAAGGAATGTTAGACTCCTCACTTACTGGCAAAATAGTCACTATAACAATATGCAGTGCTCTGAGGCATAGTTTTCATGTATATCATTGTTTGGAGACACATTTGCTCAGTAAATATTAATTGTAAGCTATATACCAGATACTATGCTAGGTGCTAAAAATACCACAGTAAGCCAATCAAGGTGCTCCTTGCCCTCTGGGAGTTTATAGACTAGTTGAAAAACTGCAAATAATAAATACTGTAAGTATATAATTACAACTGAGATTAATTGGTAAGAAGGAGAACCAAGAAGGAGGAACCTAGCCTACTGGGAATTAGGAATTAAAGTGAACTCCTTGGAAAAGATTTACAAGAATTCCTTGAAAAAGATTTATTCACAAGGATTATAGGACTCAGTAAGAAAGAGGCCCACGCTGGAAATTTGATTACTGAACTGGTAGTTCTAATGGCAACAAATTGCAAGCATCACTGTTTGTCCAAATGGGTTTGGGATAGAACAAGTAAACAGCTCATAGAAAATCCTATGTGCAATTAGAAGCAAAATTCAGAAAGGTCACATTATAACATAACATTGTCAGGGTATTCTACATGCAGGGGTGAATGTGAATATGTAGTTGATTTTCATTTTCCTCAAGGAGGATTTGTAAAATATATTAAAATTTTGTGCATGTATGTGGACTGAGCCCAGGAGTCCATATCAGATCAGATCAGATCAGTCGCTCAGTCGTGTCCGACTCTTTGTGACCCCATGAATCGCAGCACGCCAGGCCTCCGTGTCCATCACCAACTCCCAGAGTTCACTCAGACTGACGTCCGTAGTTATTTAAAGTGCAGACTATTGAATAAGTTATTCAAAGTGCCGACTGTTGGATTTACCTGGTAGCTAAACAGTAAAGAATCTCCCTGCAATGCAGGAGACCCAGGTTCGATCCCCGGGTTGGGAGGATCCCCTGGAGGAGGAGGGCATGGCAACCCACTCCAGTATTCTTGTCTGGAGAATCCCCTGGACAGAAGAGCCTGGCGTGCTACAGTACATGGGGTCTTAAAGAATTGGACACAACTGAAGTAACGTAGCACACACATACTATTGAATAAGATTCAGTTCAGTTCAGTCACTCAGTCGTGTCCGACTCTTTGTGACCCCATGAATCGCAGCACGCCAGGCCTCCCTGTCCATCACCAACTCCCAGAGTTCACTCAGACTCACGTCCATCAAGTCAGTGATGCCATCCAGCCATCTCATCCTCTGTCATCCCCTTCTCCTCCTGCCCCCAATCCCTCCCAGCATCAGAGTCTTTTCCAATGAGTCAACTCTTCGCATGAAGTGGCCAAAGTACTGCAGTTTCAGCTTCAGCATCATTCCTTCCAAAGAAATCCCAGGGCTGATCTCCTTCAGAATGGACTGATTGGATCTCCTTGCAGTCCAAGGGACTCTTCAAGAGTCTTCTCCAACACTACAGTTCAAAAGCATCAATTCTTCGGCGCTCAGCCTTCTTCACAGTCCAACTCTCACATCCATACATGACCACAGGAAAAACCATAGCCTTGACTAGACGAAACTTTGTTGGCAAAGTAATGTCTCTGCTTTTGAATATGCTGTCTAGGTTGGTCATAACTTTCCTCCCAAGGAGTAAGCATCTTTTAATTTCGTGGCTGCAGTCACCATCTGCAGTGATTTTGGAGCCCAGAAAAATAAAGTCTGACACTGTTTCCACTGTTTCCCCATCTATTTCCCATGAAGTGATGGGACCAGATGCCATGATCTTCGTTTTCTGAATATTGAGCTTTAAGCCAACTTTTTCACTCTCCACTTTCACTTTCATCAAGAGGCTTTTTAGTTCCTCTTCACTTTCTGCCATAAAGGTGGTGTCATCTGCATATATGAGGTTATTGATATGCCTGGGTTCAAACCCTGACTCCTCAAACTTTCTAGCTTCATAACCTTTGGTAAGTTATTTAACCTTTCTGGAAAACATGAAAATTAAATGAGATGATCTGTTGGAAGGATTTAGCACAGTGCCTGGCACCAAGTAAAAGTCAATAAATGTTAACTATTATTGCTGGCAGTATTTATCAAAAACAATGATCATCTTCTCCTCCATGTTTCTGGAAATAATACATTAGAAGTATACCAAATAACCATTCCTCCTTATATATAGCACTTCCTACCCTGAATAATGAATGTCAACTTGACTCAGGGGAAAAAGGAGTGGGAGCCACTAGGGCTTTTAGAAAAATGTCAGTGGAATAGGATAATTCCTGCTATAATTGTGTATAGAAAGAGGCTGAAGGCAATTTAGAGGCAAGTTATAACTTAACTGTCATTGTAATCTAAATTTAAAGGCACTGAGGTGGCTTGCTGAAAGTGAAAGTTGCTTAGTTGTGTCCAACTCTTTGCAACACCATGGACTATACAGTCCATGGAATTCTCCAGGCCAGAATACTGGAGTGGGTAGGCTATCCCTTTTCCAGTGGATATTCCCTACCCAGGAATTGAACTGGGGTCTCCTGCATTGCAGATGGATTATTTACCAACTGAGCTATCAGGGAAGCTCTCAGTTAATAGTATGCTATCAGATGGCTTACTATTAACATTTAAAATGCCGTTTTAGTAGAGGTAGTAATATGGGTATATGAGGGAGGGTGGGAGGGATGAAAAGAGGCAGTCTCTAATTTTTCTTTCTAAAAATTTTTGGATTATTATTCATTGGAGTTGCTTAAAGTAGGGTGGCTCAGACAGTAAAGAACCCACCTGCAATGCAGGAGACCTGGGTTTGATTCCTGGGTTGGGAAGATCCCCTGGAGGAGGTCATGGCAACCCACTTTAGTATTCTTGCCTGGAGAATCCCATGGACAAAAGAGCCTGACGGGCTGCAGTCCATGGGGTCACAAAACTTGGACACAACTGAACGACTAAGCATGGCACAGCACAAAAATTAGGGAGCACTTATTATGGCAAATATCTTAATATCCTTCCTTCAAATCATGACTATAATTTAACTGTCCCAGTACAAGTGTTACACATATCACATTTTCAGTATATAATCACTTATGAGGAGAATCATGATCTATTGAGTAACATTATATGGCTTCATGGTGATAATTACTATCCAAGAAAAAATTTACCAATCTTTTTGGTATGGTTCTTGTTCCATATGTTATGGGTCTCCACTAGGTATGTTATGGAGTAAAAACAGCAGAACTTAATTGTATTTTATTCTCTCAAAGCAGATATTAATGGATTTTCTCACAATTTGTAGGCTCATAATCATCTCTCTGTATTCATCTTTGTTACCAAAATGCTTTTCTCCGGTGCTGATTGAGCATAGTTCTGTATTCCCCTCTGAACCTCAGAAAGATCTTTCTTTTGGTACCAGTGCCCCGATCCTTCAGATTTATGTCTTTCCCTTGCCAACACATACCCTTTCCTAAAGTCGTGTCCTTTTCATGTGGATCTTGGTCATCCTCACTGTCACCCATACCTTTGTTCACATGCCTCCAAAACCCCTTTTAGCCTGGAAATTTCTATTCCAACAATAAAGTCCCTCAAAGTCCTTATCAACTCCTCCTTGGCCACACTGGTTTTCTGCTGTAACATAAAATCCTAATAGAATATAAAACTCTGTAGCGTTTTTGTTTTTGGAGAGCCCCCCACCCTCCAGATCTAGTGTATAACTGCTCTCTAGGAAGATGCTGAACAAATTCAACTCAAGTAATGAGTTGAATCCTGTCCTCTGAAGCAGTGCAACATGAGAAGACTCAATGGAAGACAGGAGGAAACAATATACATGAGCATTGTTTCATAATCTCTTCACAATTATGTCTATTCAGGAAAAGGAGGAGCACACTTCAAATCCTTACTAGCTATATAAAGAGAGAGATGTCATTTTCTTCTGCTCAAAGGCAAGCATGGGCCCTCAGACAGTTGAATTTTAGAGGCTCTAAGGTTGTGACATCAGTACCAACAGTATTTAGAACATCTGAAACTTTCCCTTTGGTCATCATACCCCATGATCTCACCTCAGTTTGTACACTGATGAATCAGAAAGACAGGATAATTCATTTGACATTGTTTTCTGTTAAATTTATTTTTTGTATATATAAGTACAGTGATTCAGAGTGTTATGTTTTCCTTTAGACACTGCATTTCAGGACCTAAAGTCTTGGTTAGGAGCACAAACAACGTGACTGTTCAAATTGCATTTGTTTTGAAACCGCTAGAAATGGCTCTAATATGTGAACACAGGATCTGGTTTCAATTCCTTCTGTTAGATTAGAGGCACTTGGAAACAAAACACATGCAGCTGTGGGATATTGAAATGTTCCATATGCATGTGTTTGCAGCCTATTTTCTGGAGAATTTTACCCATTAGGAAATCTAGTCAATTCTTTTTCAACTTCTAAGGCTTAGCATTGCCTGTTCTTGTTGATAACTTCAAAGCCTTTGTGGATGCCTTGGGTAGCAGTTGATAAATGGAAAGTTAAATGGTTAAATGGCTGGCACAGGGCCTAGAAGAAAGTCAAAAGTAGGACCAAGATAAAACTTTTTTTTTTTTTTTGACAGTTGTCTTTCAGATTCACTCCACCAATGAATCTGCAATGGAGCAGTCTCTCAATGTTTGAAAGTAGCCAAGTAACTCCTCAAATAAAGGAAATGGTCACAGGTGATTTAAAATATCCATCTATTTCACATTTTTCTCCAGAATGTATTTGAGTGTGTAGATCACAGAGATGGTTTTATCAATTTAAATCTGCTTGACACCACTACTGCAAAGTGAAAATATGGCTACTGGATATTGAAATATAATTTTTTAAGCTAGAAATCAAGAAAGCTTGTTATCATCTGTGTCTGTTTCTTGGGGAGTTCATAGTGCTTTAAAATTAACATTGATTAAATGATGAACTGATTTGAAAAAAAGGCCACTTATAAAATTGGTAAAAAAAAAAAGCAGGGGCAGTTGTGACAATTTCTCTGCCAGCCTAGGAATGCTCACTAATGAAACCAGAGGGCTGGAGAATTCATGAAGGGCAGTGTCACAAATGATTGGTCCCATTACAATGAAATTGGTAGGCCAATGGACATTATAATATGGTATGTATGATTGTATCTGGTTATACTATTATGGAGGATAGATCTTTTTACAAAGGAAATAGTTTAGCACTTATTATACACTCTTTAAATCAGATGCCCATGTGCAATGGCATTTTATATGAATTGGAAATGTTAAATAGTAGACTAAATTGAATTTCTGTCTAATTAGAAATTGTAGATTATCAAACATGAGTTCCATTAGCTAACTGATAGTATAACACACCGGGCTTTCCGGGTGGCCTGGAAAAATCCCATGGACAGAGGAGCCTAGCAGGCTACAGTGCATGGGGTTGGAGTGCAAAAAGTTGAACAGAGCAAAGAGTTCGACATGACTGAGCATGCGTGCACACACAATATAACACACTTGTTTCCTTTGAGCACATGTGTACTAGACTGTTATGTAGAAATGTTGGGGCTTAAGCCAGTATCGAGCATACTCCATTGAGAAGCCTGAGTGATTACAAGGTTTGGGATACCAGGACACAATCTAGAGCCTGCAACAAATCATTTGAAGTGTCATTGCTAAGGGCTCACCTAATGTTTGATTTTTTTCCCTTCCCACAATGTATGTGCTTATTCTAAACCTAAGGAAATCTCTGAAATGATGAACAGTGTCACACTCAGGGTGTCTTGTAACAAATGCCATAATGTGGGCAGGGACCATCACAACAATCTTTTCTGTCTGAAATAGCAGGGGAACATTAGAGACAACTTTCCCCAAGGTTTCTTCTTTTACTGGTCTTAGGGCAGCCCTGGGATGAAGGTAAAAGACTATTATCCACAAGTTGTGGGTTAGGATAACTGAGATGCCAAGAGGTTGTGAGTAAATGACAGAATCAAAATGTGAACCTGGATGTTCTGCCTCCAAATTCAGTTGAATTTCTACGATGCATGAATAACACAGATCACAGAATTGCAATTAAAATCCTCAACTCATAGTTGCATTACTACCTAAATTTAGAGTCATTTTTAGGTGTCTGTTCTCAAATGTTTGAAGCATTCACAGTTTGCACCCTTATTGTCCTCAACTAGTAAGCATTTTACAAAGACAGGTCTTTAGATTTTATTGGGGTTACTTCGTGCCTAAACCCAGAGCAGATAGACTTTGATTTAAGTAAATGTAGTATACTCTATCTGTATCTATAGTATATAATGTAAAACTAAACCCACACTTACAACCTAGATAATAAACCACAGAGTTGCTGTAAATAAGAAATTGCACTTGTATATTTATATCAGATTATGCATTTCTAGAAGCTTTCAGGAAAACACACCTGTTATGTAAGGTAAAGGTCATCAATACAACCCAATGGTCATGCAAAATTGATAAATGAGATCGCTGTTCAAAGTAAATCTTAACTCCTGCTTGTGTGATTTTCTGTATATCTACAGTGATGTAGCGCTCTTCCCTAATATTCACCTATATTTGGCATCTATATGATGGCAATCAATTGTGGATTTCTACAGCAAAACAGTCTCAAACAGCTTTAGTTGTATATCTTTGTATTGACATGTACAGGAAAATGTGTTATTCAGAAGGAATGTGATGTGAGGTGCCAGATAACAAAGACATGCTTTCTGGTGCTTTTCATCCAACTTATTTCTTGTTCAGGTTAACTTTTACTTAAATGGCCTGAAAATAAAGCCCTAAATATTGTATGACACAGTGGAAAGACTCTCTTGTGAAGTTGTTGACTTTTAGAAATCTTTCTTTTCATCCAACTTATTTCTGTTCAGGTTAACTTTTACTTAAATGGCCTGCAAATAAAGCCCTAAATATTATATGACACAATGGAAAGACTCTCTTGTGAAGTGGTTGACTTTTAGGAATCTTTAAGGATAAGCAGCACTTTAATGGTGATAGTTGGGTTTCATCCCACAAAATGCCCAGATGATCATTTTTTGGGAAGAGGGAGTAAACATTTATTTATTTATTCTATAAAAATTTACTGAGCACACATCATCTGTCTGGTACTGTTCTAGGTGCTGGGTATATAGCCATTTTATAAAATGGAAAAAAAATTTGTCCTCATAGAGCTTACATTTCAATGAGGGAGGAGATAGGCCATTATGAAGATAAATGAGTAAATACGTGATTGTTGTAGTCCAGTCGGTAAGCTGTGTCTGACTCTTTGTGACCTGTAGTATGAACTGTAGCATGCCAGGCTTACCAGTGGTTCACTGTTTCCCTGAGTTTGTTCAAATCCACGTCCATTGAGTCAATGATGCCATCCAACCATCTCATCCTCTGTCGCCCCCTTCTCCTCCTGCCCTCAATCTTTCCTAGCATTGGGGTCTTTTCCAATGAGTTGGCTGAAGATAAATAAATAAAATATGTGACACCAGAATGTTAAAGCTAAAGAGAAAAAAATCAAGGAAGTGGAATATGAAGTGTCTGAGTGAAATTTTAGATAAAGAGTCCAGGAAAAGGCTCACCATGAATGTCTTCTCTATAAGATATAAGGGAGCAGAACATGAGGATATTTGAGGGAAGAATATTTGAAGCCGAGGAAGAGCAAGTGTAGAGGCCTTGAGGTGGGAGTGTGCTTGGGCTTTTGGAGGAACAGCACTGGGAACAGTGTATTCAGAGGTGAATGAATATAGATAAGTGGAAGAGAAGAACAGGTAGGAGAGGCAACAGAGGTCCTGGGGGAAGGAGGCATCTAGGTTGAAGAAGGCTTTGTAGGTCTTGGTAAAGCCTTCTTTCCAAAAGAGAAAATGTAAGATGGAGTGTAAAGATCTAACTTATGTTTTAACTATAACCTTCTAATTGCAATGATTGCAACAGACTAAAGCGCCCAGGGGCAGAAATAGACCAGTTAAGAGGCTTTGTAATAATTCTGTTGATAATTCTATAATAATCAGTGATTCCAGGTGGCAATAGAATAGAGTTGTCAAGATTTTCTCAGGGAGCTGGTGTGGGATGAGAAAATGAAAAGAATCAAGGTTTTTGGAGGACTGAATAACTAGAAGGAGGCTGTTTAGTGTTAGTGAGTTGGGGAAAACTGAAGGAGGCTGGTTAGGGAGGGTGGTAAACATTGGAACTCAGTTTTGAGCATGTGTGTCTTGAGATGCCTATTAAACAGCTAAAGGAAATGTTGTCTAGGCTGTTGATCGATACATGAGTCTGAATTGGAGGGAGGCATTATGCCAGTTGGGCTTCCTTGGTGGCTCAGCTGGTAAAGAATCTCCCTGTAATGCAGGAGACCTGGGTTCAATCCCTGGGTCAGGAAGATCCCCTGGAAAACATAATGGCTGCCCACTCTAGTATTCTTGCCTGGAGAATTCCATGGACGGAGGAGCCTGGCAGGCTTCAGTCCATGGGGTTGCAAAGAGTCGGACACGATTGAGTGACTTTCACTTTGTGCTGGTTATATAAGATTGGAAGTGAAGTGAGTGAAAGTCGCTCAGTCGTGTCCAACTCTTTGCGATCCCATGGACTATACAGTCTGTGGAATTCTTCAAGCCAGAATACTGGAGTGGGTAGCCTTTCCCTTCTCCAGGCAATCTTCCCAACCCAGGGATCAAACCCAGATCTCCCGTGTTGAAGGCAGATTCTTTACCAGCTGAGCCACAGGGAAGCCCAAGAATATTGGAGTGGGTAGCCTATCCCTTCTCCAGCAGATCTTCCCAACCCAGGAATCAAACCGGGGTCTCCTGCATTGCAGGTGGATTCTTTACCAACTGAGCTATCAGGGAAGCCCATAAGACTGGAAGTCATCAGCAAATAGATTGCATCTAAAATATTAAGTTGGGTGAGTTTACTTAAGGAATTATTATAAACAGAAAAATGGAGCAGGTCTGGCAACATGAGAAAACAGATTACAAAGAATATACACAGGATAGTCTCTTTTCTTGGAAAAGAATGTTTTAGAAATAAGAATATATGGACACATACAAAAGTCTTCTCTGGGTACCCAGATTGGTGATTCTTATTTTACCATTTTATGTTTTTTCATATTTCCCACGTTTTCTTTGATGAAAATGGATTGCTTTTATAACTAGAAAGCAGAATATAAAAATAAACACTATCAAGAAGACTTTTATCTAGAATCATTCTCCTATGTCTAAAGTAAAACATTTTATTTGTGTCAACACTTGCACATGCTCACATACACATATACCCACAGACAGCCTGAAAAAAAAGGTTATTTGAATTAAAGTATATATGACATGATTGGGGCTTACCTTTAGATGCTTCTGACTTTTATATAGAGTTCAGTTAATCCAACTCAACAAAAATGTGCCTGGACAGTAAAGAATATGAAGACTTAGGGACAGCTCAGCCCAACAGTAGGCTTCCCTTGTGGCTCAGCTGGTAAAGAATCTGCCTGCAATGCAGGGGAACTGGGTTTGGTCCCTGGGTGGGGAAGATCCCCTGGAGAAGGGACAGGCTACCCACTCCAGTGTTCTGGCCTGGAGAATTCCATGGACTGTATAGTACATGGGATCACAAAGAGTCGGACACGACTGAGCAACTTTCACTCACTTCAGCCCAACAGAACTACATCCAACCAGAATAGACTGAGACCCTTGGGGCTAAGTTAAAATCACATCCTTTGGGAAAAGAGAATTAATTGAACCCTTGTTCTACTCCCTTGTGACATTCTCTTCCCTGAAGGCCTTTTGCCTTCTTCCTGTAGCAGTTCCCATTTAGGGAACAGGTTATCTGCTCATTCAGCAAGCTACTCTCAAATGTTAATAACTTATTCTTGACCAATTTTTCACACGTGGGAAAGTAAAGTTCAGATACTTCCTATTTTTTTTTCTTTTGAACAAAGAAACTCTTAATAGTTCCCTTTACATTCTCTGCCTCTTCTCATTTGATTTATAATAAGGATCTCCCCCACCTTTTCTGGTGGTGACTCAGACATAGCTAAAGGGGGCTTTTTTCACACTTCTTTCGGGAAAGGGAAAAAAAGTCAGTGTTTTCCCTGAGGACAAACAGAAAATGTATTAGTTAAGATGCAGGATGGTTGGTACAGTTATGAGTGATTGAAAAATGAATTGTAATGGAAAAGACATTTGCATTTTGAGCTGTAGCATTTGCTACTGTGAGTGTTAGCACTTTTGAAAAGTGTGTACTTGCATGGTAAGATTTTTAAGCATAAAGTTGGGAAATTGGTACAGAAATTTATTTTTGCATATGCCTATCCTTCCATTAAGTAGGAAGTGTAATCCTCTCCCTGACCATCTCATGCTCTACTTTAATTCTTCCTCTTCTCCCCAAGAGTGCCCTGACCAACTTTAAAATTTCATGAAACCAATGAGAAATGTTGCTCCCTCCTCTCGATTCCAAAAGTTAGATCAGGATCCCTCCGTATTCTATTAGTTTTGCAGATTTTCGTCTAAGTTAGAATAACAGAGAATGGAATTTATATTCACTTGCAGTCTCTTCCTCTGACATACATAGCTTATGTGTGTGCACATGCACACATGCATACTCACACGCACTTCTATCTTTACATTTAATTATAAACTACAGAGATTGAATCCCAAGAGGGCCCACACATAGTTGGATTTAGATAAACAATGCAATCAACGGTATCAAGTTATGAACTTTTTTCTTAAAACCAGATCTTCTAGAATGAGCACAGTTTTGGGGGTTTTTAAGACCTACGTGTAAACCCTATGTCCACCATGTACTATCTGAGCAACCACTGGCAAACCACTTAAGCATTTATTTAATGTTACAGCAGTGAAACACTTGTTCTGATGGTAACCAGTATGATGGCCATTAAAGTTAGATCAACCTTGATTCAACTTGAGTCAAGTGGCTTATTGTTTTAGACTCTATTTCCTTGCTGATGGTATTAGAGTAATACCCTGCATTTTCAGGGATTTTTGTGAGGAATAAACAAGACAATATTGACAATGAGTCTTGGACCAGTGTTTTGGACATATGGTATGTTAAAAAAAATTTACCTGTCGTTACTATTGTTGCTGTTCCTCTACTTCTTTGTAGTACAAGTATTCTCTTACCTTTGACAACCAGTAAGCTTTCACCAAGTCAAGCCAAGCCCATATCAGGAGAAAATAGGTTGGATTTGTGTGTCAGGCTACCTTTGGACAACAGTTGTTACTTAAATGAACTGGAAGAAAAATTTGAGAGAGAGCTGGAAGGATCTCTTTCATTTGTATAAAAATTTAAAAAACTTTTCTGTGAGTAGTAAGAGACTGGTGACAGTGATTTAGTCGCTAAGTCACTAAGTCTCTTGCAATCCCATGGACTGTAGCCCGCCAGGCTCCTCCGTCCATGAGATCTTCCAGACAAGAATACTGGAGTGGGTTGCCATTTCCTACTCCAGGGGATCTTCTGGACCCAGGAATCGAACCCAGGTCTCCTGCATTGCAGGCAGATTTTTTACTGACTAAGCTACAAGGGAAGCCCATTAAGAGACTAAAAGGTTGTATTTTTCCACTGAGAGAATAAGAGAGAAGTCAGTTAAATTTTTTCTTGGGACAAAAAAAAGACATTGTACATCATAAAGATAGTGGTAACTTAACTCTGCTTGTACACGGAGCCTGAATATCCCACACTCATTTCCTCATTTTTTTTCTTTATATTATGTACTATGATCAAATTGGATAGCAGAATGGTTAGTAACCTGAATTTTAGAGCCAGATAACTTGGGTTAGAAGTCTAACTTTGGTATCTATTAGCTGCATGGCCTTAGGAAAGCCAGTTAAACTCTTTTATTCATTTGAGAAAACAGAGATGATAATAACATTGCCTGCCACATGAGGTTGTGATTATTAAATGAGTTACTACTGTAAAGTGCTTTGAACAGTGTCTATCACACAGTACTTCCTAGGGCAACATTTATTAAATAAAATTAGTGAAAGGTATTTTGAAAAGAGTTGATTTGTAACGTCCACCTAATGTCAAAAGAGAGAGAATTCGATTCGTCATGCACTCCCATCATCTGAGCAAAAAATTTATCTTTAAATTAAATTACCAGTTTGTAAGAGAGCTTATATATTTAGTGGATTGCCATTTGTGTGTGTGTGTGTGTGTGTGTGTGTGTGTGTGTGTAAGAGAAACTAGATTTCCTCCCCTTTCTCATTGTAAATATCCAAAAAAGAGTAAATAAGGTCTTTGAGCACACTGGGAAAAACAAAAAAGCATCAGAAGATCTTTGTCTTTTAAACTGGACTGGATTTTAAAAGAAAAATCAATTTGAGCTTTTACTTGAACAACTGTTAATATGATAATATTTCTAAATGCTTCTTGGTACAAATACACATATACGGAGGTAAACACATGTAAATAAAGGCCACTGCCTTCTACTGCCCTAGTAGGGATACTTTGAACACACGAGAAATGCACACAGGGAACCTGGGTATATTTTTATAACTTGTTTTTTTTTTTACAATTTTCCTCTGGTCCCTGTGGGATAACCACCTGACTCTCACACGAAAAGTATTTTGGAGATGACTATGCATTTGAATTAATGAAAACAAGGCACTGTACTTTGTTTTGTAAATTGTTGCAGTCCAAATATTGCAAGATCTTGAGTGGAACAGAAAACTAAAAGTCCTTGCAACAGTGGTATTGATCTTAGAGACCTCCATTTCAGCATGATTTGATAAAAATATTTGTCCTGTTTCTGAATGACTATATCCCCTGAAAAATGCGGCCCATTCATGGTATATCATCTTGATGAATTATTTCAAAACTCTTTCAAAGTCTTGCCAAATATCTACTAACCTACTGAGGTCATTTGCATCCTGATTTTCAGCCAGACCTTGTTATCTTCATAATAGTTGGGAAATGTATACAGTAAGAACTGACCCTCTACATTGAGATGGTTATAGAGATTTTGGCTCAGCACTTACTGGTCAGTTAATTGGAAATCAAACTAATACAGCCTTTTACGAAGTATTTATAGTAGTCACTGCAAATAAATCAACATTTCCTTAAGAGAAAGGGGCTAGAGAAAGCGGTTGGCTCAATTTGCCCTACTGAGATGAAGAAAGCCAGCCTTGAAGAACTCCTTCCTAGAAACCAGGGATTCTAAGCCCCATTTCAAAGGCTAAAGGATTGAAAGGAAAGCATAAAAACCCTATGATGTCCCCTTGGAACAATTTATGGTATTCTTTTCCTTCCTTTTTTCTCTTTAATTCATGTCAGAGAGAGAACCATCCCATTCAGATTCTATTTTCATAGGTTCTTATATACCTTTCCCATCATATGACATCATCATCATTATCATTAACATTATGGGACACTTATGTACTGGGCTATTCTAAGTGCTTTATGGTACTGGCTAAATTTTACAATCCTATGGGGTAGGTATTATTGTTTTTCTCATTGAGGAACAGAGACACAACATGCCTAAGGCCTCTCATCTAGTAAAACCAAGGTATAGCCTTGGTATAACCAAAATTTTGGTATAGCCAAGGTTCAGACCTTGGGAATCTGGTTCCAGAGTCCATCATGTTAACCATTGTGATATTAACCTCAAGCAAAGCATATAAAAAGGTGACACTAATTAAGCATTATTTTCAGGCCAAGGTCCTTTTCTTTTTTTAACTATTGGAGTTGATTTTGCACTGAACCACAGTTGTTTAGATGACATTTATTTATAGTTCACTAAGGTTATACATTTGCAAGGTGCATGACAAGTACTAGTGGTATAGTCTGTTGCCCTGGAACTGATGTGACTGGATGTTAAATCAGTTACCTTGGCAGGTGATCTTTGGATGGACAATATTAGCTTGCTAGAGGTACCCTGACATGTTCTTTTTCCTCCCCAGAATTCATCTAGAAGTTTAGGTAGTATGAGATTCATTTTCAGTTTTTTTTTTTTTTTTTTTTTAACTAGTACAGTTTACAAAATTAGAACCAGTGGATTTCTGGGGCTCATCCATCAGGTACAATATCAGATGCTGATTTATCACCAACTAGCAGGCTCTTTGGGCTTTCCTGGTGGCTCAGTTGTATGGAAATCCACTTGCAATTCAGGAGATACAGGTTTGATCCCTGGGTAGGAAAGATCCCCTGGAGAAGGAAATGGCTACCCACTCCAGTATTCTTGCCTGGAGAATCCCATGGACAGGGGAACCTGGCAGGCTACAGTCCATGGGCTCACAAAAGAGTCAGATATGACTTAGCAATTAAACAACAGTGAAAGTAGGTTCTTTGCTTTGCTATTTTAAAACATGAGAGGACTCTAACTTTTTTTTAAATATAAATTTATTTATTTTAATTAGAGGCTAATTATTTTACAATATTGTATTGGTTTTGCCATACATTGACATGAATACCCCATGGGTGTACATGTGTTCCCCATCCTGAACCCCCCTCCCACCTCCCTCCCCGTACCATCCCTCTAGGTCATCCCAGTGCACCAGCCCCAAGCATCCTGTATCATGCATCAAACCTGGACTGGCAATTCGTTTCACACATGATAATATACATGTTTCAATGCCATTCTCCCAAATCATCCCACCCTCTCCCTCTCCCACAGAGTCCAAAAGACTGTTCTATACATCTGTGTCTCTTTTGCTGTCTCACATACAGGGTTATCATTACCATCTTTCTAAATTCCATATATATGCATTAGTATACTGTATTGGTGTTTTTCTTTCTGGCTTACTTCACTCTGTATAATAGGCTCCAGTTTCACCCACCTCATTAACTTTTTTTCTGTTTAGAGTGTCCCTGGAAGTTGATGCATGTTTTCATCACAATTTCTTGTACATGGCATCTTGGCATAATGTATTTGACTAAAAGGGATATTTTTCTAATGTCTCTACTTTCATTTAGAAACAACCAATATGATGTTTTCCAACTTCATCTCCAAAACTGAAAATACACTTACTTAGGAAAGTAGGGATTTCTAATGAAAATGTTGACAGAATCTCATTAGCACTAAGGTTTTGAACAGGCTGCCATTCAGTAAAGTAGTATTTTTGTGTCCTATAAAATACCAAACATCTGCTTGCAATGAAAGTATTTAACACCTTTTGTTTTTCTTTTTAGCGAAGCTGAATGTACCTGGGAACAAGTTAAACTTTAGATAACACAGGAAGAAAGTTTGAAACAAGGCATTTTTATTTGAAAATCATTTTGTAAGCATATTGGAAAAGAAAGTGAAGTCGCTCAGTCGTGTCCGACTCTTTGCGACCCCATAGACCTTAGCCTACCAGGTTCCTCTGTCCAAGGGATTTTTCAGGCAAGAATACTGGAGTGGGTTGCCATTTCCTTCTTCAGGAGATCTTCCCAAACCAGGGATTGACCCCGGGTCTCCTGCATTTTAAGCAGATGCTTTACCGTCTGAGCCACCAGGGAAGCCAAGTGTATTGGAACCACAGCTCAAGTTACAAACACCATTCAAAACAACATGGTGGCAAGATAGCCTTTAATGGTAGAGCCTGCCCTCACTTCTCAGAACCAGCAATAAAGTAAGTGTGTGGCAAAGAAATACAGTCTGATTAAATCTAAGAGGCAAATTTCATATTCAAATGGTTCAAAATAGAGGCTGAGAGTCAGAATACAAAGCAGACTTCAAAGCCCAGGTAGACACAGAAGTAGGAATGACAAAAGGAAAGAAAGAAAAGCATGTATTATTATTGGAACCAACTAACTTGTCTCCCTGCTTTCATCTCTTTGTTGTCATTGTGCTCATGCTCTGTTGTGTCTGACTCTTTGTGACCCCTTGGACTATAGCCCACCAGGCTCCTCTGTCCATGGAATTCTCCATGCAAGAGTACCGGAGTGGGTTGCCATTTTCTTCTCCAGGGGATCTTCCCAATCCAATGATCTAACCCATGTTTCTTGCATCTCCTACATTGGCAGGTGTGTTCTTTACCATTGAGCCACCAAGAAATTCCCTTTATGTCTTACCACCTTAATTATTCAGAATCCTTCCTGAAGAACATATCAAACAATGCCTCATCCCTACTACATTCAGTGTTTCCTTGTAGTCTATCACAAAAGATGTGAGCTTCTGTAAGGTTTTTCATTATCTGAACCCAACCTACTTTCAGCTTTCTTGAATAGTATTCCTCTCCCTGCTACTGCTGCTGCTAAGTCGCTTCAGTCGTGTCCGACTCTGTGCGACCCCATAGACGGCAGCCCACCAGGCTCCCCCGTCCCTGGGATTCTCCAGGCAAGAACACTGGAGTGGGTTGCCATTTCCTTCTCCAATGCATGAGAGTGAAAAATGAAAGTGAAGTTGCTCAGTCGTGTCCGACTCTTAGCAACCCCATGGACTGCAGCCCACCAGGCTCCTCCATCCATGGGATTTTCCAGGCAAAAGTACTGGAGTGGGGTGCCATTGCCTTCTCTGATTCCTCTCCCTAGACACCCCATATTTATGCTTGGTGTTTCTAAACTGGGAGTGGTGATGTTTGGAAATCTCTCGGGGTGTGTGGGTTGTCAAAATGAGTGAGGACAATATGGGTATCTAGTGATCTGGAGCAACAGATGATGCCAAGCATCATGTATTGAGTGAAGTAGACCCTCACCATTTAAGAACTGCCCCACCAAAAAGGCCAATAGCACCCTTGGCAAGAAACTACAAGTTTCTAGCAAAACTGGACTCTTTTGGGTCTCCAGAAATGACTCATGCTTTCCCAGTAGTACACACATGCTTTTGTTTTTCCATCTCCTTCCTATGTTTGCCCCTTTATTCACCTTTGTGCTGTGCTATGCTTAGTCACTGAGCTGTGTCCGACTCTTTGCAGCCATGGACTGTAGACCACCAGGCTCCTCTGTCCATTGGGATTCTCCAGGCAAGAATACTGGAGTGGGTTGCCATCCCCTCCTACAGGGGATTTTCCCAACCCACTGGTCGAATCCAGGTCTACTGCATTGCAGGCAGATTCCTTACCATCTGAGCCACTAGGGAAACCCAAGGAAATACCAAAGTGGGTAGCTTATCCCTTCTCCAGGGGATCTTCCCAACCCAAAAATTGAACTGGGGTCTCCGGCATTGCAAGTGGATTCTTTACCAGCTGAACAACCAGGGAAGCCCTATTCACCTTTATTTGTCAAATTCTGAGTAATTTTCAGAAGGTGGCTTTTCCATTGCAGTTTTTCCAGATCTCCACTGAGAAGTAAATTCTACATCCTCCTTCCCAGAGTTGCTGCACATACTGTGATGTAGTAGAAAAAGTACCAATATGAGAATCAAGAAACCCCAAATTTTGGCCTGGCACTACCACTAACCAAGTGTATAATAAGGAGCTTTAGTTTACTCATCAGTAAAATAAGAAAGTTAAAAAATGAAGGGATTAACTAGACATTCCCTAAGATTCTTTCCATTGCTAACTTTCTGTGGGCCCCTTATCACATATCTCATTTTATTTTTATAACAGACTAGGACATCTTTAGATTTCTCAACATGGATCCTTGCACATCATATTCCTCAAAAAGCTGTTGAATTTACACACCTTATTCAGTCCTCTGAGTAAATTGAGGACTTTATTCTGCTTGTATGTTGTTGAAGATGGTATAAATTTCTGGTACTTAAATGCCAGGACACGTGCATGTGTTGGTTAAGAAAAAGGCAAGGGCCAGTTTTCTGAAGTCAATAAGACAGGGAAGAACCATGCTGAGTAATTATTTAGTTGGGAAATTATTATTATTCCTAAACCTATATAGAAGAGATCACAGACATTTAGTGAATGATAAAGGATGTGGTAGATTTCCTGTTTTGGGCAACGCATAGAAAAGTCTTCTCTGACTAAATAGCAATAATTATAATAGCTATGTCACGTAAGTTTATAATCCTATTGTTTGAAACAGGCTGTTTGTCTTTAAATTAGAAGTTTTATAGGCTTTGAACGTGTTCTACTGGCACTTGCTTTGATGTCATAGTTCCCTTAGAGATTCTCTAGAATCCCATCCATGCGGTACAGATACGTGTTCACAGCTGTGCATCTGCATTATGATGTATGGGCATAATGCAAAGTACCTAGTTAGTATAATCTTTCCCATGTGCAGGGTTTTTCTTAAGCCTTTCTAAAGGGTTGTCACTAAACCTGAGCATCATGGTTTGGTTTCTGTGGGAATCTCAGAACAGCCTGAACTGTTAACTTGGTAAAGCCAATCATATTATCAGCTGGTATTTCTCTCCTACTGTGACTTACATTAAAGATTTGGACACATACTGAGTCATTATTGACCAAAGTTTTTTCATTTCTTTCCTGTCTTCTCTCCCTTCTCATTTTAAGTCATATAAATGCATTGCCTAATTGTCATGACATCCAGGATTATTTTTCACCCAAGGTTGATCATGTACCTTGAGACAAAAAGGGGAGTTGGGCTTTGAGCACCTCTTCTTTCTATCCCAGTTTTAATTAATGATCTTTTGAATTCATGAGGCGCCTGTTTTTGCCATTTCTACCTATGCCCAGACAAAACAGCCCTTTCTGCACATTGTAACCCATGTTTTAGAAAGGAAATGCTCGAGTCAGGATTCAGTCTAGGCATTTTGGCATTTGAGTATATGCTCTTGATCATCAGCCTACACTGGAATAACTGAGATTTGTTGCCAGAGACTCTGACTCCAGAACCTGTGCTTTAACTGTTGTGCCATGCTGCATTCTGTTACGGGGGCGGCGGGGGGGCGGTGCATTGAGGAGGCCCATGATTTTGATTACCATCCACAGGAATGATGGAGAAGGAAATGGCGCCCCACTCCAGTACTCTTGCCTGAAGAATCCCATGGACGGAGGAGCCTGGTGGGCTACAGTCCATGGGGTCACAAAGAGTCGGACACGACTGAGTGACTTCACTCATCACTCACTCACAGGAATGAACATTTCTGAAATGTCTGAATAACTCATTTGAAGATTGTCCTGCACTGTGAATTTTAAGGAAAGTGTTTTCACAGTCGCATGTATATTTAGAGCTTCTTGTTTTTAAATTATATATTTACTTATTATTTTTATTTGTTCACACCAGGTCTTAGTTGGGTCATGTGGGATCTAGTTCCCTGACCAGGGATCAAACCTCAGCCCCCTGCATTGCGAATACGGAGTCTTAGCCACTGGACCACCAGGGAAGTCCCTATAGTTTAATCTATTTTTTAATACCTATGGAACAAGAACAATATTCCCATGCTCACTGCTTCTTTCTACTATGTCTTGAGGTTTTTCCTTGTTGAAAATGCTGCATCCTTGAGGAACAAATCTCCTAAATTTAACTTTTAAACTCAGGCTGTAATCAGTGGAGATTTATGCCCACACACTTTCTGTTTTACCAACTGTATCTCCCCTCCAGCAGAGTGTCAGTCCCAGGGATGTTGGGCAGAAACCCCATAGAGGGTGGCCCCTGTGTTATTTATCAGTGTATAGGCTGCAGAATAAAGTATATGTGATAATTGATTCACTCTGCATCAGCCTTTGAGGATTGATGACTCAATTAGCAGGTCAGATACTGACTACATCTCTTTGAAAAAATCCTCAAAGGTGATTTTGTATTTTGTATTAGATAAGGTGTGAGAGGTGTTTTGGTAGTTGTTTATATTTTATTAAAAGTTCTTATTTCCTTTGACTATTCACAGCTGAAGCAGCAGTGTTACTTTAAAGGTTGGATTTCTTCCTTCTTTTAAATCTGTGTGTTTTAAGAAAGAATGATGTAATTTTGAAGCAAGCAGATAAAGAAATAAGAATTTGAAAAGCCTAGCTGAAATGGTTTTGATTCCAAGTCCTCAGCTGAGAAAGAGAGAGTGTGTTCAGTTGATTGGCAGAGTTGTATGTGCTCAGTACCAGAGATGTCTGGATTGGAGGAGGTGTCAGAAGGGTGATGAGGGAAAGTCTGGCCCAGGTGTAGGTCATAATTTTAAGAGAGTAGTCAACAAATGATTTTGATAGGGCATAATGACCAGAAAAATTTTGAGTGCACATGTCTCTGCAAATATGCTGTGCACAAAATAAAATGTACAAACACACACACACAAAATATTATGGGCATTTAATATTTTTCCCTTCTCCCTTTGGATCCTTTTTATAACCGTAGAGTCTACTTTGAAAACCAGTCATGTAGGATTTGGACTTTGTGTGACCTTAGGCACATCTCTGATATGATCTGGACCTCAGTTTTTTCACAGAAGAGAAATGGACTAATTAAAGTGCAATTTCAAGTTTCATTTTATGTTTATTATTTGAAAATGTTTTTCCTAGGGTATTCCCATGGACTTTAGTCATTTTTCTGGATGAGGTTTTAGTTGCTGCTTTGGTTGCATTTTTAGCCAGAACATTACTGAACAATGGAGACCTTATTGTTGTTCCAATTAGAAGTCCTCCAATAATGTTTTTACAGTTGTTTTTGTATGCCTGGTTATTTTAACATGGTCAAAATACAATTTACTGAGTTATATTTGTTTGCCCTGTGACCTATCTTTATTTCTAGTCAATCTCTTCCTTCTGTTCCTTGTTAAACCACTTACAGATGCTCATTGATAAAGTGGTTTATAACAGTGTAAATTTATTTTGTTCAGACTTAAAGCTCTTATATGAAAGACATTTGAATCACTAGAAATTAAAAAAAAATAAAGTTATCAAGTATTTGATTTAAGTGTTTATTGGGTGATGATAGATGCTGTCTTGTTAAGATGATCTGTGCTTTCGCAGACATGTTTGTAAGATCCATTTTTACTACAATTGCTACATAGATACAGAACAGAGAAATATAATTCTTTGCCTACAAAATCTTTTATAAATATTAAATGTTCTTTTCTAAGGCCATATGAAACCATATCCTCTGGTCTGTAGAACAATAAGCAATCTTATGCATGTTTCAATATTTAAATCAAGGTAAGGATATTTATTTTATTGTGTAAATTACTAGGTTATTTTATAGTAGACGTGAGTTTGTAAAACCAACCCCTGCCCTTCACGTGTCCATTATGAAGGCGTTGTAAAAACACTTCTGTATGGTGGGAGATACAGTTTTCCAGCCTTTGAGGTGTGAAAGATATATGAGTTTATAGAATTCAGAAAATTTGACTTAGTGTGTGTGGTCTCCCCCTTCTCATATCCATATTATAGTGTTGTTATAATGCACTTCCATTCAGCTGTTTTAATTTGCAGCAATGTGTTTTCTTGATTGAATTCTTAGATACGTTTTATTTGTGTATATAAATTTGAAATTGTTTATTTTGCCATCCAGTGTTCATTCACCATTTTTTGTCACCATGCCTTTATAGACTCTGTGTATATCACTTCTTCCTACTGTCAGCCATGTGCTTACAGTAGGCACACAGTCTAGGTCTAAGCCAATTAGAGTCTTGCATTCCCCTAAGCATCAATTATATTATTTGTTCAGGAACGGGCATATGAACCAAATAGATCAAAAGACATGCAATGAGATTTTCATGGGCACTTCTAGGAAAGAGGACCTTGCTCTTGTCTATGGACTTAGAATTGTGTGAATGTAAGTTCTGGAGTTGCTATAAGCAGCTTATTACCATGACAGACAAATCTGAAATGGATGAGAGACAGAGGATCAGGTCAAGGAATGAGACATGAGATCTTGGATACTTGCTTGAGCCGTCAATACAGACCTGTCCACTTGGAATCTTTTTATTATTTGATCCAGTAAGTTTTTTGTTGTTGTTCAAGTCACTTAAGAGTTCTATTTTCTCTCACTTGCACCTAAAAGCATCTAGTTGACCATTCATGTCCAACCCAAGTAGCAGGCTTTACTTTATATAGCTACTCACAGTGCCAGATCTTTTCAATATGAATTGAGAGGTGGTGAGGGGAAAAGTGGGGAAGAGAAAGAGGAACATGTTTAAGACCTCTGGCTGAATTAGCAGAATAGGTTAAAATTAGGCATATTTTTTTTCTTTTTACATGGCAATTTATTTCACAGTTATTTAGTGATGAGCAATTGAATGAACACTGTTCATTCAGTGTTGGGCATTCAGAGTTGAAAGATGATTCAAATCTGGAGTTTCTAAAGTAATGGGGATATTGGTACTGAAGCCACAAGTCAATGACTCCAGCACAAGGAATACTTACTAGGGTAATAGATGGATGTTCAAGAGACATCTAATCAAAATAAGAAATATGAACTCTGCTCTGTAATCTGAATACTAGGTAGCCAAGTGGAGAAGGCTATGCAAAGGAAATAATACAAAGTGTGCTCTTTAGGAATTCCTGAGCTTTGAGTGTCATATATAGCTACTGGCACTGGTGATAAGGATTTATATTGGAAGAAAGTTTGACTAATTAGTATGACTAATTTGGACTCTTGGATTCCTGAGACAATAATTAAAGGGCCGATGCTCCTATTTAGAAATGATGCCAGCACTCAGATCTGGGTCAGAATGATAGAGTGGAATTTAGCTTCTCCTTGGGCTTTTCTGGTAGCTCAGCTGGTAAAGAATCCACCTGCAATGCAGGAGACCCTAGTTTGATTCCTGGATAGGGAAGATCCACTGGAGAAGGGATAGGCTACTCACTCCAGTACTCTTGGGATTCCCTGGTGGCTCAGACAGTAAAGAATCTGCCTGCAATGCCGGAGACCTGGATTCAGTCCTTGGGTTGGGATGATCCCCTGGAGGAGGACATGGCAACCCACTCCAGTATTCTTGCCTGGAGAATCTGCATGATCAGAGGAGCCTCGCAAGCTGCAATCCATGGGATTGCAAAGAGTTGGACAGTACTAAATGACTAAGCACAACACAGCACTGGAATGCAAACCACAGTACCTGAATGTGTATTTGTGCCTCTAGCAGAATGTCATTTCAGCACAGGAGGTGCAGTATAGAGGTGATGTCTGCCCTAAAGGAGGGTAAAATTTGAAATGGCCCCTTTGATAGGAGGCAGAAGGATGGGATTAAGGAAGCAAAATTTATAAATTTGACTGAGAAAATTTTACTTATTTTATTGATATGTGACTAGTTAGTTACCTTATTTGCAAGTCATGAGTATTTGTGTTGTGCAAAACAGAAAGCAAATGAAAGTATGTACTTTGGCTAGGGAACCTTTAAAAGAGTATCTTTAAAATGTTTAGGTATGAAATACAATAGTCAGCTTTGTCTTCTGATAAAATATGGTGCCTCATTCCTCTCTCTTATCATGCTGTATTATATTTTTAAGGAAATAAAGAATGCCTTTCCTCCTCATGAAGAAATATCAAGGTTTTTTGTTTGTTTTGTTTTTTAATCAGTCATACTAGGAATTTTACAAACTTCCTACTGCCAGTCTTCCTACTCCATCAGCGCATTGCTAGTTAAATGGCTTATAATGTGAACTGAGTGTCAGCAGTCTTCTAGGTGCCCTGGAGGAAGAAAAGCTCTGCCTGAGCATTCATTCTAAATTAAGCATAAAGGTTAGCGTTCAATTGTGAAAATATTCAAATTGTATTTTTGAGCTACCCTTCCTTCCATCTTAAAGCTGCTTTCCAAAAGCTGAGTATTAATACTACCCAGAGTCTCATGTGCTTTGGTACAGACTGCCTACAATCAGGGTCAATGATGATTTAGAATAGGAAAAAAAAAGACAGCTTATAGCTGTATATGATCAAATCATATGTGGCAGTTAAAACACACAGGGGAGCTGTGTTTGGGAATTTTAAAATGTTTAAATCAAAGGACATATAAAAATAGTAGTAGGGAAATATAGCTTGTTGTGGCTCATAGGCTATGAAGGTGTGCCACATTTTGGAAAACCTCCCATTTAAAAAATCTAAATTTAATTTCAAAAATGGAGTGATTAGTGCCATCACCAAGGGATTTATTTAGGGAAGATTTGGTAAAATATGTAATGCATTTTCTACTTTAAGTGTTGGCTTTTGTAGATTGGAGTTGGATAGCAAGGAAACAAAAATCAAATATTTAACATGAATATGAAATGAGAAATAAAGAGGGACCATCCATACAATTATAATTTATAAACGAGCCAAATAATTTACAGTGAGAAAAGTATCTACGTATGAGGATACACTAGTGTTCTGAATGCTATGGAAGGGAATCTGTGTATCTGTAATAGCAAAAGACATAACATTCTATCGTAATTACCCTACATAATTCAAAGAAGTGGCATTAGGTGAAACAGTTCATGAATACAGGAAAAGGGGCAGAGGAGGAGAGAGGGGGAGAGAGAGAGAAATGGAGAAAGGAAGAGGGAAAAGGAGTGAGGGAGAAGGGGGCAAGGAGGACAGAGGCCTTAGAAAATAATTTGGTTGATTACAGTAAAGGATATGCGGGGAAGGTTGGTATGCTGAGATGGGAAATTTGCCACTATTTGGCCACCATGTAGAATTAGAGCAAGAGCTATTCTCACTAGAGTCCACTGATGTCCCTTGCTTTTGAAACTTGTTCATTCATTCATTTATTCTTACCTGTGTTCCTTTATTCATTCAGTAAATGTATGTTTGCTGAGCAATTATGATGCAGAAGCATACAATACTTAAAGAAGAAAGGAGATGATTGGGGGAAAGTGAATCTTCAGGGCACAAAGTTGGAGGACTCCTTACAATAGTGAATCTGGAGTGAGTGAATCTGTGCTATTTAGCGAGAGAGAGCTAAGCTTTCAGCAGATTCTTGAAATCTTCCAACTGTTCTCACACATTCTGAAAGGCTCATTAGGGAACAATGCTAAACTGGGAAATGGGGACAATGTGGTTACTCTCTTGGCTTTGACGTCAAGTTAGTTGACTGACCTTGGGCCCACTCGTAAACTTTCTGGATCTCAGTCTCCTTGTCTACAAAAGAGGATAATTCTTAATGCTGCTTGCCCTATCCTCACATGGATGAACTCGGGATTAATTAGATTAAGAAGTGATCAGTGAAGCACATTAAAACTCCTCAGAGGGTGGTACCAAATGAGCAGGACAAATAACAATTCAAATGTCAGCTATAGAGCTATAATTGGGGTTCGTTTTAAATGGGTCACTTTGTGAAATCCAGGGCAAATGATATTTTATGAAAGTAAACAGTATAATTTATATGGTTTTAAGTTTTCAAAACAAGATAGTATAGACAGTTCACATGTATCTTGCACCCAATTTCCATTATTGTTCACATCTTACATTGGTATGGTATATTTGTAGGGTGCATTGATGAATCAATATTTACATATGCATTAACATTAAATAGACTTTCCAGATGGTGCCAGTGGTAAAGAATCTGCCTGCCAGTGCAGGAGACATAGGTTCGATTCCTGAGTCGGGAAGAATACTAGAATGGCAACCCATTCTAGTGTTCTTGCCTGGAAAATTCCATGGACAGAGGAGCTGTGGGCTACATGGGGTCACAGAGTCAGACAGGACTGAACACACACACACACACACACACACACACACACACACACAAAGTAAATTCTGTATGTTATTCAGATTGCCTTATTTTTACCTAATGCCCTTTTCTCTGTTCCAAAATATTACATCCAGTATGTCGTATTACAGTTACTTGTGGTGTCTAGTTAGGCTTCTCTTGATTTATTGGTTTCTGAAACTTTCCTTATTTTTATAGCCCTGATATTTTACAAATTGTGGTGAAGTACACATAACATAAAATTTACCATCTTAACCATTTTTAAGTGTATAGTTCAGTGGCATTAAGTACACTTTCATTGTTGTGCAGCCGTCGATACTGTCCTTCTCAGGAACGCTTTTCATCTTGCAAAACTGAAATGCCATACTCACTGAACACTTAACACCCCATTCTCCCCGCCACCAGTGCCTGGCAACCACCATTCTACTTACTCTCTCTCATGAATTTGACTACTCTAGGTACCTCATATAAGTGGAACCCTACAGTGTTTATCCTTTTGTGAATGGCTTATTGCACTTAACATAACGTCTTCAAGGTTCATCTGTGTTGTAGAAAGTATGAGAATCTCCTTCCTTTTTATGCTGAATATTATCCCAATGTGTAGTAGACTGTACCACATTTTGCTTATTCATTCTTCTATCAATGGACACTTGAGTTGTTTCTACTCTTTGGCTATTGTGAATAATGCTGGTATGAACATGGGTATAGCGATCTCTCTTTGAGTCCCTGCTTTCAGTTCTTTGGGGTGTATACCAAGAAGGGAAATTTCCAGATCATGTGGTAATTCTATTTTTAATTTTTGAGGAACCTCCGTACTGTTTTCAACAGTAGCTGCACTGTTTTACATTCCCACCAGCAGTGTACAAGGGTTCCCTTTTCTCCACATCCTTGCCAACAATTATTGTTTCCTGGTTTTTAAAAAATATATAGTTGCCACCTAATGAGTATGAGGTAATACTTGATTTGTGTTTCCTTAATTAGTGATGTTAAGCATCTTTTCATGTTCTTGTTGACCATTTGTACATCTTTGAAGAAACAGCCATTCAAGTTTTTTTTTTTCCTATTTTATAATCAGATTGTTATTGTCATTGATTTGTGGGAGGTTTTAATCTGGATATTAACCCCTTATCAAATATATGATTTCAATAGTTTTCTCATTCTGTTGATTGCTGAAAATGCCAATTTTAGAGACTTGCAAATTATTTTGACATAGGTACCCAACTAATTAGACATTTTAGTTTTTTAACCAGATTTTCAAGTGTATCACCTAATTGTTAGTGCCTCCTACTTATTAATCCCCATACTCAACTTAGAATTCCTTGGAGAACTTTGAATGCAGAAAAGAATTGCTGTCAAACCCATAGACACCCCAAAACTCACTACGGGACACTTCATTGCACTCCAGAGAGAAGAGATCCACCTCCACCCACCAGAAGACAGACGTGAGCTTCTGTAACCAGGAAACCTTGACAAGCCACTAGTCCAACCCCACTCACAGGGAACAGCCTCCACAATAAAGAGGAAACACAAACTTCCAGCTATAAAAAGGCTACCCCAAACAGCAATCTAAACCAAATGAAAAGACAGAGAAATATTCAGCAGGTAAAGGAACATGATAAATGCCACCAAAACAAACAAAAGAGGAGAAGATGGGGAGTATACCTTAAAAAAGAATTCAGAATAATGATAGTAATGATCCAAAATCTTGAAAACAAAATGGAGTTACAGATAATAAACTAGCGACAAGGATTGACAAGATGCAAGAAATGTTTAACAAGGACATAGAAGAAATAAAAAAGTGAATCAATAATAAATAACGCAATGACTGAGATCAAAAGCAATCTGGAGGGAACCAACAGTAGAATGACTGAGGCAGAAGATACGATAAGTGAGATGGAAGATAGAATGGTGGAAATAAATGAAGCAGAGAGGAAAAATAATTAAAAGAAATAGGGAAAACGTCAGAGACAATGTTAAATGCCCCAACATTCCAATCATAGGAGTCCCAGAAGAAGAAGACAAAAAGAAAGAGCATGAGAAAATACTTCAGGAGATAATAGTTGAAAACTTCCCTAAAATAGGGAAGGAAATAGCCACCCAAGTCCAAGAAACCCAGAGAGTCCCAAACAGGATAAACCCAAGGCAAAACACACCAAGACACATATTAATCAAATTAATGAAGATCAAATACAAAGAATAAATATTAAAAGCAGCAAGGGAAAAACAACAAATAACACACAAGGGGATTCCCATAAGGGCAACAGCTGATCTTTCAATGGAAACTCTTCAAGCCAGAAGGGAATGGCAGGATATACCTAAAGTAATGAAAGAGAAAAACCTACAACCCAGATTACTGTACCTAGCAAGGATCTCATTCAATATGAAGGCGAACTCAAAAGCATTACAGACAAGCAAAAGCTGAGAGAATTCACCACCACCAAACCAGCTCTTCAACAAATGCTAAAGGATGTTCTCTAGACACGAAACACAGAAAAGGTGCATAAACTCGAACCCAAAACCACAAAGTAAATGGCAACAGGACCATACTTATCAATAATTACCTTAAATGTAAATGGGTTGAATGCCCCAACCAAAAGACTGGCTGATGGATTCAAAAACAAGACCCCTATATATGCTGTCTAAAACAGACCCACCTCACCAAGGGACACATACAGACTGAAAGTGAAGAGCTGGAAAAAGATATTTCATGTAAATGGAGACCAAAAGAAAGCAGGAGTAGCAATACTTGTATCAGATAAAATAGACTTTGAAATAAAGGCCGTGAAAAGAGACAAAGAAGGAACTACATAATGATCAAAGGATCAATCCAAAAAAAAAAAATATAACAATTATATATGCACCCAACATAGGAGCACCACAATATGTAAGGCAAATGCTAACAAGTATGAAAGGGGAAATTAACAGTAACACAATAATAGTGGGAGACTTTAATACCCCACTTACACCTATGGATAGATCAACCAAACCGCAAATTAACAAGGAAACACAAACTTTAAATGATACAATGGACCAGTTAGACCTAATTAATATCTATAGGACCTTTCACCCAAAAACAATGAATTTCACCTTTTTCTCAAGTGCACATGGAACCTTCTCCAGGATAGATCACATCCTGGGCCATAAATGTAGCCTTGGTAAATTAAAAAAATTGAAATCATTGCAAGCATCTTTTCTGATCACAATGTGGTAAGATTATATGTCAACTACAGGAAAAAAAAAAACTGTTAAAAATACAACCATATGGAGGCTAAACAACACACTTCTGAATAATCAACAAATCACAAAAGAAATCAAAATATGGATAGAAATGAATGAAAATGAAAACATGGCAACCCAAAACCTATCAGATTCAGTAAAAGCAGTGCTAAGGGTAAGGTTCATAGCAATACAAGCTTGCCTTAAGAACCAAGATAAAAATCAAGTAAATAACCTAACTTTACACCTAAAGCAACTAGAAAAAGAAGAAATGAAGAATCCCAGGGTTAGTAGAAGGAAAGAAATAAAAATTAGGGTAGAAATAAATGAAAAAGAAACAAAGGAGACTTTAGCCAAAATCAACAAAACTAAAATCTGGTTCTCTGAGAAGATAAATAAAATAGACAGATCATTAGCCAGAATCGTCAATAAAAAAAGGGAAAGGAATCAAATCAGCAAAATTAGAAATGAAAATGGAGAAAGCACAATGGACAACACAGAAATACAAAGGATCATAAGAGACTACTATCAGCAACTATATGCCAATAAAATGGACAACTTGGAAGAAATGGACGAATTCTTTGAAAAGTATAACCTTCCAAAACTGAACTAGGAAGAAATGGAAAATCTTAACAGACTCATCACAAGCATGGAAATTGAAACTGTAACAAAAATCTTCCAACAAACAAAAGCCCAGGACCAGATGACTTCACAGGTGAATTCTACCAAAAATTTATAGAAGCATTAACACCTATCCTACTCAAACTCTTCCAAAAAATTGCAGAGGAAGGTAAACTCCCAAACTCATTCTATGAGGCCACCATCACCCTAATACCAAAACCAGACAAAGGCACCACAAAAAAAGACAACTACAGGCCAATATCACTGATGAACATAGATGCAAAAATCCTCAACAAAATTCTAGCAAATAGAATCCAACAACATATTAAAAAGATCATACATCATGACCAAGTGGGCTTTATCCCAGCGATGCAAGGAGTTTTCAATATTTGCAAATTAATAAATGTGACACACCACATTAACAAATTGAAAGATAAAAACTATATGATTATCTCAATAGATGCAGAGAAAGCCTTTGACAAAATTCAACATCCATTTATGAAAAAAACCCTCCAGAAAGCAGGCATAGAAGGAAAATACCTCAACAAAATAAAAGCCATATATGATAAACCCACAGGAAACATTATCCTCAATGGTGAAAAAATGAAAGCATTTCCCCTAAAGTCAGGAACAAGACAAGGGTGCCCACTCTCACCACTATTATTCAACATAGTTTTGGAAGTTTTAGCCACAGCAATCAGAGAAGGAAAAGAAATAAAGGAATCCAGATTGGAAAAGAAGAAGTAAAACACTCCCTGTTTGCAGATGGCATGATCCTCTACATAGAAAACCCTAAAGACACCTCCAGAAAATTAGTAGAGCTAATCAATGAATATAGTAAAGTTGCAGGATATGAAATTAACACACAGAAATCCCTTGCATTTCTATACACTAACAATGAGAAAACAGAGAAAGAGACAATCCCATTCACCATTGCAACGAAAAGAATAAAATATTTAGGAATAAATCTACCTAAAGAAACAAAAGACCTATATATAGAAAACTAAAAAACACCGATTCATTTTGATATTTGGCAAAACTAATACAATTATGTAAAGTTTAAAAATAAAATAAAATTTAAAAAAAATAATAAAATAAAATTTATATTTAAAAAAAAAAAGAAATCAATGATGACACAAATAGATGAAGAAATATACCATGTTCATGGATTGGGAGAATCAATATACTGAAAATGAGTATACTACCCAAAGCAATCTATAGATTCAGTGCAATCCCTCTCAAGCTACCAATGGTATTTCTCAGAGAACTAGAACAAATAATTTCACAGTTTGTATGGAAATACAAGAAACCTCGAATAGTGAAAGCAATCTTGAGAAAGAAGAATGAAACTGGAGGAATCAACCTGCCTGACTTCACGCTGTACTACAAAGCTACAGTCATCAAGACAGTATGGTACTGGCACAAAGACAGAAATATAGATCAGTGGAACAAAATAAAGCCCAGAGATAAATCCATGCACCTTTGGACACCTTATCTTTGACAAAAGAGGCAAAAATATACAATGGAGAAAAGACAATCTCTTTAACAAGTGGTGCTGAGAAAAATGGTCAACCACTTGTAAAAGAATGAAACTAGAACACTTTCTAACACCATGTAAAAAATAAACTCCAAATGGATTAAAGATCTAAATGTAAGACCAGAAACTATAAAACTCCTAGAGGAAAACATAGGCAAAACACTCTGACATAAATCATAGCAGGATCCTTTATGACCCACCTTCCAGAGTAATGGAAATAAAAGCAAAAATAAACAAATAGGACCTAATTAAAATTAAAAGCTTTTGCACAACAAAGGAAACTATAAGCAAGGTGAAAAGACGGCCTTCAGAATGGGAGAAAATAATAGCAAACAAAGCAGCTGACAAATAATTCATGTCCAAAATATACAAGCAGCTCCTGCAGCTCAATACCAGAAAAATAAATGACCCAATGAAAAAATGGGCTAAAGAACTAAACAGACATTTCTCCAAGAAGACATACAGATGGCTAACAAACACATGAAAAGATGCTCAGTTCAGTTCAGTTCAATTGCTCAGTCATGTCTGACTCTTTGCGACCCCATGAATCGCAGCACGCCAGGTCTCCCTGTCCATCACCAACTCCCGGAGTTCACTCAAACTCACGTCCATCAAGTCAGTGATGCCATCCAGGCATCTCATCCTCTGTCGTCCCCTTCTCCTCCTGCCCCCAATCCCTCCCAGCATCAAAGTCTTTTCCAATGAGTCAACTCTTCGCATGAGGTGGCCAAAGTATTGGAGTTTCAGCTTCAGCATCACTCATTATCAGAGAAATGCAAAGCAAAACCACTATGAGGTACCATTTCATGCCAGTCAGAATGGCTGCGATCCAAAAGTCTACAAGCAATAAATGCTGGAGAGGGTGTGGAGGAAAGGGAAGTCTCTTACACTGTTGGTGGGAATGCAAACTAGTACAGCCACTATGGAGAACAGTGTGGAGATTCCTTAAAAACCTGGAAATAGAACTGCCATATGACCCAGCAATCCCACTGCTGGGCATACACACCAAGGAAACCAGAATTGAAAGAGACATGTGTACCCCAATGTTCATCGCAGCACTGTTTATAATAGCCAGGACAAGGAAGCAACCTAGATGTCCATTTGCAGACGAATGGATAAGAAAGCTCTGGTACACAATGGAATATCATTCAGCTATTAAAAAGAATACATTTGACTCAGTTCTAATGAGGTGGATGAAACTGGAGCCTATTATACAGATTGAAGTAAGTCAGAAAGAAAAACACCAATACAGTATATTGATGCATATATATGGAATTTAGGAAGATGGTAACAATGACCCTATATGTGAGACAGCGAAAGAGACACAGATATAAAGAACAGACTTTTGGACTCTGGGAGAAGGCAAGAGTGGGATGATTTGAGAGAATAGCATTGAGGCATGTATATTGCCATATGTGATATTGATCACCAGTCCAGATTCAATGCATAAGATAGGGCATTCACGGCCACTGCACTGGGATGACCCTGAGGGGTGGGATGGTGAGGGAGGTGGGAGGGGGGTTCAAGGTGGGGGACACGTACACCCATGGCTGATTTATGTCAATGTATGGCAAAAACCACCACAATATTGTAATTAGCCTTCAATTAAAATAAATAAATTTAAAAAAAAAAGAAAATAATTGCTATGCAATGAAAAGAAACAAAAAGGAAGACTAAATGAATGAATGAAATCTCACAGTGGCTATTGTTCAAGAGACCTTCAATCCAATACAAAGTAAGATTTTTCTTGGATTTACAAAATGTTTCCTTCATAAAATATAACACTTTCACTAGCCAATTAAAATTGATTTTATTCACTGAAAGGGTAGTCTGTTGTTACCTTTCCTAAAAGTTATTTTCCTCTTCATGAACAGAAGGGACTCAGTGCCTTTAAACTAAGTTTCAGTTTTCCATATATATTCACAGGAAAGAAATTTGTCCCTGTGAAGCAGAGGCAAGCAGCCCTGGGAACAAATGGATGCTACTGAGTGTCCCTACAGGTGATCAGTATAACCCTTCACCATTCCAATGCACATTACCTCCCTTCTTCTTCTATAGTGTTAGTCACTCAGTTGTGTCTGACTCTTGCAACCCCATGGACTGTAGCCTATCAGACTCCTCTGTCCATGGGACTTTCCAGGCAAGAATACTGGAGTGGGTTGCCACTCCCTTCTCCAGGGGTCTTCCCAACCCAGGGATCAAATGCAGGTCTCCCACATTACAGGCAGATCCTTTACCGCCTGAGCCAGGGAAGCTCTTTTTTTTTTTCTATACCTTTTATCAAACTGTTTACTCTTTTAGTTTCCATTGATTTTTTTCTCCTCTCTTTTTATAGGATGAAACTACTCCACTGATGTATTAAAGTACTAGTTGGCAGAACGAGGCTTGGACCTGTAGCTCATAATTCCAACTTGGCAGTAGACCTTCTTTCGAAGGATAGAAGTGTGTGTGTGTGAGTGTGTGTGTGTGTGTGTGTGTGTGTGTGTTTTAACTGAATTTGAAGATCATAAGGAGAATTATTGAGGAGCTTTCAACTTCCCTCCTGGGAACCATTTATTGGTTCTGAGCACATGTGCTTGGACACAGTGAGAGCAAAATCTCCACACTGATCAGAGTGATGTGTGTCTTTAGGACACAACCAGCCTCTTCAGCACTGAGGGTCCATATCAGATATAATTGGGACTAGCAGGGCTAAGTCACAAGAAAGAAAGGAAGGAATGGATAAGAAAGAGGTGTGTAAAATGGAAAGTGGTAGGGTTCCACCAATGATGATGGATTCACATAGTGTCCAGAGCACCATACTTGCTCAGAATTTTTAGAGTAAAGAAGCCAAACACAGTTCCTGGTGCTGTGTATATAATACCTCATTTAATCTTCTCAACAATCAATGATGTAGGTACTGTTATTACCACCCTCATTTAACAAGGAAGGAACTAGACATAGGGAGGTTTCTTGAGTTGTCAAAGATTACACAGGAAAACATAGGGATCTGGCTAAATTTTCTGACCCCATAAGTCTTCCTAGTACGAACCCAACTTTTGTTGTTGTTTTTGTGTGTTTTTTTTCTTAATAGCAGGCAGAGGGTAAAGGGCAGAGGATGATAATGTGAAGGCAAAAAAGTATTCTGTGTGACATGACAGAGAAAAGGTGAGTGTGGGGACTGCTGCTGCTAAATCAGTTCAGTTGTGTCTGACTCTGTGAGACCCCATAGACGGCAGCCCACCAGGCTCCCCTGTCCCTGGGATTCTCCAGGCAAGAACACTGGAGTGGGTTGCCATTTCCTTCTCCAATGCATGAAAGTGAAAAGTGAAAGTGAAGTCGCTCAGTCATGTCCGACTCTAGCAACCCCATGGACTGCAGCCTACCAGGCTCCTCCATCCATGGGATTTTCCAGGCAAGAGTACTGGAGTGGGGTGCCATTGCCTTCTCCAGAGTGTGGGGACATATGGCACCAAAAGGAAAACTAGGATTGGGAGAAAGGGAGAAGAGTTAGATGGAAGTTAAAGGGAACCCTGAAAGAAAATGTCTGGGCCCTGATATCTTAATGACTCCTGTATCTTCTTCAGTATGAGCAAAGACTAACTGAAAACAATACAAAAATGATTTTTCAGTTTGAAATAAGAATAAATGTGTTCTTCTTCCTCTAATGACTTAGGTTAAGATAGATGTAAAGAGTAGTTCATAGGCTAGGAAACAAAGTCATATAGGATCTTATGGATAGAAATCAAAAACTTTGTGAACGTCATAAGAAATAATATTTGCTCATGCTTTCCTGGCACATCCCAGGACTGCTTACTTTACATTATTTCTGGGGAAAACCTAAACCACTTTATGTGTATCCAACTGTTTGGACAATTGCCAGTGACCATTTTAACAAGTCACCGCCAGTATGAGAAATCCAGGGATGGTGCTCATGCCTCTGCAATCACAGGACACAGCTCAAGCTAGAGATTGTCGTTTTGGTATCTCTCTGTGACCAAAGCAAGGCCCCATATGTAGAGATTTAGTAAACCACTTCCCAGAATGACTAGGAAGAGGATACCTATTTCAAGTTTGGTGGTGGTATAATATTGTTTAGGCTTTGTGGGTTGCTGTGGTCCAAGTCTCACCGGGCAGTGCTTTCGTATTTTTATTCCAGTGTTTCTCTTAACACCACTTCATTACTAAGAATTTATAGTCTTTCTGTTTTTAAAATTTTATTTATTTATTGAAGGATAATTGCTTTACAGAATTTTGTTGTTTTCTGTCAAACCTCAACATGAATCAGCCTAGGGTATACATATATCCCCTCCCTTTTGAACCCCCCTGCCACATCTCCCTCCCCATCCCACCCCTCTAGGTTGATACAGAGCCCTTGTTTGAGTTTCCTGAACTATACAGCAAATTCCCGTTGGCTATCTCTTTTACATATGGTAATATATATTCTTTGTTTTTCGGAGAAGGCAAGGGCACCCCACTCCAGTACTCTTGCCTGGAAAATCCCATGGATGGAGGAGCCTGGTAGGCTGCAGTCCATGGGGTGGCTAAGAGATGGACACAACCGAGCAACTTCCCTTTCACTTTTCACTTTCATGCATTGGAGAAGGAAATGACAACCCACTCCAGTGTTCTTGCCTGGAGGATCCCAGGGATGGGGGAGCCTGGTGGGCTGCCGTCTATGGGGTCGCACAGAGTCGGACACGACTGAAGCGACTTAGCAGCAGCAGCAGCAGCATTCTTTGTTTTTAACTGAAGTTAATGTATCAGTTTCAGGTGTTCACTATAGAGATTCAACATTTATATACATCAGGAATTGATCAACATGGTCAATCTAATAACCATCTTTCCCCATACAAAGTTAGTACTGTATTATTGACTATATTCCCTATGCACTGTGATAAATGCCATAACTTATTCATTCTATAGCTAGAAGTTTGTACCACTTAATCCCCTTCACTTACTTCACACAACTCCCCACCGCACTGCTCAGTGACCACCGATTTTGTTCTTTGTATCTGTGAGTCTGTTTCTGTTTTGTTTGTTTTGTGTTTTAGATTCCAAGTATAAGTGAAATCATACAGTATTTGTCCTTGTCTGACTTATTTAGCATAGCGTAATACCCTTTAGGTTTATCCATGTTTTCACAGAAGACATGATTTAATTATTTTATGTCTGAGTATTATTCTATTACATATATTTTTTCAATTATGAATACATTTTCTTCAATTTTTCTGTCAAATTGAGTTGTTTATATGTGTGTGTGCTTCTTATATCTTCTTTATCCATCTTTATTGATAGACAGGTTGTTTCCATATCTCAGCTATTGTAAGTAATGCTGCAATAAACATAGGCATATATGTACCTTTTCAAATTATTGTTTTTATTTTCTTCAGATAAATATCCAGAAGAAGATTTGCTGTATTATATGGTTGTTCTATTTTTAATTTTTGGAGAGATTTCCATACTGTTTTCCATAGTGGCTTCACCAATTTAATTTCCACCAACAATGCATGACAGTAAGCCCTGAAACCATAAAACTCTTAGAAGAAAATATAGGGAGTACACTTATTGACACTGGTCTTAGCAATAATTTTGAGTCTTTCTCTTCAGACAAGGGCAAGAAATGCAAAAATAAACAAATGGGACTACATCAAACTAAAAAGCTTTTGCACAGCAAAGGAAACCATCACCAAAACAAAAAAAGGTAACCTACTGAATGAGAGAAGGTATTTGCAAATGATATGTTTGATAAGGGGTTAATATCCAAAATACATTGAAAACTCACATAATTCAATATAAAAAAATCTGATTAAAAATGGGCAGAGGACCTGAATATAGATTTTTTCCAAAGAAGACACACAGATGGCCAATTGATATGTGAAAAGATGCTCAACCTCACTATTCATCAGGGAAATTCAAATCACAGCCACAGTGAGATATGACCTCACACTGGTCAGAATGGCTATTTTCAAATTGACAACAACAAGAAAAACAAGTGTTATTAAGGATGTGGAGAAAAGGGAGCTCTGAGTCTTGGTATTCTTTCCCCTTCTTTGCTTCTCAGCAGCACCCTCTGGCATTGGAAATTGGCAGAAAGCAAAGGTAATCAAGTCATCTCAGTCCTAGCTGAACAACATGTTCCTACTTTTTTTTATTTACTGTGAATTTTGCATCCTGACAAGGGGTTGATGTTTGGAGGAGCAGATTTCTCTTGGGTTGCTCCTCTGGTAAGCTTTTGTCTCCCAGGTATTTCGGAAGCCATTTACATGTGTGCTAATGTTTGGCCACCTAAAAAGATCAGTTCTCATCTGCATATTCTGTGGAATCCTATTTGGTTTGAAAAAAACTGCCTATGCATTTGAAGATTCTTTCCCTAACAAATTTCTGTGGAACACAACTTCCACGTTATTTGCATCATGTCCCAGTGAAATGTGGTCTTTCAAACTTTTTCCCAATATTGGCACAAAAAGTTTAGGAAAGTTTATTTATTTTTTTTTAATTTAATTTAATTTTTTAATTTTACAATATTGTTTTGGTTTTGCCATACATCAAAATGAATCCACCACAGGTATACATGTGCTCCCCATCCTGAACCCTCCTCCCTCCTCCCTCCCCATACCATCCCCCTGGGTCGTCCCAGTGCACCAGCCCCAAGCATCCAGTATCGTACATCGAACCCGGACTGGCGACTTGTTTCATATATGATATTATACATGTTTCAATGCCATTCTCCCAAATCATCCCACCCTCTCCCTCTCCCACAGAGTCCAAAATACTGTTCTATACATCAGTGTCTCTTTTGCTGTCTCGTATACAGGGTTATTGTTACCATCTTTCTAAATTCCGTATATATGCTTTAGTATACTGTATTGGTGTTTAAAGCAAAGCTGTCTCTGCTTAGAGATTTTGTTAGCTAGATAGACTCCCATTTGTTAATTGAATTGACAGAATTTATTTCATTTTTCCATTTTATTGAACCATTGTTTACATAGCTATAGGTAACATTTATTGGTCTGAACAATTAAAAGGAGACAGACATGGCATTGAGTGCTTTACATTTGTTTTCTTTATAATACTCTCACATTATTAGCACCATTTTACAGATGAAACAATCGAGTCTCAGCATGTTTAAGTGACTCACTTAAAGGTCTACAACTAGTAACGTAGAAGCCGAGATTCAGAATCAGCCTGACTCTAGAGCAGTTTTTTATTAAAAAAAAAACAATTCACTGATATTACTTAGGATGTAGGCTTAAGTATTATAACAAAGAAACACCAACATACAGTGGTTTAAATGATGTAGAAATGTCTTTCCCTCTGATTGTTTTAGGATAAGGCACCTCTGCTCCATGAAATATCTTAGGGAACTCGATTCTCCCTATCTTATGCCTCCATCTTGACCTAGGGATAACTGTTGCATCTGCATTCCAGTCCATGGGAAGGCGGAAAGAGAGGGTGTATAGATCAAGTATTATCATATCTAAAGGTGTGAACCAGAAGGTGAATAGGTGACTTTTGCTTATATCCTTTTATCTACTCACATAGCAAGACCTAGTTATAAGGGACACTGGGAAATAAAACTCTAACTTGGTAGGCATATATCTATTCAGAACTGAGTAGGGTTATGGTACTAAAATGAAGAAAAAGAAAATGAAAGAAAAAATTTCAAGGGACCCACCAGCAGTCTGCCACAGCACTATAATGATCCTTGTATATATCAAGTCAGGTAGATGGTGGCAATAAGAGATTATCTTTTGTGGAGGAGAGAACAGCCTGATGTCAGGTATGCTGAATATTGTAAGTGTAAGGTTCAAGGATGGGGAGCTTTATAAATATAGCAATTGTGTTGACTTTTATATTCATGGTGCTATTCAATGGTTTTTATAATCCTTGAGAAGTTTGGTTTAGAGGACATTATTTTAGCATTTATGTCATAGCCAAAGGTTTGCTTTATCTTTAGAAATTTTTTTATTGTTTATCTATTATAATATTGACAAACTGAACTATCAATTCAATCTCTTTCTTTAGACTCTAATTCTTATAAATATATATTAGTTTCTTTTTTTTTTTTTTTTGGTTTTGTCATCTTACTCCATTGAAAAGGAGAATGTTAACTCCTGGAATATTAGTAATGCTTTTGATAAGATCATTCTCAGATTTACTCATTTCTATATCTCAGTGTGTGTAAGTGTACAGGCTGGTAGTTGCTTAAGTAAAGGGTTAAGAATAGGCTCCATGAATTTATAGCAGCCCTTTTTGAGGTCTACATGTGAATGGTATATGAATTACTTCTCATAGTAGCCATGGAGGCTATGGATTCAGATATGATAATTCATCTCACAGACAAGTATGTTATAAAGAGGTTGCTAGGAGGAAGAGTAGCTCTTCTGGTCTTCCTTGAGGAAAATTTCATTCTGGAATGAAAATTTCCTCCACAGCTTGGTACAAGTGCAAATACTTCTTCCAGAGAATTTTTAAAAGCTGTTCAGGAAGTGTGGATTATGTAAGAAAATAGAAAATTGGCATAGAAGTAGTAGAAAATGTTTCTCTGTATGAATTCTCATTTGAGTGTTAATGTTAATGTGAATGGGTAGGCAGGTAGATGAGTTATAGAGTCTGACATGAGGAGAAATGAGTTGATAAATTTGGCAGACATTCCTCTTGTTTTCCAGAACTTTCTAAACCTTCAAATTCAGCTTTCTCTCTGGAGAAAGATTGCTGAAAGTGACTAATCATTAGATGGGGGAGCCAACCCAGTTGTCCAGGTGTATATCTATAAACCAAAGTCAACTGACTTTTTTTGTGTGTCCAAAGGGACCAGAAGGTATTCTGCTTACATGCTTCCCCATTCATATCAGGATTAATTTTCATTTATCACATTATAGCTTAAATGTCAAGGCGGCCTATTTAATTAGCAATGATCCCTATTGAACTTTTCACTTATTCTGAAAACTTGGCTGCTGATGGCTGTTTTTATGAGGTGTTTGGTGTTTTATTTTGGCTTAAATCTGTTTTTATTGTCAGAAGATGCATTATGTCTACCAGAATTTCTCCTGTTCAATGTACAAGTTATCTCCACTATGACAGCTCTGTATCTTCAATGTCAGATACACTGCTCCCAAGTCATACTAGATTTACACATTCTATTATACTTCTATTGAACAGCTCTTAATCTGCTCTGAGGAAAACATGCTACAACCAGCAAATTTTATCCCCTTGAATTTAATGGGAACCCTTCTTGGCAAGGGTAGACAACTGGATTAGAAACATTCCAACTACATCTGGCCAATTTAGAAAAGATTTTGACTGGTTAACCCTGTAAAAGCCAAACTCTGGTTGATACGGTAGTATTATTATAATACCCTATTATAATACCCAAATTCTAACACTATTCTATTTACTGATTTTTCCCTTCCTCCCACTGACAGTAGTTCCTGGAAACATTGCCTAATATAATCTGTTTTAATTACTGGAAGGTGGATTTTGTTTACAATGGAATTTCATGCTGAAATTGGATGAAAAGTTAGAAATGTAATTCCTAGCATATGTGCATGCATGATTAGCCATGTCTGACTCTTGGCGACCCCTGAACTATAGCCCACCAGCCTCCTCTGTCCATGGGATTTCCCAGGCAAGAATCCTGGGGTGGGTAACCATTTCATTCTCCAGGGGATCCTCCTGACCCAGGGATCAAATCTGCATCTCCTGCCTTGACAGGTGAATTCTTGACCACTGAGCCACCTGGGAATTCCCTAGCATAATTTTGCTTCATAATCTTATATTGATTATATTTCAAATGATGTGTCTTTAGTTGTGGTACTCTTGGTTTCATTCGATAGTGGGCTGTATTACAGTGGGTTTGTTCTGACTTTATTGAATGATTCTACCTCTGCTGCTGCTGCTCAGTCTCATCAGTTGTGTCCGACTCTGTGCAACCCTATAGACAGCAGCCCACCAGGCTCCCCCGTCCCTGGGATTCTCCAGGCAAGAACACTGGAGTGGGTTGCCATTTCCTTCTCCAATGCATGAAAGTGAAAAGTGAAAGTGAAGTCTCTCAGTCGTGTACAACTCTGTGCGACCCCATGGACTGCAGCACCAAGCTCCTCCGTCCATGGGATTCTCCAGGCAAGAGTGCTGGAGTGGGATGCCATTGCCTTCTCCAGATTCTACCTCTAGAGAGACATATTTGACATTAAGAAGGTAGAGGGCAGTGTTTTCTTCAATAGCTTGCATTCTGAGGTAGGTAACGTCTGATAGTAAGAGCAGTTCATCGTCCTAATTGCTGCTTCTCTTCTAAAGCAGTGTGAGTGTGAAGTAGCAAAGTTATGAGGACAGAGACAACTGTTAGTCTACTAGTTTGTACAAAGTGGATAATAGTAATGCCTGCCTTGTAGAGTTGTGTTGATGATGAAATGAATATACAGATTGTAAGATATGTTTAAAATGTGGTTAATGATAGTGGAAGCCTATGAGGAGGAGGTAAACTCTGGCTAACTATGGATTATCCACACATCACCCTTCCTGTGGTCTCTGATTTTTCTTTCTCTCCTCTTCTCCCATCTTCTAACCTCCCTTCCCCATCTCTCTGTCTCTTCCCCACCTCCTCCCTTCCCCCTCCCCCTGCCTCCTCTCCCTTCCTCCCTCCATTCCTCTCTCCCTCCTCTTCTCTCTTCTGCCCACCTCCTTCCCTCAGGCTTTCTCTCTATTCTCCGTCCTCTGGAAATTGTCCTTCCCCTTTTCATACATGTGCAGGGACATTAACTCATCTCATCTTATTCCAGAGTTATCTAGTACTTCTGTTATGTCTTCTTTGACATCTTTAACCAGTGGGCATCTCTAAAAAGCTACAATTGTGCTCAGAAATCTCTTATCCCTGAAGATCCCCAGGAGGGCTAAGCAGTACCAGAGCAGAGACAGAAGGAGAAACTGTAATAGAGGAAGAGGACCAAAAATGGAAAATCAACATTTACATTGACAGGACAACCTATTTATTAAGAATCTCTTCTGTGTCCGGTACTATGCTGTAAGTGGAAAAGTGCTCTGAACTAAGGATTATCTTTTTCTTGAAGTGGTGTTTTAGACTTCAAAATTAGATATTAACTTCTTCATAATAAAAAAAAAAATCCTTAGATGAGTTCCATTTAAATTAAAACTGCCAGGTGTGGCATTCCTGCACTAATTAAGCCTGTGTTGTTGGTTTCTCTAGAATGGGAATAAAATTGGACTATTTAAATTACTGTAAAATGGTTGGGCTTCAGATGTTGGGTCCTGAGCCCTGTCTTTCTTCTTACTCTTATTCTTCTTCCTTCTGTACTCATTGTCTGTCCTTGCATCCGCCTTTAGTTTCACAGCCCTTAATCCTTTTCTTCCCCTAGCAAAGCCCCACTGTTACTGTTTTTATTGCCACTGACTTTACAAAGGGGCTTTCCAGGTGGTACAGTGGTAAAGGTTTTGCCTGCCAATGTAGAAGACACAAAAGATGTGGGTTTGATCCCTTGGTTGGGAAGATTCACTGGAGTAGGAAATTGCAAGCCACTTCAATATTCTTGCCTGCAAAATCCCATGGACAGAAGAGCCTGGCTGGTGACAGACCATGGGGTTGCAAAGAGTCGGACATGACTGAGCAACTGAGCAGCACAGCACAGACTTTACAAGATATACGTTCCTGTAGCTCAGGAGTCCTACCTTGTTGCAGCTACTGTAGCACTTACCTCTTATCTCTTTCAAAAGGAAAGATGAACCTGAGCAGCAGCTCTGGCAAAGCAAACTACTCAGAAGCTGGCTTGATGTTATCTCTGAGGGAGCTTTGCTTAGTTTGCAGAAGCAAATGTCATGCATGCCTCCATGTAGCTTAGTATGACTTGTCACTTGGGATTTTCAGGCATTTTATATGAGGCCTTGACTAGCCAAGCTCCTCATCAGAATGCACTATAATTTGTCTACTTCAAACCCACCAGGAGCAGAGGGCATTTACTTTGACATCTGCTTTTTGGAAGCAGTCCATTAATACTGCACTTGACTTGTCAGGGTCTTAATGAAAATCTTTTCTCTTAGATCTTTTATCTACAATAAGATGGCCTGGTTCAAGGTCAGTGGCAACCCTTAGCTATTTTTTTTCTTTTCCCTTTTTGACAGTCAGCATATTCCCTTGCCTATTTCTATTCCACAGAGCCTTTCTCCTCAGGTACCAGTAACTATAGTGACAAGATTGGGGTGGGGCCAATCCTGTTGCTCTCCCAGGACTTTGCCCTCACTCAGAGGTGCCTAAGCTCCCCAGTGATCTCATGTCCTCTACTCCTTCTCTTATCCATATCTGTTCCAACTGCTTCCAAAGCCCAGGGTACATGCCCTGGTATAGTTATAACCTATCATATGCCAGATGCTATGCTAGCTATTGTGCCTATATCCACTTAATCCCAATAGAACTACTGTGGAGAAGGTAGAAACTGAGGTTCTGAGGGGTTAAGCAGCTTGCCCAATGTCACATGGCTAGACTATGTAGAATCTAAGTTTGATAGTAGCATAAAATTTTAATCCTTCCTATGATTTTCAGGCCATGCACAATTTATTGGGCTTTATTTTGTGATTGCAACTATGCTGGACATTTGTGGTAAAGACAAAAAACACGGTGCCTTTACTTATAATATATACTAGGGGAGAAAGACAGATAAATGAAATATCATAAAAATAAGTGTAATAATAAGGGCAATATATGGCACTTTGGAAACCCCAAGCTGGGGTACTTAACCCAGCCTAGGTTAAGTTGTCTCACAGAGTGAGAATCTTCATTCATTCTCAGTCATTCTCTCCCTCTCCCTGCCTGCTCTCTCACTTTCTCTTTCACACACACAACCTATATCTCTAGATTAGATAAGTCTTCTCTGTCCTTTTATACTTCCTTTGCATATCTCTGTAACGGCACTGTTTTTTTTTTTTTTTTTTTTCCATTTTACCCATTCACTTAACAACAGTTTTTTGAGCACCCACTCTGTACCAGGCACTGTTTTAGGCACCGGGAACAGAGCAGTGAACAAAACAAAGTTCTACTCCCTTGGACTTTATCTTATAATTAGTATGCTGAGAAGAAACCAATATAAAAATGGATATAGAATAAAATGCCAGCTGGTGAAAGAGATTTTTACCCCCAAATGATAGAGTAATCAATCTGACTGGTAATCAGTCAAGACTGGTGTCTTCTACCAGTTAGGGTCTGGGTAAGATTTTAGACATCAGTATGCAATTTGGGGTGATTTATAAAGAAGGAAAGCCTGGGCATCATAGCTTGTTTGGTAGATCTTAAATGACAAAAATTCAGCAAAGTTAGATATTTTCTTTGCTTCGATATACAACCAGCCTTTTCCTTAGGAGACGAAGACCCTAGTTCTACTTCTGTTTTTCAGAGACACCTTGGGTAAGTAGCTTGGGCAAAAGCTTCTGTAAGATGTGCCTCCCTTTTGGAAGAACGTTATAGATAAAGCCTGGAACATTTCTCTGAGAGATTTTGGACCTAATAGTGTACATGGCAACAGAAAAGAACATTTGATTCAGCATCCATTATTTGCAAAGTGTTCTCAACCTACCTGCTGAGAGAGAAGCGTTATTTTCTTCTAAAAGCAGATACTGTGGAAAATAGCAGGTATTTGCCAGTGTTTTCTGAATATTTGAGGTTTTGTGGTGTATTGACTCATTGTGGTTTTGAGGTAAACATTATCAGGAGCTTTCACTCAGTCTGAGATTTTTTTTCCCTGGGCAGGTGAGACCCCCGCCACCTCAAACTTACAAGGCCTTACTTAAATAATAGAAGAGACATGTATATGGATCAGTGATTTTTATTAATATCATCATCATAACCATCATTTACAATCTTGGAAAGAGCCTGGGGTTTTAATGTTAGACAATCCTGCATTTGATATCGGTCCTTGACAGTTACGGAGAAGGCAATGGCACCCCACTCCAGTACTTTTGCCTGGAAAATCCCATGGATGGAGGAGCCTGGTGGGCTGCAGTCCATGGGGTCGCTAAGAGTTGGACACGACTGAGCAACTTCACTTTCACTTTTCACTTTCATGCATTGGAGAAGGAAATGGCAACCCACTCCAGTGTTCTTGTCTGGAGAATCCCAGGGACCGGGGAGCCTGGTGGGCTGCCGTCTATGGGATCACACAGAGTCGGACAGGACTGAAGCGACTTAGCAGCTTGACAGTTACTATTGTGCCATTAGTTGAGGCAGGGGACTCATCTGAGTTTCAAGTCCCTCCTCTTTAAAATAATGATAGTAATAGTTTCTTTATATTATTGTGGGGATTAAATGAGACAAGCTACGTGAATTCACATGGTACAGAGTAGGTGGCTCTATAAACATTGACTCTCTTCGCAGATCTTCTTTAGATGTCCATCCCATTCTCACTGTAGGAAGTGAAATTACTTTTCAGTTGAGTCTGATTTTAATTAATGTATTTACTAGTTGTTACCTTCTATCTTTAGCTTATATGTGCATTTGTTACTGTCCTGTGGTAAAAAGTATTTGAAAGGAGGACCATCAATAATTAGATTATTGGTTTGTGGAATGAAATGGAAGAAAAAATAACCACTCAAGCTGCATTCATCTGTTGGTTACAAATATCTCAATGGTGACTATAAAGGAGAAATATGCCTTTTGATCTGCAGTGTGATTTTGGCATATGACTCTGGTAATCTAATTTTCAAGACTCCCGTGTGAAATTAAAGTCTGAAAGGTACCATTTCTAATTGCAATTAAAACAAGCAAACAGAACTAAAATATCTAAGATGCTGTGATTGTAAGCTTATATTTACTTGTCGCTAGTTTATATGGCCATGGGGGCTTTTGTTTGCAAAGTTTTTCCCTTAAGAGCTGAGGTTAAACAAGTGAGTGGCATGAGTTATAAATGAATTGAAAATTGCCTTCTGTTCTAGCCCAATGCAACGGTCTGTGTTTTGTAATGAGCCCTAGTTGGCAAGGTAACTCATGTCACCAGGAGAAGCTCTCTACAGACTGCTCCATTTGTCACTGCTGTCTGAAGGACACAACAGGAAAGCCGGCATTCTGCAAAATTTTTATGGTATTGCATGCATGCAGTGATCTCACCTATCAGACTGTAATTCAATAATAAATACAAAAACCTCTTGTTTAAATAATTCTAGGGTTGTGACTCAACTTGACTAAAGCCAGGACAGTTAACACTAACACTGGGATATTAACACCCAAGGAGCAGGTTGGTGAGGGGACAAAAAAGATGGATGTTGGGAGGTGAGTCTCTATTCATGATGAAGCGTTCATCTGCATGGCTATTTGTTTGGAAGGCTTTGGTCTTTGCCATATGTGGCTTAAGGTACTTCTTTTCCGTTAGTGTCTCTATTCTCCATGCTGTCACCTTCCTTTTAAAAGAGAGGCAACAATGAATAAAGGCTGACCAGAATCATTACATTAATTTTGTTGCAGTAAACAGGAGCCTACCTTATGGAAAAGGTTCTGCCTTTTGCCCTCAGAATCATGAATGGCTAAAAGGAAATCAGTAAGACAGAGGTCAGTTGGGGAATGGAAGGAGTCTTTGAAGAATTTTTCACAAGGAAGACTGCTTTATTGTTTTCTGTTCTAAAAGCGATGTACTCATTCTAAAATCTTCAAATAGTACAGAAAGGTACAAAGAAGGCTTTAAAACTGCAAAAATCACCTATTATAATCCCTTCCTCCACACATCAGAGTTAACATCTGTTAACTTTGTGATATATCTCCTTCTGTCTCCCTCTGTTATCTTGAAAAAGTGGTTTGTTTATTTTGATCAAGATAAATTTCTAGAAATGTAATTCACATTTTACCAACTTGTGATTCCTCCATAAAAAACAGCCCTTCACAAGATAGGGCGAACTGACAGTGCAGCGCTAGTGTGTGAAAGTGCAGGGGGAGGCAAGTGGGCTCCATTTATTGAGTAATCGCCGCATGCCAGGCACTGCCTGCAGCCTTTACTGTGCATTAACCCAACTAATCCTCACAATAACCCCACGAGATGGGTTTTACTAGCATCTCATGCAAGCTGAGGTTTAGCAAAGTTACAAGGCTAGTCATGAGGTTGAATCGGAAAATTGAATCAGGCTTTGGTATACGAGAAAGGAATAGCTTCCCTCCTCTGTCTTCTCTGTTCTTCTCTCTCTCTCTCTCTTTTAACAGCAAGACCCAGCGAGAAAGAACCAATGAAGGAACAAATAAGGATGCTAGTGGATAAGCAAAGAGCTGAGGGAGTCTGATATAGCTGTGAAACTTCAAATTTAGGAGTTCTAGGGAAAGATGTCTTTGCATTTTGTTTGTTACTAAATAAACCAAACAACTTTCTATCCAAAGCTGAGCTTCATAAGTTGAAATTGAACCAATGAGGAGAAGAAAAAGAGGCACTTATACTTCTGCATGTGTGCAAACACAGTCGTGCACGTGCACGCACACACACACACACACACACACACACAGAGTTATGTACTTAGAAAAGAGCAAACCTGTTTGGCTCTGAATCTTATTCATTCTTTATTCTTCCTCAAGTCAGAATACCAGGATGAATAGCTATCTTTATCACATGAAGCGCTCCTACAATTTTTCCAGCATTAAACTGGAGTAGGTATTTCACACATTCATAAATCCAGTGCTGGATAGAGAATTGAAGGTGTCTCATTACTTTCTGGGCCTCCATTGTCTTTTTCTCTAAAAGGAAGCTATGAGATTAAATCAAATCTGAGGGTCCTTTGAGATCTAAGAGCCTACCAGTCCCTCACTGGTCTGACTTTGAGTTTTTCTCCTGGACCGCTCTTGTTTTTTTTTTTTTATTTTTTTTAATTTTTCATGTCCTCTCAAGATTGCCTAGCCTTGTCTAGTGTTGCTAGAAATTGTTCTGTGGAAGGCTTTGAATGATAAAAAAGTGAAGCACTTCATAGTCCATCAATTGGGAACCATTGCACTCCTGTGATCCTAGAAGAGAGCTTATCATAGTATTTTTGAATTTTCATTTCACAGAGAACTTTCAGTAAGATTTTTAGAGTTTCTCATTTTTACAAGAGTGATTAGGACACAGAGATTAAGTGATGTCTTTCCCAGTCACTTATCTAATCAACAGCAGGGACAGGATAGAACCGAGATCTCTTAAACCCTAAATAGGGTTTCCTAAAGTCTCTTGAATCAAGTCTCCCAATATATTCTGGTTGGGGATGGGAAGATGGGAAGGAAAAATCTCAAGTCAGGTAAGTTTGGGAAATGAGCCCTGTCTAGGGAATTCATAGGCACACTGACGACTCTGAGAAGTTATACAGTATAGAAACTTGATAAGCTTTGTTTTACTAAGTTTCTTAAATACATGAATGGCAGTCATGATGTGATACTGATAATAGTAGTTTCCATTTATTGAATCTTTACTGTGTATGCCAGGGGCTATCCTAAGTCCTCATATAAAGTGACATGCTAAATATTCATGAAAACCCCATGAGAGTTTTCACCATCCCCATTTTTTTTTTTTTTTTGAAAGATAATTTGCTCCAGAGCTGGGATTTCAACCAAAGCAGATTGGTTCCAGAGGCTTGGCTCTAAAATCAGTATGCTCAGCTTACCTCAGAAATATTTTTGTATTCAATACCCTATTAACATCTTGTGGAATCAGTGTTCTTTAAGTGCATCTGTCTTAATCTATTCAGGAAGAAGTCTGTTTGCTATAACAAAATACCGCTGACTGAGTAGCTTATAAACGACTGAAATTTACTGCTCACAGTTCTGGAGGCTGGAGAATCCAAGAACAAGGTACAAGCCTAGTAGCATTTTGGTGTGGGTTCTTTTCTGATTCATAGCTGGCACCTTCCTATTGTGTCCTCATGTAGTAGAAGGGGAAAAGAATCTCTCTGAATCTCTTTTTATATAAAGGTATTGATACTAATTCCATTCACGAGGTCTCCTGTTTAGTGACCTGATCACCTCCCAAGGGCCCCGCCTTCTAATACCATCAGGCCATAGCAATATGGGTTAGGAAATACTGCTCTAGAATTATTTCTAGTATGTATGGTGAAATGAGGTTAGATACATATAATAGAATTCTTGAATAGTAGAGCTGGAATGGACATTAGAGATCAGCTCACTTGGCAGAGGAGAACTCTGGGTCCAGGGGAGAAAGTCTCTAGTTCTAGGTGTGTGGCAGCTGGAATAGGACTGAGGGGTCCTGATTCCTAATTCCCAGTTCAGTGGCATTTGTTTACTAGAAATCTTTGGACAGTGGAATAACAAGTTTTAGGCTTTTTCAATCAGAAAGTTGAGGGCCACATGTATTACCCATCCTCATCCCTGAGCTTATAGAAAATGACACTGAGACACAAGGGGTACAGAGGAGCAGCTGGGTACCTGGAGGGAAAGGCAGCCATTTGTGCAAGGTGATGTGAAGATCTGATCCCTAGTGTCTCCAAAATAATTAGGCATTAAGTACATTTTTGTTGCATATGGGAACACACTACTAATATTGTTACAGTGTTTTATGGCTTTCAGAGTACTTTCATAGCCATTGTTAGTGGTATGGTAGGAGAAACAGATCAAAGGTACATAGACAGTGGATCGTGGGGCTAAGGCCAGGGGAATTGTATCAGTGAAAACAGAGAAGAAGGTGGCTGATAGTTGTGGAGGTTAAGAGAAGAGTGTGGGCATTAATAGAATAAAATTGGTGATCTGGAGCATGGCCCTGGTAATCAGCTTACTTAATCTTCATTTTGTTTTAATTTATTTAGAGGATATCTCTAAACTTCTGTAAAGAGAAAGGAAAATTTTTAGGGACTTTAAGTGTCAGGGACCTTTTAAATTGATTTCCATTCATCAGTGAAGAGAATTTGCTTTAATAAATACCCAAGAGAAGCAAGACCATAAAGTAACTGTCACTAAACCAGACTCATATTATTTCTCCCAGTCAAAATTCATTAAAAATTTGAAAGCTTATTATCCCATTACATGTTGGCATTGTTAAGACCTTGGTCCTTTATTCAGGGGGATTGGAAGTCATATTTTACATTTTACATTTTCTAGCTGGGGGACTGAGGCCATGATGGTAGTATGCGCTGTTAAGGCGAACTTCTGGGTTCTTGAGTGGCTTAAGCTATCTGCTGCCATCGTTTTCATATGTAGCTTTGCTTTTTATTATTATTATTTATTATTTATTATTATTATTCAGATTGGGCGTGAACTTAATGGTTTCCTCCATAAGGCCCATTGAGAGACTGAGAATCTGCTTTTCTGCCTCTAAATTTCAGGAGGACAAAAAAAAAAAAGAAAAAGGAGAACAAGGAAAATAAATAAATTCAGGAGGATGGGAGAGCAGGGTCTGTGCCAGTCCCCTCCACCATTATGTCTCCAGTGTATAGCACAGGGGCTGCAACAAATTAGTGTTGAAGAAGCGAGCATTGTGTTTGTTGTTGTTCTCTAAGTCGTGTCCGATGCTTTGCGACCCCATGGACTGCAGCACTCCAGGCTTCCCTGTCCTTTATCATCTCCCAGAGCTTGCTCAAACTCATGTCCGTCGAGTCAGTGATGCCATTCAACCATCTCATCCTCTGTCATCCCCTTCTCCTCCTGCCCTCCATCTTTCCCAGAATCAGGGTCTTTTCCAATGAGTTGGCTTTTCCCATGGTGGGAAAATACTGGAGCTCCAGCTTCAGCAACAGCTCTTCCAATGAATATTCAGAGTTGATTTCCTTTAGGACTGACTGGTTTGATCTCCTTGCTGTTCAAGCGACTCTAAAGAGTGCACAGTTCAAAAGCATCAGTTCTTTGGCACTCAGCTTTCTTTATAGTCCAGCCCTCACATCCATACATGACTACAGGGAAAACCATAGTTTTGACTATACAGACATCTGTTAGCAAAGTGTGAAGTCAAGTGAGCCTTAGGAAGCATTCTGTAGTGAACTGTAAATGAGTTTTAGGCAGAAAGTATGTTCTTCTTTATAGTCTACTCAAAGTAGACAATCATTGTTGATGATGTTTGTCATGATAGTTGGGTTTAATTTGCAAAACCTAATCTATAGAAGCTAATTAGCTGCTGTTTAGATTCTATGATTGAGTAGGAGGCACAGCTGGATGGTAGAAATGATAGTTTTTCTAACAAGAATCTCTTAGTGACAACACTATTAAATCAGTGAATGTCTGTCAAGTGCGAGTAGAGCAAAAGTGATGTCCTGCATTTGGATTTTCCAAACAGCAGGTATTAATTACCCTCTTTCACCACCACCATTATACAGATGAGGAAACCCAGGGTCAGTGACCTACCATGAGCACCAACTGGATAATGTTACAGCTGCAACTCTAAGATGAATCTGCTGTTTCCCAGTTCAGTGTTCTTGACACCACCCCTTACTGTTACCACTAATTAACAATGGGAGGATTTACCTAGGAGTTGGTAACCTGATTTCTGTGCTGGAAAATATCTCAGGAACTCTGTAAAATGTGTGATGGGCTATCAGCCATTCACTAATTTACATGTATGCCAAAGCCAGCTGTGTTCAAGAAAATACCAAGTATAAAGATTTGACTTTATTTCCAATCTGAAAAATATTAGAGGAGAAATATGATATTACCAGGTATTTTCTACCCACTTCCCATATGACAGGCAGCATAGAGTATAGGAAAGTGTAGAGAAACAGTCCGTGCTTTTCAGCAGTTTGCAGTTTTCTACTGGAAATAACTTGAAAGTGCTTGATATCTTCAGAGAACAACATACTCCAATACAGAATCACTGAGAATGTGGTGCAGTGTTCAAGTGGTGCTGGAGGTCAGGGGAGGGAGCTATCGTTAAGTAAACTTGCGATGACAAGATAGTGCCTTTTAAGAGCCAACTTCAATATTTTCTTTCTACTGCAGCTCCTCCCTTCTCATTCACATCCCTTTTCAACAAGTTTGGTGGTGGTGGTTAATTAGGTAAGCAGAGCTCCTATCTGTACTGCTAACTCATTTTGTTGATTTCCTACCTCGTGCCTTCTCAGGGAGGAAGCCAGATGATGGGGTTCATAATGTGATAAATATTTGGATGCCTCCATCTTGGGGATAGATATTTTTGTACATGATATTATGGAAATAGACAAGTTCACTTTGCCAACAGTTTCAAAAAAGAGCAAGCTCTGTTGTGATGTTTGTGGAGGGAGTTATGCTATCCTTGGTATCAAAATTTTGTTTTCGTAAGTATGTGTCTCTTTGTAGGTAGTATTTCCATGAGGGACTAGGTGTCTGGAAGTGTTGATAGTGTTAAAGATTTCCCCAGTGATGGGATGGGAATTAATGCGTATTTTCTCTTAGAGCTCAAAACAGGCAAAGGGCACTTAAAATAAGATGTTTTTACTTGAGTTAAAGAGTAGTTTCTCCACACTTGTGTTCCCTTTCCTCTTCCCTTCCTTTGTGTTCCCATATGAGGACTCTCTGGCTCTGCTGTAGGGTTATTTCATTATGGACCTCCAGTTGTTGCTGGATGTAGAATGATAGTTCAGGGATTTAATGGAAACATGACTTTTACTTTTCCATTAACTCTTCCAAATGAACCTTCCACTTAAGAAAGTATAAAGTGGCTTTGTGGGAGGGTATTTGGGAGTGAGTTTCCGTTCTTTGGAGTCAAATGTTTCACTATTTTGTCCTGGAGCATGGTGGGTAGAGAGGAAAAGAAGTTCCTTTGTGCCTTCCCCAGACTGGCTTACATCAGGGTTGCATAGCACTTATTCCAGGCTGATGTAATTGAGTAAAAATAGGTTCCTTTTGACCCCAGGGGCTTCCCTGGTTTCTCAAATGGTAAAGAATCTGCCAGAAATGCAGGAGAATCAGATTTGATCCCTGGGTTAGGAAGACCCTCTGGAGAAGGGACTGGCATCTCACTCCAGTATTCTTGCCTGGAGAAATCTGGTGGACAGGGGAGCCTGGCAGGCTACAGTCCACAGGGTCGCAAAGAGTCAGACTCGAATGAGGGACTAACACTGACCTCTGAGGTTTAGGGGCAAGTCAACTGAGGGAAGAATCAGTTTCAGCAGCCTCATTGCTGAGCAGGACTGAGAAGAAACCCTTTTGTTTTCATGGAAGAAAAAAAAAATCTTTTAAGACAAAGACCTCTTCCCTCCTCCTTTTTTACTTCACAGCTGCTTTTTCCTCACCAGTAAATCTTAATTCCTCAAAATCTGAGGCGAAGATTGCCTGTGTTTATTTTTCTTTCATAATGTACAAACCTTAGCAATAAAATGTGATGGATTGGGTTATTAGAAAAGGTAGCAACTTGGCTTTTTAGGGCCCCACCTTGAGGACTTGTTTTGTTATTTGGATTTCTCCAGGAGTATAAATTCTCCCTTTGTGAACCATTAGGTGATGGGGTATGTATATGTTCGTCTGCTGTAAAATTACTCTGGTTACACTGGGGACTCAGATAAACTTCTGTTCTTGCGACCGGGACTTAACAGTCTCTATGAATAATTTGTGTGAACAAATTCCTCCTGTATGTATGGAACCTGCTAGAGTGTTGTGTATTTGACAAAAAGGGGATGTCATCTTCATGTCCTTGTTGAATTGAGTGGGCAAGTAACATTGAAACAGATAAACTGAAGTTCCTATGGTGGTTTCAGTATCCCAGGAGATGTATCCAACAGAAAGACCAATGAAGTAGTCTGCCTTGTATGAGAACCTTGCCAGGGAAGGTGTTTGCATTCCTGCTTTTCTCTGTATAACTGCTGACCTCAGCCAGAGATCTCACTGCTGGTAGAACAACACTGATTCTGGTAGCATGTGTAGGAAGAACCCTAGACTGGGAATCAAGAAACCTGGTTTTCTGACATTAACTTGCTGAATAACCTTGAGCAACTTATTTCATGTTTTGTGTGTTTTATTTTCCGTGTCTATGAAATGAGGGTAACAATAACTACCCTGACTGTTTCATAGGGATATTGTGAGAATGCATCAAGGAAATGGGTGTTCTAGCATCCTCTGAGAGATGTAAGAACAAGTGATATTCAGATTAAAAGTATTGTGGGGAAATTGTTATTGTTTAGTGTTTTGAATAGCTTTGGGGGAACAAGTTCTTTTTTCCTCTACCCTGAGAAAAAGGAGAAAATTAATGTGAGGGAGTGCCATAGATGTTATGGAGAATCATAAGTAATAATGCAAACAAGGGAGGGCTAAGAGAGATGCTGGACCTTTCTAAAAGGGCTGAGCAGATGAAAGAAACAGCTGGCCCAAGGAGTAGCCTGGTCCCAGGCTACTGGGACCCTGATTTACATGTTGTGTAGGGATGGAAATAAAGTGCTCCCAAGCATCTGATAAGAAAGGTTGCTTGTTATCAGAACCTCTCCATGGTGGCTCCTCCTTCCCTGTCCTAGGGTGGCCAGTGCTCAGGGTAAAGCCAGGAATGTAAGAGCCTGAGGAAGAGGATGGTTCTCCCTATTTGTTCTCTCCCCAACAGATATGTAAAGTCTCTCCTTTCCCCATAAAGACCAAATCCTGCTACCTAACTTGTAATTATCTCTTCAGCCCCCAAAGTAATATTTTCTACAACAGAATTACAGTCTGCCTTGAGGAGTTTGGACTTCTCTGTGAGTTGGCACAAGGCAATTTAACTTCTGGTATGAAGCAGGGTTAGATAGCTTGTGAGAAGGTGTATTTCCCCCTGTGTCACTGAAAGAAGGTTTAGAATGATGAAGGCAGTATTTCCCAAAATGTGTTCTATGTAATACTAGTCTATGTAGGGGTGTGTGTGTATATTTCTGTGTGTATGTGTGTGCATTTTTTTTCAGGAAAGGTGTTATAGGATCAAATACACTAGGAAGTGCTTCACAGAATGGTTTCCTCTAGGAAATTTTTATTTATTTATTTACTTTTGGTTGTCCTGGGTCTTCCTTGCTATGCATGGGCTGTCTCTGGTTGCAGTACCTGGGGGCTACTCTCTAGTTGCAGTGTGTGGGCCTCTTGTTGTGATGTCTTCTCTTGCTGCAGAGCACAGGCTCTAGGTACCTAGGCTTCAGTAGATACAGCGGGCGGGCTCAATAGTTGTGGCTCATGGGCTACAGATCGTGGGCTCAGTAGTTGAGGTGCGTGGGCTTAGTTGCTCCATGGCATGTGGAATCTTCCAAGATCAGAGATCAAACCCAAGTCCCCTGCATTTATATGAAGATTCTTATCCACTGGACCACCAGGGAAGTACCCCTCTAAGAAATTTACCCCACGTGTAAGGATAGTGAAAACTTTGAGAAACCTAATGATAAAGGCATTTGTTTCATTTTGCTTAACCCAGAATTTCATAAACTTATTTCCTTTTGGGACCCTCCTTTTCATAAAATGCTAATCAACATTTCTCTTGTTCAATAGGAGGCCTTTAAGAGAAAGATTCATTTTTTAAACTATGATCATAATTCAGGTTGCTGTAACTAGATAGCAAATCCTCAAGTGATAGAATTCAGTATTGCTCCTGAGCCTTCTCCAAAATTAAAATCATTGCACTGTGACAAAGGTACCATCAGACCGGTGATGGATTCTGTCCAAAGAAGCTATTAAAATACTAGAATAACTCGACAACCTCTCTATTATGAGATAGCCCAACAGTAAGAGCAAATCAGCATTTGTCGTGTGTTCCTCTGAGCCTGCCACTGTGCTGAGCACTTTCTTTTGTTACTTCTCAGCCTAACAACAGTCTTGCAATATAGGTTGAGTGATTCACCATTTTAGAACACAGGAAACTGAGGGATAGAGATGAAGAAACTCACCCAAGTTTACAGACCTAATCAGAGGCAGATCTGATATATGAAAGCTGGTCAGTTGAATGCCAGAGTTCATGATTTGGATTTAAAGTCAGACTGTGACTCCTAAACAGAAAATGGCATTGCAAAAAGTTCACAATTCTGAACTGAACAGTGCATCAGCCATGATTCTGCAGCACTCAGAGTTCTGTTTTTTGTTAAGGGGACCTATACCTGTATTGCCAAATTCAGTTTGAGTAGTAGTATCTGTATCATTGAATTGGAGAATAACTGTTCATTTTAAAGTGCCCTGAGGATCACAAGCATGGGTAACTTTAGATTTGCAAACTTCTTTTTGCCCACTTACTAAGTTTTAAGCCCACATCTAGTTTTTTTCACTGTCATTGCTGGAGGTCATCTTTTTAAACCCTTTGTTTGGGTAATTATAAATTTAACATTCCTCATGTGAGTTCTTTTAATGGTGTCCCTTCTCCTTCTCCCTAAAACCCTATCCATTCCTTTGTCATTGCTCGAGAGAGGCAGCTCAAAGCCTCCTTTCATGGACATACTGAAAACACCTCCATGTCTCTTGACAAAACTGGCCCCAACTCAATAAAGATAGCATCCACTTAATTATACCTTACCTTTATTGAACATTCATTATATGCCAGGCATGTTTTAAGTGTTTTACAGGGATTAATTCATTCAGTCCTCAAGACAACACTATGAAGGCAGTATTGTTGTCATCTTAGAGATGAGAGAATTAAAGTTCAGACAAGTTAAGTGACTTCCTCAAGATTACACAGTTAATAAACTAGGTATCAAAACCAGGTCTGTATGCCCCTAGACCTGGTTTTGATAACTAGATGGGGAAGCAATGGAAATAGTGATGGGCTTTATTTGCTTGGGCTCCAAAATCACTGCAGCCATAAAATTAAAAGACACTTGTTCCTTGGAAGAAAAGATATGAAAAACCTAGACAGTGTATTGAAAAACAGAGACATTACTTTGCTGACAAAGGTCCTTATAGTCAAAGCTGTGGTTTTTCTAGTAGTCATGTATGGATGTAAGAGTTGGACCATAAAGAAGGCTGAATGCCAAAGAACTGAATTGAACTGTGGTGTTGGAGAAAACTCTTGGGAGTCCCTTGGACTGCAAGAAGATCAAGCCATTCAGCCCTGAAGGAAATGAATCATGAATATTCATTGGAACAACTGATGCTGAAGCTGAAGCTCCAATACTTTTACCACTTGATGCAAAAAGCTGACTCATTAGAAAAGACCCTGGGGTCACAAAGAGTTGGACACGATTGAGCGACTGAACAACAACAACAAATGGCCCTAGAGCATGTACTATTAAGCACTGTCTTGTACTATTCCTGATATGCTTGGATTAGTTTTTCTTCAACCAGAATCTTGCCTTTGTTGTGAGTATATTCATACTCTCCTCCCAGTTTTCTCACTCTGGTCAATAACTATCTAGTTCAACAGTTTAACTTGCTTCAGTGTGCATCTGAAGCACCGAGAAGCCTTGTAAAAACATGGGTTTCTGGGTTCCATCATCAGAGCTTATGCTTTTGGAGGTAGGGTAGGAGCTATTGGAGTAGAGGTGAGAAGCTGAGAATTTGCATTCCTGACCAATTCTCAGGTGCTGGTGCCAAGACTACACTGAGAACCATCGATAAGCCATAATTACTATTTGTATTCATTCTTTTTTATAAGTTGATTTTCTCTTGAGCAACACTGCTTTTCGCTGTTTATTAAAACCAAGTATTTCTTTTCTGATCCATTAAAAACATCATCTAAACATACATATCTCCAAGTTATTTTTTTCAGAGTAGTTTCCCTCTACTATGTCTTAATCATATTCTTGAGCAGAAGTAGTTAGACATACAGCTGTGATTTTCAGGATTTACCTCCAAGTAATTCACCATCATTAGCGTCATCTCTTAAATACTTTATGTAACATTTAGCTTGATTTAGAAGATGATAAGTTGAAGCATATTTACTACAAGAATACTTAATGGAAGGCAATATGACTTGGGGGTTAAGTATAGCGATACTGTAATTAGACAAATCTGGATTTAAATCCAAAGTTTGCCACTTAATTAATTTTGTAATTTTGGTCAAGTAATGAAACTTCTCTGAACTCTGTTCTTTACCTGTACAATGGGGGGCGGTGATAGTGTCAAGTTCATGATGCTCTAAATAAGATTCTGTATACATGAAATAGTCTACCATGACAGGCGGGAAACAAATGCAATCCATAGTATCTACTGTATGTTAGTGTTTGCCAGCCTCTTCAGACCTGTGACACACGATAAGGTTGTTGCAAAGGATCTGTGACACTGTGAGCACACTAGTGTCTGCAGATGGAATCAGTGAGAAATAGCATATTTCTATATGTTGTATGCTAAAGAAGTAGCATACAACAAAGATACCAAAAAAGACATGTTTTTCATCATAGGGAATTGGAATGCAAAAGTAGGAAGTCAAGAGATACCTGGAGTAATGAGCAAGTTTGACTTTAGAGTACAAAATTAAACAGGGCAAAGGCTAACAGAGATTTGTCAAGAGAACACACTGGTCATATAGCAAACACCCTTTTCCAACAACACAAGACACAACTCTTTACATAGAAATCACCAAATTGTCAATACCTAAATTATATCAATTATGTTTTTTTTTTTTGCAGCTGAAGATAGAGAAGCTCTGTACACTTAGCAGAAACAAGACCTTTAGCTGACCATGGCTCAGATCATGAATTCCTTATTGAAATTCAGGCTTAAATTGAAGAAAATAGGGAAACCACTAGGCCATTCAGGTATGACCTATGTTAAATCCCTTATGACTGTACAGTGGCGGTGAAGAATAGATTCAAGGGATTAGATCTGGTAGACAGAGTATCTGAAGCACTATGGACAGAGGTTTGTAACGTACAGGAGGCAGTGACCAAAACCATCCCAAAGAAAAAGAAATATAAGAAGGCACAGTGGTTGTCTGTGAAGGCTTTACAAATAGCTGAGGAAAGAAGAGAAGTCAAAAGCAAGGGGGAAAAGAAAAGATAAGCCCAACTGAATGGGAGTTCCAGAGAATAGCAAGGAGAGATAATAAGGCCCTCTTAAATGAAAAAATGTAAAGAAATAGAGGAAAATAATAGAAAGGAAAAGACTAGAGATCTCTTCAAGAAAATGTGAGATATCCAGGGAACATTTCATGCAAGGATGGACACGATAAAGGACAGAAATGGCAAGGACGTAACAGAAGCAGAAGAGAACAAGAAGAGAATACATAGAAGAAAAAGGTCTTAATGACCTGAAACCAAGATGGTGTAGTCTCTCACCTAGAGCCAGACATCTTGGAATGTGAAGTCAAGTGGGCCTTAAGAAGCGTTACTACAAACAAAGCTAGTGGTAGTGATGGAATTCCAGCTGAGCTATTTCAGATCCTAAGAGACAATGCTGTTAAAGTATTGGACTCAATATGTCCAAAAATTTGGAAAATTCAGCAGTGGCCACAGGACTGGAAAAGATCAGTTTTCATTCCAATTTCAAAAAAGGGCATTTCCAAAGAATGTTTAAACCATCATACAGTTGCAGTCATTTTGCGTGCTAGTAAGGTTATGCTCAGAACCCTTCAAGCTAGGCGTCTGCAGTACATGAAACAAGAACTTCCAGATGTACAAGCGGGGTTTTGAAAAGGTGAAGGAACTGTCATCATAAGTTGGATCATAGAAAAAGCAAAGGAATTCCAGAAAAAACATCAGCTTCTGCTTCTGCTTCATTGACTATGCTAAAGCCTTTGACTGTGTGGATCACAATAAACTGTGGAAAATTCTTAGAGGGATGGGATTACCATAACACCTTACCTGTCTCCTGAGAAATCCATATGTGGGTCAAGAAGCAGCAGAATCTTAATGGAACAACTGACTGGTTCAAAACTGGGAAAGGAGTATGTCAAGGCTGTATGTTTTCATCCTGTTTGTTTAACTTATATGCAGAATACATTGCGCAAAATGCCAGCCTGGATAAATCACAAGCTGGAATCAAGATTGCCAGAGAAATATCAGCAACCTCACATATGCAGATGATACCACTTTAATAGCTGAAAGTGAAGAGGAACTAAAGAGCCTCTTGATGAAGGTGAAAGAGGAGAGTGAAAAAGCGGGCTTAAAACTCAGCATTCAGAAAACTAAGATCATGGTATCCAGTCCCATCACTTCATGGCAAATAGATGGGGAATAATTGGAAGCAGCAACAGATTTTATTTTCTTGGACTCCACAGTCACTGTGGACAGTGACTGCAGCCTTGAAATTAAAAGATGTTTGGTCCTTGGAAGGAAACCTATGACAAACCTAAATGGTGTATTAAAAAGCAGAGACATCACTTTACTGACAAAGGTCTGTCTAGTCAGAGCTATGGTTTTTCCAGTAGTCATGTACGGATATAAGAATTGGACCATAAAGAAGACTGCTGAAAAATTGATGTTTTTGACTTGTCATGCTGGAGAAGACTCTTCAGAGTCCCTTGGACTGCAAGGAGATCCAAGCCAGTCAATCCTTAAAGAAATCAACCCTGAATATTCATTGGAAGGACTGATGCTGCAGCTCCAATACTTTGGCCTCCTGATGTGAAGAGCTGACTCATTGAAAAAGACCCTGATGGTGGAAAATATTGAGGACAGGAGGATAAGGGAGTGACAGAGGACAAGATGATTGGATCACATCATCACCACAATGGACAGGAGTTTGAGCGACTCCGGGAGATAGTGAAAGACAAGGAAGTCTGTTGGGCTGCAGTCCTTGTGGTTTCAAGAGTTAGTCACGACTTAATGACTAAACAACAATATATACACACAATTATTTTCCAAGGTATATAGATGCTGATTTAATTAGAAATATACAAATTCATAGATATTTCCGAATTGGTAATAATTTTCTGTCATTATATAGTCTTTCATATATTAAAAGGTCAACTTTTTTTGACATTTAAAAGGGTTCCTCACAGTTTAAAAAGTTGTGTTGCACTTGTTTGTCTGAGTAATAGTTCACTATTCCCTGGCAAAAAGCAAGCCTCTGAAAGAGGGGAACCCAGGTCAATTTTGATAAGCAGAGGAGAGGAAGTTACAGATCCTAGGGTATTAGTTAAAGAGAGGATGATCTGGAGGCCTGCTGTAGTGGGGTGCTCTGAGAAACTAAGGGCTGATGTGATGATATCAGTTAGGGAAGCAGAAATACATCAATAGCTTTTGCTAAAATGGTCAGAGAATTCATTGACCAGCCATATCTCTTCTTAGGTCACTGGGCATCTCAAGTGAACAACCATCCATATCAATGCTGTATTCAGCCTTCCAGAAGGACTCTGGAAATCCATTAGGGTTGCAGCATCTCCCTGAGGGACTTTTATGACTAGTGCAGGAAAATGCAATGTTGATCTGTTCTGATTACATTATCCAGTCAAATCCCTCTAGAATGACCAGCTAACAGTCCCTGAAATAGGAAAGATTGGTGGCAGGAGTAAAATTTTGAGTCGCTTTGATAAAATAATTATCTCCAGGGATTCGGGCTCTAATCGCTACTTAGACTGTGTGAAATTATTGCCGAATAATGTGCTGAGCAAATTCCAGTTGTCATTAAGAGGACTGTGGTTGGTATCATTAAATTATATTCATTATTCAGATAAATGTTCCATGTACTCTTAAATGTCTGCTTTCTCATCGACTTGAGCATTCAGTTGGGCTTTTGTTTCATTTTGTTTTCATATCAGAGGAAGAAGGCAAGTGATACGCATAATATCTTGCTAGAACTTCATAGATGCCATAAATATTTGTAAATCAGGATAAAGCAATGTGTATTTTCCTACCCTGGAAGTGCAAGGTTAAGTTTGCTTTCATTATTTGGGGTGGTTTAGTCATGGTAACAATAATGTGATTTGGTAGTAGTTTAGGGTTGATTCAGAGTGGAAAGGAACAATTCTGTTTTATGTCTTTTATTTCTAGCAATAGCTGAATTCAGGATCATATAATTGGTACTCAAAACACAGCTATTCAACCATTTCTTTATAGTTTCCTCTTGCATGTTTTCATTTTCATTTCCACCCACTCATATATAGGCCATTTAAAAATGTATCTCTATAACCATTAAAAATGTCTTCAAATTTTCCTCCCAATAGATTTTACAACAAATATTTATTCTCAAATAGTTTCCCCCTGCAGCCTGAAACACTGGAGAATTACTTTGCACTCCTACCTACCCCTCCTACCATCCCTTAATCAGGGCTCAGAGAATGCAAACTCATATTAATAGCAGCCTAATGAAACAGCATCAGAAAAATAAGTTGACTTCCAAAGGAAAGTTATCATATAAAGCTGGATAGAACCAAGTCATACTTCATCTGTCTTTTATAGTTAATATTTCTACTGTTACTATATTTAATGTTACATTAAAATATTTATTTTCATTTTGGTATATGCTTACATAATTTTATGTCACTTCATTTTATGCACAGAGTTTTATGTTTTGCCTTTTCCATTTACCTATCGATAAATTTCCATCTTTGTCCTTAGTACTCAGGATTCTAATTTCTGATAGCTGGTTAATATTCCTTCTTGTTTATCTAGCATAATTTACTTAGTCATCCCCTCATCTGTTGTATTTTGACTGTCTCTTATGCTATACATTCATCTTCTAGTAGAGTGTAGCCAAGCAAAAGTTTGATCGTACCATCAGCAATTGCTACAAATCACAATCCCTGGGTGTTTCTGCTTGACTATCCCCTCTCTCCCATTTCTATCATAGTGTTGGTCTGAACTCTGCCTGGAAAGGATGGTCATTAGTGAAAGATCTTTACATATAGTACAAGGTTGCAAGGAGATGCCTACAGTGCAGTAAGCTCTCTGTCATTATCTCATTTAATTTTCTCATTATGTCCATAAGAAGGTGTTGAGTTATTTACAGACACTTGGGATGGAGGAGGATGGTGGGTGGGTAGGTTGAGTTGCCTACTTGTGGAGAGGAAGAAAGGAGAGAATAATGGCGGTAATCTATTTACTAAACATTGAACAAGCTGTCCTTGCAGGAGGGTAAATGTGTTTGAATATCTTCCTTTCCTTCTCTCACCCTAGATTTGCCAGCTTCTCACAACTTGTGACTCTTAATTCTGCACAATGGAAGCTAAGATTGATTTGGTTAAGAACATATTTTTTTCCACTCTTGAAGTCAACATTTGAAGTGTTTCTAAGTGAGCAAAATTTCTTTTTGCTCATCCTGATTTTTCTTTGAGTTCAAAGTCTGTCCCCTGTTATAAGAATTATTAAGAAATTTTTCATCCTGCATGAGCAGTAGATTATTCTGTTTCCCAGGGCCAACCTGCCTGAGGACTTCATTGGGATGTTGCTAGAGAATTGAATCATAATTTATCCATTCTTTGTAATTTCATCAGAACACCTGATGTGTTTTTGAAAAATGTAGGGACCCAGGCTAATTGGTCTAGCCTTGTGATCAGCAGTTTTCAGGAATGACTACCTAGGCCTAACTTTGAAATCCTTGTGAATTTGGTCAGTAAAAACAGAATAAGGTATTAAAATATACAAAGAGCTGCCACCATGTGGGCATCTGCTAACCTTTGCATACCATAATATTCTTCATTAGTGGGCATTTAGAAGAAGCTCAAAGGAATCTTTTTGATGGTTATGACATGATTAATTAGAAGGAGAGTGTGAACCAACTATTTCACGGGACGTCCTTGTAATGAGTAGTGAATTTTGCATATGTTCAAGATCATCTGCTTTCTCCTCTTTATATCAGCAAGTCAAAAAGCATTCATTCAGCAGGCACTCTGTTTAAGACTATGTGCAAAGCACTGTGGAAGATCTATTGGTGATCTATTAAACTGGTTCTTATTCATTTCTTCAAGCTTAAATTCTAGTTGCGGTGACAAGATATGAAAAATTAGGTAACACAGGAGATAAATAGTTCAAGGCTATAACAGAAAAGGTGTCATGAGACAAAACATTATTATTTGACAAATGAATGGTGCAGACAAGTGTTCGAGGAGTCACAAGAAGATAGAGCTGAAAGGCATGCTGATATAGTGCCTTTTCTCCTGCTGTTCTCTGTGCCTGAAATGTCCATTGCATACATCCCTCCCTACCTGTAAAGCCCCTATTTATCTTTCAACAGCTTGTTCACTCATAGCTTCCCTAGTTCAGACTTCATCAACCCACCCAGAGTTAATGACATTATCTTCAGTGAGCTCATAGAAATTTAAACTCATTGAGTCTATAAAAACACATTTTATTTCTGCAGTTATTTGTGTACACACTGTGCTACTCCATTAGATGGAAATTCTCAAGGGTAGAGTCAGTTTGATATGAATTTATCTTTCTGTCCTAAGAACTGATCATAGAGTTGGATACTCAGTGTTTAATACATTTGTTGAAATGAAACAAAATTAATATAGTGGAAATAGCACTGAATTTCGAGTCAGCAACAACAGTGTCTGGCTTAGGAAATGCTTTTAGGAAATGTGTGTCAGTCATGTCACCTTTATGGGCTAAAGAGAATGATCTCCAGAGTTTTTTATAATAGTTACAATTGTGTAATCTTAGACTGGAAGTGATTCTTAAATTTTCCCATAGCTGCTGTTGACAACATCTGTAACACCATCATCGATGGCAAACGTTACTGCAAACCTGGTATGTGCTAAGCATAGATAAAAAATTATTTCCTTCAAATCTCCAAATAAGCTTATGTGGTCAATGCTATTATGCTTATTTTCCTGATGAAGAAACTGAACTCCAACAGGTGGACTAATATGCCCAGAGTTACACAGGTGGAAACTGTTGAAATGGAGATTCTAGTTCAAATATTTCTGAACCTAAAAGCCTATGCTCTTTAACAACCTCATTATGCACTCTCAAACCTGAATACACATTACAGTCATTAGTTTATTTATTTACTTTTTTTAATAGTGATGACTGGGCCCAACTCTTCCGGGATGCTGGTTCAGTTAGTCTAAGGAGTGGACTGAACATGGGCCATTTTAAAAACTCCCCCAAGGGCTTCTCTTGTGCCCCCAAGTTTGAGAACTACTGCACTACTTCAGCCTTTGAGACTGCAGCTGAGTCTTGTGAAATGGTAGAGTTTAAATGGACAAGGTAAAGGAGAACATTCTGGATAGAAAAAAAAAATTAAGCTTTTAGGTGATGCACAGCCATTTGAATGTGTCTTATTTCTCTGAAGGAAGAGTCCTTTGTGGTATCAAAACCACTGAGCATATAGGCTAGACTTCATCCATGGTGCAAGTGCACTTGGAAACAGTTTCAATGCAATTTCCCAGTTTAAGAGGGAAAGGACTTCTGCACTGGCCCGTTCTGGGTCTTCTGCCACCGTTTTCTAACAAAGATCAACAGGATAAGCTATTTCCTTTCATGGGGACAGTAGTTTCTCTTTGCTGTATACACTGGACTGCAAACCTGTCCATGTCTATGTGATGATTTCTGTTTGGAATTTGTAAATCAGATTATCTGGGTGAGAAAGCTGGACTTTGAAAAAAGACATGAAATGGCCTCTCCTTGCTTTATGGTCAACTCTTGTCTCGAGGCTGGCTTAATAGCACTCTTGGAAACCTTCCTTTCTGCCCAATGCATTAAAACAAGCAATTTATTTTGGGTTTTGGTAGCAGCTGCTGCTGCTGTTGGGGGTGGCTTCCTTAGGAAGGATGGTATCCCTGAGGGGGTGTGCAACTGGAAAGAAATTGGTAGTAATAATTCAGCTGCTGAATAATTCCTGAGTGTTCTGAAAGACTCATTGGAGTGGAATTGTCAGGAAAAGGACACCTCGATTATAAACATTTCAGAATGCTCAAATTGTTTGCCTTTTACAAGCATAGAGCTTAGACTTTGTTGGCAATACACTTCCTGCTGACGACTTAATCTTTTGGCTAGATTAACTGTGGCTTAAAAATACAATTATTAAGCTAGAAATTGTCATTTTGACGTATTCTGGAAATGGGCTCTAGAGGAGGACTGTGGGTCTCAGTACGTGTACAGCATCTTGGTGAGGTTGCTTCTAAATGTCTCAGCTGCAGAGGTTTATGGTGCTTAAAAAGGGAAGAAATCACCTTGGATCAAACCCAAATTTGTAGAATTCAATATATTTACTTCCAGTTTTGACTGCTTGCTCACATCAAAATAGACTTCAGCAAATGGTGTTTGGATTTGATAACTCTTTGCACCTTGCTAGACTCTACCTTGAAATGGCTCTCTCCAGTTTCTCCACAACCCTAGCATAGATAACTAGGTACTTGGTTGGAAAACAGGGCAGACTCCGAGAAGCTGAACATCTATACTCTTATCAATTCATATGCAGTGAAAGATGGGATGGTCTGAATATTGCCAAGATCCTAAGTATTAGAGATTCATAAAAATTAGGGTAGACATAATATCTATAGAGATTAGGTATTCTGCAGTTAAGCATATCTGGAGTTTAAATCCTGGCTTTACTGCTTGGTAACTTGGGTGATCCACACTAGCTTTCTGAGTCATTTCTTCACCTGATTATGTTAGGAGAATTTAATGAGATGCTGCAGATGATTTGTTTAGTAGGAATACATGTGCTCAGTTGCTTAGTCATGTCCGACTGTTTGTAGCCATATGGACTGTAGCCTGCCAGGCTCCTCTGCCTGTGGAATATTCCTAGCAAGAATACTGGGGTGGAGTTTCATTTCCTATTCCAGGGGACCTTCCCAACACTGGGATTGAACTCATCTCTCTTGTGTTTCCTGCATTGGCAGGCAGATTCTTTACCACTAGCACCACCTGAGAAGCCTGTTTAGTAGGTAGTGAACAACTATTAGCTATGGATGAAAGTGGAGTTTGGTGGAGAATGGATACATATATATGTGTGGTAAGTCCCTTTGTTGTCCACTGGAAACTATCACAACATTGTAAATTGTCTATGTTCCAGTATAACATAAGGGCTTCCCTGGTGGCTCAGTGGTAAAGAACCCACCTGCCAATGCAGGAGATGGAGGTTCAATCCCTGGGTCAGAAAGATTCCCCTAGAAGAGGAAAATGGCAACCTACTCCAGTATTCTTGTGTGAATAATCCCATGGACAGAGGAGCCTGGTGAGCTACAGACTACAGGGTCACAAAGGGTTGGATACGACTGAGCGACTATGCACACAATATAAAATATAAAGTTAAAAATATTGGTTATTATTATTAGACTGTGATTTTTTATTACTACCACATGTTTTTGCTGCCTTCATCCCAGATTCTCCATGGCTGCCTATTGCCCCCCAGTGGAGTGTCCTTCCTGTCCTATAGAGTGAGTCCCATGATCCAGATGTCACTGACCTTTGATTCAATCTTTTTGAATGATGTTCCCTATTACTTGGCAATTGACTCCACTGTTTATCAATGAGGTGACCTCTGTGAGGCTTATTTCTTCAACTGTAAAATAAAGAAATGATTTTACCTCCTTCATATGGCTGTTGAGAGGATTAAGCGAGATAATCCATGTAAAGGGCTTAACTCAGCATCTGGTCTGTGGTAGTACTCTCTAAAGGTCGCCTGCTTTTACTTCTCTGTGCTTGTCAGAACAGGATAGTGGTGAGACTGGCAGAAAGAAACTAAAAACACAGGTTGAAATGTTATTTCTTTCATGGAAAATGTCAAGAGACATAAAGGGATGGTTATGTATAGTGGTAGATGGAGTATTATGTATCCAGATGAAAGTATGGTTCTCAGGTTCCCACACTTTCCCCTAGGGATGTGCAGCTTTGAGCTACACAATTTGCATAGAGTGGGAATTTTACCAGGCTCTGAAAGATCTTTTTGTCATCCTTATTTTATTTTCTTTGAATCCTCTCCTGGTCCCACCCAACTGTTCTGCAGATTCTAGCTACAAATCTACATACCTACCTACCAGGGGCAAATAAATGATCACAACTCCTTCACATTCCTAAGTACTTATGGGAAGACTAGGTGAGGGGAAGGTTCCTTTGCTGGAAACATCGGTTAGCAGGAAAGGGCTAAGGCTTTTCTGAGATCTACTTCTGTTGGACTTTGGTGATGTTTTGTAATAGGGTTTATTTTTAGTCTGAAGTAGTAAGACCTTGGCTTCGAATTGGAACAAGCATCCCTAGATGGGATTTTTTTTCCCCTGGAAAATGCTCAATATAAAATGATGCAAACTTGTGAAAAATTCTATTAGTATGGCAGTGTGAGTAGAGAAGTGAAAATACCTGCCCCTTAATCCACAGGCCCACCCTGCCATCCCTACCCTAGAGACAACCACTTTTAACTCTGTTGTGTATCCTTCTACATTTTTCCCCATTCAACTATAAACAAATATGTCCAAAAATTGGATTCTACTGTAAATATTGATCTCCTTCCCCTTTTACATAATATCATCTCTTGGAGTTATTTCTGTGTGAATACATCAAATTTTTTTTTCTTTTTTTAGCAAGTGCATAGTATAGATGCACTTTCAGATAACTTCATTTTTTTTTGTCTTTATAAACAAAACAGATTTTGGATGGTAATGGCATTTACAAGTTAATTAACCTTATTAAATTCACACAATTATTAAGTGAGAGAGTCAAGATTTGGGCCCATGTTGGCTGACTCCAGATCACATAGTATTAACTGCTAAGCATTCCTTTGTTTCTGTAACTTAATTACTTTTACCCTCAGTTTCTAATATAAACAATAGTTATGAGCGACTCACAAAATTTCAGAGTTGGAATAGACCTTTGAGACAGGTTATCTATTCTGACCTCTGACTTTCTAAACAAATCATTAGATGGTTTCTCTTTGGGCAAATCATTTCTGAAACATAATTTTGGAGATATAAAACTCCATTAAATTATTTGCATCTGCAGTTGCAGAAACTCTGGGTTGCTTAAGGAATGGTTTATCTTACATCCTTCATATTTTATATCGCCATTTTTTGTATGATATGTTAACACTCTGAAGTCAGTAGGATAAACTTATTAAGTCTGTTTCACAAGTGGGGACATTTAGGCTCAGAGAAATTAAACAGCTTAAATTTTTTATTAAAGTGTAGTTGATTTACAATATTATGTTAGATTTAGGTGCACAACACAGTGATTTGGTACTTTTGCATATTATACTCCATGATAGGTTATTACAAGATAATGAGTATAATTCTCTGTTCTATGCAATCTATCTTTGTTGCTTATGTATTTTATATGTAGTAGTTTGTTAATTTTATACTCATATCTTGCCTCCCCATTCCCTCTTCCCTTAAATAACCACTAGTTGGTTTTCTATATTTGTGAGTCAGTTTTGCATATACATGCATCTCTATTATTTTTAGATTCCACATTTAAATGATATCATACTGTATTTGTATGTCTATTTCTGACCTATTTCACTAAGCACAATATTATCTAGGTTCATCTATGTTGCTGCAGGTGACAGTATTTCATTATTTTATGGCTAATGTTCTAGTGTATATATATCAAATCTTATTCCAATTGTCTGTTGATGGGTACTGGTTGCTTCTTTAAATGTAAGTAGTGCTGCTATGAACATTGGGGTGCATATATGTTTTCAAATTAATGTTTTCACTTTTTTTCTAGATGTTTATCTAGGACTGAAATTGTTGGATCATATGGTAGTCCTATTGATATTTTTAATTTTTTTTAGGAACCTCCATACTGTTTTAAGTGTTGGCTGAACCAATTTTCATTTCTACCAACAGTGTTCAAGGGTTTCTTTTTCTCCACATCCTCCTGAACATTGGTTCTTTGTAGACTTTTTGATGGTAGCCATTCCTGGTAGCTCAGATGGTTAAGAATCTGCCTGCAATGCAGGAGACTCAGGTTTGATCCCTGAGTCTGGAAGATACCCTGGAGAATGGAATGGCTGCCCACTCCAATATTCTTGCCTGGAGAATTCCATGGACAGAGGAGCCTGGTAGCCTACAGTCCATGAGGTCACAAGGAGGCAGATATGACTGAGTGACTAAAACACACACACATACATTGTGACTGGTGTGAGGTAGTACCTTGTTGTTTTGATTTGCATTTCTCTAATAGTGACATTGAACATCTTTTTATTGAACAGCTTATAGTTATACAGATAGTTACTGAAGGCAACCTGAATGTCAGTTGAAGGAGTTTGACCTTTAGACTTTGACCAGAATGCATCAAGAAGTTACTGAAGGCTTTGAATAGGGGTGAGGTTGTGGGATTAGGTGGATGGGGTAAGTAGATGATTTCTGATAACACTAATGCTTGCTCCTTGGGAGAAAAGTTATGACCAACCTAGACAGCATATTAAAAAGCAGAGACATTATTTGCCAACAAACGTCTATCTAGTCAAAGCTATGGTTTTCCCAGTAATCACGTATGGATGTGAGAGTTGGACTATAAAGAAAGCTGAGTGCCAAAGAACTGATGCTTTTGCTGTGGTGTTGGAGAAGACTCTTGAGAGTCCCTTGGACAGCAAGGAGATCCAACCAGTCCATCCTAAAGGAAATCAGTCCTGAATATTCATTGGAAGGACTGATGTTGAAGCTGAAACTGCAATACTTTGGCCACTCGATGTGAAGAACTGACTCATTTGAAAAGACTCTGATGCTGGGAAAGATTGAAGGTAGGAGGAGAAGGGCATGGCAGAGGATGAAGTGGTTGGATGGCATCACCAACTCAATGGACATGAGTTTGAGTAAACTCCAGGGGTTGGTGATAGACAGGGAAGCCTGGTGTGCTGCAGTCCATGGGGTCACAAAGAGTCAGACAAGACTGAGCAACTGAACTGAATGCTTCAAAAATAAGACTGGAAAGAACCAAGATAGTAAAGCAGGCCAGCTATTTAGGTATGAATAGATAAAATGCATGGGTGCTATTGATAGCAATCAGTCTGAAAAGGAAGGGATGGCTGGAAGAAATACCAAGAAAACAATATTTTTAGAGCTTCATCACTAGCTGGAGATAGTAGTGTTAGTCGCTCAGCAGTGTCCGACTCTTTGCAACCCTACGGACTGTAGCCCACCAGGCTCCTGTGTCCATGAGATTCTCCAGGCAAGAATACTGGAGTGGGTGGGTTGCCATTCCCTTCTCCAGGGGGTCTTCCCAACCCAGGGATCAAACCTGGGTCTCCTGCATTTCAGGCAGATTCTTTACTGCATGAGATACAGGAAAGTCCCAGCTAGAGATAGGAGACTAGAAAAAGAAGAGATAAGGATAATCCACATGTATTAGTTGGGTTGTTTAGATAGTGGAACCATTTACAAATAAGAAAATCAGATTTGGAATGAAGACCAGTTTGAGTTAGGAACTTCTGTATACTGGTGGCTAGATATTTAAGTAAAAATGTGTAAGTATTTTTGAAAATGAATTACTGGGACTTGGATGAAAACATTTCTGAAGGTTCAGGCTCAATTGTCTTCTATCTTTACACAACTGTTCACACACTCAGTATAGTAGGTCTGTAAGGAAATTTTAACAATCATCTATTCTGAGTCCCTTATTTTACAGATGAGACCAATTAATGAAATAACTTGCCTGGGGTCTTAAGTGTCCATGACAAATCAGATTTCCTGAGTCTCTGTTCTTGCTCTTTACTGAACATCAGGTGTTACAGACTGGTAATGGTCCACTGAGAGTTGTGTTTGTCTAGGGGAGCAGACTGTGTTATTGATCACAAATACTTGCTGCCTTTCTCTGGGAGAGGATTAAACTCTTCCTTCCCATTGATGTGGCCAGCCTGGGCCATGTGACTCGTTTTGGCAAATGAAATGTGAGCAGTCACCTCTGTGCAATATTTCTGAGAGGAGCTTTAAAGCATGATTTAAGTACATCGTTTCAGTGCATTATTCACCAGGCTTTCTTTCTTTTTCTTCTGCCATGAGTTCACCAATATTCTAGACAGAAGAATCTTTGTCAGCCTAAGTCCTAGACTAAACATGATGTGCAGCAGAGATATGACTGATCTTTGATGGGATTGTAATGTGAGTAAGAACAACCTTCTGTTGTAAGCTGAAAATCTGGGATCATGTGTAAATACAGTATAACCTAGGCAATCCTAACTGATACAATCTTCATCATAAAAAAAAAAAAAATAAAACCTGCATCAGTGAATAACATCTGAAAATTTTGAGAGTTAGCATAGAGATCTAAACTTCAGATTTCTGCTGAAAAATTGGAAGAGCTGACACATTTGGCCTAGGTGCCACACATTGGCTAAGACTGTATAGCATCTACCCCTGTAGAAATAGAAGCTAACACTGTAATTTACCCCCAGCATCCTATAATCCCTAACTCTATCTTATGCCCATCCATCTTCTTCTCCACTTGTTTACATTACCTATCTGGCCCTTGTAAGCTTATGAATCTTCCTCTCTGAGTTTATATAAAAATTTTCTACCCCAACAAGAAATGCTTGAGACAAAAAGAACTGAGACCTGAAAGTGGAACTTTACTTAATACCCACCTGCATGGATGAGATAAAGAATGAGTGGGGAGACATTTAATAACTGGTTAGAAAAGTAAGAAGTAAACCAGAATTGGAGAGTTACCAAATCAAACAAAAAACAAAGAAGAGACAAGTGAAGAAGAGGGGATGGTCAACCTCAGGGAAATCAACAGAGTTCAAGAATAAAGACAGTGAAGAAAAGCAGGTAATATGTGACCTTTGAGATAATTGCAGTGTTTTGATGATCATGGAAGAAAGAAGATAAGGTAGGAAGCAAAGGGCTGCTGAGAAAATGTAGGTGTTGAGATAACTTTTTTTTTTTTTTCTTACAAATTGACATTGAATGTAAGGAGAAAAATAATTGGCTTCTCAAATGGCAGCAAAATCAGGCCAAATTTGTTTTATCCCTCTTCTTGTGTGTGTTTTTTTTTTTTGGGGGGGGGGGGTTGGAGTGTCTGTGATGGGCGAGGAGTAACACATATTTGAAAAGCATTGGCAAAAGAGTGAGTAAAGAGAAACCAGGTAATTGAGGAAGGAAAGCTTGGGAAGTGGTTTGGAGTCGTCAATAGAGACCACAGGTGAATCAGTTAGTTTTGGAAATAAGTGATAGCGGACTTTCATCCAGAGAAGGCGACGGCACCCCACTCCAGTACTCTTGCCAGGAAAATCCCATGGACGGAGGAGCCTGGTAGGCTGCAGTCCATGGGGTCGCGAAGAGTCGGGCACAACTGAGTGACTTCACTTTCACATTTCACTTTCATGCATTGGAGAAGGAAATGACACCCCACTCCAGTGTTCTTGCCTGGAGAATTCCAGGGACTGGGGAGCCTGGTGGGCTGCCATCTATGGGGTCGCACAGAGTCGGACATGACTGAAGCAACTTAGCAGCAGCAGCAGCAGCAGACTTTCATCTAAGTCTTTTAATGTGGGATATGGGGTCTTAAAGAACCATCAATAGTGACTCAGAAGAGAGCAGTATCTGGGCCCCATGAGGTGCGTGAGCAATGGAAGTATGATGACCTTGTCTCTGAACTACGGTTTGGAGATGGTCTGCTCTCTCTGGTTACAGTCTTGAATGAAGTGCAGACACACAGTGAAGGATCTGATAACTGAGAGACCGAATGCCATTTGTGGCAGGAACCTGAGCCATGTGCCCAGATACAATCTTGGTGCCTTTCTGACCCCCTTTTCTGTCAGTTCTGCAACCACACTAATAAGAATTGTCTCTCATCTTCCATAGGTTAATGAGTTTGAGAAGGAAAAATGCAGTTTATCATGATGGCAGGAAGGGCAATGCAAATGGCAACTGAGAAACTTGAAATTTATTTTCAAAGGTCTTTGAACTTAATTTCAAGAGGCAACCATCGCACTCATGAAACAGCACCCTGTGAAGAATATAGAATGACAAAAATATGTTACAGTCAGTAATTTTCATCCTATGCTTCTATACCCTCAGGAGACCCTCTTGGTGGTCTGCATACTGTGCCTTATACTATTAGTGTTTATGTCAGTGTCTCTGTCTCTATCAATGACATAAAGTAGGGGTTTACTTATGCTATATTAGCATCTCATTATCATGCTTGTTTTGGACCAAAAAATTGCAACTGACCTATAGATATTCCCTGTCACATAGCAAAAAGAGAGAAGTTGCTGTGCATCATGATGTTCGTGGAGGCCATGCTATCAGTCCCACTATGACGGAAATGAGAGTATTGCCAAGGAATGAATTTCTAGTGGAGTCTTGCTGCTGCTAAGTGCTTCAGTCATGTCCGACTCTGTGCAACCCCGTAGACGGCAGCCCACCAGGCTCCCCCATCCCTGGGATTCTCTAGGCAAGAACACTGGAGTGGGTTGCTTAGTGGATAATAAAGGCAAATAAAATGGTGTGTGTTATCTGCCTCAACAGAAGCATTAGCATATATGCCACTGTATCTGATATACTCTGTTTTGTGAAGGCACGTTGTTCATATGGAGGGTAGTTGGAATGGGTTCTGATAGTAGGTGGCCCATAGGTTCATTTGCCTTGGAAGAGACTGGAGGATAGAAACAGAATTATACTAATTGCCCCATTCTTCTGGGGTTTTAGTTACTTTTCCATTATTTCAGTAGGTTCATTTATCTGAGTTTTGAATGGGGCCTGAATATACAGAGGAGATTGGTGGTGCAGTAGTGGGAAAGTTTCTGCTGCAGGAGGAAATGTACAGGGAGGAAAGGGACCGATTCTTGGACTGTGGAATAAAAAGGGAATGACTGAGTCTCAACTCTATTTAATTTACCTTTATTCTATCTTTATTTGTTACTAGGCTGCACTAGGCACAAAAATTAAGAATTAGTACAGTGGGCAAGGGGCTTCCCTGATAACTCAGTGATAAAGAATCCGCCTGCCGATGCAGGACGTGCAAGTTGGATCTCCGGGTCAGGAAGATCCCTTGGAGAAGGAAAAGAGTTGGACACAAACTAGCAACTAAACAGCAACAACAATGGTCAAGACACATGATCTAATCAGCTTATTCTTCCAACTATGACAGTAAACGATATGCTATTATAGACCTCTTCTGACATCAGCTGTTTTCCTTAATTACAAGAATGTTATAAATCACTTAGCAGTTCATACTTTTATAGCTGGCTTCAGATAGGAGATTGAAAAATCCAGGAACCTCAAGGATGAGTGGGAGCTAGGCAGTGGTAGTGGGTTGAGGAGAAGGGGTTGTATTCTGGACAGAGAAAAAAAATATGCAATTTCCCTGAGGTGATAGAAAGCAGAGGATGTCTGGGGATTTGAAAGAACATCTTTGAAGCCTGGTGAGCAAGTGGGAGGGAGTGGTATTAGAGGAGAATGAAGAGACAGGCAAGGATTGCAAGCCTAAGAATATCCGTTGTGAAACTGTGTCCTGAGTCCCATGAATATTCATTAAAAGCAAGTTCATGATATTGTTAAAGGTATTACACTAGAAAGTCTCCATATTCTTGGGCTTCTGTTGTACTCTACAGTCACTCATTTGAGCACTCATTCAACAAGCATATATTGAAGGTCTGCTATACACCATGTACTTCAGGCCAGAACTGTATACCTTCTAGATCTTTGTGAATTACAGGCTGCCACTTACAGTGTGGTCACTTTGTCAGTCCTGTCATGATAGTCAGATTTAGCTTCTTTTCATTATTATTATCTTGGTTATAGTATTGTGGGTTTGGAGAACAGGGCCCAGTGTCAGTGACTTCTGATGCGAACAATCTGAAATACATCTTCAACTAGTGTCCTTAAGCTCCTGGTGGGCAACAGCAAGAGAGGGAATGGAAACTAGAGCCGTGTCTCGGTGCCATTAAAGCAGCATTTGGGAAGGTGCTAAACTTAGTTCTTACAGCCCTCTTATTCTCAGTTCTGTGAGCTTTAACAAGGAGCTTCTAGTTGTCATTTTGAAAGTTGATAGATGTCACTGTTTTCTTTCTCTGTAGCCTTGCTTTAGATTCTGTTTTGTTTTTACCTATTGCCTCTTTCCAGTCTCTTCCCATCTCGTTTATTCTATTATTCTAGCTGTCTCTCTGAGCATGAGTACTAGGAGTAATGAGTACTGCTTTCAATAGCAGGGAAAGCAGAGTGACTCAGATAGGCCAGCCCTGATCTGGGAGTGAACCTTTATAGTTATCTTCATCCTCATTCAAAAATAGAAATTGTGCTGAAAAAATAAAGTCAATGGCAAAAAAAATGGCTTTCTCATCTGGACACCTATTTAAGATTTCTCTGCCCTTCATTGATCTCACCTTTTTCTGAACTGTATTAGTACACTGAATAAAAATCATAAGATTTAGTTCTTGATAACATATTGTATCGGGCTAATTTATGATTCTTTAATAGATGCTGATTTTGTTACCTAATAGGATAGGATTATAAACTCCCACAGTGAAGGGACTATGACCTTACTGTATTTTCTATCACCCTTAGAATTGAACAAAATGACAGGCGTGCAATTTAGCCATTCAGTGACACTTGATTGAGTTAATGAGACCTGTCACATTATTGTACATAGAGAAAGACCTTTGGATTCCTAGTTGGCTTTTAATGATTATTAGAGTGCAGTAGAACTTTTGATAATAATTATTCCATCACCATGCTGCTTCAATTGTCTTTCTCTCCTTTCTATACCAGCAAGGAGGCATGAATTTAGTGGGAACATCCATTTCTTCATGTCAAATTCTGCCCCTTTGTATGGCATTTTATGTTATACAAGGGTGCCTTTGCTTTGTCTCTGCAAGTGAAAGCCAGGTAATGTTTTTAATGTGACTGTGTCTCTTTTTTGTTCTTATACCCTCTGAAGCAGCCCAAGAGGAAGAGATGACAATAATATAAGACAGTCACATGAGAAAGTTGTAATATGGTATAAATGAAGGGGACAGATGTCACTTGTGGCTACAAATTAATTCCTTCAGATCTTTGGATTTTTTTGACTAAATGACAAGAGCTGAGAGAAGAGAAGTGTATGAAAATGAAGACATTCCTTGGTTTTGGCAGCCTGTGCTTGATAAAGTAAGATTAGAGATTGAGTTGCTGATATTCTCATTGAAAAAATTGCATGAGATTAGTAATGGAGAAAGAGAAAGGGCTTTGAAATCAAAGAAATGGGAAAGGAGCTCTATTTGTTTCCTACTGCTTTTGTAATAAATTAAAGCAAACTTGGTGGTTAAAAACAACACTCATTTATTATCTTACAGTTCTTGAAGCCAGAAGTCCAAAACGAGGCTCACTGGGATAAAACAAGGTTGTGGATAGGGCTGTATTCCTTTCTGGAGGCACTAGGGGAAAATGTATTTATTTGCTTTTTCCAGCTTCTTGAGGCTGTCTGCATTCCTCGGCTGGTGGTCCCCTTCCATTTGCAAAGAACCAAATAACCATATGTGGAAAAACGTGGGTGATAAGTATGTAGATGACATAGGAGACATGAGCCAAGAACACTGAATGAGAGTCAACAACCTTCTAGAGACATAGAAAATATTATGCACATTTTATCAGAGACAGCCTAAGAGTCTGGTCCTGCTATTGAAAATAATGAATTACAATTTATAGTGATTATGAATACATTTTGCTTTGCACATGCAATGTGTTTTCATTAAATGAGCACTGAGTTCTGTGACTTAAGATGTAGTATAAGATAAAGTCCATGTAAGCAGTTTTGTGTATTTTTGCAATTATCTTTCTAATCTCAAAGCTAATTATTTAATGTCTCCTCAGTCATGTGCTTCATATCTTTTTGTTTCATTCTGGGCTCCTCCCCTCCCCCATCTCTCCCTCTCTCCCTCCTCTTTTGCTGTTTTTGATTCTTATGCTTTTCCTTTTGTCCTCTACTGACATCATGTATTTATTTAGTTGGTCTTAGTACTTTTGCCTGGAAAATCCTGTGGACGGAGGAGCCTGGTAGGCTGCAGTCCATGGGGTCGCTAGAGTTGGACACGACTGGGCGACTTCACTTTCACTTTTCACTTTCATGCATTGGAGAAGGCAATGGCACCCCACTCCAGTACTCTCGCCTGGAAAATCCCACGGACAGAGGAGCCTGGTAGGCTGCAGTCCATGGGGTCGCTAAGAGTCGGACACGACTGAGCGACTTCACTTTCACTTTTCACTTTCATGCATTGGAGAAGGAAATGGCAACCCACTCCAGTGTTCTTGCCTGGAGAATCCCAGGGACGGCGGAGCCTGGTGGGCTGCCGTCTATGGGGTCGCACAGAGTCAGACACGACTGAAGTGACTTAGCAGCAGCAGCAGCAGCAGGAGCTGCATCATGCAGGACATTTTGTTGCAGCACACAGACTTCTCTATTTGGTGTGCTTGAACTCAGTTATTGCAGTATATAGGCTTAGTTGTCTCTTGGTTATATGAGATCTTGGGTCTCTGACCAGGGATCAAACCTACATTCCCTGTATTGTAAGGCAGAGTCTTAACCACTGGACCACTAGGGAAGTCCCACCATCACAGTAGTTTTTAACTGAGCAATTAATAGAATAAATAGTCAAGCCCAGCATGTATATATTTGGGAGGCAGAACTTCTGATTGGGAAGCCCCTTAAAATTTAGTTGCATGCTAGTTAGATTTTATGTATATAGATAAAATTTTAATGGTTCCCTGTAGCCATTCTCCTAGAGCTCCTCTATGTTTTTAATCTTTTAGTGCTTTGACTTGTGGCTTCCTTGTAAAAAATAATAATTATAATAACTTTTTTTGAGGATACTCTGTAATTTGTGTGACTTTTCTCTAACTTACTTTGGCCAGAGCTATGGATTTGATTTTCACATGGATGGACTTCAGTGTAATTCTAGTTCATTACTACAGTCAGCGCTCTTTATCCTGGAGGTTATTTTACAAAAGTAGTTCAGATGAACACACCCCCTCAAAAAAGTAACTGCATGTATACCACCTTTCTATGTCTCTTATTAGAGAAATAATTCCTGAGTTTCTGCCCAACCAATAAGTGGGTCTCATCTTTGTACATGAAAGAAGTCACACAGCCAGCCCAGCAGACAAAGATTGCTTTTTCATTTTAGTCTTCCACTAGTCCTTCTTTCCCAGGATGGCTTCATGTGTCTCAGAATGACTTACAAAGAAATAAGACTTTAAAACTGAGAATAGCTGCTAATCACTTTATGATCCTAAGGCAAAGTCATGTTTGCACCATAAGAGCTTGATTGTGATTTGATAGTCTGAAGTTTGTGTCAGTTGCTCAGTCATGCCTGACTCTTTGTGACCCCATGGACTGTAACCCACCAGGCTCCTCTGCCCATGGAATTCTTCAGGCAAGAATACTGGAGTGGATTGCCATTCTCTTCTCCAGGCAATCTGAAGTGTGGTGGTGAGGAAATGGATGATGGCCAGTTTGCATCTGTCCATACAGCAAACTCAGGAAGGCTGAATATAGCCTAGTGGTTAAATTTTTGGCCCCTGGAATCATGAAGAGTTAGATTAAATTCTAATTCCAACATTTACTAGCTTTATGTTCTTAATCAAGTTACTTTACATTTCTGAGCTTAATTTTCCACATATATAGTAATGTATATCTTAGAAGGTTAATTGAATCACAGGGAGCTTGTCATTGAAGGCTATTTTCCATACACAAGGGGTAGTGGCCCATCCAAAAAATCTAGTAAGTGCATAGACACATTTTACATCACTCCAAAATAAGGCAGCCTAGTGTAGTGTGGAAGGGGATGGACTCTGGAGCCTGATGCTTTGGATTCACATCCAAGCTTTATCATTTAATAAATGTGTGGCTTCATACAAGTAACTTCATCTTTGGCTCTAGTTTTCTCATTTATAAAATGGGAATAATGATAGTACATACCTCAAAAGCTTGGTATGAAGATTAAGTGAATTAATACAGCTGTAACACCTAAGACAGTGCCTGCCACATACTAGGTGTTCAAGAAGGAATAGCTCCTCTTATTATTGATTTGTGTTAATACTATTAATACTACTAATAAATGAGTGAAGATGATTGATTTAGAGATTGAGATAAAGGATGATACCTCAGTTTCTAGCTTAAGCAGTTGGTTCTGTGGTGGTATCATTTACTGAGATGGAGAAAAGTGAGAGGAGTAGATTGGGGCATAAGTTGTGGGAATGGCAAAGTTTGGTTTTTGATGGTGAAGTGTCTGTGGAATATGAATATAAAAATTTCAAAATGGCAGGTTTTCTATAAGCCTGGGGTTCACAGAATTAGGGAACAGGGATATACATTTGAGAGTAGTCAATATACTGTTTTTTGAGATTATGATACTGGATGAGGTAAGCAAAGACCGAGACCTTAGAAAAAGAAGTGAGGGCTCAGGCTCAGTCTCTGGGGTGTGGATAATGAAAAACCAGCAAAAGAGACTAAGAGGTATGACAAAAAGAAAAGAAGGAAACCTACCTTTTATGATAGTTAAGACAGAAGAGTGTTTCAAGAAGGAGGGCATGCTCAACTTTATAGCAGGAGGGCAGAAACAGCCATTGAATTTGGCCCTTTTGAGAAGTTTTGCTATGAAGAAGCATAGATAATGAAGATGGCAGTTTGATGTGCCATCAAGGAAGGGTCTCTTTTTTTAAATATGGAAAATTCTAGCGTATTTTTATATGCCACCAGAGGTGATCCATTAGAGGAAAGAAATCAAGGAAGGGCAAACAGGAGGACATGGAATCCTGAATATAAATTGAGGGGTTGGCGTTTGACATGAGCAGGAGCATTGCTTTTATTTCTATGAGATAAAGTACATAGCATAATGCTTGACATGTAGTAAGTATGCAGTAAGTAGTAGGTTTTATAATTATTGTTCTTGTTGTTAACTCAAGAGCCATGTTGATTTGGATATGGAAAAGACAATTTGGGTATGCTCAGAGCCCAAGGCCGTGAGCTCAGCCTGTGTAAGGAGTTGGCATTTAGTGTGGGCTATTCTAAACAAGGACCCCAAAATGTGATTTTTGAGATATAAAGACTTTTGTTAAGCTTGGCCCACCTAACCTAGTTATATTTTTTATATCAGAGGTGGGTACATGGCATCTGTGGTTATGACTTGGACAAAAGGCAACATATTTTTATTTTATGAAGTATACTACAAAGGCACGATTCTAGAGAAATAGATTGAATTCCATTTAGATTCATGGATCAACATCTCTCCCCCAGTATGTGTTGTCCCTGTAACACATATACTAAAGGAGAGAATGATGTGTTCCCATTCATTATATTTACCTCAGCAAAATGTGCTCCATATGATGACATTCAGCAGTGTTTTGTGATTTTCAATGTTTCTATGATATCATTTTCTGTGCTCTCAATACAATGAGCTGAAGGCTTTTAGCTGTTTTACCTGTTATTCCTTTAGAAACAAGTCCCTTTTCTTAAGGGCTGAGTTTTTCACAGCACCCTGAAATGCTTTTTGCCTAATCATCTCTGAGTGTAAATGCAAGCTTTGTGATTTTTTCAAAAATACTTCAGAACTTACTATAAATGTGTGTTTTTAAATTCTTTCCCCAAGTGGTCTTTATGCAACCTATATAAGTCTACATTTTTGATCATTTTTTCACCTTATGTTCTTTAGATAAAAACCAATACAATATTGTAAAGTAAAAAAAAATCATTAAAAAAATGAGTTTGATTAGTATTCAATGTGAAAGGTGGAATATGCTTTAAAACTTTCAAACTGTCATTTGAAATTAGTATTAGAGTGAGACATACTTACTGGGGTCTTTCAGCAACTATCTCTTGTCCAGTTACAGTTTATAAGAAGTTGTCTGGCCGTGACTTCATTGGTTTTCAGCATCCCTGTTATTAGTACCATATGTCTGTTTCCCTGATTGCTGAGCCTGGCCCTTTGGTTTCTGTGAATTTCCAGATTCCTGAATATTTGCCTTAGTCTCTGGGGCTGGAATGCAAAAGTAGGAAATCAAGAAATACCTGGAGTAACAGGCAAATTTGGCCTTGGAGTAGAGAATGAAGCAGGGCAAAGTCTAGTAGAGTTTTGCCAAGAGAATGCACTGGTCATAGCAAAAAACCCTCTTCCAACAACACAAGAGAAGACTCGATACATGGACATCACCAGATGCTCAACACCAAAATCAGATTGATTATATTTTTTGCAGCCAAATTTTTGCAGCCAAAGATGAAGAAGCTGTATACAGTCAGCAAAAATAAGACCAGGAGCTGACTGTGGCTCAGATCATGAACTCCTTATTGCCAAATTCAGACTTAAATTGAAGAAAGTAGGGAAAACCACTAGGCCTTTGAGGTATGACCTAAATCAAATCCCGTATGGTTACATAGTAGAAGTGACAAATAGATTCAAGGGATTAGATCTTATAGACAGAGTACCTGAAGAACTATGGAGGGAGGTTTCTGACATTTTACAGGAGGCAGTGATCAAGACATCCCCAAGAAAAAGAGATGCAAACAGGTAAAATGTTTGTCTGAGGAGGCATTACAAATAGCTGAGGAAAGAAGAGAAGCAAAAGGCAAAGGAGACAAGGAAAGATATACCCATTTGAATGCAGAGTTCCAGAGAATAGCAAGGATAGATAAGAAAGCCTTCCTCAGGGGTCAGTGCCAAGAAATAGAGGAGAACGATAGAATGGAAAAGACTAGAGATCTGTTCAAGAAAAGTAGAGATACCAAGGGAATATTTCATGCAAAGATGGGCTCAGTAAACAACAGAAATGGTATGGACATAACAGAGGCAGAAGATATTAAGAAGAGGTGGCAAGAATACACAGAAGAACTGTACAAAAAAGATCTTCATGACCCAGATAATCACAATGATGTGATCACTCACCTAGAGCCAGACATCCTGGAATGTGAAGTCAAGTACTTGGGCCTTAGGAAGCATCACTACGAACAAAGCTAGTGGAAGTGATGGAATTCCAGTTGAGCTAATGAAAATCCTAAAAGATAATGCTGTGAAAGTGCTGCATTCAGTATGCTAGCAAACTTGGAAAACTCAGCAGTGGCCACAGGACTGGAAAAGGTCAGTTTTCATTCCAATCCCAAAGAAAGGCAATGCCAAAGAATGCTCAAACTACAACATAGTTGTACTCATCTCACATGCTAGTAAAGTAGTGCTCAAAATTCTGCAAGCCAGGCTTCAACAGTTCGTGAACTGTAAACTTCCAGATATTCAAGCTGGATTTAGAAAAGTCCGAGGAACCAGAGATCAAATTGCCAACATCTGTTTGATCATTGAAAAAGCAAGAGAGTTCCAAAAAAACATCTTCTTCTGCTTTATTGACTATTCCAAAGCCTCTGATCACAACAAACTGTGGAAAATTCACAAAAGAGATGGGAATACCAGACCACTTTACATATCTCCTGAGAAATCTGTATACAGGTCAAGAAGCAACAGTTAGAACTGGACATGGAAAAACAGACTGCTTCCAAATTGGGAAAGGAGTACTTCAAGGCTGTATATTGTCACCCTGCTTATTTAACTCATATGCAGAGCACATCATGAGAAATGCTGGAATGGATGAATCACAAGCTGGAATCAAGATTGCTGGGAGAAATATGATTAACCTCAGTATGCAGATGACACCGCACTTGAGGCAGAAAGTGAAGAACTAAAGAGCCTCTTGATGAAAGTGAAAGAGGAGAGTGAAAAAGTTCGCTTAAAACTCAACATTCAGAAAACTAAAATCATGGCATCTGGTCCCATCATTTCATGGCAAATAGATGGGGAAACAGTGGAAACAGTAAGAGACTTTATTTTGTTGGGCTCCCAAATCACTGCAGATAGTGACTGCAGCCATAAAATTAAAAGATGCTTGCTCTTGGAAGAAAAGCTACAATGAACATAGACAGCATATTAAAAACCAGAGACATTACTTTGCCAACAAAGGTCCCTCTTGTCAAAGCTATGGTTTTTTCCAGTAGTCATGTATGGATGTGAGAGTTGGACTATAAAGAAAGCTGAGTGTCAAAGAATTGATGCTTTCGAACTGTGGTGTTGGAGAAGACTCTTGAGAGTCCCTTGGAGAGCAAGGAGATCCAACCAGTTAATCGTAAAGGAAATCAGTCCTGAATATTCATTGGAAGGGCTGATGCTAAAGCTGAAACTCCAGTAGTTTGGCCACCTGATTGGAAGAACTTACTCATTTGGAAAAACCCTGATACTGGGAAGATTGAAGATGGGAGGAGAAGGGGATGACAGGGTATGAGATGGTTGGATGACATCATTGACTCGATGGACATGAGTTTGAGTAAACTCTAGGAGTTGGTGATGGACAGGGAAGCCTGGCATGCTGTAGTCCATGGGGTTACAAAGAGTTGGACACAACTGAGGGACTGAACTCAAACTGGGATTTAGGTCTTTCTGGTTCCCATACATACATATATATTTTTTTCTGGGACCTGTATGTCCTTATTGTTATTGCGATTGCATTTCTTTTATCTGCCCTGTCATGCTTTGTCCTTTGTGTTTTCAGGCTTGCGTTTGCTTGCCTGGTTTTATTTACTAGCTTTTTTCAAGTGCCCAATTAGGTATTTCTTCTGACTTTTGAGCCCAAGACTGATTCTTGCCCTAAAGTAGTACCAGCTTCTTAGGCTTGCCTCCATGTTATACTGTGGCCCCAGCACCAGCATTGAGAGCTAAATAAATCACTGGTTTATACAGCAGTTCTGTGAAGAAATCACAGTATATCTGATTTTCATAGCAGTAGTGATGGAAAATCAGAGAAGACAGTGGCACCCCACTCCAGTACTCTTGCCTGGAAAATCCCATGGATGGAGGAGCCTGGTAGGCTGCAGTCCATGGGGTCGCTAAGAGTTGGACAGAACTGAGTGACTTCACTTTCACTTTTCACTTTCATGCATTGGAGAAGACAATGGCACCCCACTCCAGTACTCTTGCCTGGAAAATCCCATGGATGGAGGAGTCTGGTAGGCTGCAGTCCATGGGGTCGCTAAGAGTTGGACACAGCTGAGCGACTTCACTTTCACTTTTCACTTTCATGCACTGGAGAAGGAAATGGCACCCCACTCCAGTGTTCTTGCCTGGAGAATCCCAAGGACAGGGGAGCCTGGTGGGCTGCCATCTATGGGGTCGCACAGAGTCAGACACAACTGAAGCGACTTAGCAGCAGCAGTGATGGAAAATAAAGATGCTGTGCTTGATGCTTGAATCTCTGGGTTTAAATTCTTGCCCTGACAGAAACAGTAAATATCTGTGAGCAAATGTCTTAGCCTCTCTGAAATTCAGTCTACTTCTTTGTAAAATAGAAATCATTTTCACCTATTTCATTTTTGTGAGGGTTAAATAAGAAATAAGATGTCATATGTAAAAAATCCCTAATGTGATAACTAGCACATGTTTGTTAAATCTGGTGATATTCTCATAGATAATTCTGTTTCATTAATTAGTTTATTTTTATCAATTCATTTCAGTTCAGTCACTCAGTCGTGTGTGACTCTTTGTGGCCCCATGAACTGCAGCACGCCAGGCTTCCCTGCCCATCACCAACTCTTGGAGCTTGCTCAAACTCATGTCAGTTGAGTTAGTGATGCCATCCAACCATCTCATCCTCTTTCATCCCCTTCTTCTGCCTTCAATCTTTCCCAGCATCAGGGTGAACAAGTCAGGTGGCCAAAGTGTTGGAGTTTTAGCTTCAGCCTCAGTCCTTCCAATGAATATTCAGGACTGATTTCCTTTAGGATGGACTGGTTCAATCTCCTTGCAGTCCAAGGGACTCTCAAGAGTCTTCTACAACACCACAGTTCAAAAGCATCAATTCATGGTTCATGTACTGTTGAAGCCTGGCTTGAAGGACTTTGAGCATTACTTTGCTAGCATGTGAGATGAGTACAATTGTGCAGTAGTTTGAACATTCTTTGGCATTGCCTTTCTTTGGGATTGGAATGAAAACTGACCTTTTCCAGTCCTGTGGCCATTGCTGAGTTTCCAAATTTCCTGGCATATTGAGTGCAGCACTTTTACAGCATCATCTTTTAGGATTTGAAATAGCTCAGCTGGAATTCCATCACCTCCATTAGCTTTGTTGGTAGTGACGCTTCCTAAGGCCCACCTGACTTCACATTCCAGGACGTCTGGCTCTAGGTGAGTGATCAAACCATCATGGTTATCTGGGTCATTAAGACCTGTTTTTGTACAGTTCTTCTGTGTATTCTTCACCTCTGCTTAGTATCTTCTGCTTTTGTGAGGTCCATACCATTTCTGTCCTTTATTTTGCCCATTTTTGCATGTATTGTTACCTGGTATCTAATTTTCTTGAAGAGATCTCTTTTTCATTCAATTGTATCTTGTATTCTAATTCTCTATTGTATTCTATTCTTTTTATATTCAAATACTTGACATATTTTCAGAGTAAATAAGTGAAAAGTATCAGTGACAAAAGATTCCTGCTCTAAAGTCAGAAAGAAATTATCACACAAGCTCATTTTAACAAGGTCCCAAGTTTCCCAATTAACTTGTCTTCAGTTCTTATGTATTCTGATCAACAATTGCATTATATCGCTTCTGGAAACAGTTAATATGACAACTTATAAATTTCTTGCACAGAAACTGAATATCTGGAACTGAATAAAAACATGGCAGTGATTATAGGAACAAATATTTGTATATTTGGTGGTGGAGCTTTTTGTTATCCAAGAAATAATTTGATTTGAACTTTTGTGCATTTATAAGATGTGATTTTTCTTCTTCTATTCAATGTGCCATTCAGTAAAACAGCATAACATTAGCAACATAAAATGAGATTTTAGTGTGTATATATATATATATATATTGGCAAAGTCATTGTCTTGAAATACAATTTCATGTGATTAAAATGACTGCTGTCACATTATCTAGCCATAAAGAAGGTGGGAAAGTGAGTCAGCTCTTGTAGAGTACTTAGTGCATAAACAGGTGTTTAGTATACAGCATTCTGTTCTATGTTCAAAGAGACAAATACATTATTTTTGATTTATGGATGTGAAAACTGAAGCTCAGTGAAGTTAAATAGCCTGTCTATGGTTACACAGCTATGGATCTGAGATTCAAAGTAATGTCTTTTTTTATTCCAGTTCCCTGTGTTCTTTACACTTATTGAGGTAAACTAGCTCTGTCTTCTGATACCAGAGTGGTAGAGGAAACCCTAAATACTTGGAGAGTTTTCAATGGTTTATACAAGGCCTAGCATACAACTGAGTGTGAAAGGATAGGTAAATAAAGTGAAGAGTGAAAGTCACTCAGTCACATCTGACTCTTTGCAACCCCATGGACTATACAGTTCATGGAATTCTCCAGGCCAGAATACTGAAGTGGGTAGCCTTTCCCTTCTCCAGGGTATCTTTCCAACTCAGGGATCAAACACAGGTCTCCCACATTGCAGGCCAATTCTTTACCAGCTGAGCCACCAGAGAAGCCTCTAAATGGAAGGGACAATAAATGGAAAAGGCTGAGTAGCCCACATTCACAGGCATGTTGCATTCAGCTAATTCATAAACACTGTTCATCAGACCTGCAAAGTATGTTAAACTCAGTGACTGCCAATTGCCATCTTTGAAAAAGGCAAAGTCAAAAATGAGGAAGTATGTCACTATCATCTGTGGAATGAGATCTGTTCATCGTTTTAGTGTCACTTCATTCCCATTCCCATTGTTCTAGTAGGTGACAGCAGTGTTTTGTGCTCAGTGTGTGCATGTGTGCTATTCTTTCCCTTGGAAATAAATCAGTGATGCCATAGTGTTATGCCCCTAAGAGAATTGTATTGTTTTTTTAATGCATTTATCATGTATCCTATAGATCACTTTCCCCAGGACAATTCGGCCATCAGTTTCATTATTATTGTTAATGTACATAACATCCATAATGTTACAGTGTAGAGTCAGATTTCATATTTCACCTCTTCCATTTATTATTAGGTGTCCATGATCAATTTACTTAATCTCTCTGAATCTCAGTTTCTTCTATCAAATAGGTCTAAGACTACCTTATTTGTTGTTCTGTCACTCAGTTTTGTCCAACTCTTTGTGACCCCATGGACTGCAGCACACCAGGCTTTGTTGTCCTTCACTGTCTCCCAGAGTTTCCTCAAATTCATGTCCATTAAGTCAGTGATGCTATCTAACTATCTCATCTTCTGCTGCCCTCTTCTCCTTTTGCCTTCAGTCTTTCCCAGCATCAGGGTCTTTTCCAATGGGTCAGCTCTTCACATCAGGTGGCCAAAGTATTGGAGCTTCAGCATCAGTCCTTCCAATGGATATTCATGGTTGATTTCCTTTAGGATTGACTGGTTTGATCTCCTTACAGTCCAAGGGACTCGCAAGAGCCTACAGCACCACAATTTGAAAGCATCAGTTCTTCAGCAATCAGCCTTCTGTATGGTCTAAATCTCATATCTGTACGTGACCATATAGATATATAATAAAGAGGAAATGAGAAATATATACACAAATTCCCTTATAGTCTGTTAAAATGTCACATAGAGGTAGATGAAAGCCAGTTCCATTGCTGATAATGACAACACACTTGTAGTAGCTTCAGTTTCACTAGCTCTGTAGTGGTCATGGGAGCTATTTTGTATGTGTATGTGTTTTGTTTCTACATCTAGACTGTTTTCCTCTTGAGGACAGGGAGGTTGTCTAACAACATTTTTGTATTTCTTGGGCTGTTCATAAATATTTAATACATGGTGGTTGCTCACAATGATTACAAAGTTTGTGCCTAGAGCAACAATATTCAGATGACTTTTCCCACATTCCATTTCATAAACTACAAAAGCTAATGAAGAGATGGAGCAGTATTGCAGCTTCTTTATGCATTCTTATGTATTTATTTGCATAGTTCTTTGACTATCCTAGAAAAGATATATAGTTACATTTTGAAGATAATTATTTAAAAATCAAGCTATCTTTTACTAGATATATTGTCCGCAATTAATGAAAGATATAGGTGGGAGTGATTCTTTAATAATGTCTTGTGGTTTGACTTATCGACACTTACTGCAAGAATAGTTTATTGAAGAAATACTTTTCCCCAAAGATGAAAATTCCTATTTACATAGCTGACTTTCAAGATTGTTATTAAGCACAATATTTTAAATCTAGCTATCTAACAATTATCAGGTGGTAATTACGTGTCAGATTTTAAGTCTTCTGTGAACATTAAATTATGTAATCCTCAAAATAACTCTTATGAGGTAGAACATCATTGTGATCTCCATTTTACAGATAGAAAAACTAAGGCACAGAGAGGTTAAGTAACTCACCCAGGCTCACACAGCTAACATGGGCAGAGATTCACAGATAGATGATCCAATTCCAGAATCTGCTTCCAGTTTCAAAATTATGCTGCCTCTTATTATATCTTGGTGCAAGGTTTTTAAATGAAATGAATTCTGGCTATCATTATCACTGATTCTGAAATATTATATATTTAGTCCAGTTCTTGGTCTTATTTAGAGTACTTGATCAAGACTTTTCCTTTGTAATTTGCTTTGCTTCTTTTAGCTGGGACTCTGACTTTTTAATTTCTTTTTTTTTTTTTTTACCAACTTGGCATCAAAATCCATTGCAAGGCTGTTGATTGAACTTTCTCATCACAAGAAAAAAAAAACACATTGCAATTAAGTGTGGGGACAGATGTTAACTGGACTTACTATGGTGATCACTTTGCAATATATACAAATATTGAATCATTATGTTGTACATTTGAAACTAATGTTATGTCAGTTATACCTCAATAAAAAAAATCCATTGTGGGTACCTTTCTTCATGTACTGATTAAAATATTCCACTTTGACAGTTCCTGTATTTTAAAGATTTTCTGATATCTTCTTACTCTTCTGCCTATATGAAACTGAAGCTCACAAATGTCTATTAGTCTCATGTAAAGTTAACATCGGCATGCAGTTAAATGCAGTCGAAAGAGAGCAATTTTTCATTTTTTCTTCAAGTGTATCTCTTTGCCTGTCTGCCTATATACGAATCTGCCTGCTGTGTTCAGAGTTATTTGAAATTTCAGAACAATGTGTTAGCAAGTGGACCTCATCTTTTATAGTCTTGGCTACAAACTATTGTAGAAATGCACTGGTCACATTAATTAAAAAAACAACAGATACATATTCCTCCCAGACAAAAGATATTTTAAAGATAAACGTAAAATATTTTCACCATAGCATTTGAGTGATTCCTTTGGTTTCTAGACCCTAAAACATTAAACACGTCTATTCAGTTGCATATGTTTCCAAAAATATTATTTAAAGGTAGTTAATAATCTGATATTTCAAGCGCCAGTTGTTCATTCTGGAATATTTCGTTTTGTCTGCTGTCATACTTGTTTTTCTGTTAAACCTGAGGCTCCGTTCTTCTTGATTTGTCTTTCTAGCAGGAAGATTGGAAATGAAGCATTTTCTGATGAGATGGCACAGCTTCTTTTGAGAATTTGATGAATAGGATGGGTAGCTTTCTTACCCCTACTCTATGGAGATTTTCAGAAAATAAATTACTTCTTTCATAGGAGTAGCTTAGAGCTCCTGTTCTTTAGGTGTTCTGACTGCAGTGAAACCTTAAACTGGAACATTTCAGTTTGAAATGAATACTTCTGGAAGAATTTCTTGAGGTTCACTAAAAAAGTACATTTTTCTCCTTCAAACACATAGAAGTAGTTCATTTTCATCTCAATTGGATTTCTGGTTTTGCTAATCAGCTCTGCTTTGGATTTTATTGCTTTAAAGGTGCATCTCTTTATATACATGGGCTCAACATCAGTTGAAAAGTTGCTTTTGGTTCCCCAGACAATTTCTTCTTGCTCTATTTGTATTGTTCTGATTCTTAACGGATTTTTTCACGTTTTAGGGCTTTTAGTATATGAAATGAGAATTATAAGAATGGTAATTCGTATAGAAAATATACATCATATATTCTTTATGAACACAAGATTACTCTTGTGTATTTTTTCCTATCATTTTAGTATGTTGTTCATTGTCTTCTGACTTCCTCGCTGATGCTGGGAAAGATTGAGGGCAGAAGAAGAGGGCATCAGAAGATGAGATGGCTGGAAGGCATCACCGGTGAAATGGATATGAACTTGGGCAATCTCTGGGCGATGGTGAGGGACAGGGAGGCCTGGTATGCTGCAGTCCATGGGGTCGCAAAGAGTCGGACATGACTGGACTACTGAACAACAAGACCAATGCATAGAGCTCCCTGTGCTATAAGTAGGTTCTCATTAATTACCTATTTTATATATAGTAGTATATATATAGAAAAGATATGTAGATTATGAATGAAGAAAATCGGCTAGATTACCAAAACCAACCAACCAAAGAAAAACATAATTAATATACTCATGTAATATTAACGAGAGCAAAGAAGAGGAAAACATTTTCAAAGAAAGAATGCAGCATTGATTCTTCATAAATTTCTTCTTACTTTTCTATTGATTTAGCTCCCCAATCGGAGAAAGCAATGGCAACCCACTCCAGTACTCTTGGCTGGAGAATCCCATGGACGGAGGAGCCTGGCAGGCTGCAGTCCATGGGGTCGCTAAGAGTCAGACACGACTGAGCATCTTCACTTTCACTTTTCACCTTCATGCGTTAGAGAAGAAAATGGCAACCCACTCCAGTGTTCTTGCCTGGAGAATCCCAGGGATGGGGGAGCCTGGTGGGCTGCCGTCTATGGCGTCGCACAGAGTCAGACATGACTGAAGTGACTTAGTAGCAGCAGCTCCCCAATATTAGTTTATCCTTACTAGATAAGTCAAGCCCCAGTATTGTCAGCCCCTGACTGACAATCCTTTTGACCAACAGAAGTCTCTGTCTTCCAACTAACTTTACTGAGTTGTCTTTAGCTCTTGATGTCCTCTTGGCACAACCAGCTCAAGCTTCTCCTAGGGCAAACCTCTCCAGTGGGATCTTTCTCCTATTTGTGAGGCTTGTGATGGCACCATACACACATCAGCTGTTTCTAATTTCAGTCTAGCTTTGAGAAGATGACTCAGAAAGCTGATTTTTTTTAAAGAACCAAATGACTTTATGCCAGACAAATTCAGATTTAATAAACTTAAATAGTTTCATAAATGCTTATAATTTAAACATGAAAGGATTTCTTCATGGTCATCGTGAAAACTGCTTTCACTATTCAAAAATGAACAGCATTTATGTTGTATATTAAAAAAAAATCAGCTTTCTGAGTCATCTGCTCAAGGCAAGACTGAAATTAGAAGCAGCTGATGTGTGTATGGTGCCATCACAAGCCTCTAAAATAGGAGAAAGAATCCCACTGGAGAGGTTTGCCCTAGGAGAAGCTTGAGCTAGTTGTGCCAAGAGGACATGGAGTTAGTTAAAGCCAATTCAGTAAAGTTAGTTGGAAGACAGAGTCTTCTTTTGGTCAAAAGGATTGTCAGTGAGATTTTTAAATACTGGGCCTTGACTTCTCTAGTAAGGATAAACTAATATTGGGGAACTAAATCAATATAAAAGAAGAAATTTATGAAGTTAAGAATTCATGCTGCATTCTTTCTTCGAAAATGTTTTCCTCTTTGTTCTTTGCTCTCTTTAATATTGCATGAGTATATTATTTTTTTCTTTGGGTGGTTGGTTTTGGTAATCTAGTTGGTTTTCTTCATTCATAATCTGCATGTTTTTTCTATATATAAACTACTATATATAAAATAGACAATTAATGGGAACCTACTTTGTATCACAGGGAGCTCTACACATTGCTCTTATTGTTGTTGTTCAGTAGGCCAGTCATGTCCGACTCTTTGCGACCCCATGGACTGCAGTATACCAGGCCTCCCTGTCCCTCACCATCTCCCAGAGTTTGCCAGGTCATATTCATTGCATCCATGATGCCATCCAGCCATCTCATCTTCTGATGCCCTCTTCTCCTTCTGCCCTCAATCTTTCCCAGCATCAGGGACTTTTCCAATGAGTCATCTGTTTGCAGCAGATGACCAAAATCCTGAAGCTTCAGCTTCAAAATCAGTATTTCCAGTGAATATTCAGGGTTGATCTCCCTTAAAATTGACTGGTTTGATCTCCTTGATGTCCAAGGGACTTTCAGGAGTCTTCTCCAGCACCACAGTTTGAAGGCATCAGTGCTTTGATGTTCTGCCTTCTTTATGACCCAGCTCTCACAAACATACATGACCACTGGGGAGACCATAGCCTTGACTCAGTTCAGTTCAGTTGCTCAGTCGTGTCTGACTCTTTGCAACCCCATGGATTGCAGCATGCCAGGCCTCCCTGTCCATCACCAACTCCCAGAGTTTACTCAAGCTCACGTCCATTGAGTTGGTGATGCCATCCAATCATCTCATCATCTGTCATCCCCCTCTCCTCCCACCTGCAATCTTTCCCAGAATCAGGATTTTTTTCAGATAAGTCACTTCTTCACATCAGGTGGCCAAAGTATTGGAGTTTCAGCTTCAACATCAGTCCTTCCAATGAACACCCAGGACTGATCTCCTTTAGGATGGACTGGTTGGATCTCCTTGCTGTCCAAGGGACTCTCAAGAGTCTTCTCCAACACCACAGTTCAAAAGCATCAATTCTTTGGCACTCAGATTTCTTTATAGTCCAACTCTCACATCCATACATGACTACTAGAAAAGCCATATCCTTGACTAGATAGACCTTTGTTGGCAAAGTAATGTCTCTGCTTTTGAATATGCTGTCTAGGTTGGTCATAACTTTCCTTCCAAGGAGTAAGCGTCTTTTAATTTAATGGCTGCAGTCACCATCTGCAGTGATTTTGGAGCCCAAGAAAATGAAGTCTCTCATTGTTTCCACTGTTTCCCCTTCTATTTGCCATGAAGTGATGGGACCAGATCCCATGATCTTAGTTTTCTGAATGTTGAGCTTTAAGCGAACTTTTTCATTCTCCTCTTTCACTTTCATCAAGAGGCTCTTTAGTTCTTCTTTGCTTTCTGCCATAAGGGTGGTGTCATCTGCATACCTGAGGTTATTGATATTTCTCCTGGCAATCTTGATTCCAGTTTGTGCTTCATCCAGCCCAGCATCTCTCATGATGTACTCTGCATACAAGTTGACTCTACAGACCTTTTTTCGGCAGAGTAATGTCTCTGCTTTCAACACACTGTCTAGGTTTGTCATCACTTGCCTGCCAAGAAGCAATCATCTTCTGATCTAATGGCTTCAGCCACCGTCCACAGTGATTTTGGAGCCCAAGAAGAGGAAATCTGTCACTACTTCCACCCTTTCCCCTTCTGTTTGCCATGCAGTAATGGGGCTGGATGCATGATCTTATTTATTTATTTTTTTTAATACGTAATCTTTAGCCAGCTCTTTCACTCTCCTCCTTCATCTTCATCAAGAGGCTCTTTAGTTCCTCTTCACTTTCTTACATTAGAGTGGTATCATCTTCATATCTGAGGTTGTTGATGTTTCTCCTGCCTATCTTGACTCCAGCTTGTAACTCATCCAGCCCTTCAAGGATCACTGCCTTGTCATGGCAAAGGGGCTTGTGTAACTCAATGAAGCAATTACCAAGCCATGCAGGGTCACCCAAGATGAACGGGTCATAGAAGAGAATTCCGATAAAATGTGATTCACTGGAGGAGGGGATGACAAACCACCCCAGTATACTTAACGCTCTGCTACTGCTAAGTCGCTTCAGTCGTGTCCGACTCTGTGTGACCCCCATAGACGGCAGCCCACCAGGCTCCCCCATCCCTGGGATTCTCCAGGCAAGAACACTGGAGTGGGGTGCCATTTCCTTCTCCAAAGCATGAAAGTTAAAAGTGAAAGTGAGGTCGCTCAGTCGTGTCCGACTCTTGGTGACCCCATGGACTGCAGCCTACCAGGCCCCTCCACCCATGGGATTTTCCAGGCAAGAGTACTGGAGTGGGGTGCCATTGCCTTCTCCCACTTAATGCTCTATGGTGACCTAAATGGGAAGGAAATCCAAAAAGAGAGGGAGTGTGTGTGTGTGTGTGTGTGTGTGTAACTAATTCATTGTGCTGTACAGTGGAAAGCAACTATACTCCAATACAAATTAATGAAAAATAATCTACAAGTCTTTTCATTTGAATCTCTTGGTCTGCTTTACTTTCCCAAACAGAGGAACCACTGATCTTTGGTGACTGCAACTAAAGTAAATCTAGGCACTATCTTTGAAACTAAATAGTTTATTTAGGATGAATTCTAACTGATCCCTAAAACCAAGCCCAGTTCTTAAGTAGCTGCAGATGCATTCACTTAGAAGTGTTTTGATCCTATCTTAGTGCAAATTTTTTCCATCTTTTTTTTTTTTTTTTGCTTGTTTGCCACCTCTCCTTGTCTTTAATATGTTGCTGAAGACCTCTTTTATAACATCTTCGTGATCTGATGGAGTGAACGACTCCCATGGTTACTTAGTTCATTCCTATTTTATTTAGAATCCTTGTCCCCACTGGTAATTTATCTCTGTGTTGGTGTTAGTATTCTATTTTCTAGCTTTTGCTTTGGCTCTTTGTCTACACTGTTATTTGTTTTCTAAAGTTTTTAGATGCTAGCAGGACCTGTGGTTTTGTTTGGTTATCTCCTCTAACTATTTACAATGATGAATCACCTGCAACAACAAATAATTGAAAAATGGCTGCTGTTGGGTTTTGGAGGATGTAATATAATACATAATAATATTAAAGTCAATTTGCAATCCCTGAACACCCACCACTGAACATTAGAGAAAAATGGCCCCAAAACTGTGTGGGGGAGATAAGAGGAAATCAGTTACAAATATTTTGCACTCAAAAAAATGATTCACTTGTAGTGACTGAAAGTTGTTATTCATAGCCTCTGATATAAGCAACTTTACAGAAACTTACTGATGAATAAAAATGTAAAGAATGCAAAGCTTCGGTAGAAGTTCATGTTAGTAAGAGACTTGCACTTGGGTCTACAATATATGGACTGGACTCTTCCTGCTCACCATTACTATGTTTGTAAGCTTAGTTGGGCTTGACATCAAGCTGAAAGTGGTCAAAGGTAGTTTTTATTACCAACCTGCCCGCTAACCAAGCTGCTTCTTTTGGCATTTCTCTTTACTCATTTTGAAACATATATTCTCTGGTTCTTTTCTTATTTCTTTAGAACATGAAAGATGAGACTATCTTCAGTCTCCTTCAAATAGACTGCTAGTATTTTTTCCCGAAAATGGAAAATTAGGTAAAAATCGATCTCTGTCGATGTTTATGTGTATTTCTTCAAGTATGTTGTTAGAATGATCATTGATCACATTAGCCTAATCTAACTCCCACACTTTATAAACTTTCTTTTCTAGAATCTTTTGATTCTAGCAAAATCACTTGCTAATAAATCTGTTGTTTTCATTATTTGAGGCAAACAGTTATAGTATGACTTGGAATTTTTTATTTAATACTGACTGAAAACCTTGTGTGTTGTTGTTCAGTCGCTAAGTTGTGTCCAAATCCTTGCAACCCCATGGACTGCAGCATGCCAGACTTCCCTGTGCTTCACAATCTCCTGGAGTTTGCTCACACTCAAGTCCATTGAGTCAGTGATGCTGTCCAACCATCTCATCCTCTGCTGCCCCCTTCTCCTCCTGCCCTCAGTCTTTCCCAATAGCAATCAGGGTCTTTTCTAATGAGTTGGCTCTTTGCATCAGGTGGCCAAAGTACTGGAGCTTCAGCTTCAGTTATCAGTCCTTCCAGTGAATATTCAGGGCTGGTTTCCTTGAAGATTGATGGGTTTAATCTCCTTGCTGTCCTGACCACCAAATCTGAGATACAGAGAGGGAAAGTGATTTTCTTAAAGCTATTTAGATGTTTCATGAAACAAGTATATGTGATGGTTATGATTCTCTTTGTAAAAATATTTTGAAGTTAAACAAGATTTCATACATTGATATTACAGGGAAAGGAGTAAGTTTGTCATTGGCATTTAAGTCTCTGGAACTTGACTCAACCCTGTATGGCCAAGTTCATCTCTTCACTGCTGCTGCTGCTAAGTTGCTTCAGTTGTGTCCAACTCTGTGCGACCCCATAGATGGCAGCCCATCAGGCTCCACCGTCCCTGGGATTCTCCAGGCAAGAACACTGGAGCGGGTTGCCATTTCCTTCTCCAATGAATGAAAGTGAAAAGTCAAAGTGAAGTCGCTTAGTCGTTTCTGACTCTTAGCAACCCCATGGACTGGAGCCTACCAGGCTCCTCCATCCATGGGATTTTCCAGGCAAGAGTACCTGAGTGGGGTGCCATCCCATATAGGTCATATTAGTTACTTTTTGATTGTTTGATGTGTTTTTGAAATGTCATTTCATTTATATTTGAGATTTTTGACTATGGCTTTGCTTGTTTTGTTTTTTTTTTTTTAACATTCACAATTCTTCAGCATTTGGTATGGAGCTAGGCATGCTATTCACTCAAGAATTTAAATTAAAAATTTCAATATCTCCCACTTGGGTATAGTAGAAATTTATTCAAGTAATACTGGCACCATTGATACAAAGATGTTATTAAAACTGATGTTTTCTTTTCTCCCTCATCTGTCCCAGTTGAAACCTTACTTGATATGCTAATAATGCATTAGGAAATGTCCTTCTGTGGATGAAACCCTTCACCACGGTTTCAAAACAGAATTGCCTTAAGTCCCATTGACTTCAGTCAATCTCATTCCCACAGCCAGACATCACATTGTAGTGGCAGTCATGTTTGGCCTCCTTACAGCAAATGTTTGTTTCTGTTTTTCAAGCACTGACATTAAGGGGTCAGCTGAAAGAGGCTAATGGGATGAGCCATTATGTTTGATGGTGTTTATTATACACATCAGGAAACAACCACAGTGACCTGTAGGTTATGTTTAAACATGAATACTGTATGTTACTTATATACTGGTTAGTAATTTATTACTCTTATTTATATACAAGAGAAGGAAAAGAACATATGAGTTGTAGATATTTCTAATTTTGGTCTTTCTGAGGAATGTGTGGGATGTAATCACTCCATGTAATATTTAACATGACTATTTTCTCTATTTAGTATGTTTGAGCTGTAATCTGTCCTTTACCATGTAGGCTTGAAAAAGTATTTTTCACTTGCCTTTTATTTCTTTTATGAATATTCTTGTCACTTTTAACTTATGGCAATCTAATATTTAGGGGGTTTCTATAGGTACCCAAGTATTGATGTGTTTTTTAGTCATAATATCAGGTGGTTGGTAACCTTCCACAACCTTCTGTTTTATTGCTTCCTTTCCTTTTTTGGGAATGAAAATCAAGGTGCTAACATTTTCTATTATTCCTTTAAATGTTACGTGAGTTTTACCAAGTGGCTTAGATAAATGTTCACAGTATCTAGCAATTCCCTAGGATAATCAGTTGTGCTGTGTGTGGTAAGTCACTTCAGTCATGTGTGACTCTTTGTGACTCTCTGAACTGTAGCCCACCAGGTTCTTCTGTCCATGGAATTCTCCAGGCAAGAATACTGGAGTGGGCTGCCATGCCCTCCTCCAGGGGATCTTCCCGACCCAGGAATCTAACCCACATCTCATGTCTCTTGCTTTGGCAGGCGGATTCTTTACCACTAGGGCCACCCAGGATAATCAATTATATCAGCTTATTCCAAAGTAAGTACCTCAAATCACTAGTTCTGAGGGATGTTGGTTAATAGTTATTATATGAAAGAAGAGACAGTATCTGTGATTAAGTAAGCTTGAGAAAACATATTTTGATGTATGCTTTTTTTCAGAGTCTTTAATATGCTAACGTTCTTTGTGAATTTTCAGGAAAGAATATATTAGGCAGTATTTGGAACTTTTTTCCTATGGTACATACCATAGACTTAGTGACTAGTGTTCCGTAAAGCACATTTCAGGAAATGCTACATTAAAGAAAGTCGTGTGTTGTGTATGTGGGAGAAATGGGTTCTGGTTCCTCCTCTGCCACAAAGTAGTTCTCTAATCCTGGAGAAGTTGCCTCCATGCTTCTTGTGTTTCCTAATTTGTCAAGAATTATGAATTTGAACTCTTTCAGAGTCCTGGTTGGGGATTATTTATCAGAATCTACTCTGAGGCTTTTGTAACCTTATAACCAAGGTCTAACATACTCATCTGACCTCTCTGAAGTTCAGAGGTACTGCAACCTTGGGAGCATGGAGTGTTACTTATTTGTGCTGTGATGGAGAACAAAAGCTCAGAACCACAGGACTGGATCATCTGTGAGCTCACTTCCGTTTCACACATACCATTTTTATTACTGAAAGCTGTGCTTGTTTGTGTTAAGTTGTTTCAGTCGTGTCTGACTCTTTGTGACCCTGTGGACTATAGTCCACCAGGCTCCTCTGTCCATGGGATTCTCCAGGCAAGAATACTGGAGTGGGTTGCCATGCCCTCTTCCAGGGGATCTTCCTTATGCAGGGATCCAACCTGCATCTCTTATGTCTATCCAGAATTGGCAGGTGTTTTTTTTTTTTTTTTTTTTCTTACCACTAGGACAACCTCGGAAACCCTACTGAAAGCCAGGAACCCCCAAATTGTGTACGGCTCTCTGAAAGGACAAGAATTGTTTTTGTTGATGTTAATTTCCTTGATACCAGAGTTTGTCAAAGATTTTCTGCTAGTTAGAAGCAGTTATAGCCATTCACAACTTGTCTATTTACTTACATATATCTTAAGTAGTGTTTCCTAAGAAGCTAAGCTTGAACTTGAGATTCAGGATTCTTGTGCAAATTGTTTATTGAGTGAGTGAACTCAAGAAAAGTGTGTACAGGAGTAAGGGAAGCAGAATAGGGTAGCAGAAGCAAAAGAACTTATCATTACTCTTGCTCTTAGAAAGGGTATGTTTTTGTTGGTGCAATGAATACTGTGTACATAATATTGTAAAATATCAAGAATAAGGATACGATTATATTTTACGTGAATGGTATCAGAGGACACATCCTTAGGTGATTAGAATGACTTTGAATAAAGATCCAAAGTGCTGAAGCACCCCTCAGTAGGGACAGTGGGCAATTATTGTGGGCAAATGTAAGGATAAGTGTCATGGAGGGAAAGTGGGATGTGAACTGAATCCACAAAGACTGTGGGAAGCCCTGGTGGCTCACCAGTAAAAGAATCCATCTGCAATGCAGGAGACATGGGTTTGACCCTGGGTCAGGAAGGTCCCCTGGATAAGGAAATGGCAACTCATTCCAGTATTCCTGCCTGGGAAATCCAATCATGAAAAGAGGATCCTGGCAGGCTCCAGTCTATGGATCACAAAAAGTCAGACACAACTGAGCTACTAAACAACAGCAACTATAAACACTGGTGAAAACGAATGTGGCAGTGATATGGAGGAAGATATTTTTACAGAGTGAAAAACCTGTGTAAACTTTCTGGGGCATTCTACACTGTATGTCTTATGAGGGAGCATTGAAGAATATGGCTTAGCTGGACCAGAGGATTTGGATTGCAAGGCAGTGGAAAGAAGACAGTGAGAAAGATGTCATTGAAATGTGAAAGAAGTAGAGAACTAAGCAGAGGTATCTGAACTCATATCTTAGGCAAAGATGAGCTCCTGAAAGCCCTTGAGCATGATAATGGTCTAATTAAATGGTGTTTTAGGAAGGGTCATCTGTTCAACATGAAGGAATTATTAGAGCTATCTTTAGTATATGCTCAATTTTTAAAAAAAAAATGGACAGTCTTTAATATCTCAGGAACTAGTTTATTTAAATCCTTCATGTTGGAGTCTTGTATTTGGAATGTAGTTACCTGAGAGCCTCCACTTGATTACATTCAGGTTTTCAGAAATAGTTGTGTAGGTCATTAGGCAGCCCTGCTTTTCTTTTAAAAGGTGTCATTAAGTGATGAGAAAGAAAAGACTCATTCAACACTTTCAGTTTGCCTTTCAAACCAAAGCCCAGGGATAATTATTCATAATCATTCCTCAGTGTGAAATGTGACATTGTTTCATGAATCATCATCGAGGTTTTCACCACACATTTACCAAAAATGCACAACATAATTCTACACAGGCTCTCTGGGAAAGCATTCAGGGAAATTGTCTACCATTTTATGTTGACTTCCTGTGTATAAAAGTGGAATCCTAACAGAGCAAGGACACTGCAGGAGGTGTACATTCAGTAAACAGCATGTGTTGAGCACCTACTGTATGCAGAAAAATGGGAACGGAGGCTGGTTACAAAAAGAAAGAAAATATTTTTGCCTTTGAGAATGCTGCGGTGTAAAGTGGACAGTAGAATATTGAAAAATGTATGAGAACATTTGTAAAAGCAGTATCTTCAGATAACAAAAACATACCCTTTCTAAGAGCAAAAGTAATGATAAATTCTTTTGCTTCTTCTGCTACCCTATTCTGCTTCCCTTACTCCTGTACACACTTTTCTTGAGTTCACTCACTCAATAAACAATTTGCACAAGAATCCTGAATCTTAATTTCAAGCTTAGCTTCTTAGGAAACACTACCTACTCAGTGCCAAAGAGCTAGATGTCACAAAATAGGGTCAAGTCATGGGGGAGTCACAAGGTTATGATTTTCTGACCTGAGCCATTTTCCCCTCACATGGTGTGGGTTAATAAAGAGAAGGAAAACACTCTTTTCCTTCATGGCCAGCACTTTCAATTGCATTGTATTTGAAAATGTCCCTTCTGTTAACATGGTTCCTTAATGGCAAACCATCCTATCTTTCTAGAAGAGCCAAAATCTTTTGTGAATGAGAAACAGTAGTTCCCTCTTATCTATGGGGAATATTTTCCAGGACCTTCAGCCTAAAATCTTGGATAGTACCAAATACCAAAAAGTACTATGTTTTCTCCTATATATACCTATGATAAAGCTTAATTTACAAATTAGGCATGGTGAGAAATTAACAATGGTAGCTAATAGAAAAATCAAACATTTATAACACTGTACTGTAATGAAAATTATGTGAATGTGGTCTCTCTTCTTAATCAACTCCTTTAACTCTGCTGAAAATAAGACAGTGGTTTCTTCATCAGTAGGCTCAGCCTCTCCAATAATTTTTTTTATATTTTTCAACCCCAACCTATTCCTAAATCTGTGTAACCATCCCTCACTTGCAGTAAAACTTGCAGTAAACAGCTTGGTGTCACTCATTTCAGGGGATTCTTTGTTGAAGTGTTTGTATAGGCTCCATGCACAATGTGTTGCTGTTAATGGGAATATGTTTTCTGTTCATGCTTAACACTCACAAATTGAATGTCTTTTCCATCTTAACTAAACACTTATTATGCACAATGGCCATATTTTTTGTAGTTTGAATATGACAGCAAAAGTTGCGTGGATTTTTTTTTTAACTTCACAGTTTCACAGATAGATGATTCATTCTTACCATAGATCTTAGCAATCTCAATATACAATTTTTTCTCTTATGAGTTGAGAACTTTCACTTTTTTGTGAAAAGGAAGCACTTTACAACTTGTCTTTGGCATTTCCGAATTGCCAGCATCACTACTCTGGCATTTCGGGTCAATTATTAAGTAGCGTAAGGGTTGCTGTTACTTGAGCACAAGCACTGTAATACTAGGACAGTCCATGTGATAACCTAGCTGGCTACCAAGTGACTAGTGGGCATGTTACACTGGACAAAGGGATGATTCATGTTCAGGGTGGGATGGAGCTGGATGGTGCAAGATTTCATCATGCCCTTCAGAGCAGTGTATAATTTAAGACCTGTGAATTGTTTACTTCTAAACATTTTAATATAATATTTTGGGGCCCAGGTTCCCACAAGCAATTGGAACTGTAGAAAATAAAACCACTGGTAAGGGTGGACTGAGTCATGTCCAACTCTTTGTGGCCCTGTGGACTGCAGCCCACCAGGCTCCTCTGTCCATGGGATTCTCCAGGCAACCCTGGAGTGGGTTGCCATGCCCTCCTCCAGGGGATCTTCCCCACCCAGGGATCAAGTGCTTGTCTCCTACAGCTCCTGCTTGTAGGCACGTTCTTTACCACTGAGCCACCAGGGAAGCCCAAGGGTGGACCACTGTTTGTTGCACAAGAGGCTTTTATAAATGACTCTAGAATCACAGAGTGAGCTTCTGTTCCTTATGCCAACACATTTTTTCATTCTGTGCTAAGGGACTGACCTTTGTCCTGGACCATAAGCAAATCCCCATCATCTGAACTCACAAATGGAGGTTCTTAGACTGAGATCCATACACAGATCCAGAAAGCAAAACAGGATTTGGAATGCCAGGGTGATGGATGATGTAACAGAACTTGGAACTACTCAGTCAGACTAATCTCAACTGAAGTTGGCAACTACTTACTCAGATGGATTAAGGAGCAAGAATATGTAATCCAAAAGGAAGGGATAGGGTGAAAAAAAGGGCAATCTGTAACAGAGTAGGCTAGAAACCGAGGCTAATACATGATGAGAAAATTGTTATTCAAAATGAGGGAAGCCAAAATGTCAGTATAGCAGAGGTTAAACCAAACTTAGCAGCAGTTGCCCAGATTTCTCTTTGCAAAGCATCTCACAGATTGAAATCTCCTATATCCTTGAGCACATGCTTAAAAGTACAAGTTTAAGAATCAGATAGCCTGAAAACCACTCTCAACTCTGCCAACCACCATCTACGGTACCCTGAGTAAATTCCTTAACTGTGGTAACACTTGTTTGTTGAAAATGAGGTCAGCTATAGTATTTTTTTTTTTTTTATTTTTAAACTTTACGTAATTGTATTAGTTTTGCCAAATATCAAAATGAATCCGCCATGGGTATACATGTGTTCCCCGTAGTATTGAACCAGAGATTTGTGGTATGAGTTAAATGAATACCATTTTTTAGATACCTGACTCAGTGTCTGGCACTGAGTGAGCATCCAATATAAAGTAGCTGGAATTACTGTTGCTGCTTCTCCCCTTCCTCCACCACAGAGTCATTAACACAATTTGGAGCAGCAAAACAAGAGTTTTATGGTAGTCCACAAAGAATGAACCAAATTGTTTGGGATGTCTTTTTCATGTGGGAACATTCTCTCAACTAGCAATGGTAAAATATTTGAGACAGAAAATTTCAGTTACCTGCTATTCAACTATTTATTATCCAAAGCCTAAGTGCTGAAATTCAGGTGTGTATTTGATGTGTCAACAAGACAACTTTCACATTTACAACAAGATCTCATGACGAACTATGCAGATCACATGAGAAATGGATGATAGTACTTAGTATCTAGCCTAAAAGGAACGGTTTGATAAGGTATCATTTTCTACATGACCTTAAAATGTTATGAATGATTAAAATGCCTTTATAGGCCTGCATTTGTTGTTGTGAATTCTTACATGTTTAAAGAGTATGAACATTTAGTTTTTGAATAATTTAATATACTTAACTACCTTCACCCCTGTGTTACTTAATACTAATGTCTTATGCAGAATGGTAGTGGGCGCTCATACACAGATTGGTTCACCTCCTAGAAATTGGCAGCTTTTTTTTTTTTTTTTTTTTACCTTTGTAAGACTTATCTTCAAAAGCTAAATTAGAGTATGCACTTTGTAGTTTGTCAAGAATAAAAGATTTTAATAGCATTGATTCTCAGATAAAATTTATAGAGAAAATGCTTTCTGTAATACTATGTAAAAATGTATAATCTGAGGGTTAATTTATTCTAACCAGATTGCTGGGAGAAATATCAATAACCTCAGATATGCAGATGACACCACCCTTATGGCAGAAAGTGAAGAGGAACTAAACAGCCTCTTGATGAAAGTGAAAGAGGAGGGTGAAAAAGTTGGCTTAAAGCTCAACATTCAGAAAATGAAGATCATGGCATCCAGTCCCATCACTTCATGGGAAATAGATGGGGAAACAGTGGAAACAGTGTCAGACTTTATTTTTCTGGGCTCCAAAATCACTGCAGATGGTGACTGCAGCCATGAAATTAAAAGACACTTACTCCTTGGAAGGAAAGTTATGACCAACCTAGATAGCATATTCAAAAGCAGAGACATTACTTTGCCAACAAAGGTTCATCTAGTCAAGGCTATGGTTTTTCAAGTGGTCATGTATGGATGTGAGAGTTGGACTGTGAAGAAGGCTGAGCGCCGAAGAATTGATGCTTTTGAACTGTGGTGTTGGAGAAGACTCTTGAGAGTCCCTTGGACTGCAAGGAGATCCAACCAGTCCATTCTGAAGGAGATCAGCCCTGGGATTTCTTTGGAAGGAATGATGCTAAAGCTGAAACTCCAGTACTTTGGCCACCTCATGTGAAGAGTTGACTCATTGGAAAAGACTCTGATGCTGGGAGGATTGGGGGCAAGAGAAGAAGGGGACGAAAGAGGATGAGATGGCTGGATGGCATCACTGACTCGATGCATGTGAGTCTGAGTGAGCTCCGGGAGTTGGTGATGGACAGGGAGGCCTGGCGTGCTGCGATTCATGGGGTTGCAAAGAGTCGGACATGACTGAGCGACTGATCTGATCTGATTCTAACCAGAAAGTGAGATATCAATATGAATCTGTTTTTTTTTTTAACTATTCTAATGGCTTCAAAACAATTCTGTCAGGTTTTCACCTTTTCCCTTAAATATTACGTTCTCTATTTGAGTGAAGTAGCCTGTCTTATACTGTTTATAAGACAGGTTGAGAAAATCTCCATCATTCTTTAGTTCTTATTAGAATTTCTATGTGTGACTAGACTCTATTGTTCACTTCAACACTTCTCAAAACTTTGAAAAACTACTGGTTATCCTATAGGCAACTACACAAACACTTATTTGGCCTCTGGAGGCTAGCACTCCTTTCCCCAGCGTGACTCCTAAATACTTGGCAAGTCAGTTCTTTTTGAATGTTTGAAAAGGTCCTGGGCCTCACTTGTGGTAAGAGAAAATCATATAGGTTGGGGCATACAGGTTTAGGACTTAAGATTTTAGAACTGTGGGTGGCAGAGTGTTGAGGAATGACATTATGCTTTCTCTGTGTAAAGTTCTTTGTTCTTTCTGGATGCTCTAATGACTGGAGGGTGAAGCATTATAAAGATGTACTAGATCACAGCAAGTTAGTAATTCTCAAACATTTTTTAGTTCACAGACATGAAAAATCATCTCCCATAGTATACATACTATCCCAAATCTGGCCCTCCACAAAGAAAACTCCTACCCCAGAATTAATGGCAATATAGAACAACGTCTATGAGATTCCAATTTAGTGAGACGGGTTTCTTTGTTAAACATTGCTAGCACACTTTTTTGGTGGAAAGTAGTGTCAAGTGCCCTTTTTATGAACATTTAAATTAGAGGCCAGTGTGGATTTTCTGTGGAGGACTCGTAGTCTACTAGTCCACAGGCCATAATTTTAGAGCTGAGGACAAGCATCGATTGTATGGCTTGTGGAACAGTATTGTCTGGGTAGTACCTTTAAGTCCTCCCATTGTTTGGGTTAATCAGAGTTGCCACATAAAATGTCATTGCTTTCTTCACCCTAAATTTATGTTTTTGTCCCTATAGTACCTGCTACAGGTAGCAGTTGGAGAAGGCAATGGCACCCCACTCTTGCCTGGAAAATCCCATGGATGGAGGAGCCTGGTGGGCTGCAGTCCATGGGGTCACTAAGAGTCAGACACGACTGAGCGACTTCACTTTCACTTTTCACTTTCATGCATTGGAGAAGGAAATGGCAATCCACTCCAGTGTTCTTGCCTGGAGAATCCCAGGGACGGGGGAGCCTGGTGGGCTGCCGTCTGTGGGGTCGCACAGAGTCAGACATGACTGAAGCGACTTAGCAGCAGCAGCAGCACAGGTAGCAGTCATACAACCATACATACTGGCATACCTCATTTTGTTGTGCTTTGCTTTATTGCACTTCACAGGTATTGTGTTTTCTATAGATTGAAGGTGTGTGGCAACCTTGGGTCAAGCAAACTTATTGGTACCATTTTTCCTATGGCAATATTTTTTAAAATTAATTTCTATTGGAGTGTAGTTGCTTTGCAATGTTGTGTTAGTTTCTGCTGTACAACAAAGTGAATCGGTTATAAGTATAGACATATCCCCTCTTTTTTGGACTTCATTCACATTCACGTCATGACAGAACATTAAGTACAGTTCCTTGAGCTATACAGTAAGTTCTCATTAGTTATCTATTTTACACATAGTATCAGTGGTATATAGATGGACCTAGACAGTGTCATTGGAGAAGGCAATGGCACCCGACTCCAGTACTCTTGCCTGGAAAATCCCACAGACGGAGGAGCCTGGTAGGCTGCAGTCCATGGGGTCACACAGAGTCGGACACGACTGAGCTTTCACTTTTCACTTTCATGCATTGGAGAAGGAAATGGCAACCCACTCCAGTGTACTTGCCTGGAGAATCCCAGGGACGTGGGAGCCTGGTGGCTGCCGTCTATGGGGTCACACAGAGTCGGACACGACTGAAGTGACTTAGCACAGAGAGTGTCATACAGAGTCAGAAAGAGGAAAACAAATACATATACCAGGCCCATTATTTTAAAATTATTCTGCATAATGGTATTTGTACTTAGCAGATTATACTACAGTGTCAGATTATGCTATAGTGTCAACATAACTTTATATGCCCTGGGAAACCAAACAATTTGTGTGACAGGCTTTATTGCAATATTCACTTGATTTGGTGGTCTAGAACTGAATCCACAATATTTCCAAGGTATAATTGTAATCCAGTATTCATTATTTTAGCTAATTTTTAGACTCTTGTAATTTTAGGAGAAAATTGGGGGCACTTTATTTAGAATACTTTCACCATTATAATTGTAGGAGGCAATCTTCTCGAAGGTTTTTGTTCACCCAGTACCCATAGAGTTTCCTCACTCATATCTTTAGGCTGAGGTTGAATTTGGAATTTCATAAAGTTATTAAAATGATAGGAAAGGCATATATTGGTACCGTGATGAAAATATAAATCAAAGCACTACTAGGTTTAATGGGTAAATAATGCATTGTCAAAGATTTGAGATTCCTTTGTTCCTTGAGGGTAGAGACCATATTTATTTGGTATCCCTGATGTCTAGCAGTAAGTTTTGTACCTGGTAGGTTGTAAAAAAAAAAAAAAAAAAAAAAAAACGCTTTAAATTATTTAAATTAATTAAGCATGGGGGAGTGGTTACCTTTAGCACAGGCTTTACAGGATTTTTATCAGAAGGACTTAACCTCAACTCGAAAGCTCCTATTCACATGAACTTCACCATTTCCCTCATTTAGGCTAATTGCTAATTTTCTTAGTGAACTGTAAACCAGGGCAAAGTTAAACACAAACGTACTTGTGAACAAATTTGTTTCAAAACAAAACCCAGTTTCTGCATTTCATTAACACTAGTTATTAAAAGAGAATAAAACTCAAATTCATTTATTTTTAGATTTTAGGAGCTTTTCCCTCTTCCAAAGAATTTATAGAAAAAGAGAAATGTAAGCTTAAAAAATTAAACCACCATTTATGTTACCTTCACTCATCTGTTTGGTTTAGGTTAAGTGTGAAGCATATATCTAAAATAAAAGATTGTTGCATTTTATAGAGAGCAATTTATAAGAAAATGCTCTAATCAGAATAATATGAGTGAAGTGGTTTTACATATAGTGAAGAGCAAAAGCCAAGTTTTCCCCCAGGGGATCTGAAAATATTGTCAAGAGCCAATGACCTTTCATTTAGCCTTTCAATAGAAAGAGTCATTCTTTAGCTAGACAGCTGGCTGGAAATAAATAAAAGTGGAATTGCAAGGAAGACGAGATTAATCTCTTTTTCCACATTCCTGAGACTCTTAAACAGTAATATGGTACTAAATTTATACAGATAATGGCTTGATTGACCTATCCTATTCAACTCTTCTCCCATTGAGGTTTTGTTTAAATGGCTTTTACATTTATTTCTAATGAGGCTAGTAGAGTATGTGCTCTATTGCTAATGTTTTTCCCTCCATATTGAACGTTGTGTCAACCTTAGAGAGTTCACTGTTTCTAGCTGTTCTGCTGAGATATCCATGGGTGCCTTTACTTGTGGGCATTTGTTTACCTATGGGTCTTCTGGGTGTGTGAAGGCCAAGAGTAAAGAGAGGGGATAAAGGAAAGGCTTTTCGTTTGCTAAAAGAGATATGAAACAACCTGAAAGTGACACCAAGACACCTCTAATCAAGTGCTAAATTCTGTGCTAAGGCAAGCTCAGAGTGGGGCAGCAGGGTGTAGTGGCAAGAGCATAGGCTTTGGAATGAAATAGACCTGGACTCAAACTCCAGCCCTCTCTGTTAATGTCTCTCTGCCTCAGTTTCCTCAGCTGTTAAAAGTGCTTATAAAGGTGAGACTGTCCTCACAGGATTGATGCAAAACCAAATGGAAAACATGTTAAAGTGCCTAATGCAGTTCCTGAATCCCAGTTAATGATGGGTATTGTGATTATCACAAACTGGTATTAGAGACTTGGCCACGGAGCTGTAATTTGGGGAAATAGTAAGTTATAGGATCTGGATGGGAAGGGGATTTATCCTAGTTGGTGCAGAAGTTGGTAACTACCTTCTCCATAATGAACATAGTGGGCCTCAGAAAATCACAACCTACCACCTGCCTGCTCTGCATAACATTTGTAATATAGTTCAATGACTGTAACTTCAGACATCAGCCTAAAACTACTTGGAGGTAATATTGCTTTGCGTTGCAGTTTCAGTGAAGTAGACAGGCAGAATAGAGTTCAATTTTACAGTCTGACCTCTTGGTCATTACTTAAAGCCACAGAGCCATTTTTAATCTTTGCATTTTCCTTTTGCAAGTAGTTTCCAAGACAGACAGCATGTCATGTGCTAACTAAATTTCAGATTTTAAAAAGACATTTAGCTCTATAACTCCAGATGATAAAAAATCCATTTAATGAGAATGTTCTTTTGCTGTCTGCTTGATCAATGAATTAAATAGATTAGTTAAGTCAAGCTGTCAAGACCAAGGACTGTCACTAACTATAGCCAATGAAGCTGACCTATTTATCAGAGATGGAGGCTGGAGACAGGCAGTCTTCACCTTGTAATTCTGTAATGAATATAAAGAAATAGCTCATGGTGAGAAAACTCTTTATATCCCCTGGCTGTATCTCAGGGTAAATTGGATATGGTGAAAATATGGGGGAAATCCCACTATTGTTGCTTTCACTTGCTCCAGTTGATTTATTGTTTCTATTGTTTCCCTCTGCTTTATTTTTTTGTGTGTGTCTACCTTTGTCCTTTGCATGACATATGATGTTCCTTCTGAATTTCAAACACAGTCAACAGCTATTCCCCTTGCTCATCTGAAATGGAACTCTATGTGGTATACGAAGGGCCTAAGATGTCTAAAACATCATCCTTGCCTTCATGGGGCATCGAGAAAAATGATATATGACAGAAAAATTAAAAATATCTCACTGAGGGACCAGAGTGGCCAAGTGGAAGGAAATTAGTTAAATTGGAATCCAAAAGAGTGGCGTGAGACTACTATCAATTGCAGTCAAGGACTTAAGGACTCTAATTTCCTGCTTTCTTTTCCCTCTCCTTAGACTTTGGCCTTGGTACCTATCATCTCAGACTGGCAAACATTGACCTAGCCTTCTGCTTAGTATTTTCCAGGACGTTACTCTTAACTGTATTACCTAGATTTCTCAAACATCCAGAAGGTTTAGAAATAAATGCTTAAATCCTCCCTGCTCCTTGACAAAATACTGATACAGGTTAAATCAGTGGTTGTCTTGTTAGTATTCTTTTTTTCTCTCTTTTTATTCTTTTCCTTGATTTTTAATGGGAGGATAATTGCTTTACAATGTTGTATTGATTTCTGCCATACAACAGTGCAAATCAGCTGTAAGTGTGTGTGTGTGTGTGTGTGTGTGTGTGTGTGTATCCCCTCCCTCTAGAGCCTCTCTCCCACCCTCATCCCCATCCTACCCCTTAAGTCATCACAGCTGGACTTGCTGTGTTATATAGCAGCTTCCTGCTAGCTACCTATTTTACATATGGTAGTATATATACAGAGATTTTAAAGATGCTTTATGGAAAATCATTTTGGTTATCCTTTATATCATTCAGTTTCATAAGGCTAAAAGTGACCCCTAAACAAGTCTACTTTTTCTTTAATAACCAAATTATTTATCTGCTTATTAACAAATATTTAGTGTCCACTATGTGCTGAGCACGGGAGACATAAAATACAAATGAAATACAATCAATGCCCTCAAAGAGCTCTCTATATAGTAGAAGAGACAGACATACTAAAAAAATAAGATTGTAGTAGTTCCCTCAAATTGTAGGTCTGAGGAAAAAAAAATAGAAAAGGGATAAAGTTTGAGCTGGATCTAAAGGATAGAAAAGAGTTCAGTAGACAAAGGGAGGGATGGCATTTCAGGCATAGAACAGCCTGCGTCAATGCTCGACAACATGAAGCAGCAAGGTATAATTTGAATGTCATTTGATGAGGCTGAAAATTAGTGTAAAAAGAAGTGAATGATGTTACTGGAAAGACTGACATAGATTTGAACATGGTAGCCCTCTTATGTTGTATTAAAGATCTGTGCTTTATCTCAAGGCACATTGGTGAACTCCAGTTTGTGACCTGCTTATGTTAAGTAAGTTGTTGGTTATTATGGAGCTGATTCTTGTCTCACCTCAAATTCATTTGTTGAATTTCTAACCCTCAGTACTTAAGATTGTGACTGAATTGGGACAGGGACTTTAAAGAAGTAATTAAGGTAAAATGAAACCATTAGGGTGAAGTCCTCGTTCAATCTGTCCTTATGAGAAGAGGAGATTAGGATAAAGAAGACCACAGACGGAAGACCAAAGTGAAGACACAGGAGGAAGATTGCCATCTAAAAGTCAATCAAAGAGGCCCTTAGCAGAAACCAATCTTGCACAAACCTTAATCTGGAACTTCTACCCTCCAGAGCTGTGCAAAAATAAATTTCTGTTGTTCAAGCTACTTAGTCTGTGTCACTTTGTTACTAAAGCTAATACAATTATTACTAATAAAGTTCTAAACTTTAATATACTTTTTGAAATAAAGATACATCCAACTTTATGATTCCCATTTACTTCTGGTATACTTTATTAAGTGTAAGAAAAATCAGTGAAGCCTGTTACTGTTTCGAGGAGGGTAAGTGACAAGGTCAGACATGTGTCAGGAAGATTGTTCTAGAAGCAGTTTAGAGGGAGGATTGGAGGATAATATGACTAGAAACAGGAAAACCATTTAGGAAAGTGATGAGAATATGTATGGGGGCTAATAAATCCCTTAGCACACCTTTTCCCTGCTTGCATTCGAATCCAATAGAGAAATAAAACACAAAATTGGGAGATGGAAATGGAAATAACACTGATAGTACTATAAAGACAAGATGGCTGGACAATGTCATTGGGGGATAGAAACAAATAGACCGATTAATTCTCTATGCCCCAGACTGGAACCTGGAACATCCCAGTCAAGGGAAATTTTAATCTATGCAACAGAGTACACTTGATCAGATCACTTCTGCACACCAGTCTAAGTAGAAAGAAAAGCAAAAGAGACCAAATCTTCTATTCCACCAAGTTGAGAAATGTGAATTATTTAATCGCCCATGAATTTCTGTTAAAAAAAAAAAAAAAACCTTCTTTAAGGACATGATAGAAAGAGGGATAGTTATTTAGATTTATTACAGTATCCTGAGGGGTAACAAATTCCATTATTTATTTCTGCTACCCAAGGTAGGACTTTTCAAATGAGATGATAAATTAGAAATTTGCAACTCCCCATATCTTTTTCATTCCTCTCCTCAAGAGTTTCCAGTGACAGATTGTAAAGATAAATCTTGGGGTTAAATTAAGAACCAGGGCGAATGCAGTGACTCTTCTCAGACAACAGTGACCTTATGCTCTGTGAAATTGTTTCACTTTCTCAAACAGCTCAGCTGTGGTCAGAAGCTCATGGAAGAATTACTAATTCTCAAAATATCTATCTAAGCTGTGAATAATAATTTCTCTTTTCCACTTGGCACAGCTAATCAGGAATTGACTTCTAGAACTAAGACTTGGCTTCTGTCACCACATTTATTAAAATGGTTGGTTTAATAGTATTTTAGAGACCTTTGGTCCGTCAGTTTAACTCCTCAGTCAAGGAAGAGTACAGTTCATATTTCAAGTTGAGTAACATTGGCCACTTCAATTCAAACTCTGAAAGTTGAAATGATCATTTCGTCAGTCATTTTCTCACTCTGGATGGCAAGACTTGTCTTAATACGGAAGTCGTCCGTCTTGAATAGTATGTGAACTTCTTTAGCTTTTGGGCCTCTCAAGGCTCCCACACTTAGGAGAAGCTTGATGTGGAGCTGTCCTCAATAACTCTGTCAGAACACAAAGGGTAAACCAAACAACCAATTAACTTCCTTGAGTCCCGGATATTGGCCTGCCACCTGGCATTCATGTAGCCTCTAGGCTGTGTTATAAAGAGCCTTTGGATTCCTACAGTGTGATTTTCTTTTCCTTTCAATGTTAAAGACTGATCAATTAACTTCAGAGGCCAACCAGAGAGAAAGAGTCCCTCAGGCTAAATATAGTTCTCTTTCAGAAACAACTATTAAGCCTCACATTCTGTGCTCTTGAGCTCTTAAATCTTCAAGGGGATTCACCTTGTTTCTGGAACATATCCTAAGACAGCAATGCAGGAGGCAAGTGGCAGAGAAATTGCTTTAAGTTGAGAAAAGATGCAAAGCCAGAACATTCAAAGTGGCATGTTGAGTACTCATTCAAAGTACCTCCAAAATCTTTTCTCAGTTGGATTCAGAACCTGTATTGGCAATAGCCTTCCTTCTAAAGTGAGCACACAATTGGTCAATTATAATGGAGCTTTTCCATGTGACATATAGTGGCGGCTTAATAAATGTGCACTGAATTAATGAACAAATGAAAGAATGAGTATTTGAATGCTAGTTACTTAAAGTTATTTTTGATCTGGGACTCAAACAATGAATGAAACAGTGAAATCCATGGGAACGGTATTTTGTAAGTTATAGGTCACAAATCATTAGTGGGTTTTAGAATCAATTTAGTAGGTTTTATTTAAAGCAATAAAGTGGAAGCAGATGGAAGACATTGGGGTGTATTGCATATAATCAGGATAATTTTGTCTTTGCTAAATTTTGTTTTAAATACATGCATGTAAATATATACTGTTCCAGGAGTAACATGTTTTTATTAATGTGAATCAGTCAAAATAGTCTGAGGTCAGCAAATTATGGCCCCAAAACCATATTTGGCATTACCACCTCTGTCTTAGTCTGTCAAAGCTTCTATAACAGAATACCATAAATCAGGTTGCTCATCAACAACAGAAATTTAGTTCTCACAATTCTGGAGGTTGAGAAGTCCAAGATCAGGCACTAGCAGATCAATGTTTGATGGGAGCCCCCTTCCTCATTCATAAATGTCAAACTTTTTCCTGTGACCTCACAACCCAAAGGGGGATGGAAGTTCTCCGATCCTTTTTGAATAAGGGAATACCTTATAAATCCCAATCGTGAATGCCCCACCCTCATGACTTAACACCTCCGAACAGCATCACACTGGGGGAATTGATTTCAACATTTGAATTTTGGGAAGAATCAAACATTCAATTTGTAGCAGCCTTTGTAAGTAGAATTTTATTTACATATTGTTAGGGCTTCTTTTGCATTACAGTTGCAGAGCTAGAAGTTAGATCTTCTGAGACACAGAGGTCTGAAATATTTATTCTTTGGCTGTTTATTGTAGATGTTTGCAGACCCTTTGTATTAAGTGATACTAGAGACCTTTCAGCCTAGAGAACCTGGTTTCATGGTTTTAGAAGAAAATAAAAGCTATTATAATCAGTTTATACCTAGTTGGGTGTTTATCTTGTCTATTTTTTTTTTTCTTTTGTACTCAGCAAATGTTTCTAGGGTTTCAATGCCTGTAAGTGTATTTTAATTGAACGAATGGAAGATAATTTTAAAATTTGGGCCAAAAATGAGTATGTGTTAACTGAATATGGCCCTTTTCTTGGATAGTGGCTTCAGGCTATCTGGTATAGTGTAGTAAAAGTTCCTCGCCCTCTGTAAACTTGACAACCACTACTCAAGAAGATTCTAGAAACCAATAGTATGACCAACCCAACTTACAACCTTTACATATGGTTTCAAAACTTTGTATTGCTGTGCAAACAAAAGCACAAATAAAAATGCCATTTGGAGTTGGGGAACTAAAATCTGTCCCATAAAGAAGTAGACATGAGACTAGCTTTGTGTAAAGAATAAAGCAGAGGAATCATTAAAGTATTCAATAGCATCTAATTGCTTCTTCTATTTCCCTGATTCTTGGCTGTTTACATTATTCTCCAGAAAGAAATATTGTTTATTATACTTCTTTGTGTCTGTTTAAAACTTGTACCATATGTAAGAACTAATGAATACTAGCAAGTGTAACCATCAGCATGTCTGGAACATGGGTGTTTGAACAGTGAGAGGCTAAGACTGCAGAGATTGTTGATGCCCATGTGTTACATGAAAGGTACCCTGTGAACCAAGCTAAGGAGAATCGGGCTTCTGCTTTATAGAGCATAGAGAGCTGTGGGTGGCTTTTAACCAGGGGAGGTAGATAATCAGATTTGTGTTTTAGATGAACTGTTCATAGTCTGACTTTTGGATTGAAGGGTATAGAGATGAGGAAGGGAAACCAGGTAGCAGGTTATTTTAGCAATATAACTAAGAAGTAATAAAGGCCCACAGTGAGTGCAGTGACAATGGAGACCAAATCGTGGGTATAAATTTGAAATACATTTGTTGTTGTTCAGTTGCTAAGTCCTGTCCATTTCCTTGTGACCCCATAGGGTGTAGCACACCAGGCTTCTCTATCTTCTATTATCTCTGGGAGTTTGCACAAATTCATGTCCATTGAGTCAATTATGCCATCTGATCATCTCATCCTCTGTTGCCGCCTTCTCTTCCTGACTTCAATCTTTCCAAGCATTGGGGTCTTTTCCAATGAGTTGATTCTTCACATCAAGTGGCCAAATTATTGGAGCTTCAGCTTCAGCATCAGTCTTTCAACTGAGTATTCAGGGTTGATTTCCTTTAAGATTGATCTGTTTGATCTCCTTGCAGTCAGTCCAAGGTACTCTCAAGAATCGTCTCCAGCACCACAGTTCGAAAGCATCAATTCTTCGGTGCTCAGCCTTCTTTATGGTCCAACTCTCACATCCATAATGGCTACTAGTAATTCTATCTCCTAAATATATTTTGCCAGCTGAGCTATTTAAAATCCTATAGGATGATGCTGTTAAAGTGCTGTACTCAATATGCCAGCAAATTTGGAAAACTCAGCAGTGGCCACAAGACTGGAAAAGGTGTTTTCATTCCAATCCCAAAGAAGGGCAATGCCAAAGAATGTTGAAACTACCATACAATTGCCCTCATTTCACTTTTGGAATTTCTTGGTTCACGTACTGCTGAAGCCTGGCTTGAAGGATTTTGAGTATTACCTTAGTAGCATCTGAAATGAGCACAAATGTTTGGTTGGTTAAACAGTGCAGCGGGCAAAATATATTTAGTATGTAGAATTACATTTGTAGAGAGAAATGTAAAGAGATTAATCTGAAAGTTAAGCTGAGAACTCTAATCGAGGGCTATTTATGCCCACAGTTAAAAATTCAGACTTTGTCCTTAAAGGTACTATAGAGTCACTGGTAGAAAATTGCTCTGTTGTAGTATAAGAAATGGATTGAAGATAGACAAGCCCAGAGGTAGGTTGACCTATCAGGAATCTACTTCCAGTAGACCTGGTTATTAAATGTTTTTGAGTGAGACTATGAGTATATTCATTACATTGTTATTCTTATCTTCTTTTGAATTCAAGTGGAATAATCCAGTTGTAAGAGCATATACTTCAGCCACATTTTGAGATTGAGGAGGTGATATTCTAGACACACCAGAAGTAGAGTACTAGACTGTTCTCTCATGCAAAGCTCTGCAGTTCTATATGTGGACATGTATTTTGAGAGACACTAACTCTTCTGCAGACATAGATTATCCTTCTGGGATACTTTCTCTCCTTTAGGGGGTTAAATTACCTGTATCTGATGTAGAGAGATTTGGGGGGAGGTGAATGGCCCCATTCCTTCCTTTTCATTTTGTTTGAAATCCAGTACCAGAGTTATTTGCAACAACAACAATTGACTGCAGGAAAGAACTTGATGATTTGTCCCCAGTGGGGCATCTGACCAAGTGACATCATCTCATGTATATATAATCGTTATTAATACATATTTGATCCATCTAAAAACATAAGTGCTGTTTCTGTGGTAGCAGAAATTTGCATAATCGAAGACCTCCTGTGAAGCTATATCTTTCTAATTAATCTTTGCAAAGGGATGGGATTGTAGACATCTGTAAATTACACTGCTCATTAACTTTTTACACAAATCATTTTTTGGGGAGATACATGAGTCAGCCTTGCAGAGCTCTGAATACTACCCATTTATCTGTTGCTTTCAAACATCTCCCATTGAATTGTTATCCGTTCTTTCTCAAACAGGAAAGCATATTCACTAGATTCTGAGTTATTTCCTTACTTCTGTATTAACTTTGATTGAAGGTGCCTTGAGTGATCTTTTTTTCTCTTTCTGAACATGTTTAACATCAAATATTCATACATTTCTTTTAATATCAAATATCCTACCTTGTATTTTCTCTGGCTTTTAGAAAAACTATCAGCTTTTCTTGGACCCCAGTATAAGTTTTTGGCCAGTTATTTACTAAAGTTCTTTTAATGGAAGTTTTTGGTTTGTTTGTAGGGGTATCTTGTATACTGTCCCATTCACTCAAGACTCTTAGAAACTACTATAAATTCATTTTAGTAAAAGCTTCTTCCTTTTAAAATAATTTTTTCCCTATAACATGATTCCTTATAGAATTCTTTTTTTTTTTTTTTTTCCTTCTGTTTTTCTAGTCTTGGGAGAGTTCTAACCAAAGGTTTTATTCAGTTGAATTAGTGACCAGTGTCATCTAGAAGGGGCTAGAGCCAAACTTTATAAAGCCATAGAAATGTTAGATACCAACTTCCAAAGAGAGAAAACAGGAAAAAAAAAGGGGAAGAAAGTTGTATTGGTGAGGTTTAATACTACTCAAATTTCATCCCTTCTTTAAGATCTGTTTCACCACTACTACCCTGTGGCATATTTCTGGTAATTGTTGGAAAAACAACGATTTCACTGGATGTAGAATGAGTGCTATTTTTTAGTTATCTCTTTTTGGATGGGATTAATAAAGTGTGTCTGTTTCTTATATGCATTCCATGGAAACCCCATAGTAACATATACCCTTGGGATGTTGCATTTTCCATTATCACTTCAGTAATATATTGCCCTTGCAGCCATTTTGCAATCACTTCCCTGAATAAGGCTACAGATCAAATGAGTCTGGAGCCAGCAGTCAGTTCTATGAGTAAGAATAGCAGCTACTTCTTGAGTGCTTACAATGTGCCAGGTGCTGTGCTAAGCATTTTATATGCATTATCTCATTTTATCCTCACAACAACCCCATGAGGGGAATACTAAGAAAGCTTATTTCCATTTAAAAATATAATAGAGTTGTGATTACTCATGACTGTGAAGGGATATGGCAGTGGGGTCAGTATATGACAATGGAATGTGTTCTTATATTTATATTTAACTGTGAATAACAATAATGACTAGCATGTATTGACTGCCTATTATGTGCCAGCTTCTATATTAAGCACATTGTCTGGATTATTACAAATGAGAGACAGAAGTTACAGATGAGAGAGCTGAGAATCAGAGAAGTTAAGTAACTGGCTCAAGGCCACATAGTAAATAGGTAGGGCAACCAGGCTTCACTCCCTGTTTTGGCTGACTCTAAAGTCCGTGCTAAACTCCTGTCTCCCTTTACTTGCTATCCTACAAGTCTCCCCACCATATCCTATGATCACTGGAACTGTCTCTTACACTATTAAGGAAAATTGTCAGGGTGGCATTATTTTTTTCTCTCTCTGTGATTTTTCTCAGGATGCCTTGTTTTATTGGCTTTCTGGGAACTGTCCTATTCTCTCCTCCTAAGAGAGAAAATTGTCCTCAGGAAAACTTAAGTCTTTTTTTTATTTTGTTTTCTGTCATCTTCAAATTGTCAGTTGTAAGTATGGAAGGCATTTGTATGCCTTATGGAGTGCTTCCTTTCTTTCTATATAAATGACACCAAGGTCCTGAGTTCCCGCTGAAAATACTCTGTGAAATCACCCTGATTGTGTAACCAGCCCTTTTGTAGACTTTCTCCTGAGACTCTGGACAGCATTTTCAGACCCTCAAAATGGGGGGTGGGGTGGGTGGGGCGGATGGGTACTCAAACTGGAAACAAATATGATTTGAAAAGTTTCAGAGTATTTTAAATCCTCTGAAAAAGTATGCACATGTTCATATAAATCTCAGTAAATCAGACTGTTTACTCAAAAATTCAGTTTGTTTAGAAATATTTTATATTCAAGTTGTCTATTGATTTTTTCCTTTTGTAAGAAAGTTCCCTTTAAAACTGTTTTAAAATGTGGAAGGAAACCTGTAGATAACCTCCTCCATTTTTCCTAATGCTTTATTTTTCTGCTGTCATATTATACGTCTGGGACACAAAAGTAGAAATATAGAGCCATGTACTGCCATTTAGTTTCTTTTGTCCTTAATTTCTTCATCTATAAAATAAAAGAATTGTCTTGTTGACCTTTAAGATCATTTCTGACTCTGACATCATTTTTTTATCCTTACTATGGGTGATTTGGCTCTAAATAAAATTTTTCATTATTTTAAAGTGCTAAGTGATTATAATAATTCTGGTTTTATTTTCTTAAAAATTTTTTTTTACTTTTTACTAGTGTAATGTACCTAATTCTAAGGCCTTGGATAGATTCCAAATAAGACCAGAAAAATGTGATTAGAATGCAAACTGATGCATCTTCAGATCAGATCAGATCAGTCACTCAGTCGTGTCCAACTCTTTGCAACCCCATGAATCGCAGCACGCCAGGCCTCCCTGTCCATCACCAACTCCCTGAGTTCACTGAGACTCACGTCCATCAAGTCAGTGGTGTCATCCAGCCATCTCATCCTCTGCTGTCCCCTTCTCCTCCTGCCCCCAATCCCTCCCAGCATCAGAGTCTTTTCCAATGAGTCAACTCTTCGCGTGAGGTGGCCAAAGTACTGAAGTTTCAGCTTTAGCATCATTCCTTCCAAAGAAATCCCAGGGCTGATCTCCTTCAGAATGGACTGGTTGGATCTCCTTGCAGTCCAAGGGACTCTCAAGAGTCTTCTCCAACACCACAGTTCAAAAGCATCAATTCTTCGGCGCTCAGCCTTCTTCACAGTCCAACTCTCACATCCATACTTGACCACAGGAAAAACCATAGCCTTGACTAGATGAACCTTTGTTGTCAAAGTAATGTCTCTGCTTTTGAATATGCTATCTAGGTTGGTCATAACTTTCCCTCCAAGGAGCAAGCGTCTTTTAATTTCATGGCTGCAGTCACCATCTGCAGTGATTTTGGATCCCCAAAAAATAAAGTCTGACACTGTTTCCACTGTTTCCCCATCTATTTCCCATGAAGTGATGGGACCGGATGCCATGATCTTGGTTTTCTGAGTGTTGAGCTTTAAGCCAACTTTTTTACTCTCCTCTTTCACTTTCATCAAGAGGCTGTTTAGTTCCTCTTCACTTTCTGCCATAAGGGTGGTGTCATCTGCATATCTGAGGTTATTGATATTTCTCCTGGCAATCTTGATTCCAGCATGTGTTTCTTCCAGTCCAGCATTTCTCATGATGTACTCTGCATATAAGTTAAATGTTAACAAAATATTAGTATTATGATTCCTTCTCTTCTAGTTAATCCCCATTATACATCAGAACTTCCTGACTTCTATGGCAATTACCATCTTGAAGGGACACTTTTGTACAGTTTAATGAAATTATTTTAAACTTCTTTGTGTGAGTTAAACTTAGAGTTTCAATTAAATGGTAAGTTCTTTAAGGGCAGAAATCATAGATTGATCTTACATAGTATTCTCCACAAGCCTAGCATCTAAATTAACTCATGGTGGGCATTCAGAAAAGTTTCAAGTTGTATCTGCTGTTAAGAAATCCTGTACAAATTAGTGTTCTGAATAAATTCTGGCCAAGATGGTGGACTAAGCAGAAAAGAAATGCTCTACTAGTACAAACAAACAGAGTGCTAGATAAAAGGTATTTTAAAAATGGAATATAACCAAACCTTGAATTTAAAAAAAGAGTATCTATCTATACATGTTGGGAATGAGGGAGAAACCACAGCTAAAGTGAAGTGATTGTTGAAGCTGTACAGAGTGTGAAGGATCTGGGCTGTAAACACACCTTTCCTTAGGGGTTGGAAATTAAATGTTTTACAGGTTGACAACATGAGTAATTTCAAGTTTTCCTAGACCTGAAAATGTAGACAATTTCAAAGCTCTCCTTAGAAACTATCTTTTCAGTTTCACCAAAACCCATGATCATGTGGCCACATTTCCAGGACCATTCCTTGGACCATGGAAAGAGCCCATCCAAGTGAGGCCTTGAAAGCTGAACCTCATTATTTATGTGGTAAATCTGCCTCTGGACTGTTATCAAGATCACAAGTTCTTTAAAGGAGAGGACAAGGAATTTGGTTTTGTGAATATTTCCCAGAGCCAGAAAAGCACTATATCATTCTTAAAGATCTATCAGAAAGTCTCTGCTGGGTGGCCTAGAATAATTCACTAATTACCCTAAGCTTCAGGTTGTATCGGAGAGGCTAGTACCTGATCCTTGAATTTTAAAGACCTAGAGGTAATAAAGGGATTGAAAAACTGTTTTGGAAATGGTGAATCTTTTAGTACCTAGACAGAAGCATCTACAAAGTTATGAAAGAGGAGTCCATCACAACCCATGCTGGGCTTATATTTTACGCAGAAAATATTCTGACATCTAAGTAGAAGTTGAGCTCAAAAATAAAAATAATAAAACATATTAGAAACTTTAACACCAAAAAAGATATACCACAGAACCAACATATAGGCAAATTCACATCCAAGCAACTAGAGATAGTAGAGCAATATAAATGGGACTTCAAAATAAGAAAGTTTTAAATGTGTGTATATATATACAGACACTTATATACATAAATATATGGTTTTTAACAGTCTCATTAAATTCAAACATATACTATTTTGCCTCACAGAATTTATATTTGTTAGCTTATATCACAGTAGTGAAGAACCCCCAAATTTCAGTGGCTTATAAAATGAAAGATTCATTGATCACTTAGGAGTTTTCTGCACGTTGCCTGCAGCTCTGCTCCATGTTCTCTTCACTATGGGATATAGGCTCAAAGAACAGTCCCTACCTGGAGCATTGGCATTTTCATTTGAAGGAAAAGAACAAGGTGTTAGATCACTTGATTGTTTTAGGAAGCAGCACACATAATTTCAACTCATGTTTCATTGGTCAAAGCAATTCATATGCCTAGAACAGAAGACAATCCTATAAAGGTGTATAATGTTCCTGTAGGGAGGGACAGTGAATATTTCAAATGAAGGTTATAAAACCTGACTTCACAAGTGGAAAATTTATAATGCTGATGAGCGAGTCCTTCTGGTATATTAAGGAGGCTTGAAAATCATATGTTACACAGTTTTCCAATGTAATTTTAGATACTCTTAAAGACCTCTTTATTGATATGCTAAGAATTGTTAGTACTTTCAAATTAGCTGCATCCAGTAATATAGACATAAATACTACTCCCTCAGTTCCACTTCCAATTAAAACTTCTTTCCCAATCCTTTACTTTGTCCATGTGGAGACGACTAAAATATGTTTAACTTGTTTTAACTCTTTCTCTTACACTTAGGATGTACACAAGATTATGTGCAGGGTAAATGGTATAGAAAATGTTTTCTTTTCATACTGGGGTAATCTGATTTTCACTAAGCTTTCCACGAATGCCAGTGCAGGAGAGTTCAACAACAACATTCATCCTCTACCCACAAATCAGGTCCACTTCTCAGACTGGTTATTAACGCTGCCAGGATAGAGGAAAGTGAATAAAAAGAAAAGACATGTTAATTTCAAGCTCCATTTAGAAACACACTGGAAAAATCAATGGCTGGTAAATAGAAATTGGCAACATTGGCAGGAAGAATTTTTATATTTAAGCATAGAAAGGGCTGGAATATAAATCTGCACCCTGACCAGGTAATAACTAAATAAAATGATGATGGTACTGGAAAGGCACTTTGTAAGGTTGTTTCCTAATGTTTTAGTGCCCTGAGAAATGTCACTGAATCAGCAGCTTGTCAGTTTAAATTTTGGAATTGAAGTTTGTCATTACGTTTTTCTAGGCGCACTGATTTCACATAACTGATACAGGGAGATATAGACTCCGGGAAGGAGTGACAAACCAGTAACTTTAGTACTAGATACTAAGTTCTAGGACAATATCCATGTCATCCACTTTTCTCCTTTTCCCCATAGTGCTTTGCTTTTTCTACCCTTGGCCTAGATTCTACTGGAGTTTATTTATGGAGGACTATTTTTTTCAGGCTGAAAGTTCATCTTCTATGGTGAGTTTAACCTCACAATCACTTTCTTCCATATCTGAGAAATAGAACACTGTTCTGAGTCCTCTCTAGCCTATTATATAATAAAAAGTTTTCCAACTTTGTGAGGCTGAAGAAGAGAATTATTTCTCCCATCTCAATTTATATCCACTCCCATCACTAATCTTTGGGACATTTTTCTCCTTGAAACCTATCTTGATAATTCTAGTACTTATTTTTTTTCTGAACTTCTGAGGATTTTGTATCTTGAAAGATACTACTGCCCGGTGTGCTTCAGTATTGTTCCTGAAACTGATTCATGCTCATTAGTTCATTTAGTGCTTAATGATGAGGACACACAAAAACTGGGTAAACCATGGCTCCTGCCTCAAGATGCTCACAGTCTATTGGGCAAAGATAGGCAAGTAATTGGCCAGTTAAGGAATGGAGAGATAGCAAAGAGTGAAGATATCTAGGGAGAAAGATTCCAGACCAAGGGTAGAAAATGCAAGGCACTATGGGGAAAGAGAGAAAAGTGGAAGATATGGATATTGTCCTAGAGAAACTTAGTATCTGGTTGGGTTGAGTAGTCGGAAAAAAAAGTGCCTGTGAGCTTAATCTCTCAGTTGTGTCCAACTCTTTGTGACCCCATGTGAAAAGCACGAGGCATTAAGCACAGGGTACAATGGGAACATTTAGTTGTACTCAGTGAGCTCAACAGAAGCTCAGCAGGTGGTAGAAACTACCTGCCAATTCAGGAGACCCAGGTTCAATCCCTGAGTTAGGAGGGTCTCTTTGAAGGGGTCACAAAGAGTTGGACACAACTGAGAGACTAAGCTTACAGGCACTTTTTTTCTCCCACTACCCAACCCAACCAGATACTAAGTTCCTCTAGGACAATATCCATATCTTTCACTTTTCTCCCTTTCCCCATAGTGCCTTGCATTTTCTACCCTTGGTCTGGAATCTTTCTCCCTAGATAAGTGAAAGTGAAGTCACTCAGTCTGTCCGACCCTCAGCGACCCCATGGACTGCAGCCTTCCAGGCTCCTCCATCCATGGGATTTTCCAGGCAAGAGTACTGGAGTGGGGTGCCATTGCCTTCTCCACTAGATATCTTCACTCTTTGCTATCTCCATTCCTTTAAGCTTTTGTTAAAAGATCAAGTCTCAGAGAAACTTGAGGTGACTGTGTTATTCAAAATTGCATCACCCCCCTCATATATAGTTACATTCTATAAGTATATATTATCATCCCTTGCTTTATTTTTCATTTTTCACTTTTTTCTTTACTTTTATTTTTCTACTTAGCACATATCACCATCTGACATTACTGCATTGTTTACTTATTTAATTTTCTTTATTGTCTATCTTGCCTTCTGGAATGTAAGCTCTAGGAGGACAGGGATCATATCTGTCTTTTTCACTATCTTACCTCTAAAGATTACTAGAATAGTGCAGGGCACATCATAGTAACTTAAAAGTTATTTGTCAAATTAATGGCTAAGTAGTAACAGCAAAAGTCAGTACTCAAGAAATGCTAGTTTATTTTTTTCAAATTGAATGATTTTTCTTTTGCATTATACTGTACTACAACCACCATTACTTTTGATTTGGCTTGATTTTGAAGGGTCTGTACAGCTACTCTTAGACTTTGAGGAGGTGGTATTCCTCTGGCTATGTGGCATAGCCCCTATCAGTTTGCAGAAACAGTCACAACTGGCCGCCTTAACTAAGCTGGCTTTGATCCTCAACCAGTATATAGATCATGCTTTGATAATTACTGATATAATCTCAAAACCTTCTTTACATTTTTGTTTAATAGATATAATATGATCATGATAATTTCATATTACATGTTTGTTTTTGTTTCCAATCCTCCACAAGATAGGAAATTTCATAATTAGGAAGTTAGATTTTTCTTTCTTCTTGCTCCGCTTAAAATCAAAATATGTTTCTTATTCATGATGCCAGTCATTGAAACCTATTGAAAATATTTTATACGCTATAATATCACTTCTGGAAGGTTGCAAAAGGTTACAATAACTGGCATATATTATACACTATAATATCACTTTTAGAAGGTTTCAATAAGTTTCAATAACTGGCATCATGAATAAGAAACATATTTTAATTTTAAGTGGAGCAAGAAGAAAGAAAAATCTAACTTCCTAACTATGAAATTTCCTAACTTGTGGAGGATCTGAAACAAAAACAAGCATGTAATATGAAATTATCATGACCATATCTATTAAACAAAAATGTAAAGAAAGTTTTGACATTATTATAATACACAGAAGATCTGTAAAAAAAAGATCTTCACAACCCAGATAATCCGATGGTGTGATCACTCAACTAGAGCCAGACATCCTGGAATGTGAAGTCAAGTGGGCCTTAGGAAGCATCACTACGAACAAAGTTAGTGGAGGTGATGGAATTCCAGTTGAGCTATTTCAAATCCTGAAAGATGATGCTGTGAAAGTGCTGCACTCAATATGCCAGCAAATTTGGACAACTCAGCAGTGGCCACAGGACTGGAAAAGGTCAGTTTTCATTCCAATCCCAAAGAAAGGCAGTGCCAAAGAATGCTCAAACTACCAGACAATTGCACTCATCTCACACACTAGTAAAGTAATACTTAAAATTCTCCAAGCCAGGCTTCAGCAATACATGAACTGTGAAATTACAGATGTTCAAGCTGGTTATAGAAAAGGCAGAGGAACCAGAGATCAAATTGCCAACATCCAATGGATCATAGAAAAAGCAAGAGAGTTCCAGAAAAACATCTATTTCTGCTTTATTGACTATGCCAAAGCCTTTGACTGTGTGGATCACAATAAACTGTGAAAAATTCTGAAGAGATGGGGATACAAGACCACCTGACCTGCCTCTTGAGAAACCTGTATGCAGGTCAGGAAGCAACAGTTAGAACTGGACATGGAACAACAGACTGGTTCCAAATAGGAAAAGGAGTATGTCAAGGCTGTATATTGTCACCTTGCTTATTTAACTTATATGCAGAGTACATCATGAGAAATGCTGGGCTGTAGGAAGCACAGGCTGGAATCAAGATTGCCAAGAGAAATATCAATAACCTCAGATATGCAGATGACACCACCCTTATGGCAGAAAGTGAAGAAGAACTAAAGCGCCTCTTGATGAAGGTGAAAGAGGAGAGTAAAAAGGTTGGCTTAAAGCTCAATATTCAGAAAACTAAGATCATGGCATCCGGTCCCATCACTTCATGGGAAATAGATGGGGAAACAGTGGCTGACTTTATTTTTCTGGGCTCCAAAATCACTGCAGATGGTGATTGCAGCCATGAAATTAAAAGACTCCTTGGAAGGAAAGTTATGACCAACCTAGACAGCATATTTAAAAGCAGAGACATTACTTTGCCAACAAAGGTCCGTCTAGTCAAGGCTATGGTTTTTCCAGTGCTCATGTATGGATGAGAGAGTTGGACTGTGAAGAAAGCTGAGTGCCGAAGAATTGATGCTTTTGAACTGTGGTGTGGGAGAAGACTCTTGAGAGTCCCTTGGACTGCAAGGAGATCTGACCAGTCCATCCTAAAGGAGGTCAGTCCTGGGTGTTCATTGGAAGGACCAATGTTCAAGCTGAAACTCCAATACTTTGTCTACCTGATGCAAAGAGCTGACTCATTTGAAAAGACTTTGATGATGGGAAAGATTGAGGGCAGGGGGAGAAGGGAACAACAGAGCATGAGATGGTTGGATGGCATCTCTGACTCAATGGACATGGGTTTGGGTGAACTCCGGGAGTTGGTGATGGACAGGGAGGCTTGGTGTGCTGTGGTTCATGGGGTCTCAAAGAGTCGGACACGACTGAGCGAGTGAACTGAACTGAATATCACTTATATGTAAAACGTAAATAGGACAAATAGAGAAACAGAGAGTAGGGTCATGCTTACTAGGGACTGAAGAGTAGGGGGAAGTGGGCAGATATTGATCAAAGGGCACAAACTCCCAGTTAAAAGAGCAACAAGTTTGGTAGTCTAATATAGCATGGTGATAATACCTAATAATACAATAAAACATAATTAAATGTTGTTAATAGAGTAGATCTTAAATATGCTCACTATGGAAAAGATTTGTTTACTATAAATTTGATGGAAGTGTAACTAATACTGTGATGGTAATCAGCTTGAATCAAATCAACACATTGTGTACCTTAAATTTATAGAAAACTAAGTATCAACTATATTTCAAAGTTGGGAAAATATTTGGCTATTTCCAAGACAAAGTCTGGGCAAAGGTTGAAAAATGGCAAGTTTCTGTTCAAAGGTAGTTGGTTATTTTTCCCAAATAGGAAAAAAAAAAAAAAATGGTTTACAGGCACATGCACGCTCACACACACACACACACACACACACACACACACACATCTCTGTCATGTATTTTCCTTTTTCCAGTATCTAACTTCAGGCAAAGTTTCTTGTTAAGATATCTGGTGGTCTTTTTGGAAAATAATTAAAATCAGCATTATTGAAGAATTACACAGGTAGCTATTTAAGAGAACCCCGAACCAACTTGGAAATAATGTCTTGGGTCAGATCTTCAATCAAATGGGTACAAGAGAGCCATAAATAACTTTTTTCAGTTGAGCTGTGTGCATACAGGGCATTTTTACTTAAGATATATGCAAGGGCAAGGGAGATGAAGTAAGTACAGTCTACTTATGCTTCATTGACTACACTAAAACCTTTGAATGTGTGGATCACAACACACTCTGGAAAATTCTCAAAGAGATGGGAATACCAGATCACCTTACCTGTGTCCTGAGAAACCTGTATGCAGGTCAAGAAGCAACAGTTAGAACCGGGCATGGAACAGTGGACTGGTTCAAAATTGGGAGTGGAGTACATCAAGGCTGTACTTATCCTCTTGCTTATTTAACTTATATGCAGAGTACATCATGTGAAATGCTGGGCTTGATGAAGCTCAAGCTGGAATCAAGATTGCTGGAAGAAATAGCATATAACCTCATATACGCAGATGACACCACCCTTACGGCAGAAAGCAAAGAGGAATTAAAGAACCTATTGATGAAGGTGAAAGAGGACAGTGAAAAAGCTGACTTACAACTCAACATTCAAAAAACTGAGATCATGGCATCTATTCCCATCGCTTTATGGCAAATAGATGGGGAAACAATGGAAACAGTGACAGACTTTATTTTTTGGGGGCTCCAAAATCACTGTGGATAGAGACTGCTGCTGCTGCTGCTGCTAAGTTGCTTCAGTCGTGTCTGACTCTGTGCGACCCCATAGACAACAGCCCACCAGGCTCCCCCGTCCCTGGGATTCTCCAGGCAAGAACACTGGAGTGGGTTGCCATTTCCTTCTCCAATGCATGAAAGGGAAAAGTGAAAGTGGAGTCGCTCAGTCGTGTCTGACTCTTTGCGACCCCATGGCCTGCAGCCTACCAGGCTCCTCCGCCCATGGGATTTTCCAGGCAAGAGTACTGGAGTGGGGTGCCATCGTCTTCTCTGGCAGGTGGAGACTACAGTCATGAAATTAAAAGACGCTTGCTCCTTGGAAGAAAAACTATGATAAACCTAGACAGCATATTAAAAAACTTTGTCGAAATTTGGGAGATATTTTAAGGAAATCTATGCCACCGTTTTTTTGTTTTTGTTTTTTTTTTTTTTTAATGATTCCCTATAAAATGGAGGCATAGGTTTTTTTAAAAAATACCACCCAAATTTCTTTGGAGCATTATTTCATTTTTTTCCAGGTCTTGTACATGTGCAAGTTTGTTTCCCATCTCTTACAGTAAACAATGTTGTTTGTTCACAGACTGTACTTGTTGTAGGGCTTCCCTGATGGCTCAGATGATAAAGAATCTGCCTGCAATGTGGGAGACCTGAGTTCATTCCCTGGGCTGGGAAGATCCCTTGGAGAAGAAAATGGCAACCCACTCCAGTATTCTTGCCTGGAGAATTCCATGGACAGAGGAGCCTGGAAAGCTATAGTCCATGTGGTCACAAAGATTTGGACAAGTCTAAGAAACTAACATACACATATACATTTATATATGCCTCCATTTTGTAGGGTATCATTAGCTAGTGTGGGAGGTGGCTTATAGCAAACCTTGTGGACTAAGACTCTTTGGGCTTTCATTACATAGGAATGTCTCTGCCAAGTGGCTTTACACTACTGCTTCTTCAGCATATCTTTGTGTGCATGATCAGGCTGCATAGACTGAGGTATGGTAGCTTACCTCTGGACCATGATACCTTTAGCACAGGCCCTGGGTCACTGGGTCAGTAGAAGGATGGTATCACTCTACTCTGTGCCAGCTATCACTGTACTCTCTACTTTCAACCTGGCTGTCCATTAATACTTTACTATCTCTTGATATGACAAGTGAATGGTTTTCTGAATTTCTTACATATGATTAAAATTATAATAATAATCATGATTAGTCTATGGGCATTAAGATACATGTATTTTGTTGGTTCTCTTTTTAACTGAACAAATTTTGATGGGAGCAAGTTCAAAGAATGTGAGAGATCTGTGTAACTGAAATTGGTAAGAGGAAGATGTAAAGCCAGTATCAAGGGAAATGTGACAGATTAAGTGAATCAAATGATCAACTGCATTCTGTTTTCCAGTTGAGCAGCCCTACAGTTAATAAGTGCTTTTTATTGATGTGATACATATTGGGACTTACAAAGCTGTACAAAACATACCATTCAGAAAGAATGGGATTCTTTGTGGTTAATGTTTTTGTTTTAGATTCCCTATTTTTATTATTTTTTATTTTATTCATTATTTTTATTTACTTATTTATTTTGTTAAATTTTATTTATTTTTATTGTTATTGTTTTATTATTTTTTATTTTTATTTATTTTTCATTTTATTTTATCATGGATAGTCAGTGTAAATAATTGTGTAGTGATTTATTTCTATTTGGAATTTAGAGTGGGGATTATCCTAACGGTATGTGGCTCCAAACTATTGAAAATTCTCCTTAATGCCACCTTTCTCTTTTGCTTTTGAATGCAAAGTTGAAAAAAAAGCAACACACACATTAATCTATAAAAAAGACCAACAAGAACTAGTGGAAAAAATACAGGAATGAACAGAATACAATCTTGTTCCATACATTTGATGGCTCTTTTGCATGTGCATTTTCTTGCAATATTTGTTAGAAAGTCAAATATCACATTTGTGTCAATTGACAACATGTTCAATGCATGGCAATTCTAATTTCAAGTATGATATGTTGATTTCTTTTTTGAGTTATTTGGGACTCTCTTTGTTGAGCAAACTTTATTTTCCTTTGCAATAAGATATATAACATTAAATTCTAGCCCGAAGCCTACTTTTTCCATATACTTTAAGCTCCCCAAATCTGATACAAATTCTGGCATTAGTTCTTGTTGACATGACATGTTGTAATCATATTGCCATTTGACTTCATTTTCTAAGCATATATGAGATAAGATATCATGAGTTGCTTTATGAAAGCATCTATTATTTTCTAGGTTAGAGTCATATGGTTTGTGTGGGTTCTTTTTGACAAGATGGGAGGAAAGTGGAGATTTACAGTGAAAAGTGTTCAAAATTACAAACATGCTTGTTTAAGATACACTGAGTGTAGAGTGAATTACCAAAGGAATGATTTCCAGGTAGCAGAGAATGATGGTGAAGTTGGCAATCAATTAGGATAATGTGAAAAGTATAGTGGTAAGTGTATAGAGTGAATTGATTGCTTGGTAATCAAACTATAGTACCTCTCATTTTCCCTGCTGAGTCCAGGAAATCTCTTTTGAAATGTAATTGTGGTCAGCCACAAATATACCAGTTATCTTCTCTGATATTTAGGGTTGGGTTTCTCTTCAAAGAATGCCTGAAACAACTTATAAAGGAAAAACTTCGGACTGAGGCCATATGACCTGAGCCCAGTAAGTTGGTCAGATTTTCCGATAGCAAGCTACTGAATAAAACTCAATAGGAAAGTCCTGCCGGGGACTGGCAACCTTCCTAACTCCCAAGATGTTAATAGGAGTTAGGGTTCCTTCAGAGAAGAAACATAGTCCCATTGAGCATATGCTCTGCCATCCTATACACAGACCTTCCAGGACTAAGATAACATTCACTTTCCACTCTTTAAAATAGTTTATTTTTATTTAATTAATTTGGCTCTGCCTGGTCTTTGTTTTAGCATGTGGGATCTTTTTTTTATATATATTTTAGGTGTGGCTTTCAAACTCTTAGCTGCCTTACCAGGAATTGAAGGAAGTCCCTCCTCTCACTTTTTATACCAACACAATGCATTCTCTTATAGAAACTCTGGACAAGCAAGATTGTTATTTTCCAAGAGGATGGTCTTGCCTCTAAATTTCTACTTGTTTAATTCCATCATCCAAGTTTACCACTTGAAGCCATTTCCTAAGCAAGAAGACAGAACTTCATGACACATTTTACAAAAAAAAAAAAAAAGCTAATTAATTAGTAATCACAAAAATTTCTTTAGTTCAGATAGGTCTCCGTGACTCTCATGATGTAAATTGTTAGAAATAATTGGGTTTATGGAAATGTAGTGTCTAGCAATTAAAAAATTATGTCACAAAACTATAGCTTTTTGTTTTTCCAAATCAAAGCCTCAATAAAACAAGCAATCCTTTAAAGTGCCTTCAACTTCTGGGTCCCGTGATTGATTTTTGAAGATTACTTATAATTTATATTTCATTCACAATATTCGGTGACATAGGCAGAGTTTGAGTCTTAAATGTTTCAATAATGACCTCATTTTACCTAATGGTTATTAATATGTAGTATAGTTTAACAGTATTATATCCTTTTAAAAGTAGTTTGAAGCTACTTTTTAAAATGAGTTTACCCAGTCATTCTGGTCCCTTCAACTTTATTCCACATAAAGTGAAATTTTAGTAGACATGAAGGATTATCTTCTCAAGATGATATTTTATTAAGTAAAGTAAACATGTTAATTTTCCAGCTATTCCCCGCCCCACCTCCCCAACACAGATACTCAGGGAGTATTTTAAATGGGTGAAAAATGAGATTTGTCTTTCTTTATGATTATGTTCTTCTCCAATGAACATGGGAGTATTCATTTCTCTTCTTAGAAGTGTTTCTGGATTTAAGTCAGTAAGAAAATGTAATCATTTCTCATATTTATCTCTAAATTGCATTGAACTTTGTTGAGGGCACCTGAGGAAGTAATGATTTATACGCTTTCTAGATATTTATCTGCTTGTATAAGCAAGTTATATTTTAGAAATGTTATTGAATTAATGCTATAATACATAGAACAAAGAAAAATAATTTCCATAGGTTAAGGTCTGTTTTTCAGCAGTCTAATCTTGTTTTGCATGTCCTGCTCTATTATATAGGTATATGCAGGTATCATGCTGGTGATTTAAGATTTAAGTAGACTCTAGGAAGAGTGTTTGGAAAATGCTTATGTACTGAAAAGTGGCTGTTTTCATGCATAAACATGTAGTTAAATTATCCATCCAATTTCAGAACTAGAGACACAGTACAACCTCAGGGAATAATGATTGCTCTCTATTTCCCCATGCAAGGTTATTGAAATGAGAAGCTAGACTGAAGGTAGATGTTCAGAAAACTTGTAACATAAACAAAGGAAGGAAGTGAGAATTCTTTTGAGGGCTTTACCCTAAGTCTCCTGTTAAACTTAGAGAAACTGAGAAATAAGTGGCCTTAAAAAAAGAGATACACAATAAAACTTTATTTAAAAAATGTCAATTTTGTGAAAAACACAAACAATACTAAGGGAAAAAATATTCTGCCATGTGTGAAGTCCTATTTTCTATAGTCAGGTTTATATGCTTTCTTTATGGAATACTTGTTTTCCTTTAAAAAAGAAAAGATCATCTCATTTTGTAAAAGAACATTTCTATTTGTGAGGTATAAATATGCTTACAGAAATATGCAAATATAATACACGAATACTGAGGAAATGCAGAGGAACAATACAAAAGTAAGGACTGATATCAGATATATATTTTTTGAACATTTTAAGATGAATTTGAAGAATGGAAGGGACATAGATTGGTGTGTTTTGGTACAAGGAGTATGAGAGAAACAAATTGATGAGGTGATCTTTCTTTTAAATAAGTACTCATTTTCAGTAATCCATCAAGAGAAATAGTTCCCTTTTGTTGGAAACTATTTGGTTAATAATTGCTGAATAAGAAAGCATCCCCAAACTTATGGCTTTAACAAAAATTTATTATCTCTTATGGTTCTGTACATTGACTAGTAATTGTTGATCACTTGGCACTTGGGATCTCATGCAGTTACAAAGAACTAGTGCTGGAATCATCTGAAGACCAGATGTCAAGACAGCTTCTTCACACATGTATCTAGAGCCTAGCTTGGACAGCAGGAAAGCTGAGGGCAGGATGGACATTTCTCTTTCCAAGTGGCCACTCCACGTGGTAGCATGGATTTCATCCCAGCTTGGTGGTAGTCTTAGCCTACTTGGAATTTTTATGCAATAGTTGTTTCCCTTAGATCAAATGTTCCAAGATACAAGAAACGAAAGCTTCCAGTCTTTAAATTTCCAAGCTCAGAATCTGGCACAGTCACTTCCTCATATTATATTGTTCCAAATACTCACAGAGTCTGCCAAAACTCAAGTGAAAAAACATGAACCATCCCTCTCAACCAGAGATATGTCAAAGAATTTGTGGCCATCATTAATCTGCTATAGAAGTTATGCATGATCGGTTATATGGGTGCTTCTTATGTCTTCTTTGTTGATATCGCAGGGGCTGGAAATTAAAGCCATCAAATCTACTTCTGCACAGTTCAGTCGTTCAGTTATGTCCAGCTCTTTGCAACTCCATGGACTGCAGCATGCCAGGCTTCCCTGTTCACCACCAACTCCTGGAGCTTGCTTAAACTCACATCCATCAAGTCAGTGATGCCATCCAACCATCTCATCCCCTGTCGTCCCCTTCTCCTGCCTTCAGTCTTTCCCAGCATCAGGGTCTTTTCCAATGACTCAGTTATTTGCATAAGGCCAAAGTATTAGATCTTCAGCTTCAGTATCAGTCCTTCCAATGAATATAAGGACTGATTTCCTTTAGGAATGACTGGTTTGCCTTCCTTGAAGTCCAAGGGATTCTCAAGAGTCTTCTCCAACACCACAGTTCAAAAGCATCAATTCTTCAATCCTCAGGTTTCTTTCTACTCCAACTCTCACATCCACACATGACTACTGGAAAAAACATAGCTCTGACTAATCGGACCTTTGTAAGCAAAGTAATGTCTCTGCTTTTTAATATGCTGTCTAGGTTGGTCATAGCTTTTCTTCCAAGGAGTAAGCGTCTTTTAATTTCATGGCTGCAATCACCATCTGCAGTGATTTTGGAGCTCAAGAAAATAAAGTCTTCTCACTGTTTCCATCGTTTCCCCATCTATTTGCCATGAAGTGATGGGACTGGATACCATGGTCTTAGTTTTCTGAATGTTGAGTTTTAAGCCAACTTTTTCACTCTCCTCTTTCACTTTCATCAAGAGGCTCTTTAGTTCTTCACTTTCTACCATAAGGGTGGTGTAATCTGTGTATATGAGGTTATTGCTATTTCTCCTGGCAATCCTGATACCAGCTTCTGCTTCATCCAACCCAGCATTTTGCATGATATATTCTGCATATAAGTTAAATTAGCAGGGTGACAATATACAGCCTTGATGTAATCCTTTCCCAATTTGGAACCAGTCTGTTCCATGTCCAGTTCTAACTGTTGCTTCTTGACCTGCATACAGATTTCTCAGGAGGCAGATAAGGTGGTCTGGTATTCCCATCTCTTTGAGAATTTTCCAGTTTGTTGTGATCCACACAGTCAAAGGCTTTGGCATAGTCAGTAAAGCAGAAAGAGATGTTTTTCTGGAACTCTCTTGCTTTTTCTATGATCCATCAGATGTTGGCAATTTGATCTCTGGTTCCTCTTCCTTTTCTAAATCCAGCTTGAACATAGGGGGAGTTTACGGTTCATGTTCTATTGAAGCCTGGCTTGGAGAATTTTAAACATTACTTTGCTAGCATGTGAGATGAGTGCAATTGTGCGGGACTTTGACCATTCTTTGGCATTGCCTCTCTTTGGGATTGGAATGAAAACTGGCCTTTTCCAGTACTATGGCCACAGCTGAATTTTCCAAGTTTGCTAGCATATTGAGTGTAGCACTTTCACAGCATTTTCATTAGCTCAGCTGGAATTCCATCACCTCCATTAACTTTGTAGTGATGCTTCCTAAGGCCCACTTGACTTCACATTCCAGGATGTCTGGCTTTAGGTGAGTGATCACACCATCATGATTATCTGGGTCGTGAAGATCTTTTTTGTATAGTTTTTCTGTGTATTCTTGCCACCTCTTCTTAATATCTTCTGCTTCTGCTAGATCCATACCATTTCCATCCTTTATTGTGCCCATCTTTGCATGAAATGTTCCATTGGTATCTCTACATTTCTTGAAGAGATGTCTAGTCTTTCAAATTCTATTGTTTTCCTCTATTTCTTTGTGCTGATCACTGAGGAAGGCTTTCTTATGTCTCCTTGCTATTCTTTGGAACTCTGCATTCAAGTGAGTATATCTTTCCTTTTCTCTTTTGCATTTCAGTTCTCTTCTTTTCTCAGCTATTTGTAAGGCCTCCTCAGACAACCATTTTGCCTTTTTGCATTTCTTTTTCTTGGAGATGGTCTTGATCACTGTCTCCTACATAATGTCACAAATCTCCATCCATAGTTCTTCAAGCACTCTGTCTTTTAGGTCTAATCCCTTAAATCTATTTGTTACTTCTACTGTATACTCATAAGGGATTTGATTTAGGTCCCACTTGCGTGGTCTTGTGGTTTTCCCTATTTTCTTCAATTTACGTCTGAATTTGCCAAATAAAGAGTTCATGATCTGAGCCACAGTCAGCTCCCAGTCTTGTTTTTGCTGACTGGTGGTCTGGTGATGTCCAGATTTATGGTACATTCACAAGATGGAGGAGCAGAAGGACATGTGCTCATCTTCTCCTGCAAGAAAGAACTCCAGAATTGCAACTCACTGCTGAACAACCATCAACAGGAGAATTTTGGATCCCACCAAAGAGAGATACCCCACATACACGGGCAAAGGAGAAGCACCAGAAAGATAGTAGTAGGGGTGAAATCACATTTAGAATCAAAGTCCATACCTGCCAGAGATGCTCAGAGGGCTCAAACAAAGCTTTGTGCAAACCAGAAGACCCCACAGAGACTGAGCCAGACCTGCCTTTGAGTGTGAGTGTCTCCTGCAGAGGTATGGGTCAGCAGTGGCTTGCCGCAGGGGCGGGGGCTCTGGGTGCAGCAGACCTCTGGGTGTGGCATAAGCCCTCTTGGAGGAGATCACCGTTAACCCCACCATAGAGCCACCGAGCAGACAACCCACAAACTACAGGACAGTTATACCAAAAAAATTCTCACACTGTTAAATTCTAGAATGAACAACAAATTTCCCAATCTGGGAATCTAGCAAAGGGACTGAGAATCCCCAGGGAATTTGACTTTGGAGGCCAGTGGGATTTGATTGCAGAACTTACACAGGACTGGGGAAACACTCTTGGAGGGCACAAACAAAACCTTGTGTGCACCAGGACCCAGGAGAAAGGAGCAGTGACCCCACAAGAGCCTGAGCCAGACTTGCCTGTGAGTATCCAGGGTGTTTACTATGACCAGTGCATTCTCTTGGCAAAACTCTGTTAGCCTTTGCTCTGCTTCAGAAAAGTACCATAGACATCACAATTATAAGTCATATTCTGTTTGTGTTCACTAAGGTTGACGACTGTTTAAAGAAGAACCATTTTTAAAGTGAAGAAAATTGTAAAGACATTGAACACACAGGAGGTGCAATTATAAATGCTAACTTTATTTAGCCTGTGTCATTCCATTTGAGTTTTCTTAAAGTGAAATTGAGTTCATCTTAAGACTCAACTGAGCCAGTCTTAAGTCTTGAATATAAGCTCCAGTTCTTGGTTTTAGGATCTGAAAGTGATAGGTTGTGGTGGTGTTGGGTAGAGGAAGAGGATGGCAAAGAAAATTCTTCAGGAAACAGGAAGCCTTAATTTTCAATAAGTGAGGTAATTGGTTTCCATGGAAGCTGGTTTGGGTGGTGAATCTCACTGGGTGTGTGCTTGTGTGGCTCCATGCACAGATATTTAGAAAGGATATAAGTAAGAGTGAGATAGTGTTAACACAAGTTGGAAAAATCAGTACAGGTCTGGTAGAACAAAAGAGATTTCTTAGGGTCACTGGTGTTGATTTTATGCCATGAGTACTACTCTGAGGCTCATATGCCTCATGCAGCATGCCTAATGAGGGGCAAGTATGTATATGCTTGTGAATATAACATTCACAGTTGCAAGTGACACCAAGCTAAACTGAATTTAAAAGTAGAAACACCCTCTTCCAACAAGACAAGACAAGACTCTACACATGGACATCACCAGATGCTCGACACTGAAATCAGATTGATTATATTCTTTGCAGCCAAAGATGGAGAAACTCTATAAAGTCAGCAAAAACAAGACCAGGAGCTGACTGTGGCTCATATCATGAACTCCTTATTGCCAAAATAAGACTTAAATTGAAGAAAGTGGAGAAAACCACTAGACCATTCAGGTATGACCTAAATCAAATCCCTTATGATTATACAGTGGAAGTGAGAAATAGATTTAAGGGACTAGATCTGATAGACATAGTGCCTGATGAACTATGGATGGAGGTTCGTGACATTGTATAGGAGACAGGAATTAAGACGTTCCCCAGAAAAAGAAATGCAAAAAAGCAAAATGGCTGTCTGAGGAGGCCTTACAAATAGGTGTGAAAAGAAGGGGAATGAAAAGCAAGGGAGAAAAGGAAAGATATACCCATTTGAATGCAGAGTTCCAAAGTATAGCAAGGAGAGATAAGAAAGCCTTCCTCAGTGATCAGTGCAAAGAAATAGAGAACAATAGAATGGGAAAGGCTAGAGATCTCTTCAAGAAAAGTAAAGATACCAAGGGAACATTTCATGCAAATATAGGTAAAATAAAGGACAGAAATGGTAGGGACCTAACAGAAGCAGAACATATTAAGAAGAGGTGGCAAGAATACACAGAAGAACTATACAAAAAAGATCTTCATGACCCAGATAATTATGGTGTGATCACTCACCTAAAGCCAGACATCCTGGAATGTGAAGTCAAGTGGGCCTTAGGAAGCACCACTATGAACAAAGCTAGTGGAAGTAGTGGAATTCCAGCTGAGCTATTTCAAATCCTACAAGATGATGCTATAAAAGTGCTACACTCCATATGCCAGCAAATTTGGAAAACTCAGCAGTGGCCACAGGACTGGAAAAGGTCAGTTTTCATTCCAGTCCCAAAGAAAGGCAATGCCAAAGAATGCTCAAACTACCGCACAATTACACTCATCTCACATGCTAGTAAGGTAATACTTAAAATTCTCCAAGCCAGGCTTCAGCAATACGTGAACTGTGAACTTCCAGATGTTCAAGCTGGTTTTAGAGAAGGCAGAGGAACCAGAGATCAAATTGCCAACATCTGCTGGATCATTGAAAAAGTAAGAGAATTCCATAAAAATATCTATTTCTGCTTTATTGACTATGGCAAAGCCTTTGACTGTGTGGATCACAATAAACTGTGGAAAGTTCTGAAAGAGATGAGAATACCAGCCCACCTGACCTGCCTCTTGAGAAACCTGTATGCAGATAAGGAAGCAACAGTTAGAACAGGAGATGGAACAACAGACTGGTTCCAAATAGGAAAAGGAGTACATCAAGGCTGTATATTATCACCCTGCTTATTTAACTTATATGCAGAGTACATCATGAGAATCGTTGGGCTGGATGAAGCACAGACTGGAATCAAGATTGTTGGGAGAAATATCAATAACCTCAGATATGCAGATGACACCACCTTATGGCAGAAAGTGAAGAGGAACTAAAAAGCCTCTTGATGAAAGTGAAAGAGAAGAGTGAAAAAGTTGGCTTAAAGCTCAACATTCAGAAAACTAAGATCATGGCATCTGGTCCCATCACTTCATGGCAAACAGATGGGGAAACATTGGAAACAGTGGCTGACTTTATTTTTCTGGGCTCCAAAATCACTGCAGATGGTGACTGCAGCCATTAAATTAAAAGATGCTTACTCCTTGGAAGGAAAGTTATGACCAACCTAGACAGCATATTAAAAACCAGAGACATTACTTTGTCCACAAAGGTCCATCTAGTCAAAGCTATGGTTTTTCCAGTGGTCATGTATGGATGTGAGAGCTGGACTATAAAGAAAGCTGAGTGCAGAAGAATTGATGCTTTTGAACTGTGGTGTTGGAGAAGACTCTTGAGAGTCCCTTGGACTGCAAGGAGATCCAACCAGTCCATCCTAAAGGAGATCAGTCTTGAGTGTTCACTTGAAGGACTAAATTTGAAGCTGAAACTCCAATACTTTCACCACCTGATGCAAAGAGCTGACTCATTTGAAAAGACCCTGATACTGGGAACGTTTGATGGCAGGAGGAGAAGGGGATGACGGAGGATGAGATGGTTGGATGGCATCACCGACTCGATGGACATGGGTTTGGGTGAACTCCGGGAGTTGGTGATGGACAGGGAGGCCTGGCGTGCTGCGTCCTGTGGTTCATGGGATTGCAAAGAGTTGGACACAACTGAGCAACTGAACTGAAGTGACTGAACTGAACTGAAAAGTGAAATAGAAGGATATATTTTCTAATTCTTATTTCAAGTCAGAATTAGGAAAACAAAAATCTAGAGTTGACCTATTGCTGTATTGCCTTTCAAATACCTTGGCTGAAGCTTTGGGCTTTTGTCCTGAATTAATTTGAAAATTCGATTTAAAATATTGTGCTTCTCCACCTCTTCCTCACTCCTTTGTAAGCTGTCAAAAAGAAAAAAAAAAAAAAACACAAAGATCATATTAGATGTTTATGCTCCTGTGGTTGGAAGAATCAGGGGAGGACTTAATGTATCCATGTGCTTTTCTGTGCTTAGTCACTTAGTAGTGTCCAACTCTTTGTGATCCTATGGATTGTAACCCTCCGGGCTTCTCTGTCCGGTTATTAAAATGACCTTAACAAATGGCATAATAGAAAAAGCACTTCAGACATCACCTTTCATCTATTTAGCCAGTTCCAGAACCAAATTATTTTAATCACACTCTGGATTTTCTCTCCATTATTTTTGTTAGTCTTATGATCTGTTGTTATCTTGGTACTATGGCAAGAACAGGGAAGAGAACAAACAGAAAATACACCAAAGGGGATTCGATTCTGAGATACATCTTTAAGTGGTCATTCTCAGCTTAATGTCAGACAACCAGATATATCTTTTGTTAACTCAATTTCAGCAAAAGCTTTTTTTTAAAAAAAACCAAACGATTATCGATTTATTAAAAAGGTTGATTTAGGCATCGGCAATGGTGACTTCCACCTCGACTCCTGGCTCAGTACTGATGGAACTGATCTGCTTGCCAATTTCAGAAGGGCTGCGCAGGTCAATGAGTCGCTTGTGGATCCTCATTTGGAATCGATCCCAAGTCTTAGAACCTTCACCACAAGGAGTTTTCCTTGTAGTTATTCTCAGAGTCTTGGTAGGCATGTGAACTGGTCCTTTCACTTTGAGATTCTTTTCCTTCGACTCTGATCAGATCAGCAACACCTTCTCCAGAGACTTCACGTTGTGACTGGAGAGGGTGATCCTAATCCAATGAATGGCCACCTCTGGCTCCAGAGGAGTCTTGCCGGTATCTTTAAAGGCCATGGCTGGGGTGTGGCTTCCTGACCAACTTGTTCCACGAGAGAGAACAGCAGTGAGTCAGGAGCAGGAGCAGACAGTACGGAGCTCCACTGCAGCGGTGTTGTGTCTTCCTCAAAGAGCTCAGTGAAAGGGTTTGTTTGAGAGATTTTCCTAGAGAATTTAAGCATGTAACTGCTAGAGTACTTGATGTATAATCAGATAAAATAAATATGTAAAGGAATTAAAAAGAAAGAAGAATAGATATCAGATCTATTTTTTTAAAGCTGGTTAACCCTCTCTTGAAAAAGCTAATTCATGGCTTCTCCTTTGATAAATGCATTAAAATTTGGCTACAGACTTAAAATGCAAATTAATGAAAAATGAATTTTATTCCTGGTAATGCAAATATGCTTGATGAACTAGTCTCTTTGTGACAACCTTTAAATAAAGCCTATTGTAAGAACTTTTCAATATTTTTTCCTAACCATTTACTCATTGCTTATATGTACCTACTTTCATCAGATTTGGGATGAGGTGTCATCAGATCAGATCAGATCAGTCGCTCAGTCGTGTCCGACTCTTTTCGACCCCATGGATCGCAGCACACCAGGCCTCCCTGTCCATCACCAACTCGCGGAGTTCACTCAGACTCTCGTCCATCCAGTCAGTCATGCCATCCAGCCATCTCATCCTCTGTCATCCCCTTCTCCTCCTGCCCCCAATCCCTCCCAGCATCAGAGTCTTTTCCAATGAGTCAACTCTTCGCATGAGGTGGCCAAAGTACTGGAGTTTCAGCTTCAGCATCATTCCTTCCAAAGAAATCCCAGGGCTGATCTCCTTCAGAATGGACTGGTTGGATCTCCTTGCAGTCCTAGGGACTCTCAAGAGTCTTCTCCAACACCACAGTTCAAAAGCATCAATTCTTCGGCGCTCAGCCTTCTTCACAGTCCAGCTCTCACATCCATACATGACCACTTGAAAAACCATAGCCTTGACTAGACGAACCTTTGTTGGCAAAGTAATGTCTCTGCTTTTGAATATGCTATCTAGGTTGGTCATAACTTTCCTTCCAAGGAGTAAGTGTCTTTTAATTTCATGGCTGCAGTCACCATCTGCAGTGATTTTGGATCCCCAAAAAATAAAGTCTGACACTGTTTCCACTGTTTCCCCATCTATTTGCCACGAAGTGATGGGACCAGATGCCATGATCTTAGTTTTCTGAATGTTGAGCTTTAAGCCAACTTTTTCACTCTCCCTTTCACTTTCATCAAGAGGCTTTTTAGTTCCTCTTCACTTTCTGCCATAAGGGTGGTATCATCTGCATATCTGAGGTTATTGATATTTCTCCTGGCAATCTTGATTCATACTAACATTAATAGATATAGCTTAAAAATTAGTGTAAGAGGGGTAACTGACATCTACAATATCTACAATATCAGTATATATGATATTGTATATATGAGTGAAAACACTTAATTTTATTCTTTTGTAGTCATTCTGTATATACTTTTTTTCCATTCGGAAGTAATGTCCAACTCAAAATACTGTGTTATTCATGATCATGAGAAATCAATCTGGCTATTGCAAGGGATAATCCTTCTTTTGGGTCAGAAGAGTGACAATATCTTCACAGTTTGCTGAGAACAGTCCTGGTTCATATCTCTTGTCCTAACGTATTTAACTGACTACATTAGAAAAGACCCTGATGCCAGTGAAGACTGAAGGCAGAAGGGGACAACAGAGGATGAGATGGTTGGATGGCATCACCGACTTGATGGACATGAGTTTGAGCAAGCTCTGGGAATTGGTGGTATACAGGGAAGCCTGGTATATTGCAGTCCATGGGGTTGCAAAGAGTCCAACACGACTGAGCAACTGAACTGAACTAAACATAATTAATAGTGTCCCACTTGGCTCTCAGAAGTGCCCCACTTTGATCAATTACTTGGTTACCCTAATTATACACTAATCCCAATGCATTAAGGCATTGATTAAGCACCTTGCTGTTCATGCTGTTTCATGATACATTAATTATACTAAGAAATGGCAGAGATAGAACCTCTGCCCTCTGGGAACTTGATGTCTAAGAAACATAGTACTACTGTGAGCACACATATAAGAGATCAAGTGAATCAACAAACAGCAACTCAAAGACGCTAAATGTGTGCATGCCATCTTCTGCAGAAACATTTTTGGCCAGGAGAAAGAGGAGGGCCCTGAGTGAGAGAATGTAAGGGTTCCATATAGGAATAATGTGGTGAAGATAGGCTCTCGGGCTTTTCCTAGTTTATCTCGAATGACCATTTGAAAAAGGCTATTTCATTTATTTTTTTTTTGGCAAATCATACTATGGGTTGCCTTCCATGAGTAAAAAAGGAAGCTAGTTTGATCTCCACTAGAATTTCTTTGTCCCCCCACTGTACTACTGGAAACTGTCCACAAATCAGGAGTGAGCTTGGCTATGTGAAGAATAGACTCAACAACCATTTGTCCAAATTGTTTTTTAGTACTCTCTCACAGAGCATCTGAGGTAAAAACACATTGAGTCTAGAATGATTAACTTTATCCCAAAGGACTACACTAGCAACATGATATTGCTTTGAATACATTTATTTTTTTAAAAGATCTTTAGTTAGCTTGATACCTTCTGACATTGACTAAGAAGTTAAACTAGCTATGTATTCTTTAGAACAAGACAGCTGTATGAACCAGTGAATTATACAGTGATTTGGAAAACAGGCTAAGAGTATACTCTTGTGAATTTCTACACACTATTCACCTGCCCCTTGCTCTAGAGTTATGGCAAGAAAGAAGTGGTAACTCTATTTCCCTAACTGGAGAGGGAGAGAGAATTTCTGGGAACAGTGGCCCATGAGGTTTTCAATGTATGCACACAAGAAATATGTATCATTAAAATTAGATTTTGAAAACATTCCTCAAAGTCTATGAGAAAGTCTTGAACCTGAACCTTAACATGGAAGATTATCAATAGCCTCTGGTCTTCATAGGATCCAGACATATTTGAAGCTGCTTGGAGGTATTTTATGCTTCTGTTTCTTTTGCTGTTGAACATTTCATGCAAAGATGGGCTTGATAAAGGACAGAAATGGTATGGACCTACCAGAAGCAGAAGATATTAAGAAGACGTGGCAAGAATACACAGAAGAACTGTACAAAAAAGAGCTTCACGACCCAGATAATCATGATGGTGGGATCACTGACCTAGAGCCAGACATCCTGGAATGTGAATTCAAGTGGGCCTTAGTTGAGCATCACTACGAACACAGCTAGTGGAGGTGATGGAATTCCAGTTGAGCTATTTCAAATCCTGAAAGATGATGCTGTGAAAGTGCTGCACTCAATACGCCAGCAAATTTGGAAAACTTAGCCGTGGCCACAGGACTGGCAAATGTCAGTTTTCATTACAATCCCAAAGAAAGGCAATCACACAGAATGCTCAGACTACCACACAGTTGCACGCATCTCACACACTACTAAAGTAATACTCAAAATTCTACAAGCCAGGCTTCAGCAATATGCAAACCATGAAATTCCAGATGTTCAAGCCAGTTTTAGAAAAGGCAGAGGAACCAGAGATCAAATTGCCAACATCTGCTGGATCATGGAAAAAGCAAGAGAGTTCCAGAAAAACATCTATTTCTGCTTTATTGACTATGCCAAATCCTTTGCCTATGTGGATCACAATAAACTGTGGAAAATTCTGAAAGAGATGGGAATACCAAACCACCTGACCTGCCTCTTGAGAAACCTATACACAGGTCAGGAAGCAACAGTTAGAACTGGACATGAAACAACAGACTGGTTCCGAATAGGAAAAGGAGTACGTCAAGGCTGTATATTGTCACCCTGCTTATTTAACTTATATGCAGAGTACATCATGAGAAACGCTGGACTGGAAGAAGCACAAGCTGGAATCAAGATTGTCGGGAGAAATCTCAATAACCTCAGATATGCAGATGACACCACCCTTATGGCAGAAGGTGAAGAGGAACTCAAAAGCCTCTTGATGAAAGTGAAAGATGGGAGGGAAGAAAGTTGGCTTAAAGCTCAACATTCAGAAAACTAAGATCATGGCATCTGGTCCCATCACTTCATGGCAAATAGATGGGGAAACAGTGTCACACTTTATTTTGGCGGCTCCAAAGTCAATACAGATGATGATTGCAGCCATGAAATTAAAAGACGCTTACTCCTTGGAAGGAAAGTTATGACCAACCTAGACAGCATATTCGGAGAAGGCAATGGCAAGCCACTCCATTACTCTTGCCTAGAAAATCCCATGGACGGAGGAGCCTGGTAGGCTGCAGTCCATGGGGTCGCGAAGAGTTGGACACGACTGAGCGACTTCACTTTCACTTTTCACTTTCACACATTGGAGAAGGAAATGGCAACCCACTCCAGTGTTCTTGCCTGGAGAATCCCAGGGACAGGGAAGCCTGGTGGGCTGCCGTCTATGGGGTTGCACAGAGTCGGACATGACTGAAGCGACTTAGCAGCAGCACCAGACAGCATATTAAAAAGCACAGACATTACTTTGTCCACAAAGGTCTGTCTAGTAAAGGCTATGGTTTTTCCAGTAGTCATGTATGGATGTGAGAGTTGGACTGTGAAGAAAGGTGAGCACCAAAAAATTGATGCTTTTGAACTGTGGTGTTGGAGAAGATTCTTGAGAGTCCCTTCGACTTCAAGGAGATCCAACCAGTCCATCCTAAAGGAGGTCAGTCCTGGGTGTTCATTTGAAGGACTGATACTGAAGCTGAAACTCCAATACTTTGGCCACCTCATGTGAAGAGTTGACTCATTGCAAAAGACCCTGATGCTGAGAGGGACTGGGGACAGCAGGAGAAGGGGACGACAGAGGATGCTATGACTGGATGGCAACACCGACTCGTTGGACATGAGTTTGAGTAAACTCCGGGAGTTGGTGACGGACAGGGAAGCCTAGCGTGCTGCGATTCATGGGGTCTCAAAGAGTCAGACACGACTGAGCAACTTCACTGAAATCAGATTATTTATCTGTGATGTGATGTTGCATATATAGGACTTGGATATTGTAAAACCTAATTTATTGAAAGTTACCAGGTTCTAGAGTGTTTGGGCTATACTGAATTTTTCAAGGTAAATGAAAGTTTTGGATTAAACCCAATTAGGTATAATTGCAGTTCCCTCTAAACACCATAGTTGGTTATACTTCTTAGATTTTATTTCCTCTACTTTGAATTTCTTCTTGGCTACCTGGAAAACCCTTCTTTGCCTTTCAAGTCTTAACTCAATGGTCTCTTCATCTTTGAAGACAATACTGACTTCCTCCCAATTCTCCTCACCTCCATCTTCTAAGTAGATGTGATCTCTCTTTCCTTTACCTGGATAGCTGTCTACCCTACTAGAAGGTAAGCTCCTTGAAGGCTGAGACCTAGCAGTGACTGGCATATAGTAGAGAATCAGTAAATGGGTGGGTTTATGAATGAAATGATAAAAGAGTCTCAAAAGACTTAATGATATGTTCTTGTGGAGGCCACTTTGCCTCTTAAGGATATGAGCATTCCTGTAAAATTCAAGTTTGCTCCAAAAACTAGTTGACCTGTCCAAAATCAGCCTGTATTGCTACCTGCATGTCTAGGTAGAAAAGTCTGCACTGCGCTTAACTCTTAACAAGCAAGGCATGAAGCCAGCTCTCTTTACTCCCTACTGATTTTGCATAATGACACTATATAACGACATTTTAAAATTGGCTTTCACCCCACTCCCCACTCATGAAGGTTATTAATGGTCAGACATCTTCAAGCCTTTTCTTGAATTCTTTGTCTTAATCTCTGAGCTGAACATTTTCTTTTGTTCTTTTTTTTATTATTTCCCCCTGCAGGCACTCCATTGATGATAATGTGGGAAATATATTTAAGAAAATGATACTCTCCTATTAGCACTGTAGTCAAAGAATTATTATGCTTCTTTTCCTGCTATTGATTTCTTTTTCGGTAGATATTTTTGTGTGATGTAAGATTAATAATCAGAATATACTTGTTTATTTTCATGTTTTTGTGTTTTTTCCCCTCCAGCAGAAATATTAGCATAAATGCTAAGCAATCTGAATTAAATAGCTTAAGTAGTAATATTGCTATTCCGATTGCTTGTCATTACACAGGAGGTTATAGTTATAGCTAACTATTCAGCACTACCTGAGTCATACACTTTACATTTGCAATCAGCCTATTATAGATGAACTGTGAAAATTGGAGAGGGCTTTTTATGATAATTGGAAGATGTTTTCCTTGAAGTAAAGTAAGACCCTTGAGAGAGCTGGAATTACTTGTCTGTAATTTTGTTATAAGCTTTAATGCTATTTATTTAACTTGAAGTTTATTGCTCCTGAATATATTTTCCTGTGTCTTTCTATTGAGTGACATACGTGCTATAGTGTCAATAATATTTCTACTTTGAATATTATTACACATTTTATTTTGATTGTTCTCAGCTTCAGAAAATTATCTTCCCTTACGGAATGATCCATAGAAAAAGGAAATTACCCCTGGATTTTAAATTAAGAGTATGAATGGAAACACAAAAGGCAGTCTCTCTGATTCCACCTGGTTCTTTCTGTCTTCTGAGGAAAACTGACCCAACATTTCAGGTATTCACTGTGAATCTGTAGGTGATGTGTCCAGAATATTATGCCATGTGATTATGTGTTCTTGTGCCTTCCTTCTTACCTTTACAGCCTTTTGCTGGTCTGGCTCGTCTCCTCATTGCTCACTGAATGTGTGAGTGCTAAGTCACTTTAGTCATGTTCAACTCTTTGCAACCCTATGGACTATAGTCCGCCAGGCTCCTCTGCCAATGGAGATTCTCCAGGTGAGAATACTGCAGTGGGTTGCTAGTATCCCAGGGATCTTCCCCATACAGGGATCAAGCCCATGTCTCCTGTGGCTTCTGAATTGCAGATAGATTCTTTACCACTGAGCCACCAGGGAGGCCCTGCTCACTGAATACCTCATGTGTATTCATTCTTTTATGTCCTTGTGCAGACCATTTCTCTGCCTAGAATGTTCTTTCTCCTCACAACGTATCCAGATTCCTATAGTCACACAGTTATTAGGTGACAGAACTGGAGCCAGAACCTATTTTTGTTTTCTTCCAATTTAATTCCATAAATATAAATTGAGCATCTAAATGCAATGGACTATGCCAAACCTTACTTTGTCTATTTGGTTTCATTTCTTCCTAGAAGGAAATGTAGGCCAGAAATGGAGGCGTCTCAGTTATATACCTTGACTTCTGTTGCAAGGATATTTATATAAACACTGCTCATAGATCTAAGCATCATATTAAATTTTCAGCAACCAAAATGTAACAAATGATATTATTTATTTTATATCAAGATAAATATGCCCTTTGCCTAGAAGCAGGCTTAGTAATTTAAGCACTCTGCTTTTAGAGAACCAGGTGTCAAAAATTTAAGCTTACCAAAGAGATAAATAAAGAGAAGATTGTTCCCATTACAGAGATTCTTCAACTTACAAATGGATTCACTGCAGGGTTCCTTTAAAGAAGTTCTCCCTTCATACTTTTAAATATATGTTTCTTGATCATTGACTACTTAACAGAAAAAAAAAAAAAAAAACTGAGGAGCAGAAAGACAAATGCCTGGAGTGTTAGGAATTGCTGCTAGGTGATGATCATTGAACTGAGGATAAAACACTGAGATATTATAATGTAAGTGGGTGGGAAACATAGAGTTTGATTTGTATAAATTTGAATTCAGACAGTAATTTTCAAAAATGCATATCCAGCATAGAGAAGCACACTGGGCTTATATAATAAAAAATTGTAGAGCAGAGGTTCTTAGTTTATATAGACTCTTGAGGGGAAGATGTTCTATGAATGAGTGTGATAGACTGCTGGGCATACACACCGAGGAAACCAGAATTGAAAGAGACACATGTATCCCAATGTTCATCGCAGCACTGTTTATAATAGCCAGGACATGGAAGCAACCTAGATGTCCATCGGCAGATGAATGGATAAGAAAGCTGTGGTACATATACACAATGGAGTATTACTCAGCCATTAAAAAGAATACATTTGAATCAATTCTAATGAGGTGGATGAAACTGGAGCCTGTTATACAGAGTGAAGTAAGCCAGAAAGAAAAACACCAATACAGTATACTAATGCATATATATGGAATTTAGAAAGATGGTAACGACAACCCTGTATGCAAGACAGCACAAGAGACACTGATGTATAGAACAGTCTTTTGGACTCCATGGGAGAGGGAGGAGGGGATGATTTGGGAGAATGGCATTAAAACATGTATAATATCATATAAGAAATGAATTGCCAGTCCAGGTTTGATGCAGGATACAGGAAGCTTGGGGCTGGTGCACTGGGATGACCCAGAGGGATGGTATGGGGAGAAAGGTGGGAGGGGTGTTCAGGATGGGGAACATGTGTACACCCGTGGTGGATGCATGTTGATGTATGGCAAACCCAATACAAAATTGTAAAGTAAAAAAAATAATAATTAAAAAAAATATAACCATAAAAAAAATAAAAACCTTAAAAAAAAAAGAAAAAAAATATTTCTGCAACTTTACTGCATTAAAACCACTACAAAACTCACTGACTTAAAAACAGTAATCATTTATTCTCTTTTTTACATTTGTAAGTCAACTGGTCAACTGGAGATTGGCTGATCTAGGCTGGGCTCATCTGGGCTTAGCTCCAAGCTGCAGGTTGAGCTTAGGTTTACTAGATTTCGAATCCATCTTGGACCAAAAGGCCACCTGGGGCATCTTCTTCTCATGGTAATGGAAGGAATGCCAGAGGGATAAGCAGAAGTATGCAGTGGCTATTAAAGACCATATTTGAAAATTGTGTTATGGCCCTTATATTGTACAAAGCAAATCACATGGCCAAGGCCAACAAAAATGGGCAAGGAAATATTCTCTGCTTTGAGTCAGAGGAGCTACAAAGTCCTATGGCAAAGAACATCAATGTAGGGAAATAAGAAGGATTTTCAGCAATGATGTAGTCTATAACATGGGACTTCAGGGAGACCCAAAAGGCTCTGAACTTGTTTTTTAAAATGTTGTATTATATAGAGCTATTTTTCTAGGGAGCAAGTTCTTATTATTCATCAGATTCTCAAGAAGGGACACTGGAATTCCATCCATTTCCATTTGAGAACCACTTACTCTAGGGTCCTTTGTTATTCATTTGTTTCATTGTGTTAACATGCCCCAATTAATGACCCAGGGTTTTTCTGTGTATATTCTAATTTTCAGGTAATAGGAGAGTCAGTTCCTTTCCATCTGGTTATGTATTTTAAGAGCCCACTTGTTTGCCTGGGCTCTATTCAGCACCCAGCAACCCTTCTTTGCCCATGTTGCCATGCCCTTAGTTGCCATGTTGTCCCAGATGTTCAGGCTGGTTTTAGAGAAGGCAGAGGAACCAGAGATCAAATTGCCAACATCTGTTGGATCATTGAAAAAGCAAGAGAGTTCCAGAAAAACATCTACTTCTGCTTTATTGACTATGCCAAAGCCTTTGACTGTGTGAATCACAATAAACTGTGGAAAATCCTGAAAGAGATGGAAATACCAAACCACCTGACCTGCCTCTTGAGAAACCTGTATGCAGATCAGGAAGCAATAGTTAGAACTGGACATGGAACAACAGACTGGTTCCAAAAAGGAAAAGGAGTATGTCAAGGCTGTATATTGTCACCCTGCTTATTTAACTTATATGCAGAGTACATCATGAGAAATGCTGGGCTGTAGGAAGCACAGGCTGTAATCAAGATTGCTGGGAGAAATATCAATAACCTTAGATATGTGGATGACACCACCCTCATGGCAGAAAGCAAAGAAGAACTAAAGTGCCTCTTGATGAAAATGAAAGAGGAGAGTGAAAAAGTTGGCTTAAAGCTCAACACTCAGAAAACTAAGATCATGGCATCTGGTCCCATCACTTCATGGCAAATAGATTGGGAAACAGTGTCAGATTTTATTTTTTGGGGCTCCAAATCACTGCAGATGGTGATTGCAGCCATGAAATTAAAAGACGCTTACTCTTTGGGACAAAAGTTATGACCAACCTAGACAGCATATTAAAAAGCAGAGACATTACTTTGCCAACAAAAGTCCATCTAGTCAAGGCTATGGTTTTTCTGATAATCATGAATGGATGTGAGAGTTGGACTATAAAAAAGCTGAGCGCCAAAGAATTGATGCTTTTGAACTATGGTGTTGGAGAAGACTCTTGAGAATCCCTTGGACTGCAAGGAGATCCAACCAGTCCATCCTAAAGGAAATCAGCCATGAATATTCATCAGAAGGACTGGTGTTGAAAATGAAACTCCAATACTTATGGCCATCTGATGCGAAGAACTGACTCATTTGAAGACCCTGTTGCTGGGAAAGATTGAAGTTGGGAGGAGAAGGGGACAACAGAGGATGAGATGGTTGGATGGCATCACCAACTCAAAGGACATGAGTTTGAGTAAACTCTCGGAGTTTGTGATGGGCAGGGAGGTCTGGCATTTTGCAGTACATGGGGTCGCAAAGAGTTGGACACAGCTGAGCAACTGAACTGAAACGTTACTGAATTCCTTATGGAAATTTCATAGTTAGACTGGGGACATTGAAACAAGAAATACCTAGTTTCAAATTCTAGACTTGCCATTAACTACACATGTGATCTTATAACCATGTAGAAAGGGTTAATTTTAAATTTACACTAGTTCTACTTCTGTGACTTTATCCCTTTTTGGTTATTATAAACATACATAATGGCCTACTTTAGGGAGATAATCTGAGCCTCCCACCTGTAAAGGACTATAAGGAAATGAAAATAACACATTCCCCTGCCTGAGGCTTGCTATTCTAGGGGACATGTTCAAGGATTGAATAGTGTTTTTACTTTGTTTCCTCACCTCCCCACCTCTCTTATCCATAAAAGAACCTAGCAGCTAGGCCTCCACAAGATGATTATTTTGAGACAGTAGCCTGCCGCCATATTCTCAGTCAGCTGGCTCTCGGATTAAAGTTCCTTCCTTGTCTCAACACCTAGTCTCTCACGCTCATTGGCCTGTCGTGCAGTGAGCAGAATGAGCTTGGACTTGGTAACAATCTCAGGCAAGGAAATTAAATCCTTTGCATCTTAGTTTCCTTACCTGTAACCTAGGACTAACCATTCCCATGCTACAAGATCATTGTGAGGATTAAATACCACCAAGTGTGTATAGTACATGTCACATGTTGGCACCCAACAAGTGCTAGTCCTTCTTATTCCCATGATTGCTTATGTTGTATTGATACTTTTATCTTTGCTCTGTAATATAAATAGCATCTCCCTGTCCTGTGAGATATTAATGAAGAAATTTCTGAATCCTATTCCTTCTTATTCTTTGACTCTTGAGAACAATAATTAACTGTTCAGTTCTATCATCTGATTCTAGACCCAGGATCAAACTGCATTTATATTTGCCATTTCCATGAATTTTTCTTCAGCCTTTCTCTCCTGGTAAGAACATTATGGAAGGGAAGTAGTGACTTGTTTTCCAGGAGGGAACTGCCAAGGCCAAAAAGAAATTGAAGTTTGTCTTCATAGCCACTTTGGCCCTTGACATAACAGAGATGGGAGAGGTGAAAAATAATTCTTTGTAAATAAAGTACTTTTTGACACAGTAGATTAAGCAATAATGGAAAAAGTTCTAAGATGTTGTTTTTCACAAATTACCACTGTTAACCTCTAAATTACATCAGCCAAGACAAATTTTTTGTTCTCTGAACTCTGACACAGATTGGGTGAGCCCTCATAGGGAGTAAGAAAAGCATTTCTCTAAGTTAGTAAGAATTAGTCTATTTTGAATCCTATTTCAGCCAGTGAAGATTCTGTTAGCTTTGAAAATTCTATCTGGATATAAAATGCAGTACTCCAATATCTTAAGAATTTAATTATCTTTTAAAAGTTCTCTCAGCTTAAAGTTAACACTAAATGACATTCAAGTTAGCACTAAATGACATTGCATTTCCAGAATGGCAGCTCTGTAATTAATTAATGATAACTTTTATGATATGTCCTATCTATTCTGTAAATATTACTCATACTATAGATAACTGTCCGTTCGTACTTTGAGCAATGTAAATTAAAATGTCAGTTTAATAATCTTAAATGCCTTTATATGTTATTTATTAAATTCTAGTGAGAAAGGCAATTAAAAAATAGAAAATAATGGAAGAAAACAGATTATAAATTGTATTTAATAGTAAATGTTCTGGAGGAGATAAGCTGATGATCAAGTATACACACTATCCACAGGAACTGAAAAGGCTATTCTTTAAAAGAGCAACCATATATTTTAAAACTGGTGTGAGGTAATTTAGTTAAATACTATACAGTGGGAAGTTAAATACTGCTCAGCAAGTTCATTGTTCTACTAGAGTTATTGCCTCTTTTGTGTGTGTGTGTGTGTGTGGCTGGTTTTTAAGTTTTTTATGTTTTTTAATGTTTTTTAATATATATTTATGTATTTTAATCGGAGGCTAATTACTTTACAATATTGTATTGGTTTTGCCATATATCAACATGGATCTGCCATGGGTGTACACGTGCTCCCCATCCTGAACCCCCTTCCTCCTCCCTCCCCATACCATGCCTCTTTTTTTTTTTTTAATTTTTGCTTCTTTGGCATGTGAGGGGCCTTAAAGGTTGATCATATTCAGTACAATACTCCAAATCTTTTTATTCCAGTATGGATTTGCTACTAATTTGTGAGTCTTTAAAGGAGAGATGTGAGCTAATTTAAGGGCTCTTATTTAGAAAAGCCTTTTTAGTAACCAGTTGTGGTAAAAATTTCTTTTTCATTAAATTTTGTTAGCTCAGTAATCAACACACTAAATTGTCACCTTTATATATGTTAGTAATATGTTATTCTTTCTCCTCTTCTGAATAATTCTAATTCTTGAAAGATGTGCTCTTTAAAAAAAAATTAAAACTTTCTAACATAAGTCTCCACTAGAATTTCAATAGAAATGAATTCCAGAAACACTTAGAAATACAAACACCATAGTAAAAGCCAAAGAATTAAGTCTCTTAGAAGTTGATTGAGCCGGCTTGTAGCAAAGGACAAATAGTGGGCATCCTCTAGGATTCCTGGACTCTTTAATGTCAGTTATGTTATCTCTATTTTGCAGATATTGATAACAAAACACAGAAGGATAAGTGTTTTTCCCGTTCTGAGCCATACAACTAGTGAGTGTCAAAGCTAGGATAAAAACTCAGAACATTCGGACTCTAAAACTTTCATTTATTGTGTAGATTGTTGAATTTAAGGAGAGGAAGAAGGTTGAGTCAGAAAATTACTCAAAGTTTCATGTGTATTCTTGCCTTCAATTTGCAAATGCTCTTGCTTTATATACTCTCCTATGACCAACTAATGGCCATTGTTGACAGGCACTGGGTTATTTGTTCCTCTTTTGCCAGTACTGCTCTAAATTTAAAAGTACTTCTCTGAACATATTTTAAATATTTGAATTTCTCTTTTGTATGTGGTCAGTATAGCAAACTTGCATTTTTAGAACCTGATAAAGTGATATCTTGGGTTTTTAATTTCTCTTTTGTTCCTAAAGTTTTGTTTTGTTTTGTTTTTTTAATGTTCTAACCTTCCCCACTGTCTTGGCATGTCATCCTATATACCTACCCACACATCTAATTTATGAGTCCACTACACACACAAAAAAAAAGAATGGGAATGACTGGGAGGTGTTTTCTTTGAATAATTTCCTTGCAATCTTCTATTTCTAAGACCAATCATGAGGTTTATTGACCTAGGCAGGGGTAACAAAGAGACTAAGGCATATGTAAGTAATATTAGGAATGAAAATAGTAATGCAATGATAAATTTTAAAAAAGGTTTGAAAATATCAGAAGAGCATATTATGGAGCAAGTTTATACAGATAAAACTGAAAACAAATGAAATGAACATATTAATCAAATTTATCAGGAAAAATTATAAAACCTTCATAAACCAACATGCTTAAATATATTGAATTAGTATTAAAGATTGAGGAAAATCCCAGGTGGCATAGCGGTAAAGAGTCTGCCTGCCAGTGTAGGAGACATAAGAGTCATGGTTCAGTCCCTCGTTGGGAGGATCCCCTGGAGTAGGAAATGGCAACCCACTCCAATATTCTTGTCCAGAAAATTTTATGAACAAAAGAGCCTGGCAGGATACAGTCCATGGGATCAAAATAGTCAGATACTACTGATTGACTGAGCTCACAAATAATAAAAGCTAAGCACATTCCCTCCTCCAAAAAAAAAAAAAAAAAAAAAAAAGCTCTAGGTCCAGATGATTAAATGATTTTACTGGCAAATTTACCCTAACTTTCAAGGATCAAACAATCCAAATCACAGTAACAATTTTAGAAAATGGAGAAATAAAGCCACTCAACTCACTTTATGAGGCCTTGACCATAAAACCAGGAAAGGACAGAAGCAGAAGAGAAAAGCATAGTCTAATCTCACTTATAAACATGAGTGAAATGTATGAAACAAGAACCATTAGACAGTTATTGTTTGGGACCAAATCCTAAGGATCATCTTTAGTTCTTCCTTTCCCCCTTCATATCCCTTATGTAGTGAATCAGTTGGCAAGTTTTATTGACTCACTCTGGTAAACAAATCCCAGATCTGTTTTGTTTGCTCTCTACTATCACAACAGGCCAAAGCATGTCTCCATGCAGTGGCCTACTTACTCACCTTTCCACTCTTGTCCTAATTATAATACATTGTCCTTTAAAAATATAAATTAGATCAAGTCATTCCTGGATCAAAACACTGTAAAGATTTTCTGTGATCCATAGAATAAAATTCAAACCTCTCACCATAATCTACATGTCCCTGTATAATCTGACTTCTACCTGCCTCTTCAACCTCATTGCCTACCATTCTTCCGGCTCACTCTACTCTAGGTATGCTGATATTCTTCCTGTTACTTGAAAAGACCAAGCTTGTTTCCCATTGAGAGGTTTGACATTTTCTGTGCCCTCTGCATGGAATACTCTCCCTATTGCTATATACACAGTAATTTCATTCTCATCTTTCAAGCCTCTGTTTAAAATTCACCACCTCAGAGAAATCTTCCCTATCTTACCATTTCTTCATTCTCTTTCCCTCATCCCCTCCTTCTGTATACTCTTAGCTGTGCTTGTATTTCTTCATATGGCTTGTCAGTATCTAAAATTGCAATTTTGAAATCTTTTAGAAGTTCATTCTCTTTTTCCCTCACTAGAATCTAAGCTCCAGGAGGACACAGAATTTTTTCTTGTTCTTTGTTGTATTTCTACACCCAGAAGAAGTCCTGGTAGTATGTATTAAATGAATAAATCTAGTGCATAATTCATTTCACAGATGAGAAAGCTGAAGCCCAGGGCAGGAAAAAGACTTATTCAAGGTTACTTGTCCAACATAAATGGAACCCTTTCTACTGAGTCTCTTCCAGTGCACTTTCTGCTCTACCACATGTCTGTGTGCCTCTAGCTCCATAATTCTAGTTTTAAAAGACAATCCTGTGCTTTCCCTGGTGGACTAGTATAAGTATTAATTAATGAAAATGCTTATGAAGCATGCAGCAGGCAAATCAGTATGATTATGAGACTTAGATATGGATACTATATTACTTTGTGTCTTTCTAGTAGTGGCTAGGTTTCATTTCAGGAGTGCTTCCTTTCAGAAGTTGGAAAAATACTTATTTTCTATGTGTGTGTCTATCAGTAAATACGATAAAGCATGTTAGAGCCAAACCTGCTCAGCTAATGAAATTTACTTATTCCAAATAATTCATGAGCCCACTGGCTCAGATTAAAGTCCCATTATTCACCAGTAAGCAAAGTAATTTTATGATTAAAAAAAAAAAAACAGAAAAGGTCACAGATTGATGGTGTGTATGCATACATGCATGTGTGCTTGTTCATCATTCAGTCACTAGGTTGTGTCCAACTCTCTGCAACCCCGTGGACCGCAACATGCTAGGCTCCTCTGTTCTCCACTGTCTCCCAGAGTTTGCACAAGTTCATGTCCACTGAGTTGGTGATGCCATCCAACCAACTCATCCTCTCTCGTCCCCTTCTTCTCCTGCCCTCAATCTTTCCCAGCATCAGGGTCTTTTCCAATAAGTCGGCTCTTCATATCACATGACCAAAGTATTGGAGCATCACTTTTAGCAACAGTCCTTCCAAGGAATGTCCAGGGTTGATATGCATGTGTGGTACAATTTCTTTAATTCATTATGCAAGTACCACTTGCCTGTGACTGTGCCAATGGAGATATGAAAGAAGTGGCAAGCATAATTTTTGTAATTAGTGATCTTCCAATATAGGATCCTGAAAGAATTAGGAAATTATTCTGACACATTATTTAAGCAATGAGGGATAGTAATAGTAAGAACATATCTATCAGGGCTGGTATGATTCAGAGCAAGAAAAAAATCACTATGAGGTAGAGTTTATCTGTACAGGTAACACAGAGGCTACATGTGGGAAAACTGTGTGTACCCTTTCCTTCTGCTTTTTGTGGCCAGGCTCACAGCGTATTGATATATCATTAAAAATAGTTTATTTTGTTTGCATTCAGGCTGAAAGCCATCGACCAGAGGAGACAGAGTTTTCTAGGGTTTCAAAGTAATTCTTAGAAGATGATAAGGTCCGGTAGTTGCCTTTGATTTTTGCAGAAGCACAGTGTTCAAGTATTCTTTGTCTCTCTTCAAAAGTGGGAGTCGAGATGGTGTCCTGCCACTGTGGAATATTTCACAAGGGTTCAACAAACTTTCAGAGTATCAGTTTCCTCTTGGCTTATCACTGAACAAAGAGGAAAGGATGTGTTCTGTTTTGTTTGCTCTGGGCAGCCTATGTCTCCAAATTGTCTGTTTCCTGTCAGCTGCCACTAGAGAGATGCTGATTAACTGCATTTGATTTGTGGATAGAATTTTAAACAACATTAAGGGATTCTCACTGAAACTGCTCAGCCCTTTCTGGCATAATCCTACAAACCCCAACGCTGAGTAATGCCCATTAAAGCTAATGGACACGCTGTCTGATGAGGGCAGTTCAGTCAACAGAGTAGTCTGTGATGGTGGCTGCAGGGGTTATTCAAAACTGTGCAAATGCCATACATGTCTGTGGGAAATTAGACCTTTCAACCAGCTTTCAAATAGAGCCTTCCATTTGCAACAGGCAAAACACTAACCACATTTTTTCTTTAAAAATGTATTAGGAAAGAAATTATGTACTAGAATGTTAGTTTTGTTATAATAAGAACTAGAGGGACTTTAAAAATAGATTTTGGTTACTGGGAGTAGAAAATTGGTTCACAGTGATAAATTTTCTGCGTTTATTTCAGAGCATTTCCTTGAGCAGTGTGTACAGGTAAGTGAGAAATACTATGGAATTTATTTTACATATTAGAGAAGGACAAGATCAGACTTTCTCAAAATAAGGATTGCCTGCAATAGAGTCACCTGGGAAGTCTATGATAAATGCAGATCCCAAGTCCCTATCCCAGACTTGCTGTTTCAGAGTCTAAACCTTAGGCCTAGAGATTTTCATTTAAAGGAAAACATACACAATATTGACCAGATGTTTCTCATATATTTAAGGTTTGGTAGCACTGGAAATTGAAATTGGAAAGTAAATACTTAGGAGCAAAGTTTGTTAGAAAGGGATCAGCAGAAGGATAGTGTGCATAGGGAGTGCTCGCCAAATTTGACAGCTTTTTATCTCATTGGCATCCCAATATTGTTTATAAGAATAAAAATGCTGTGTCCAATAAAAGTGAGCTAGATATATTGTGGAGTGCTCCTGCAATACTGTACAACCATTTAACATAATTTTATAGAATGAGATATAAATGCATGGGAAGATACTTATTTCATATTGTTAATTGAAAAAAGCATGCCACAAAATATTATGTACGTCACAATTGCTTTCACAAACAGTATGTGGTTATAGGCAAGGAAAGGTCAGTGGACAGACAAATACTTTTATCTGATATGGTAAAAAGAACGAATGGTATAATATTACAGGTAATTTTTATAGTCTTTTGGCTTTTCTGTATTTTCTCTATATTAAATAAAGAACATTTACTACAAAAGTAATACGAAAATTGTTATCACAAGAAGAAAGTATCCACTTCTATATCATAATGTAATGTTAACATCTTAATTGAAGCCCTTTCAGATCCATATTGTGTTGCTCTTTAGCACCTGAGATATTACTATTATTCAAATAAAAAGTGGTTATTTGTTATAGAAATAAAATATATATAAATAAATAGCTATGAAAAGAAGAGAAGCAAAAAGCAAAGGAGAAAAGGAAAGATATTCCCATCTGAATGCAGAGTTCCAAAGAATAGCAAGGAGAGATAAGAAAGCCTTCCTCAGTGATCAGTGCAAAGAAATAGAGAACAATAGAATGGGAAAGGCTAGAGATCTCTTCAAGAAAAGTAAAGATACCAAGGGAATATTTCATGCAAATATAGGTAAACTAAAGGACAGAAATGGTAGGAACCTAACAGAAGCAGAACATATTAAGAAGAGGTGGCAAGAATACACAGAAGAACTGTACAAAAAAGATCTTCATGACCCAGATAATTATGGTGTGATCACTCACCTAAAGCCAGACATCCTGGAATGTGAAGTCAAATGGGCCTTAGGAAGCATCACTATGAACAAAGCTAGTGGAAGTAATGGAATTCCAGCTGAGCTATTTCAAACCCTACAAGACGATGCTATAAAAGTGCTGCACTCAATATGCCAGCAAAGTTGGAAAACTCAGCAGTGGCCACAGGACTGGAAAAGGTCAGTTTTCATTCCAGTCCCAAAGAAAGGCAATGCCAAAGAATGCTCAAACTACCGCACAATTACACTCATCTCACATGCTAGTAAGGTAATACTTAAAATTCTCCAAGCCAGGCTTCAGCAATACGTGAACTGTGAACTTCCAGAGTTCAAGCTGGTTTTAGAGAAGGCAGAGGAACCAGAGATCAAATTGTCAACATCTGCTGGATCATTGAAAAAGTAAGAGAATTCCAGAAAAATATCTATTGCTGCTTTATTGACTATGGCAAAGCCTTTGACTGTGTGGATCACAATAAACTGTGGCAAGTTCTGAAAGAGATGAGAATACCAGCCCACCTGACCTGCCTCTTGAGAAACCTATATGCAGGTGAGGAACCAACAGTTAGAACTGGACATGGAACAACATATTGGTTCCAAGTAGGAAAAGGTGTAAGTAAAGGCTGTATATTGTCACCCTGCTTATTTAACTTATATGCAGAGTACATCATGAGAAATGCTGGGCTGGAAGAAGCACAAGCTGGAATCAAGATCGCCAGGAGAAATATCAAAACCTCAGATATGCAGATGACACCACCTTTATGGCAGGACGTGAAGAAGAACTAAAGAGCCTCTTGATGAAAGTAAAAGAGGAGAGTGAAAGCGTTGGCTTAAAGCTCAACCTTCAGAAAACTAAGATCATGGCATCTGGTCCCATCACTTCATGGCAAATAGATGGAGAAACAGTGGCTGACTATTACTTGGGCTCCCAAATCACTGTATATGTTGACTACAGCCATGAAATTAAAAGACACTTACTCTCTGGAAGGAAAGTTATGACCAACCTAGACAGCATATTAAAAAGCAGAGACATTACTTTATCAACAAAAGTCCATCTAGTCAAGGCTATTGTTTTTCCAGTGGTCATGTATGGATGTGAGAGTTGGACTATAAAGAAAGCTGAGTGCAGAAGAATTGATGCTTTTGAACTGTGGTGTTGGATAAGACTCTTGAGAATCCCTTGAACTGCAAGGAGATCCAACCAGTCCATCCTAAAGGAGATCAGTCCTGGGTGTTTATTGGAAGGACTGATGTTGAAGCTGAAACTCCAGTACTTTGGCTACCTGATATGAAGAGCTGATTCATTTGAAAAGACCCTGATGCTAGGAAAGATTGAGGGCAGGAGGAGAAGGGGACAACAGAGGATGAGATGATTGGATGGTATCACCGACTCAATGGACATGAGTTTGGGTAAACTCTGGGAATTGTTGATGGACAGGGAGGCCTGACGTGCTGCAGTTCATAGGGTCGCAAAGAGTCAGACACGACTGAATAACTGAACTGTACATATATATATATATATGAATAAAATAAAAATAAATTTACAAAATACAAATCTTTGGAAGAAGATGAATATAAATTGAATTAATGGAATGGAGGCCAATACTGTTTTTGTTTGGACCTACCTTAATGCAGGCTTCCCTGGTTGTTCAGTGGTAAAGAATCTGCCTGCCAATACAGGAGACTCGGCTTCAATCCCTGGGTCAGAAAGATCCCCTATAGAAGGAAATTACAGGCCACTCCAGTGTTCTTGCCTGGGAAATCCCATGGACAAGGAGCCTGGTGGGTTACAGTCCATGAATTGCAAAGGAATCAGACCTGACTTAGTGACTAAACAACAACAACATTAATTTCACTCAAAAGTATCACTTTTAAACATTAGGTGTATGTATTTAAAATATGTTTGTTGCAGCCTGAAATAAATTAAAATGGCTGATTTTGAACAATTTTTTAGATTTATTTTTATTTAGTTTATTGGTTATAACATTATACAAATTTCATGTGTATAACATTATATATGTACTTCTATATACCCTGCAGCCTGCTCACCACCCCAAATTTTGGATCTTATCTGTCATCAAACAGTTCATTTCCTTTACCCATTTCACTCTCCACACTGTCCCTTTCCCTCTGGGAACTACTACTCTTTTCTTGGTATCTTCATGTTTGTTTCTGTTTGACTTGTTTTGTTCACTGATTTGTAAAGAAAATTTTCAAAGAAAGAGTTAGAGATGTAGCCTCTAGAACTGCAATATCCAATATGAAAGTGATCGGCCACATGTGGCTATTGAGTGCTTGGTACAGGGCTGGTCTGATTTCACATATGGTAGAAGTATAAAATAGAAGGGGAAAAAGTGGAAGCAGTGACAGATTTTATTTTCTTGGGCTGCAAAATCCCTGTGGACTGTGACTGCAGCCATGAAATTAAAAGATGCTTGCTCCTTGGAAGGAAAGCTATGAAAAACTGAGACAGCATATTAAAAAGCAGAGAAATCGCTTTGCTGACAAAGGTCCAAAAAGCTATAGTTTTTCCAGGATTCATGCACAGATGTGAGAGCTGGACCATAAAGATGGCTGAGCACTGAAGAACTGATGCTTTCAAACTGTGCTGCTAGAGAAGACTCTTAAAAGCCCCTTGGACAGCAAGGTGATCAAGCTAATCAATCCTAAAGGAAATCAGTCCTAAATAGTCATTGGAAGGACTGATGCTGAAGCTGAAGTTCCAATACTCCAGCCACCTGATGCAAAGAGCTGACTCATTGGAAAAGACTCTGATCCTGGGAAAGAATGAGGGCAGGAGGTGAAGAGGGTGACAGAGGATGAGATGGTTGGATGACATCACCGACTCAAGGGACATGAGTTTGAGCGAACTCTGGGAAATAGTGAAGGACAGGGAAGCCTGGCATGCTGCAGTCCATGGATTTGCAAAGAGTTGGACACAAATTAGTGACTGCACAACAACAATATGCATATAGGCAGCTTTATGAGTTGACAGACACCTAAAGTGGAAACTGAGCTTCCCCAGTGGCTCAGTTGGTAAAGAATCCACCTGCCAAGCAGGAGTCACAGGTTTGATCCCTGGGTCAGGAAGATCCCTTGGAGAAGGAAATGGCAACCCGATCCTATATGCTTGCTGGGAAAATCCCATGGAAAGAAGAGCCTGGCAGGCTACAGTCCATGGGGTCACAAAGAGCTGGGGCTTAGCTACTAAATAGCAGCAAAAGGGGCAATTGCCTAAAGCATTTATGGCTTATCCTCTTTCTTGGATCATAATTACTCAAGTCCCTGTCATCTTGGCCTCCCCTGACTCAAGCTTCTGTCTTTGTAGTGAGACTTCTGCAGGCCCCAGATTGAGGCTTCCTGACTCTCTTCTCTACACAGTTAATGGGTGAATGCCCCAGGGATAAAACGCAGAAGTGTGGAGCTCACCTCAGGGTAATTCCCTTCTATCTAGAATCATGGTCCCTCTAAATTGTGGTTTCCTTGATAGCCAATGCCTTCAAATCACATATTTGAAAAACTTTATACAGCTTTTATAGTTGTCCCCAAGCTGAAGTAAGCTACTCTATCATGACCAGATGTAGGAAACAGTCTTGGAATTTTTTGTTTGCCAAGTTGGTACGCTAATCACCTTAAACCAGTGTCTTAGCTTAGTCTGTTATCTTGATTTATGTTCTCCGGATAGGGACCCTTTGCTTCAGTAGAGCCATCCTTGTTCTCAAGGAGGAATACTGATTAGCCCTCATCTTTGAAGAAACCTAACAAGCCACTCCCACTACTAGTGTGGCTATAGCCTTCTGACAATGACCCAGTGGCATTCTCTTTGTATATGAAAGATGACAGATTGCTAAGAAGGAACAGACCAAAGCCCAAATATTAATAATTTTGACAGAACTTAGAGGGGGCACAAAAGCAGCAATAAAAATAGCTTGCTATGTGATTATTAACTCACTCTTGGGTCTCACTGAGAGCTTTCAAAAACATTTTGCATCTTTACTTTTAGAATATCTTTCATTTCACACCTTTTAGTATTTTTCTGTTTGCCACATTGTATAATTATATTTCAAGGCTTGGTTAGTCCTCAAAGGTTATTCTTGGGTTTTAACCTTGAATACTCTACCAAGAAAAATGTAATGATTATATTTTCTTTATGGCAATATGCCTGTATATTCATGAGAGTTTATAAATAAAATGGATTTTTCAAAGACTAAATTCTACCAGTTCACTTCATGATGCTTTTTTCAGAATGTAGGTTTGAATGAAGCAAAATGAATCATTCCTGCTATTAAGACTTGCAGAATGTAAATGAAAAGATACACAAAATCATATTTTGCTGGTTCACCTTGTTGGATTTATGCCTTTCCTTTTTATCTGCTGTAGTTACAAATGCTCACTTAATAAACTTTAATATTTTCTCTCCCAATAAATAGCTTCCTGACGAAAGTTTTTTTTTTTTTTTTTGGATTAGCTGAAGAAAACTGTATACTACTCTGGTACTTAAGGAATCTTTTTGCCCATAAATGAAAAGTAAATTGAACACAATTTAAATTTATGTGCTAATCTCCCTCTGTAACTCCCTCCTTTCTTTTTTTTTTTTTCTTTGTATCAATTTCAAAGGCTAGGCTAGTACAGAAAACATGACTAGATTGACCCAAAATCTATTTCCAAATTCAGAATTAGTTGAATCCTATTTGGGATTTGGTTCTACATACAACATTGTTGAGAATTGCCTGACATTAATTGACAAGTCATCACATGCTTACTAAAGGCAACCAAATGGATTACATTCAGAACAAAGTCCTGAAATAATAAGTGAACTTGACTCAATATGTGGGAAACACATGAACAGACTGGATTTGTATAGTCTGGAGAAAATACTGAAAGGGAGGTAGGAACATGATAGCTATCTTTAAATATTTTAAGAGCTGTCATGTTGAAGAGGAATTTAAATTCTTTATAGGAGGTCACAAAGAGTAGAAATAGGATGAACCATAAGAAGCTACCAAAAAGGTTCTGTTAAATATAAGATGAACTTTGTAATCATCACTGAAAAAATAACAGTATGTTTTTAATTTATGAGACAAAGATTTCTTAAATCTTAGAGTGTTGCTTAGTTGTTCTCAGTTAAGTAGCTAAAGAAATACAATTTTTATGCAAGAAACAATTATTTGAGAACTAATTGTTGAAAGTTCATTAAATGATACCTTTGAAGTACTAAAAAAATCAATCTAGAATTCTTTACTCAGTGAAAACATTCTCCAAAAATAAAGGCACATTGCACTTGTGTAAAAATTCATTTTTAAAAGAAGATGAACACATTTTCTGATAAAAATAAGTAGGAGTTTGGAACGTGTGAAACTGCACTAAAAGGTATATGAAAGGGAGTTCCTCATGCAGTAGGAAAATAATCCCAGATGAAAGAATGGGAAGATAGAAGGACTGAAGAGCACAAAAAGGATAAATATCTGAGTAAATAAAAAGGAATATTATAAAGGAGTAATGTTTGTTTAAAATAATAATAGCATCTTGTGAAGTTTTAGAATATGTGTAGAATAAAATGAATAATAAAATAGCATAAGGGATCTGAGGAAAATAAGAAGGGTTAAAATATTTAAAAATATTTTCCACATTTGGGAAGTGGTAAAAGTGTTCATTTATAATGGACTGTAATAGGTCAAGAGTGTATAATCTAATTTCTATGGTAATAACTGTAAAATACTAACTACCAAGTTAAAAGAAGGAATAACCACAAGTTAAAAGTTGGGTTAAACAGAATAAACAACAGCAACAATAAAACTTATTTACTCTGAAAGAAAGAAGCTGCTGCTGCTGCTAAGTCGCTTCAGTCGTGTCCGACTCTGTGCGACCCCATAGACGGCAGCCCACCAGGCTCCCCCGTCCCTGGGATTCTCCAGGCAAGAACACTGGAGTGGGTTGCCATTTCCTTCTCCAATGCATGAGAGTGAAAAGTGAAAGTGAAGTCGCTCAGTCGTGTCCGACTCTAGCGACCCCATGGACTGCAGCCTACCAGGCTCCTCTGTCCATGGGATTTTCCAGGCAAGAGTACTGGAGTGGGTTGCCATTGCCTTCTCCGGAAAGAAAGAAGGGAGGAAGGTAAAAAACAAAACAAAACAAAACAAAACAGATAAGGACAAGTAGATACTTAATTCAAACCAAAATATATCATAATTGCATGAAATATATGTAGACTAGACTGCTGCTGCTGCTGCTGCTAAGTCGCTTCAGTCATGTCCGACTCTGTGTGACCCCATAGACGGCAGCCCACCAGGCTCCCCCGTCCCTGGGATTCTCCAGGCAAGAATACTGGAGTGGGCTGCCATTTCCTTCTCCAATGCATGAAAGTGAAAAGTGAAAGTGAAATTGCTCAGTTGTGTCCGACTCTTAGTGACCCCATGGACTGCAGCCTACCAGGCTCCTCTGTCCATGGGATTTTCCAGGCAAGAATACTGGAGTGGGTTGCCATTGCCTTCTCCGGAAAGAAAGAAGGGAGGAAGGTAAAAATTAAAAAAAAAAAAAAAAAACAGATAAGGACAAGTAGATACTTAATTCAAACCAAAATATATCATAATTGCATGAAATGTATGTAGACTAGACTAAGTACTCCAAATTAATGATAAAGATTTTCAAAGTGGATTTCTTAAAAAGCTACACACTGTTTACAAGAGATACAACTTAAATAGAAGATAGAAAGATTCATAGTAAATGTCTGGAAAATGCATCATGCAAATACTAGCCAAAAGAAAGCTGATATATTAATATCTAGACCTAGTCAACTTTAAAGAAATATATATTACTATTAAAGATAAACAAATATTTCATAATGATTAAAAGAGGTCAACCCAGCAGGAAGAACAAAATAAATTCTAATTAACCTATTAGCCTCAACAAGTATAAAGCAAAAATAGTCAGACGTAGGACCACAATCATAGTTTAAACTTTGAGATGCTCCTCTCAGTAACTGATAAAAGAAGAAAAAATATATATTGAACATTTGAATGAAAAAATGGCAGCTTGTACTAATTGATATGTACTAAAATAAACCCAAAAACTAAAGAATGCACCTTCTTTGTAACAAATGCACATTAATATTTATGAAAATAGATCTTATGCTGGATTATAAGGGAATTCTTAATGGATTTCTAAGGACTAAAATTCTAAGCATGTTCTTTAACACATGAAATCAAACTAGAAAATTTCCAAATGTTTAGAAATTAAGTGAAACATTTAAAATTAGAAAAAATGACATTTAAATAGTTCAAAATAAGGCTAAAACAGTACTTAAAAGGAAATTTATAGCCTTAAAGATGCATCTATTAGCAAAGAAGGAAGAATAAATTCAGTTGCCAAATTATTTATCTCAATAAACTCAAAGAGGAGTAGAAATCAGAAAATTTATAAAGGAGAATAATTGAAGTAAATGACAAAGAAATAATCATAAAACAAAGCCAATGAAACTTAAAGTTGATTTTCTGAAAAGTTTGGTAAAATTAATAAACCTATATAGTACTAATCCAGGAGAAAAATGGAAATACAAATTGCAAATTAAGAATGAGATGCCTTGGAAAAATATCTATTCAGGTTTCCCACCCATTTTTTTAATCTAGGTTGTTTGTCTTTTGAATGTTGAGTTGAATGATCTGTTTATATATTTTGGATATTAACCCCTTATTGGTTATATCATTAGCAAATATTTTCTCCCATTTAGTAGGTTGTCTTTCATTTTGTTGATGATTTCCTTTGTGGGGCAAAAGTTTTTAAGTCTAATTAGGTCCCATTTATTTCTTTTGCTTTAGATGTTGTTATTGTTCAGTCGCTAAGTGGTGTCCAATTCTTTGTGACCCCACAGACCAGCAGACTTCCCTGACCTTCATTATCTCCCAGAGTTTGCTCAAACTCATGTCCCTTGAGTCAGTGATGCCATCCAAGTCTCTTCTCCTGCCTTCAGTCTTTCCCAGCATCAGGGTCTTTTCCAATGAGTCGGCTCTTCACATCAGATGGTCCAAGTATTAGAGCTTCAGCATCAGTCCTTCCAATGAATATTCAAGGTTGATTTCCTTTAAGATTGACTAGTTCTATCTCCTTGCAGTCCAAAGGACTCTCAAAGTCTTCTCTAGCACCACAGTTCAAAAGCACCAATTCTTCGGTGCTCAGCCTTCATAGTTCAACTCTTACATACATATATAACTACTAGAAAAACCATAGCTTTTACTATATGGACCTTTGTCAGAAAAGTGATATCTCTGCTTTGTAATACACTGTCTAGGTTTTTCACAGGTTTCCTCCTTGGATACAAATGTCTTTTAGTTTCATGACTATAGTCACTGCAGTGATTTTGTAGTCCAAGAAAATAAAATCTGGCACTGTTTCCATTTTATCCCCATTATAATTGCCATGAAATGATGGGACCAGAGGCTATTAGTTTTATTTTGTTTCTTTTTTTTCTAATTATTTTTAATTAGAAGGTAATTACTTTATAATATTGTGTTGATTTCTGCCATACATCAAATGTTGAGTTTCAGGCCAGCTCTTTTATCCTCATCAAGAGGCTCTTTTTTTTTTTTTTAACATTTCAAAACAGTTTTACTTATTTTTTTAAGTAGAAAGCTTTCATTATATTTATTTATTTTTGAAATTAATTATTTTAATTGGAGGATAATTACTTTACAATATTGTGATGGTTTTTGCCATACATCAACATGAATCAGCCATGGGTGCACATGACCCCTTATCCTGAACCCCCCACCCACCTCTTTTTGTTGTTGTTCAGTCACTCAGTCACATCCAATTCTTTGGGACACCATGGACTGCAGCATGCCAAACTTCCCTGTCCTTCACCATCTCCCAGAGTTTGCTCAAACTCATGTCCATTGAGTTGGTGATGCCATCCAACCATCTTGTCCTCTGTCACCCCCTTCTACTGCTTTCAATCTTTCCCAGTGTCAGGGTCTTTCCCGGTAAGTTGGCTCTTTGCATTAGGTGGCCAGAGTATTGGAGCTTCAGCTTTAGCATCAGTCCTTCCAATGAATATTCATGGTTGATTTCCTTCTGTATTGACTGGTTTGATCACCTTGATGTCCAAGGGACTCTCGAGAGTCTTCTCCAACAACACAGTTCAAAAGCATCAATTCTTCAGTACTCAGCCTTCTTTATGGTTCAGTTCTCATTTTTATACATGACTACTGGAAAACCATAGCTTTGACTATATGGACCTTGGTCAGCAAATTAATGTCTTTGATTTAAAAAAAATTTCAAAATTATTCATTTTAATTGGAGGATAGTTGCTTTATAATATTGTGAGTTTTGCCATATATTGATGTGAATCAGCCACAGGAGCATATGTGTCCCCCGCATCCTGAACCCCACTCCCACCTCCCTATCCACCCCATCCTTCTGGATTGTCCCAGAGCACTGGTCCTGAGTGCCCTGCTTCATGCATCAAACTTGCACTAGTCATCTACTTTACATATGGTAATATACATGTTTCAGTGCTATTTTCTCAAATAATCACACCCTTGCCTTCTCCCACAGAGTCCAAAAGTCTTTTCTTAACATCTGTGTCTCTTTTGCTGCCTTGCACATAGGATTATCATTACCATCTTTCTAAATCCCATAGATATGTGTTAATATACTGTATTGGTGTTTCTCTTTCTGACTTACTTCACTCTGAATAATAGGCTCCAATTTCAGCCAACTCATTAGAACTGACTCAAATGTGTTCTGTTTTATAGCTGAGTAATACTCTATCATGTATATGTACCACAACTTCTTTATCCTTTCATCTGCCAATGGATATCTAGGTTGCCTCCATGTCCTAGGTATTGTAAACAGTGCTTCAATGAACATTGGGGTACATGTGTCTCTTTCAATTCTGGTTCCTCGATGTGTATCACCAGCAGTGGGATTGCTGGGTCGTGTATGGCAGTTCAGTTTCCAGTTTTTTTTAAGGAATCTCCACACTATTCTCCATAGTGGCTATACCAGTTTGCATTCCCACAAACAGTGTAAGAAGGTTCCATTTTTCACCACACCCTCTCCAGCATTTGTTTGTAGACTTTTTGAAGATGGCTATTCTGACCAGCAGAGAAGGCAGTGGCACCCCCTCCAGTATTCTTGCCTGGAAAATCCCATGGACAGAGGAGCCTGGTAGGCTGCAGTCCATGGGGTCACTAAGAGTTAGACACGACTGAGCGACTTCACTTTCACTTTTCACTTTCATGCATTGGAGAAGGAAATGGCAACCCACACCAGTTTTCTTGCCTGGAGAATCCCAGGGATGGGGGAGCCTGGTGGGCTGCCGTCTATGGGGTCGTGCAGAGTCAGACACGACTGAAGCGACTTAGCAGCAGCAGTGGCATTCTGACCAGAGTGAGATGATACCTCATTGTAGTTTGGATTTGCATTTATCTAATAATGAATGATGTTGAACATCTTTTCATGTGTTTATTAGCCATCTGTATGTCTTCTTTGGAGAAATATTTGTTTAGTTCTTTTGCCCACATTTGGATTGTGATGTTTGTTTTTCTGGTATTGAGCTGCATGAGCTGCTTGTATATTTTGAAGATTAAGTCTTTGTCAGTTGTTTCATTTGCTATTATTTTCTCCCATTCTGAAGGCTGCCTTTTCACTTGGCTTACAGTTTCCTTCATTGTGCAAAAGCTTAAAAAGTTTAATTAGGTCCCTTTTGTTTCATTTTGTTTTTATTTCCATTACTCTGGGAGGTGGGTCCAAGAGGATCCTGCTGTGATTTATGTCAGAGAGTGTTCTACCTAGGTTTTCCTCCAAGAGTTTTAGAGTTTCTGGTTTTACATTTAGATCTGTAATCCATTTTGAGTTTACTTTTGTGTATGGTGTTAGACAGTATTCTAGTTTCATTCATATACAAGTGGTTGACCAGTTTTCCCAGCACCACTTGTTAAAGAGATTGTCTTTTCTCCATTGTATATTTTTGCCTCCTTTGTCAAAGATAAAGTGTCCATAGGTGTGTGGATTTATCTCTGGACTTTCTATTTTGTTCCATTGATCTATATTTCTATCTTTGTGCCAGTACCGTACTGTCTTGATGATTGTAGCTTTGTAGTATAGTCTGAATTCAGGAATGTTGATTCCTCCAGTTCCATTGTTCCTTCTCAAGATTGCTTTGGCTATTTGAGGTTTTTTGTGTTTCCATACAAATTATGAAATTATTTGTTCTAGTTCTGTGAAAAATATCATTGGTAGCTTGATAGGGATTGCATTAAATCTGTAGATTGCTTTGGGTAGTATTAGGGACTTCCCTAGTGTCTCAGACAGTAAGAGCATCTGCCTACAATGCAGGAGACCTGGGTTTGATCCCTGGGTTGGGAACATCCCCTGGAGAAGGAAATGGCAGCCCACTCCAGTATTGTTGCCTGTAAAATCCCATGGACAGAGGAGCCTGGCAGGCTGCAGTCCATGGGGTCGCAAAGAATTGGACATGACTGAGCGACTTCACTCACTTTGGGTAGTATACTCATTTTCATTATATTGATTCTTCTGATCCATGAACATGATAATGTGTCTCCATCTATTTGTGTCATATTTGATTTCTTTAGTCAGTGTTTTATCATTTCCTGTATATAGGTCTTTCTTTAGGTAAATTTATTCCTAAATATTTTATTGTTTTCAAAGCAATGGTGAATGGGATTGTTTCCTTGATTTCTCTCTCTGTTTTCTCATTATTAGTGTATAGGAATGCAAGGGATTTCTGTGTATTAATTTTATATCCTACAACTAGTTCTAGTAGTTTTCTGGTGGTATATTTAGGGTTTTCTATGTAAAGGATCATGTCATCTGCATACTGTAAGAGTTTTATTTCTTCTTTTACAATCTGGATTGCATTATTTCTTTTTCTTCTCTGATTGCTGTGGCTAAAACTTCTAAAACTACGTTGAATAGTAGTGGTGAGAGTGGGCACCCTTGTCTTGTTCCTGATTTTAGAGGAGATGTTTTCGATTTTTCACCATTGAGGATAATGTTTGCTGTGGGTTTATTATATATGGCTTTTATTATGTTGAGGTATGTTCCTTCTATGCCTACTTTCTGGAGAGTTTTTATCATAAATGGGTGTTGAATTTTGTCAAAGTCTTTCTCTGCATCTATTGAGATAATCATATAGTTTTCAATCTATCTATATGTGTAAGGGGGTGGAGCAAGTGGATAGATCCAAGGTGGATTAAGTCCACCTTGATCTCTCCATTGGTGTGAGTGGGGTAGTAAAGTCCCCCACTATTATTGTGTTACTGTTAATTTCCCCTTTCATACTTGTTAGCATTTGCCTTATGTATTGGGGTACTTTCTGCCATATGTGTGGTATTATCTGCATATCTGAGTTTATTGTTATTTCTCCTGGCAACCTTGGTTCCAGCTTGTGATTTATCCAACCAGGCATTTCACATGATGTACTCTGCATAAAATTTAAATAAGCAGGGTGACATTATACAGCCTTGACATACTTCTTCCTCATTTGGAACCAGTCTGTTGTTCCATGTCCAGTTCTAACTGTTGCTTCTTGACCTGCATACAGATTTCTCAGGAGGCAGATCTGGTGATCTGGTTTACCATCTCTTGAAGAATTTTCCACAGTTTGTTGTGATCCCAAAGTCAAATGCTTTAGCATAGTAAATGAAGCAGAAGTAGATGTTTTTCTGAAATTCTCTTGCTTTTTCAGTGATCCAACAGATGTTGGCAATTTTATCTCTGTTTCCTTACCTTTTCTAAATCCAGCTTGAACATCTGGAGGTTCTTGGTTCTTATACTGTTGAAAACTACCTTGGAGAATTTTGAGCATTACTTTGCTAGCATGTGAAATGAGTGGAATTGTGTGGTAGTTTGAGCATTCTTTGGCATTGCCTTTCTTTGGGATTGGGATGAAAACTGACCTTTTCCAGTCCTGTGGTCACTGTTGAGTTTCCCAAATTTGCTGGCATATTGAGTACAGCACTTTCACAGCATCATCTTTAGGATTTGAAATAGCCCAGCTGGAATTCCATCACTTCCACTATGTTTGTTTGTAGTAATGCTTCTTTTTTTTTTTTTTTTCAATTTTTTCTTTTTTTTTTTAATTTTATTTTATTTTTAAACTTTACATAATTGTATTAGTTTTGCCAAATATCAAAATGAATCCGCCACAGATATACATGTGTTCCCCATCCTGAACCCTCCTCCCTCCTCCCTCCCCATACCATCCCTCTGGGTCATCCCAGTGCACTAGCCCCAAGCATCCAGTATCGTGCATCGAACCTGGACTGGCATCTCGTTTCATACATGATATTTTACATGTTTCAATGCCATTCTCCCAAATCTTCCCACCCTCTCCCTCTTGACTTTACACTTTAAGATGTCTGGCTATAGGTGAGTGATCACACCATTGTAGTTATCTGGGTCATGAAGATCTTTTTTGTATAGTTCTTCTGTGTATTCTTACCACCTCTTCTTAATATCTTCTGCTTCTGTTAGGTCCATTCTGTTTCTATTCTTTACTGTGCCCATCTTCGCATGAAATGTTCCATTAGTATCTCTAGTTTTCTTGAAGAGATCTCTAGTCTTTCCTATTCTATTGTTTTCCTCTATTTCTTTGCATTGATCGCTGAGGAAGGCTTTCTTATCTCTTCTTGCTATTCTTTGGAACTCTGCATTCAGATGCTTATATCTTTCCTTTTCTCCTTTGCTTTTTGCTTCTCTTCTTTTCACAGCTATTTGTAAGGCCTCCTCAGACAGCCATTTTGCTTTTTTGCATTTGTTTTTTGGGGGATGGTTTTGATCACTGCCTCCTATACAGTTTTAGGAACCTCTCTCGTTAGTTCTTCAGCATCTATTTCCTTGCCCACACTGGGGAAGTGTTCAGCTATTATCTATTTTCTCAGGTCCTTTTTCTCTCTCTTCTCCTTCTGAGACCCCTATACTGTGAATATTGGTGCATTTAATGTTGTCCCAGAGGTCTATTAAGCTGCCTTCATTTCTTTTCATTCTTTTTTCTATATTCTGTTTTGTGGCATTGATTTTCATCATTCTGTCTCCCAGGTCACTTATCCATTCTTCTGCCTCAGTTATTCTGCTATTGATTCCTTCTAGTGTATTTTCATCTCCGCTTGTTTCTTCTTCAGTTCTTGTAGGTCTAATCCCTTGAATCTATTTGTCACTTTTTGCCTTTAGAGTAGTATCATCTGCATATCTACAGTTGTTTATATTTATCCTGTTAGTCTTGATTCTAGCCTGTGTATCATCTAACCTGGCATTTTGCATGATACGCTCTGCATATAATCTAAATAAACAGGGTGAGGATATAGTCTTGTCGAACTCCTTTCCCAGTTTTGAACCAGTCATTTTTTCCATATCCAGTTCTAATTATAACTTCTTGACATGCATATAGGTTTCTCAGGAGACAGGGTGGTGTGGTATTCCCATCTCTTTAAGAATTTTCCAGTTTACCCTCTCATATAAATAAGAAAAAGAGAAAAAGCCCAACTTTTGAAAACTTAAAAATTTGAACACTTTACCCAAAGTATTACTTCCAATAAATAACCAGAAATCATATGAAAAAAATGTGTTATTAGTTATTCTGCTAAGTTACTTCAGTCGTGTCCAACTCTGTGCTACCCCATAGATGGAAGCCCACCAGGCTCCCCCTTCCCTGGGATTCTCTAGGCAAGAACACTGGAGTGGGCCGCCATTTCCTTCTCCAATGCGTGAAAGGGAAAAGTGAAAGTGAAGTCACTCAGTTGTGTCCGACTCTTAGTGACCCCATGCACTGCAGCCTACCAGGCTCCGCCTTCCATGGGATTTTCCAGGTAAGAGTACTGGAGTGCCATTGCCTTCTCCAGTTATTAGTTATTAGGCAAATGCAAATTAAACTACACACATACCAGATTGTATAATATTTGAAAGACTGATAACTGAGCCAAACATGGGTCCATTTACCTGCACACAGTAAAGCAAATATACTGACACCAAAATGTAATGCAGGAAAGTACAATGTTTATTGCAGGGCACTCAGCAAGGAGAAAAATCAGCTTATGTTGAAAAACCCCAAATTCCCTGATGTCTTTCAGGCAAGGGGTTTTAAAGACAGTGTGCGGGAGGGAACTGCAGAGTATATTATCAGCCTGTGCACAATTCTTGGATTGGTTGGCATCAAGATGAACTTTTGAGTATTATCAGCCTTCTGATTTCAACTGATCTGGGATCAATGTGCTTGTGGTCAGCAGTTTTTATCTGGTAGGATTTGCTTCCTGTAAAAACAACTTAATGATATGTATCAGATGTTTATCTTTCAGGGAACTGGGAGTTCAGTGATTCTGCTGTGTGGCAGATTTGTAGTCTTAGTTGTAACTGGTTTCCCTGCTCAACAGCTATTCTTTGTTTCTACATCTTCATATTTTCTAATCATTAAATTTTGAGACAGACTTCTGAGACTTGGAGGAGGCATGGGAGACTAATACAAAAGCCTTTTACTTCAAAGGACAGTGATACTGGGGCTTGTATATAGTTCTAATACCAAGTATTGGCAAAATATTACACAGATTGAACTTTTATATGGTGTGAGTGTGTCAATGGGCATAAACACTGACAAAATATTCGAATGTTAGTCATATACATTATCACTCAGCAGTACTCCTCCTAGGTATGTAAAATAAGCCGATATTTCCATCAGAAGTCCAAAACATAAATCCCAGTAGCATCTTTATTCATAATAGCACTATTTACAATAACCAAGATATAGAAGCAGCCTAATGAAATATTACTCTGCCATAAAAAATGAAATAATGCCATTTACAGTGACATCAATAAACATTAATATTACTGTACTTGGTTAAGTAAGTTAGAGCAAAGCAAATGTCATATGATGTCACTTATTTGTGGAGTCTAAAAAATGATACAAATGCACTTATTTATGAAATAGAAACATATTTGCAGACATGGAAAAGAAATGTATAGTCACCAAAGGGGAAAGATTGGAGTGGGTGTGATAAATTGGGTTTATATCAACATATACAGACTACTATATGTAAAATAAATAATCAACAAAGACCTATTGTATAGCACAGGGAACTCTATTCTGTACTCTGTGATAGCCTATATGGGAAAGTGAAGTGAAAGTCACTCAGTTGTGTCTGACTCTTTGTGACCCCTTGGACTATACAGTCCATGGAATTCTCCAGGCCAGAATACTGGAGTGGGTAGCCATTCCCTTCTCCAGGGAATCTTCCCAGGGATCAAACCCAGGTATCCCACATTGCGGGAGGATTCTTTACCAGCTGAGCCACCAGGGAAGCCCAAGAGAACTGGAGTGGATAGCCTATCCTTTCTACAGCAGATCTTTCCAACCCAGAAATCAAATGGATTTCTCCTCCTTTGCAGGCAGATTCTTCATCGACTGAGTTATGAGGGAAGTCTATGGGAAAAGAATCTGAAAATAATAGATATTTTTTTATGTATATCTAAATCACTTTGCTATACACTTAAAACTAGTACAGCATTTTAAATCTCTACTTAGTATAAAATACAAAAAAAAAAAAAAAAAAACTTGGTTCAACAAGCAGTGAATAAATTCCAGTACATCAGTCGAAATGGAATAATATACAGCAATGAAAAATGAAGGAACTACTTATAGCAGTATGGATGGATCTCACAGGCTGAAAATGTAGAGCAAAATAATTGAGACAGAAGAGTGCAACTCTATGATAATATTTATAGGAAGTTCAAACTAGATAAAATTAATGTTGGGAAGGAAAGTTATGACCAACCTAGACAGCGTATTGAAAAGCAGAGACATTACTTTGTCAACAAAGTCTGTCTAGTCAAGGCTATGGTTTTCCCAGTGGTCATGTATGGAAGTGTGAGTTGGACTACAAAGAAAGCTCAGTGCAGAAGAACTGATGCTTTTGAACTATGATGTTGGAGAAGACTCTTGAGAGTCCCTTGGACTGCAAGGAGATCCAACCAGTCCATCCTAAAGGAGATCAGTCCTGGGTTTTCATTGGAGGGACTGATGTTGAAGCTGAAACTCCAATACTTTGGCTACCTGATGCGAAGAGCTGACTCATTTAAAAAGACCCTGATGCTGGGAAAGATTGAGGGCAGGAGGAGAAGGGGATGACAGAGGATGAGATGATTGGATGGCATCACCGACTAAATGGACATGGGTTTGGGTGGACTCTAGGAGTTGGTGATGGACAGGGAGGCCTGATGTGCTGCAGTTCATGGGGTCACAAAGAGTCGAAGATGACTGAGGGACTGAACTGAACTGAACTGAATAGGAATCATGATTTTGGTTGCCTTGTAGACATAATGACTTGAAGTGGATAGAAGAAGCCTTTTGAAATGATACCAATATTCTGTATCTTCTTTTGGATAGTTGTTACATTTACTATTATCTGTATCTATTTTCTTGTATAATTAAGATTTATGTACTTTTCTGAATATATGTTCTATTTCGACAAAAAAGCTTTCCCCACATTAAAAAAAAAAAAAAAACAAGACTCAAACAACTGAATAGAGGGAAGTGCTAACATAGTAATAGAGCAATAGAAAAGAAATGTGAACAAATATCCTGTTATGCGGCCATGAAGAGATACCCCACGTCCAAGGTAAGAGAAACCCAAGTAAGATGGTAGGCACTGAGAGAGGGCATCAGAGGGCAGACAGACTGAAACCACAATCACAGACAACTATCCAATATGATCACATGGACCACAGCCTTGTCTAACTCAATGAAACTAAGCCATGCCATGTGGGGCCACCCAACAGATGGGTCATGTTGGAGAGGTCTGACAGACTGTGGTCCACTGGAGAAGGGAATGGTGAACCACATCAGTATTCTTGCCTTGAGAACCCCATGAACAGTATGAAAAGCCAAAAAGATGGGACACTGAAAGATTAAATCCCCAGGTCAGTAGGGGCCCAATATGCTACTAGAGATCAGTGGAGAAATAACTCCAGAAAGAATGAAAGGATGGAGCCAAAGCAAAAACAACACCCAGTTGTGGATGGGACTGGTGATAGAAGCAAGGTCCGATGCTGTAAAGAGCAATATTGCATAGGAACCTGGAATGTTAGGTTCATGAATCAAGGCAAATTGGAAGTGGTCAAACAGGAGATGGCAAGAGTTAACATCGACATTTTAGGAATCAGCAAACTAAGATGGACTGGAATGGGTGAATTTAACTCAGATGACCGTTATATCTACTACTGTGGGCAGGAATCCCTTAGAAGAAATGGGGTAGCCATCATTGTCAACAAAAGAGTCAGAAGTGAAGTACTTGGATGCAATCTTAAAAGCAACAGAATGATCTCTGTTCATTTCCAAGGCAAACCATTCAATATCATGGTAAGCCAAGTCTATGCCCCAACCAGTAATGCTGAAGAAGCTGAAGTTGAACAGCGCTATGAAGACCTAAAAGACCTTCTAGAACTAACATTCCCCCCCGCCAAAAAAAAAAAAAAGATGTCCTTTTCATTATAGGGGACTGAAATGCAGAAGTAGGAAGTCAAGAAACACCTGGAGTAACAAGCAAATTTGGCCTTGGAGAACAGAATGAAGCAGGGCAAAGGCTAACAAAGTTCTGCCAATAGAACACACTGGTCATAGCAAACACCCTCTTCCAACAACACAGGAGAAGACTGTACACATGGACATCACCAGATGGTCAACACTGAAATCAGACTGATTATATTCTTTGCAGCCAAAGATGGAGAAGCTCTATATAGTCAGCAAAAACAAGACTGGGAGCTGACTGTGGCTCAGATCATGAACTCCTTATTGCCAAATTCAGACTGAAATTGAAGAAAGTGGAGAAAGCCACTAGACCATTCAGGTATGACCTAAATCAAATCCCTTATGACTATCCAGTGGAAGTGAGAAATAGATTTAAGGGACTAGATCTGATAGATAGAGTGCTTGATGAACTATGGAATGAGGTTCATGACATTGTACAGGAGACAGGAATCAAGACCATCCCCAAGAAAAAGAAATGCAAAAAAGCAAAATGGCTGTCAGAGGAGGCCTTACAAATAGCTGAGAAAAGAAGAGAAGTGAAAAGCAAAGGAGAAAAGGAAAGACATACACATTTGAATACAGAGTTCCAAAAATAGCAAGGGGGGATAAGAAAGCCTTCCTCAGTGATCTATGCAAAGAAATAGAGGAAAACAATAGAATGGGAAAGACTAGAGATCTCTTCAAGAAAAGTAGAGATAGCAAGGGAACATTTCATGCAAAGATGGGCTCAATAAAGGACAGAACTGGTAGGGCCCTAACAGAAGCAGAAGATATTAAGAATAGGTGGCAAGAATATACAGAAGAACTGTACAAAAAAGATCTTCATGACCCAGATAATCATGATGGTGTGATCACTAACCTAAAGCCAGAAATCCTGGAATGTGAAGTCAAGAGGGCCTTAGGAAGCATCACTATGGAAAAAGCTAGAGGAGGTGATGGAATTCAGGTTGAGCTACTTCAAATCCTGAAAGATGATGCTGTGAAAGTGCTGCACTCAATATGCCAGCAAATTTGGAAAACTCAGCAGTGGCCACAGGACTGGAAAAGGTCAGTTTTCATTCCAATCCCAAAGAAAGGCAATGCCAAAGAATGCTGAAACTACTGCACAATTGCACTAATCTCACACGCTAGTAGAGTAATGCTCAAAATTCTCCAAGCCAAGCTTCAGCAATACGTGAACCGTGAACTTCCTGATGTTCAAGCTGGTTTTAGAAAAGGCAGAGGAACCAGAGATCAAATTGCCAACATCCAATGGATCATAGACAAAGCAAGAGAGTTCTAGAAAAACATCTATTTCTGCTTTATTTACAATGCCAAAGCCTTTGTGTGGATGACAATAAACTGTGGAAAATTCTGAAAGAGATGGAGATACCAAACCACCTGACCTGCCTCTTGAGAAACCTATATGCAGGTCAGGAAGCAACAGTTAGAACTGGACATGGAACAACAGACTGGTTCCCAATAGGAAAATTTGTACGTCAATGGTGTATATTGTTACCCTGCTTATTTAACTTATATGTGAAGTACATCATGAGAAAGGCTGGGCTGGAAGAAGCACAAAATCAAGGTTACTGGGAGAAATATCAGTAACCTCAGATATGGAGATGACACCACCCTTATGGCAGAAAGTGAAGAAGAACTAAAGAGCTTCTTGATGAAAGTGAAAGAAGAGAGTGAAACAGTTGGCTTAAACTCAACATTCGGAAAACTAGGCAGAAAGTGAAGAAGAACTAAAGAGCTTCTTGATGAAAGTGAAAGAAGAGAGTGAAACAGTTGGCTTAAAGCTCAACATTCAGAAAACTAAGATCATGGCATCTGGTCCCATCACTTGATGGCAAATAGATGGGGAAACAGTGGCTGACTTTATTTTTCTTGGCTCCAAAATCACTGCAGATAGTGATTGAAGCCATGAAATTAAAAGACGCTTACTCCTTGGAAGGAAAGTTATGACCAACCTAGACAGCATATTAAAAACCAGAGACATTACTTTGTCAACAAAGGTCTGTCTAGTCAAGACTATGGTTTTTCCAGTGGTCATGTATTGATGTGAGTGTTGGACTATATAGAACACCGAGCCCCAAAGAATTGATGCTTTTGAACTGTGGTGTTGGAGAAAACTCTTGAGATTACCTTGGACTGCAAGGAGATCCAACCAGTCCATCCTAAAGGAGATCAGTCCTGGGTGTTCATTGGAAGGACTGATGTTGAAGCTGATACTGCTATACTTTGGCTACCTGATGAGAACAGCTGACTCATTTTAAAAGGCCCTGATGCTGGGAAAGATTGAGGGCAAGAGGAGCAGGAGACGACAGAGGATGAGATGGTTGCATGGCTTCTCCCACTCAATGGACATGGGTTTGGGTGAACTCCAGGAGTTGGTGATGGACAAGGAGGCCTGGCGTGCTTTGGTTCATGGGGTCGCAAAGAGTCGGACACCACCGAGTGACTGAAGTAAACTGATATCCAGACTGCTAAAATAAATTCTTTATTGTATTGAAAAATTCAATTCTGCAGACTGTTACTGACAAAGAATAAAAAACTTTCTCTCTTAACTGCAGATTTCATGACTTTATGTGGGAATTTAGTGACTTTATCTGTGAACAAAATCTGGCTTCACATTTTAAAGTGATATAATTGCAAATACTTTAGCTTCATAATGTAGGAAACCGATGCCCTTCTGTGTTATTTGTAACCTTCAATGTATTCTTATCATCTTTGCTTCTTTTTTAAGATGGTCTTTCTGGGTTTTAAGATGGTGATATGAATAATGTTTTCCCATCTGGATCTGTATCACTCTATTTCCCCATTCTAATTTTTCTCTTTCTCCAGTAGTTTTTTGGCTTTGTATTGGTAAATCAGCTTCAGTCATTTGACATCTTGAACAGTGATAGTGATGCAAATCCTTTCTTATGTATAAAGGTTTCTTTATGTCAAATGTTCTGGAATTGTCAGCAAAAGCATTTAAGTCTGTAAAGTGTTTGAAGTAAGTCATAAACAATAAAAATGTGTCAAACATGTTATTTAGTCTTGAATATTAAAATGGGTGTAAAAGAGAACAAAATTGATGCCTTTTATTTTTTAGACTTTTGATTTATAGTGTTCTTTGTTAATATTATTGTATAGGAGAGAACCAGTATATCTGATGAAGCAATTCAAGAAACTGTTACTGATGGAAATAAGTAGTTGCTTCCTAGTTTATGGAAAGAAGGAGAAAAAGAAAATATAAAATGCTCAAAACCTTCCACATTCTTCAAATATCAGGAAAATATTTATTTCTCATCAGGTTTCTGATGTTGTAATATTTAAGAAGCACAAGCTAACACATTAGAAAAGAGATCCCTTGGGAGAGAGGTAGTCCTGAGTGAAAATGAAACTAGGAACTCTTTCATTTGATTATTGCCTTTTGATTTTTTGTTAGATAAGGAAGTTCCCAAGTTGGCTATGGCTTTTAAATTGAGGTACTTGAGGTGACAAGTCCTCATGGACAGGCATGCAATAACTTCACCAGGTAGACTATGTTAATGTGGCCCCAAGCCCATCCAAATTCTCCAAATTTGAGTATCTGGTTGGCACTAAAGGAAGTTTCCAGTTACTCTCTGGAGCTTTCTAACCCTGTTTGCAAGAGAATTTAAATACCAGGATTGCAAATGAGTATGCCTTGTCAAGCTGAGCTAGCAGCTAAAAATTGCTTGACAGAAAAACTAGCTTAAAATGTCCTAGAAACAGTTAATGGAAACCTGAATATTCTGAGTTTCTTACTGAATTCTATACTACATGAAGCAACTTCTCAATTCAACAGAGTAAGAAGACTATGGCTGGCCAGAAAGTCTCTTATTTTCTGTTTGTGTGGTCTATGTTGATTTTTAGTAGCAGTGACTTCTGATTTCACTTTAACAGATTTAGTCATTAAATTACCATAGGTAATAAGATCATTTTAGTCTACAGCAGAAAGTTTGGTAACAGTTGTTTTATTTATGGCCAGCCATCTTGGCATAATAGAGCATGTTCTTAATTAGGCTAGGATTCTTGGTTTCCTATAATAGTAATCTTGACCTGTGACCACAGATCACAACCCAGCCACATATAAAGTTCATAAGGGAGACTGAAAAACTATGTGTCTGCTCTGCACTACCTGATTCATACAACAAATAATGATTAAGCTCATATGATAGTCATGGCATGTTGCCTGAAAAATGCAAAAGACAAACTGGGGGTAGTGTTGAAAAACTATATTCTGTTCATGACGGACCAATAGGAGTATATCAAAATATATTTATTTTACATTCGCTTAACATTTGGTGAGTTGCCTAGCAAAGGAAGTTTACGTAGATTCTATGCCCTAGCATTTGAATTCCACAACCTATGATCTTCACTGCTGTTGGCAACAATTAACTCAGATATTACTATTCAAAATGCAAGCAAAATAAATTGATTACATCTTTTTGATCATAACACTGAATATTCTGACCAGTAATTCTAATTATTTAGGAGAACACATGGGATAAAATTATCAGGGGCAACATCGCAGTTAAGTATCCTGCTGTGTTAGCTCACTGAGCCATAGTTTGCAAACATGATAACGTTTTATTGATTTTCAAACTTATTTTTAGAGCTATAATGTCCTTTGAAGAAAATGGCCTATGGAGCTCCTCTGTGGCCCTGGAGCTACCTCCACAGAACTTGAGGGATTCAATGATTGTGGTTTAAAAAAGAATCAGACAAATGAAAAGAAGCTAAGTGGTCATTAATAGGAAAAGGGTAGACTGTAACACTTCCTTAAGAGGAAATAACCTTAAACAGTTAAAATAATTTAACTAGATCCACATATATCAAACATATAATAAGCTTCAACTGTAATATTCAATTCAAAAATAAATTATAAAAGGACAAATACTATAGGATACTACATTCGACAACTCTTATGTCACACTTCAGATCCTCTCTAACTTACAAGTCTCTGAGGGCTCTTTGGCAGTTTTTTCTGCCTAAGCCAATCTTTTAGGCACTAATTCTGTTTGAACTGATACTGGCTTTAGAAGGGTTACCACATTGCTTCATTTATCTGTAAAGTTTACCCATATCTCCTACCTTGAGGCCTTCCTTTTGCCTCTGAAGCATGAGATGCCATGGGACTCTCTCAGGACACTTGCCTACAAAACCCAGAATTGCGAAGAAAATCGTGGTCTATGGTGAGACTCTGACCAGTGGAGACTGTTGCTGGCAGATAATTTTTTTCTCCTCACCTCACCCAGATTTATTTTCTGAATCATAGTAGTTGGAATATTCTCTGGGTAAATGGTCCCTGGAAATCAAGTAATCAGTTCTACTTGACCTCAAGCAGTGACCAGCTCAACATCATACTCCTAGGTCTCATTTTTCCCCCTGCTTCTCTACCCTTTTCCCTTTCTTCTGCTTCTGACGGGTCATGGTGGAGAGGTCTGACAGAATGTGGTCCACTGGAGAAGGGGATGGCAAACCACTTCAGTATTCTTGCCTTGAGAACCCCATGAACAGTATGAAAAGGGAAAAAGATAGGACACTGAAAGATGGAATCCCCAAGTCGGTAGGTACCCAATATGCTATTAGAGATCAATGGAGAAATAACTCCAGAAAGAATGAAAGGATGGAGCCAAAGCAAAAACAGTACCCAGTTGTGGATGGGACTGGTGATAGAAGCAAGGTCCGATGCTGTAAAGAGCAATATTCCATAGGAACCTGGAGTCTTAGGTCCATGAATCAAGGCAAATTGGAAGTGGTCAAACAGGAGATGGCAAGAGTGAACATCGACATTCTAGGAATCAGCAAACTAAGATGGATTGGAATGGGTGAACTTAACTCAGATGACCATTATATCTACTACTGTGGGCAGGAATCCCTTAGAAGAAATGGAGTAGCCATCATAGTCAACAAGAGAGTCTGAAATGAAGTACTTGGATGCAATCTCAAAAACTACAGAATGATCTCTGTTCATTTCCAAGGCAAACTATTCCATATTATGGTAATCCAAGTCTATGTCCCGACCAGTAATGCTGAAGAAACTGAAGAGAGCTATGAAGACCTACAAGACCTTCTAGAACTAACACCCCAAAAAGATGTCCTTTTCATTATAGGGAACTGAAATGCAAAAGTAGGAAGTCAAGAAACACCTGGAGTAACAAGCAAATTTGGCCTTGGAGAACAGAATGAAGTAGGGCAAAGACTAACAGAGTTCTGCCAATAGAACACACTGGTCATAGCAAACACCCTCTTCCAACAACACTAGAGAAGACTCTATACATGGACATCATCAGATGGTCGACACTGAAATCAGACTGACTATATTCTTTGCAGCCAAAGATGGAGAAGCTCTATACAGTCAGCAAAAACAAGACTGGGAGCTGACTGTGGCTCAGATCATGAACTCCTTATTGCCAAATTCAGACTGAAATTGAAGAAAGTGGAGAAAGCCACTAGACCATTCAGGTATGACCTAAATCAAATCCCTTATGATTATACAGTGGAAGTGAGAAATAGATTTAAGGGACTAGATCTGATAGATAGAGTGCCTGATGAACTATGAAATGAGATTCATGACATTTTACGGGAGACAGGAATCAAGACCATCCCCCTAAAAAAGAAATGCAAAAAGGCAAAATGACTGTCTGAGGAGGCCTTGCAGATAGCTGTGAAAAGAAGGGAAGTGAAAAGCAAAGGAGAAAAGGAAAGATATACCCATTTGAATGCAGAGTTCCAAAGAATAAAAAGGAGAGATAAGAAAGCCTTCCTCAGCAATCAATGCAAAGAAATAGAGGAAAACAATAGAATGGGAAAGACTAGAGATCTCTTCAAGAAAAGTAGAGATAGCAAGGGAACATTTCATGCAAAGATGGGCTCAATAAAGGACAGAACTGGTAGGGACCTAACAGAAGCAGAAGATATTAAGAATAGGTGGCAAGAATATACAGAAGAACTGTACAAAAAATCTTCATGACCCAGATAATCACGATGGTGTGATCACTGACCTAGAGCCAGACATCCTGGAATGTGAAGTCAAATGGGCCATAGGAAGCATCACTATGAACAAAGCAGTGGAGATGATGGAATTCCAGTTGAGCTATTTCAAATCCTAAAAGATGATCTGTGAAAGTGCTGTACTCAATATGCCAACAAATTTGGAAAACTCAGCAGTGGCCACAGGACTGGAAAAGGTCAGTTTTCATTCCAATCCCAAAGAAAGGCAGTGCCAAAGAATGCTCAAACTACCGCACAGTTGAACTCATCTCACACGCTAGTAAAGTGATGCTTAAATTTCTGCAAGCCAGGCTTCAGCAATACATGAACTGTGAACTTCCAGATATCCAAGCTGGTTTTAGAAAAGGCAGAGGAACCAGAGATCAAATTGCCAACATCCGCTGGATCATGGAAAAAGCAAGAGAGTTCCAGAAAAACATCTATTTCTGCTTTATTGACTATGCAAAGCCTTTGACTGCGTGGATCACAATAAACTGTGGAAAGTTCTGAAAGAGATGGGAATACCAGACCACCTGATCTGCCTCTTGAGAAACCTATATGCAGGTCAGGAAGCAACAGTTAGAACTGTACATGGAACAACAGACTGATTTCAAATAGGAAAAGGAGTACGTCAAGGCTGTATATTGTCACCTTGCTTATTTAACTTATATGCATAGTGCATCATGGAAACGCTGGGCTGGAGGAAGCACAAGCCAGAGTCAAGATTGCTGGGAGAAATATGAATAACCTCAGATATGCAGATGACACCACCCTTATGGCAGAAAGTGAAGAGGAACTAAAAAGCCTCTTGATGAAAGTGAAAGTGGAGAGTGAAAAAGTTGGCTTAAAGCTCAACATTCAGCAAACCAATATCATGGCATCCGGTCCCATCACTTCATGGCAAATATATGGCAAACAGTGTCAGACTTTATTTTCTAGGGCTCCAAAATCACTGCAGATGGTGACTGCAGCCATGAAATTAAAAGACACTTACTTCTTGGAAGGAAAGTTTTGACTAACCTAGACAGCATATTAAAAAGCAGAGACATTACTTTGTCAACAAAGGTCTGACTAGTCAAGGCTATTGTTTTTCCAGTGGTCATGTATGGATGTGAGAGTTGGACTATAAAGAAAGCTGAGAACCAAAATATTGATGCTTTTGTGCTGTGGTGTTAGAGAAGACTCTTGAGAGTCCCTTGAACTTCAAGGAGATCCAACCAGTCCATCCTAAAGGAGATCAGTCCTGGGTGTTCATTGGAAGGACTGATGCTGAAGCTGAAACTCCAATACTTTGGCCACCTGATGCGAAGAGCTGACTCTTTTGAAAAGACCCTGATGCAGGTAAAGATTGAGGGCAGGAGGAGAAGGGTACAACAGAGGATGAGATGGTTGGATGGACTCACCGACTCAATGGACACGGGTTTGGGTGGACTCCGGAGGTTGGTGATGGACAGGGAGGCCTGGTGTGCTGCGGTTCATGGGGTCGTAAAAGTCAGAATCGACTGAGCGACTAGAGTGAAGTGAAGTGAATCTACAAACAGTAGTAGAGGCATGTAAAATTTTGACTGAAGCTTTGATTTCTAGGGATGCCAAACTAAAGTACCATCTACATACAGTCCAGGTTCAATGCACGATACTGGATGCTTGGGGTTGGTGCACTGGGATGACCCAGAGGGAGGGTATGGGGAGGGAGGAGGGAGGAGGGTTCAGGATGGGGAGCACATGTATACCTGTGGCGGATTCATTTTGATGTTTGGCAAAACTAATACAATATTGTAAAGTTTAAAAATAAAATAAAATTAAAAAAAGAAAAAATAATAAAAAACCACCAAAATATTGTAATTACCGTCCAATTAAAATAAGTTAATTTTAAAATATGAAAATATTTAAATTTATCAGTAACAAAATTCTAAAAAGATGCAGCATACATCTATGCAACAATTTCAGAATATTTGGTACCTCTTTGTCGAAAAAGGGATGGGGAGAGGCTTTAACTGTATTAAAAATGTCCTATTTATACAATGAGAAAGAGAGAAGTGTGTAGTAAACATGGCAAAACTATGTTTATATGTGTAAAATCTGAGTGGTGGACATTATCTCTTACATTCTTGTATATTTTGCTTTTTGTTAAAGGTATCATTCAACTTTATATTGTAAGATCCATTTCAAACCTAACTTTATTATCTAAAAGAAAAATTTTTCAATGTACATATAATACACAAGAATGTAAAATGTACCCAACTGTGGTATAGCCACCAAATTATAGTATAGTCACAATGTTGTATAACTATCACCACTTTATAACTCCAGAATATATTCTTTATCTTAGAAGCAAACCTCTTAGCAGCTATTCCCCATAACCAGCCCCCTCCTACAGCACCACTGCCTCTTCAGTCCAGAAACGACTAATGTACTCTGTTCTGTTTGAATTTACCTACTCTGGATATTTCAAAGAAATAGAATCATAAGATACAGGGACTTTTTTGGACTGGTTTTCACTTAGCATATTTTCAAGTTTTATCAATTTCTGTAGCATATATCAGTTTATCATTTATTTAAGGCTAATTAATATTATTTTGTGTGGATAGCCCACATTTTGTGCATCTATTTTGGAACTGATGGACATTTGTATTGTTTTAACTGTTTAGTATAATATCATGAGTCATTCTACCATGAACATTCTTAATTAAGTTTTGGTGTAGAATTATGTTTGCATTTCTCTTGGGTATATACCTAGGAGTAGAATGGCTGAGTCATATGGTAGCTCTGTGTTTAACCAACTGTTTCCAAAGTCGCTGTACTATTTTACATTCCTATCAGTGACGTCCAAGGGTCCTCATTTCTTTACATTCTCAGTAACACAATAATTTCTTCACTGACTATGGCCAAACTGTGGGTTTGAAGTTGTATCTAATTTTTAAAAATTTGCATTTCCCTGCTGACTAATGTTGTTGAGCATCTTTTCACATGCTTACCTGAGAAAGGTCTATTCAGATCATTAGTCTATTTTAAAATTTGTTTATTGGTCCTTTTATTTTTGAGTTATAAGTGTTCTTTTTATAGTTTCTATACATATCTCTTATGAGATAAATGATTTCTTATTTTTTTTCCATACTATGGATTGTCTTTTCATTTTCCTGGTAGTATCCTTTGGGTTTCTTTTTTTTTTTTTATCCTTTGGGTTTCTCTGGTGGCTCAGATGATAAAGAATTCGCGTGCAATACAGGATATCTGGGTTTGATCCCTGGGTTTGGAAGATCCCAATCCCCTGGAGAAGGGAACAGCTACCCACCCCAGTATTCTTGCCTAGAGAATCCATGGACAGAGGAGCCTGGCAGGCTACAGGCCATGGGGTTTCAAAGATTCGGACATAGCTGAGCAACTAAGCACACACACATATCCTTTGAAGCACAAAAAATTTTAATTTTGACAGCGTCCAATTTTTTTTCCCCTTTGGTTGCTTATGTTTTTTGGTGTCATTTATAAGAAACTGTTGCCTAATCCAATATCATGAAGATTTACCTTCAGGTTTTCATTTTTAACTTTTTATAGTTTTGGCTCTTACATTGAACTCTTTGATTCAATATAACATGTTTTTTGTTTGTTTTTATTTTTTTATTTATTTTTTTAAACTTTCAAATATACAGTATAGTTTTTTTTGTTTGTTTTTTTTAGTTTTCTGGGTTTTTTAAAATTTTATTTTATTTTTAAACTTTACAATATTGTATTAGTTTTGCCAAATATTGAAATGAATCTGCCACAGGTATACATTTGTTCCCCATCCTGAACCCTCCTCCCTCCTCCCTCCCCATAACATCCCTCTGGGTCGTCCCAGTGCACCAGCCCCAAGCAGCCAGTATCGTGCATCGAACCTGGACTGGCAACTTGTTTCATACATGATATTATACATGTTTCAATGCCATTCTCCCAAATCTTCCCACCCTCTCCCTCTCCAACAGAGTCCATAAGACTGTTCTATACATCAGTGTTTCCTTTGCTGTCTCATACACAGGGTTATTGTTACCATCTTTCTAAATTCCATATATATGTGTTAGTATACTGTATTGGTGTTATTCTTTCTGGCTTACTTCACTCTGTATAATAGGCTCCAGTTTCATCCACCTCATTAGAACTGATTCAAATGTATTCTTTTTAATGGCTGAGTAATACTCCATTGTGTATATGTACCACAGCTTTCTTATCCATTCATCTGCTGATGGACATCTAGGTTGCTTCCATGTCCTGGCTATTAAGACCAGAAACTATAAAACTCCTAGAGGAGAACATAGGCAAAACACTCTATGACATACATCACAGCAGGATCCTCTATGACCCACCTCCCAGAATATTGGAAATAAAAGCAAAACTAAACAAATGGGACCTAATTAAACTTAAAAGCTTCTGCACATCAAAGGAAACTATTAGCAAGGTGAAAAGGCAGCCTTCAGAATGGGAGAAAATAATAGCAAATGAAGCAACTGACAAACAACTAATCTCAAAAATATATAAGCAACTCCTACAGCTCGACTCAATATAATATTTTTGCATATAGTATGATATAGTAGTCCAAATTGATTCTTTTTCATGTGGAAATCAATTTGTCCCAGCCTCATTTGTTGAAAAGGCTATTCTTTTCCCATTACATGAACTTGACACCCTTGTCTAAAAGCAGTTGACCAGAGGTGTATGGATTTATTTCTGGAATATCAAGGTCTATTCCATTGACCTAAATGTCTGTCTAGCCTTACACCAGTATGACACTCTTTTGATTACTGTAGCTTTGTAGTAAGCTTTGATAGCAGGAAATATGAGTCCTTCTGCTTTTTTCTTCTTTTTCAAGATTATTCTAGGTCCCTTGAAAATTCATATGAATTTTAGAATCAGCTTATCTATTTATGCTGAAAAAGAGAGCTAACATTTTGATAGTTACTAAATTGAATATATATACCAGTTTGAAAGGTGTTGATGTTTTAAAAATATTAAAACTTTCAATTCATTTGCAAAAGCCTATTGTCCATTTATTAATATCTTAATTTCTTTTAACAATGTTTGGTACTTTTTAGTGTATAAATATTGTATTTGTTTTTTTAAATTTATCCTTAACTATTCTATGGATTATTATAAGTGAAATTATTTTCTTAGTTGTGTTTTTGGACTTTTCATTGCCACTGTATAGAAACACAATTGAATTTTCTGTGTTGTTCTTGTATCCTGAAACCTAGCCTAACTAGCCTATCCATTCTAATAATTTTTTGTGGATTCCAAGAATTTTCTACCTAAAGATGATAAATCATCTGTAAATAGAGATAATTTGCTTCTTCCTTTCCCATCTTAATGCCCTTCATCAATTTTCTTGTCTTCTTACCATGGCTGATTCCTCTAGCAAAATGTTGAGTAGAGGGCAAACATCTTTGTTTTATTCTTGATCTTAGAGGGAAAGCTGTAAGTCTTTCCGCATTAACTATGACGTAAGTGTGGGTTTTTAAATGTGCTTTTTGTAAGGTTAAAAATGTTTGCTTCTATTCTTTTTTGTTGAGTGTTTTTTATCATGAAAAGGTGACAGTTTTTTTCAGAAACTTTTTCTTCATCTATTGAGATGGCCATGTATTTTCCCTTTTTTTTCTTAATATAGTGTTTTTTATATTGGTAGTTTTTAAAATATTGAAACAACCTTGCATTCCCATGGTGAATCTCAGCTCATCATAAATTATAATCATTTGTATATGTTCTTGGATTCAGTTTGCTAGTATTTTGATTATACAGGCACTATAGTGCCTGTATCTATAATTGATATTTGTTTACAGTTCTCTTGTGCTGCCTGTATCCAGTTTGGGCATGAGGATAATATTGGCCTTGTAAAATGACTCAGGAAGTGGTCTCCCCACTTCTATTTTTTTGTAAGAGTTTGAGAAGCAGTGGTATTAATACTACTTTAAATATTTTGGTACTTCACTAGTGATAACATTTGGTCTTGGGCTTTTCTTTGTGAGAAGTTTCTTGTTTAATTTTTCAACTTTACTTTTTCTGTCTACTCAGATTATCTGAACCTTCTTGAATCAGTTTCAGTAGGTGTGTTTTTCTGGGCATTTGTCTTTTTCATTTAGTTATCTAGTTTGTTGGCATACAATAATATCCACTTATAATGTCTTTGATTTCTATGAAGTTGATAGTGATACTCTCTTCTTTAATAATAATTTGAGTCTTCTCTTTTTATTGGTGAGTGTAGATAAAGTTTTGTCAATATTTTGATTGTTCTGTATTTTTTTTTCCTCAATTTTATTTATTTCCACTTGTCAGTTCAGTTCAGTCACTCAGTCGTGTCTGGCTCTTTGCTACCACATGGACTGAAGCACGCCAGGTTTCTCTGTCCAGGGGATTCTTCAGGCTAGAGTACTGGAGTGGCTTTCCATCTCCTTCTCAGGGCGAGTAGGGGGAGGGGTCCTGACCCAGGGTTTGAACCCAGATCTCCACTGCAGGTAGAGTCTTTACCATCTGAGCCACCAGGGTCCCTTTGAGTGTGGCAGGATCTCCTTTTTAAAGGCTGAATAATGTTATATATAATAATAATTACTATTGTAAATAATGCTACAGTGAATATGAGGTGCATTTATCTTTTTGTAGTAGTTTTTCATGTTCTTTATATAAATATCCAAATATATTATAGATTTTGTGGATGTATAGTAGTACTATTTTAAATTTTTTGAGAAATTTTGGTAATGTTTTCCACAATTTTTTCAAAAATTTGCATTCCCCACATTGCAAAAGTATTCCATTTCTCCACACCATTACCAGAACTTGTTACTTCTTGTTTTTTTTTTATAATAACCATTCTATTAATGTGTAAAATGATATCTCATTGTAGTTTTGATTTGCATTTCCCTAAAAATTATTGATGTTGAGTACTTTGCATGTACCTGTTGACCACTTTGCATGTACCTGTTGACCATCTATATGTCTTTTTGGGGGAAAATATCTATTCAGATCCTCCACCCACATTTTATTTATTTATTTTTTGCTATTAGATTGTGTGAGCTTTTTATATATCTTAAAAACTAGCACATTATCAGATATATGATTTGGTAATATTTTCTCCCATTCAGTAGGTCCTCTTTTTATTTTGTTGATCATTTCTTTAGCTGTGTAGATGATTTTTAGTATGATGTAGTTGCAGTGGTTTATATTTGCTTTTGTTGCCTTTGCTTTTACTGTCAAATCAAAATATCATTGCCAAAACTGAATGTTAAAGAGATTACTACCTATGTTTTATCTTAGGAATTTTATGGTTTCAGTTCTTACATTGAAGTCTTTAATCCATTTTGAGTTATTTTTTGTGTATGCAGCAAGATAGTGGTTCATTTTTATCCTTTTCCATGTGGTTGTCCAGTTTTCCTAATACCATTTATCAAAGATATTTTCCTTCCCCCATTATACATTCTTGGCTTTTTTTGTCTTGAATTAATTGACCATATATGTTTTGGCTTATTATTTGCTCTCTATTCCATTGCATTGACATGTGTCTTTGATTTTATGCAAATACCATACTGTTTTGATTACTAGTATTATAGTTTGAGATCAGGGAACATGACAGCTCCAGTTTTGTTCTTCTTCTTCAAGATTGTTTGTCTATTTGGGGATGTCTTGTGGTTATATAGAAAATTTCAGATTGTTTGTTAACTTTAAAATTAGGAGAAGAAAAGATTTACAAAGAGATTTTTACTTTTTTATATTTACCTTTAGTCCTTATTTGAGATACAAGTTAATATCTAGTGCCCTTTAATTTCTTCCTGAATAATTTACTTTAGTGTAAATTTCTCAGAAAGGAGGCTTCTTAATGATAGTTTCTCCAGCTTTTCTTATGTTTCCCTTCTGGCCTCCCTAGTGTCTGGTGATCAATCAACTGTTAATTTATTATCCATCCCAACACATGTTACTTCTTCTTGCTGCTTTCTTCATTCTACCTTTGAGGGTTTTTTTAAAATAGTTTGAATATGATGTTCTTAGATATTGATTGCTGATTCTATCATATTTAGTCTTTCTAGACTCCTGCATGTGTATATTACAGTTTTTAATCAACTTTGGGAAACTCTTGGTCATTATTTCTTCAAATACTCTTTCTACCCTTCCCTTGCTCTTCTCCTTCTGGGACTTCCACAATACCCATGAGGGTATGTTTAATAGTTTCCCATATTTTTTGATGGGATAATTTTAAATTAACCTATCTTAAAATTTATTATTCTTTATTCTGCCCATTCAAATCTGCTATTGAACCCCTCTAGTGAAGTTTTCATTTCAGTTATTGTACTTTTAAGTTTCAGGATTTCTATTTAGCTCATATTAATATTCATAATTTCTATTTCTTTATCAATATTCTATATTTAATGATACATAAATCTCATGGTTTCTTATTGTTAAATACTCTGAGAATTGGGCTTTAAAAGAGACCCCATTCATTCTTCTCCCTCCAGTGATTGCTAGGCTGCTTATTTTCACCATGGTTATGTCTATGGCTCTTGGTTTTCAAATCTGCTGCAGAGATGTAGAGGTGATGGTAGTAGGACAAATTAAAATGTCACAGAGCTCAGTGCTGTTATTCAGATTCAGGCATTTTTGTTAAATTGCAATCTCCAGATTGCTGCAAGTCTTTGATTTATTTTCACAGTTGTGAAATAGTTGATTCTGACAATTTTTGCCATTGTCCTAATTGTTTATTGCAGAAGATTTTTGGAGGTCCTTACTTTCTCTGATCCAACCAAGGAGAACACTTTGACCAGCAGTGAAACTTCCATGGAATGCGTCAAATGAGAAAATTAATGTTACTATCAGAGATTGGCGGATCTCCATTACCAAAGAGAGGAAGCTCCATCTGGTGATCTTCATGGTCCTTTCCAACTCAATATTTTCTACCAGGATACCAAGATAGAATTGATCCCTATCATATTTAAATTTGTGCAAACAAAATAAGATTAAGTCAGGTGTTGGGATTTGAAAAACAAATATCTCCCCCCACCCCAAATTATCATTGGTTAGTATCAAAGTCAAAGATAACCACTCTTAGTCCTTTGTAAACAAGGGAGCACAGGTATTTTCTGACCCCTTTCTGTGAAGTTAGCTCCATCATAGGAGCATTGTGTGAGATATTATACAAAGATGATACTCTGATAATTACCTTTTCATAAATGTTTAGAATCTTCTTCAAGAAGTTATCTTCAATATCTGAAGCAAACCTGATAAAATTAAAATGGTTAACTGCTGAATTACTTGACGTGTAATGGATGGATGTATTATTGAGGTTTGGGTGTATTTCATGGCACAATTCTGGCATGTGTATTTCCAAATTTTCAAACTATAAACTGATATATTTCCATAGAGTTAGTATATTTAATAGTTCATTGTTTTTTTAATCTTTTTTTTTTAATTGGAGTATAGTTGCTTTGCACTGTTTTGTCAGTTTCTGCTGTCCAGCTATGTGAATCAGTCATAGGTATGTGTGTGTGTGTGTGTATACACACACACTCTCTTTTTTGGATTTCCTTCCCACTTAGGTCACCACAGAGCACTGAGTATAGCTCCCTGTGCTATACAATAGGTTCACATTAGTATCTATTTTATACATGAAAGTGAAAGTGAAGTTGCTCAGTCGTGTTCGACTTTTTGCAACCCCATGAATTGGAGCTAACCAGGCTCCTCTGTCCATGGAATTTTCCAGGCAAGAATACTGGAGTGTGTTGCCATTCCCTTTTCCAGGGGATCTTCCTGACCCAGGGAGCAAACCGGGGTTTCCCACATTGCAGGCAGACGCTTTACTGTTCTGAACCACCAGGGAAGCCCATTTTATACATAGTAGTGTATATATATGTCAATCCTAGTCTCCCAGTTCATCCCACTCCTTCCCAATTGGTATCCATATTTTTGTTCTCTACATCTGTCTCTATTTCTGCTTTGCAAGTAAGATTCTCTGTGCCATTTTTCTAGATTACACATATATGCATTAATATATGGTATTCATTTTTCTCTTTTGAACTTACTTCACTCTGTGAAAGGCTCTAGGTCCATCTACATCTCTTTATTCTTTTATATATTTTATTTTATTTTTTAACTTTACAATATTGTATTGGTTTTGCCATATATCAACATGCATCCACCACAGGTATACACATGTTCCCCATCCTGAACCCTCCTCCCTCCTCCCTCCCCGTACCATCCCTCTGGGTCCTCCCAGTGCACCAGCCCCAAGCATCTCTTTAAATGATAGAATTTTGTTTCTTTTTATGCCTGAGTAATAGTCTTATGTATATATGCACTACATCCTCTTTATCTGTTCTTCTGTTGATAGACATTTAGGTTGCTTCCATGTCTTGGCTGTTGAAAATAATCCTGCAGTGAACATTTGGGTGAATGTATTTTTTTGCATTATGGTTTTCTGTTGGTATATGCCCAATAGTGGGATTTCTGGGTTATATGTTGGTTCTATGTTCAGTTGTTTTTTTTTTTTTTAAAGTACTTCCATAGCATTCTTCATTGTGGCTGTATCAATTTACATTCCCACCAGCAGTGTAAGAGGGTTCTGATTTTTTTTCCACACCCTTTCCAGCATTTATTGTTTGTAGACCTTTTTTTTTGATGATGGTTATTCTGAGTTGTGTGAGATGATACCTCATAGTTTTGAATTGCATTTCTCTAAAAATTAGTGATGTTGAGCCTCTTTTCATGTATTTGTTTGCCATCTGTATATCTTCTTTGAAGACATGTCTGTTTAGGTATTTTACCCCATTTTTTGATTGGATTTTTTTAAAATATTGAGGTGCATAAGTTGTTTGTTTATTTTGGAGATTAATCCTTTGTCAGTTGCTTTGTTTGCAAATAAAAGATGACACAAACAGATGGAGAGATATACCATGTTCTTGGATTGGAAGGGTCAATATTGTGAAAATGATTATACCACCCAAAGCAATCTACAGATTCAATGCAATTCCTATCAAATTACCAGTGACATTTTTCATAGAATTAGAACAACAACAACAAAATATACTTTGTTCGGGAACACAAAAGACCCCAAATAGCCAAGCAATCCTGAGAAAGAAAAAAAAAAAAAAAGGAGAGATATCAGTCTCCTTTTCCTCAGATTATACCACACAACTACAATAATCAAGCTAATATGGTCAGATCATATCAGATCAATCACTCACTCGTGTCCGACTCTTTGCAACCCCATGAATCGCAGCACGCCAGGCCTCCCTGTCCATCACCAACTCCCGGAGTTCACTCAGACTCACGTCCATCGAGTCGGTGATGCCATCCAGCCATCTCATCCTCTGTCGTTCCCTTCTCCTCCTGCCCCCAATCCCTCCCAGCATCAGTCTTTTCCAATGAGTCAACTCTTCGCATGAGGTGGCCAAAGTACTGGAGTTTCAGCTTTAGCATCATTCCTTCCAAAGAAATCCCAGGGCTGATCTCCTTCAGAATGGACTGGTTGGATCTCCTTGCAGTCCAAGGGACTCTCAAGAGTCTTCTCCAACACCACAGTTCAAAGCATCAATTCTTTGGTGCTCAGTCTTCTTCACAGTCCAACTGACATCCATACATGACCACAGGAAAAACCATAGCCTTGACTAGACAAACCTTTGTTGGAAAAGTAATGTCTCTGCTTTTGAATATGCTATCTAGGTTGGTCATAACTTTCCTTCCAAGGAGTAAGTGTCTTTTAATTTCACAGCTGCAGTCACTATCTGTAGTGATTTTGGAGCCCAGAAAAATAAAGTCTGACACTGTTTCCACTGTTTCCCCATCTATTTCCCATGAAGTGATGGGATCGGATGCCATGATCTTCGTTTTCTGAATGTTGAGCTTTAAGCCAACTTTTTCACTCTCCTCTTTCACTTTCATCAAGAGGCTTTTGAGTTCCTCTTCACTTTCTGCCATAAGGGTGGTGTCATCTGCATATCTGAGGTTATTGATATTTCTCCTGGCAATCTTGATTCCAGCTTGTGTTTCTTCCAGTCCAGAGTTTCTCATGATGCACTCTGCATATAAGTTAAATAAACAGGGTGACAATATACAGCCTTGACGAACTCCTTTTCCTATTTGGAACCAGTCTGTTGTTCCATGTCCAGTTCAAATTGTTGATTCCTGACCTGCATACAAATTTCTCAAGAGGCAGATCAGGTGGTCTGGTATTCCCATCTCTTTCAGAATTTTCCACAGTTTATTGTGATCCACACAGGCAAAGGCTTTGGCATAATCAATAAAGCAGAAATAGATGCTTTTCTGGAACTCTCTTGCTTTTTCCATGATCCAGTGGATGTTGGCAATTTGATCCCTGGTTCCTCTGCCTTTTCTAAAACCAGCTTGAACATCAGGAAGTTCATGGTTCACATATTGCTGAAACCTGGCTTGTAGAATTTTGAGCATTACTTTACTAGCGTGTGAGATGAGTGCAATTGTGTGGTAGTTTTAACATTCTTTGGCATTCCCTTTCTTTGGGATTGGAATGAAAACTGACCTTTTCCAGTCCTGTGGCCACTGCTGAGTTTTCTAAATTTGCTGGCATATTGAGTGCAGCACTTTCACAGCATCAGGTACTGACATAAAAACAGAAATATCAATCAGTGGAATAAGCTAGAAAGCCCAGAGATAATGCCATGCACCTATGATCACCTAATCTATGACAATGAGGCAAGAATATATACTGAAGAAAAGATAGCATCTTCAGTAAAGTGGTGCTGGGGAAACTGGACAGCTATGTGTAAAAGAATGAAATGAGAACACTCCCTAACACCATACACAAAAATAAACTCAAAATGGATTAAAGACCTAAATATAAGACCAGAAACTATCAAAATCTTAGAGGAAAACTTAGGCAAAAGGTTTTTCACATAAATTGCAGCAAGATCTTTTATGACCCACTCATGAACATAAAAACAAACATAAACAAATGAGACTTAAACTTGAAAGCTTTTGTGCAGCAAGGTAAACCATAAACAATACCAAAACACAACCCTCTAGTCATTGCTTTTTTAAAAATTTTATTTATTTTTTATTGAAGGATAGTTGCTTTACAAAATTTTGTTGTTTTCTGTCAAACTTCAGCATGAATCAGCCATAGGTATACATATATTCCCTTCCTTTTTAAAAATACATTCCCGCCTCAAATTCAGAGTCATCTCTGTGTCTCAAATTATAACTCAGTATCAGTATTTGATGTGACGATTGCATTGTCTTGCATTTGTTCATTTTGTGTTATATATTAGAGTCATTGTGATCTGATTGTTTTCACCTAAAAAGCACCTCTTTTAAAATCCTATGAGTGCAATACTATGTTGAAATGATTATTATTGTCCTCTCCAAGTACCTTGAATCATAGTTGATGCAGACCATCACATGATGGTATTTTCAGACCTATAAATGTCATATTAGCATTTAATTTTACCACACTTTGGAACTTCTGCTTGACATTGTTCTTTCACTTACTTTTAAATTGTCCATTGCAACGAGTTCTTTGTGGCTGGTAATCATCATTGTTTAGAGCTAATTAATGAGCTCAAATTCAGGGACTCAATTTGATGAACCAGTTAGTCTCAATTTCCTTTGACTTTGAAGTCTGTCCTGTGTACCAAGCTATATTGGACCAGGAATCAACCTTTTCTTCAACTTGAACTTCCTGTGTGACTTTGGGAAGGTTACACAACCTGCTGGACCTCAGTTTCCTTAATTGTAAATGAAAATATTTGTACTAGGTGATCTTAACTCTAAGATTCTTTGACTCTTAACAAGTTGGAGCATGTGAAAGAACTTGGTGAACTTAATGGATGCTTGTTTCTCCTATTGGTGGACAAAACCGATATTACTATCCCCAAGCCCATTCCTCGTTCTATCTCTTTGCAATTTAAATCTTACATATTTTAGAAAGTTCAACACAGTCTACATTACCTCCATGTAGACTTCTCTGACTCTGCCAGCAACCCTCAGTGATTATTTCTTCTCCTCCTCCTCTTCCTTTACTATTTATCTTCACTTATTATCATTACTACATTTTTTGCCTTCTCTGTCCCTTTGTATTGTTGTTTAACTTTAGTGCTTTTGATTATGGGGATGATAAACTATGAACGTTTATATTCCACAAAGCATATTGCCCAATGTATTGTGTGAAAAATAGGTTCTAAATTTTTAGACTAGACTCTAAAAGTATAGTCTTAAGTTCACAATGCAAAGCGTAAATGAATTTTCCCACCTTCATTTCCCAAAAAAGATACATATTTTTGAAGGTATTTAAGGAAGCATGAAATAGAATTTGGAGTTTACCTTACATATAAACCTCTTCCCTTCTAGTCTTGACATTTGTCCGCCACATAAAGTCAAGAATCTTCCTTTTGCCTTTGAGTGCCCTACCATGGCACTCTTTTCCTTTTATATTCTCTAGAATACAACATGATTTAATCATTCAGGTATGACTGACACATTATTTTCTGTTACCTTTTTAAGAAACATGACAAAGGATGTCATGACTGAAGGGAGTGCTTGGTTACTTGAAAGTACCAGAGCCAGATCTCTAGTGCTTGATGAAAATAAATGGTAGCATGTCAACCACTAAGTGTATCTCCAGTCTATTCTCCAGTCTACAGGTGTGAAGGGGAACAAAGTCAAACTCAATATTCATGGCAACATTGAATTAGATTCATTATAGGTATTAGCCTAGCTTGTCCCAGTCCCTTGAGGATTTGCCAATAAATGTCTTCCCCATCCTTTATTCTCTTTCTTAGCCTGAATAGAGAGTTTGTTTGAGCACAATGCTTAGCAACTCAAAGTATATCTGTCCCAGGAGCCTTGAAGAAACGTTTCAGATTTAGTCATGCTGAGGGAGCCACATTGTTCCTCTATCAGGTCAGGGCTGTGCCACACTTAAAGAAATTAGTTATTCCAACAAAAATATTTTTTTCTCTCCATTTCTGTGCCAGAATGAGACTCTAAGTAATAAGCAAATTTGATGTTGCTTACAGAAATTTCAAGGCTTCCCAACTCCTAGAACTCAAGTAGCCATGGAAATAAGTATGGCGAAAAATGAGCTTGGACTGAGTGGAAATTGTGAATTATGTGAGGAAAGGGAACTTAAATATGTGCTATGTGATGTTACTGTGTAGGATTGGGAAGACTTGTGTTGAGTTGGTATTTTAAGGAATAATGGGCTTCTTTGTGTAGGTTTGTAAGGTAGGTGGTAGTAATGGTAGTGAGAATAGGTTGGCTTTGCTCTAGGCAGGATTGGTGGTAATAATATAAGCTAAGCTAAGCTAAGTCATTTCAGTCGTGTCCAACTCTGTGCGACCCCATAGATGGCAGCCCACCAGGCTCCCCCGTCCCTGGGATTCTCCAGGCAAGAACACTGGAGTGGGTTGCCATTTCCTTCTCCAATGCATGAAAGTGAAAAGTGAAAGTGAAGTCGCTGAGTTGTGTCCGACTCTGTGTGACCCCATGGACTGCAGCCTACCAAGGCTCCTCCGTCCATGGGATTTTCCAGGCAAAAGTACTGGAGTGGGGTGCTGTTGCCTTCTCTGGGTAATAATATAGATTGTATATATTTCTGTAAAGGATATTTGAAAATTAAACTGATCTTAGATTCATTCATATTTCATTTCTTTAAGGAAACAGAAACCTTTCTTATTGTGGTGTCAGGAAAGAAACAGATGACTTGTTCTTCTTATAATTTTACTAGAAAAAAAGATGTGCCATGCCCCCAGTTTGACTTAAATGCATAATTCAAGATTATAAAAAAAATAATATACCTTGTCCCTACGCTGCCTTTGGCATGATTCAGGTTTTCAGACTATTGTGAATGAATTTGACAAATGTGATATTGGCATAATTCATGGAATTCATGGAATTTTTATAGTTATGAGAAATGTGAGCCCCATTAAAAACTCCTTATTTAGTCTTGTATTTCTTCATGACATGAATACTCTTGACCTAAGAGACTCAACCTTATATTCGGTGCTATGCCCCAAAGGACCCTCTACAACACCACTGCAGGAGGGTTCTTTCACTGCCGCCTGCTCACATCCACGGTTCATACTACTTGTGTTCTCAGGCCCAGCTGGGGTCTCTCTAGCAATACTAGTCCCAGGAACTTGCTTGCCAATGTCAGTGTATGTTCCTCAGCTGCAGATATCTAACATTGTACCTGAAGTGCCACTTGTGCAGCCCAGACTTTCTTATTGTAGTGTTTATTTCTGCTACTGATTCATCAGTTTTTGTTTATCTGAGTCAACTCTGCTCAATTTCTGGCAGGTTGTTAACCAGCATATTTGGAACAGCAATTCATTCTTTTATTTTGACATTCACACCTGACATCTTCATTAATGCCAAGCATAAAGTTCTCAGATTCCAGATCTATTTGGTGTCTCTGTATTCCTTCTGCATCCAGCTTTTTGCCACAAACTATATTTCATGTAAATGCCACTTTTTTCAACCATTTCACATGTTTTACAGTGGAACCATATGCCTTATAGATATGATGCCTTTTCAAGTCTGTATCCAAACATAGCTTGTCAATGACCTCTCACAAATTCTAAGTCAGCTTGTAAGCTTTTGCACTTATTCTGAAATGTTTTCTTTAGGCCTTGTAAACTACTTCTCATGCTATTGCCTGTATTCTGTACTCTTACGTGTTTTTTTGACATTAAGTACAACTACCTTACCACTTTTTTATTGTCATTTTAGTTAATCACATTCAGCCAAGTGGTTGCCACAGGAGACTACTTCCTCTCTGTGTTTATTGAGTTTTAGAGCTCTGTCACAGATATTCTTCTACTTTGGATATTCTTCAATTCTGTGACCATTTCCTAAGCTCTTAATACATCAGTGATGTTAAATTATCAGAAACCTATATTGAAGAGGAAATAGTGTTGCTTAATTTAGGGAATTAATGTAAGATTTATGGTCAAGGCACTCTGAGTCACTTACTTGAAGATCAGCAGGTAATCCTGGGAGAGCCACAGGTTAGTAGGTTGTAATCTGAGTTGTACATTTGATGTGAGAGCTATTGGTTTTACTTGTTTACACAGTTGTCACCATTGTTGCACAGTTGTTAACATTTATTGAGTGTTCACACTGTGTTAAGCACTCTTCCAAGGGCTTTATGTGGAGTATCTTATTTAATATTCACTTTAACCATTCAAAGTAAGTTTTATTATTATCTCACTTTTACAGATGAAAAATCAGAGACTTGTTTGAAAACATACATTGTAGATCAAATATTTGAACGTAGGTAGTATAACTTCAGGGTTCATATTTCTCTAACACTTCACATTGTGAAGTGAAAATGAAAGTGTTAGTAGTAAGATTAATAGTAGGTGTTAGTAGTAGAAAGTGTTAGTAGTAGGACTGGAAAATGTTAGTAGTAGGATTGCAAAGTGTCATGTCTGACTCTTTGCAACCCCAGGGACTGTAGCCCACTAGGCTCCTCTGTCCATGGAATTCTCTAGGCAAGAATACTAGAGTGGGTTGCCATTTGCTTCTCCAGGGAATCTTCCCAACCCAGGGACTGTACCCGGGCCTTCTGCATTGCAGGCAGATTACCCTCTGAGCCACTAGGAAAGTCCACAGTAATGCACATTGTACAGTAATTGTATAGTGATGTTTATTGGGTAGTCATGATGATCTAAGCACACAGTATAGTTAGCCACCATGTAGTCAGTAGTTTATTGAATTGTTTCATCAATCCTTCAAAACAAGTTACATCATTATTTTTCTTTGACAAATGAGAAAAAAATTAAGGTTTAGAGAAAATAAGTAGTGCTTCCAAAATGATACAGGTAGTATATAGCAGGGAAAGACGAACTCATATCCATAACCACTTTGTTATTTTGCACCAGTATAGGATTAAAAACCAATAAACAGAAAAGCTGATCTATTTGTTTCTATAGCAAGAAGCAAAAACAATCATATCTTTAATCCTGCTGCTTGTAGGGCCTATTAAATGGAAGATATTGGGATATATAACCAGTGTCAATAATGTATGTATAGTTATTCCTGATGTTAAAAATGACAGAATTTCCTCAAACATGGAATCGATGCCTTTCTTCATTGAGACATTTGGCTTACCAAAGAATTCTAGAACCATCTTGTCAGAAGTAGCATTAAGGAGAGGTGGAGTAGTATGTGGCATGTACCCCTAAGAAAAGTGAATGTATATAAATGTGTATTGCAGTGGAAACAGTAACATTACAAGAGAAAGTGTGATCAAGTAGCTGTACTCTTATAATACCCCACCCTTAGAAAACAAACTGCCAGTTAACTGCTAGGATCTAGCTATAACTGTCTACTCGACAGAAGAAATTGGCATGTTGAAGAAGCAGGATATTTGATTGGAGAAGATATGGAAAGATGATTTAGGAATATGAACTGCTGCCCATGGGAGGAAGGCCAGGATGGACTTCCAAGTGGGAGGTGAACAGTACGGGAATGTACGGCATTAATTGTGGGAAGCCCACTGAAAACATAGGCACATACTTAAAGACAGATGTTATCCACTTTAGAACTTTGATCTTGGCTAACCTTAATTTTAGGTATTATTTATTTCCACTCTGAGAATCTTAAAATTATCTGAAAGAAATTAAAGGACTATATTTTAATTCTAGAGTTTGTGTTTAGAAATTTTTATATCCTAACATACTGATGTTAGCAGGGATTTAGAATTTGTTGCCAGGCTTTTCTTGGAAATTTTCCCCCCCTGGCACAGCCCTAGAAATGCTAACTTGGAAAAATGGCATCTGGCTGGCAGTCCCTTAACACAGACACTCTTGAATTTTCGCTAAAGTATGTATGAAGATGTGAAAAATCATGATAACTCACAAGAATGCTGAAAATTTGGACTAACAGTCAAATTATTTCCAGAACCTGGGAGAAATTTCCACAAAACTAAAAATCAGAAAGAAGTGGATTGAAAAGAACAGTCCTTGGACCAGTTGCACTATGTTGATAGAAGTTTGATAAGCCAATACATCATGATTAGGTAGGAAAAAACCTTCTTTGTTCCCAAAGTGTATAAATACTGGTTCCTAGAAAAAATTCTATACCTAGGAATGTGGAATAGTTGTCTTATTGCATAGAAGGCACTATTTTAGAGGCCTACAAGGCTGGCCATCATCCCTGAAAATATTGCCATTCTTTCTATGTATACTCAGAAACTGAAACTACCAGAAAACTATCAAAGAAGGGAAATGATAGTGATGGTTTTGGGAATTTGACTATGAAACCTTGTTGAATCGCATCTACAAGGACCAGTTCCCACAAGCAAATCGCTATATGTAGGGACAGAGAAAGGAAGAATCTTGGTAGGAGGGTATTCCAAGGATTGTAGTTTTGAATGTATTCCATCAGTTAAGATTATTAACAAGGCAGGCACTTGGGTCAGTGTGAAATCCCTCAGTTGGGCCTGACTCTTTGTGACCCCATGGCCTATGCAGTCCATGTCTACTACTCTCTAGGCCAGAATACTGGAGTGGGTAGCCTTTCCCTTCTCCAGGGGATCTTCCCAACCCAGGGATCGAACCCAGGTCTCACACATTGCAGGCAGATTCTTTACCAGATGAGCCACCAGGGAAGCCCAAGAATCCTGCGGTGGGTATCCTATCCCTTCTCCAGCAGATCTTCTGGACCCAGGAGTCAAACCGGGGTCTCCTGTACTACAGATGGATTCTTTACCAACTGAGCTATCAGGGAAGCCCTTGGGTCAGGAGAGGACCTAATCTTTTTTTTGGAGGAAGAAGGATTTGTTTTAATTGATGTACGCTTGATTTATAATATGTTAGTTTCAGGTGTTCAACATAGTGGTTTAATATTTTTAAAATTAAATTGATTTATTTATTTTAATTGGAGGACAATCACGTCACAACACTGTGCTGGCCCCTGCCACATATCGACACGAATCAGCCACGGGGGCACATGCACCCCCCCATCCTGAACACCCCTTCCACCTCCCTCCCCACCTCATCCCTCTGGGTTGTCCCAGAGCACTTGCTATGAGTGCAACCTAGATGTCTATCAGCAGACAAATGGATAAGGAAGTTGTAGTACATATATACAATGGAATATTACTCAGCTATAAAAAGAACACATTTGAGTCAGTTCTAATGAGGTGGAGGCAGGTCAGGAAGCAACAGTTAGAACTGGACATGGACCAACAGACTGGTTCCAAATAGGAAAAGGAGTACATCAAGGCTGTATATTGTCACCCTGCTTATTTAACTTATATGCAGAGTACATCATGAGAAATGCTGGGCTGGAAGATACACAAGCTGGAATCAAGATTGCCAGGATAAATATCAATAACCTCAGATATGCAGATGACACCACCCTTATGGTAGAAAGTGAAGAACTAAAAAGCCTCTTGATGAAAGTGAAAGAGGAGAGTGAAAAAGTTGGCTTAAAGCTCAACATTCAGAAAACTAAGATCATGGCATCTGGTCCCATCACTTCATGGCAAATAGATGGGAAACAGTGGAAACAGTGGCGGACTTTATTCTGGGGGCTCCAAAATCACTGCAGATGGTGACTGCAGCCATGAAATTAAAAGATGCTTACTCCTTGGAAGGAAAGTTATGACCAACCTAGATAGCATATTAAAAAACAGAGACATTACTTTGCCAACAAAGGTCCATCTAGTCAAGGCTATGGTTTTTCCAATAGTCATGTATGGATAACCCACTCTAGTTGTTCTTGCCTGGAGAATCCCAGGGATGGGGGAGCCTGATCGGCTGCCATCTATGGGGTTAGACGGACACGACTGAAGCGACTTAGCAGCAGCAGCAGCAGCATGTATGGATGTGAGAGTTGTACTGTAAAGAAAGCTGAGCACCAAAGAATTGATGCTTTTGAACTGTGGTGTTGGAGAAGACTCTTGAGAGTCCCTTGGACTGCAAGGAGATCCAACCAGTCCATCCTAAAGGAAATTAGTCCTGAGTGTTCATTGGAAGGACTGATGTTGAAGGTGAAACTCCAATACATTGGCCACCTGATGCAAAGATCTGACTCATTTGAAAAGATCCTGGTGCTGGGAGAGATTGAAGGTGGGAAGAGAGGGGGACGACAGATGATGAGATGTTTGGATGGCATCACCAACTCAATGGACGTGAGTTTGAGTAATTTATGGGAGTTGGTCATGGACAGGGAGGCTGTGGGCCATGGGGTCACAAAGAGTCAGACACGACTGGGCAACTGAGCTGAACTGAACTGAATGGATATGCACATGTAGAGGATTGACTTATGGATACAGAGTGGGAAGAAAAGGGTGGAATGAATTTAAAAAATAGCATTGCCATATATACACTCTCTTGTGTAAAATAGATAACTGCTAGGAAGTTGCTGTATAACACAGGGAGCCCAGTCTGGCACCCTGTGACATGGCTGGGTGGAGGGGAGGGAGGTTCAAAAGGGAGAGGATATATGTATCCTTATGGCTGATTGATGTTGTACAGCAGAAACCAACACAACATTGTAACATAATTTTCCTCCAATTAAAAACAAAGAAAAACCTATACACAGATATTTATAGGAGCTTTGTTCATAATTTCTAAAACCTGGAAACAACCAACATGTTCTGAATAACTAATGGATAAAAAACTGTGGTGCATTCAGACAATGATATATTATTCAGCACTAAAAAGAAATGAGCTATCAAGCCATGAAAAGACATAAAGGAAATGGAAATGTGTATTAGTGAGTGGAAGAAGGTCTACATACTATATGACTCTTGGAGAAGGCAATGGCACCCCACTCCAATACTCTTGCCTGGAAAATCTCATGGACAGAGAAGCCTGGTAGGCTGCAGTCCATGGAGTCACTAAGAGTCGGACATGACTGAGCAACTTCACTTTCACTTTTCACTTTCATGCATTGGAGAAGGAAATGGCAACCCACTCCAGTGTTCTTGCCTGGAGAATCCCAGGGATGGGGAGCCTGGTGGGCTGCCGTCTATGGGGTTGCACCGAGTCGGACACGACTGAAGTGACTTAGCAGATATGACTCTAAGATCTGGAAAAATTGTATACACAGTAAAAAGATAACTCATTTCCTGGACTGAAGGGAATTGAGAGGGATGAATAGGTAGAAAGTGAGAAAGTGTTAGTCACTTAGTCATGTTTGACTCTTTGTGACCCCATGGACTGTAGCCCACCAGGCTCCTCTGTCCATGGATTTCTCTAGGCAAGACTACTGGAGTGGGTTGCCATTCCCTTCTCCAGGGGATCTTCCTGACCCAGGGACTGAAACCACGTCTCTTAGGTAGAGACACAGAGTATCTTTGAGAGCAGTGAAAATACTATGTATGATAATCTAATGATGAATGTATGTCATTATACTTTTCTAAAACCATAGATTGTAAAATACCAAGAGTAGACTATAATGAAAACTGGGGACTTTGGGCAATTATGATGTTTCAGTGTAGGTTTATCAGTTGTTAAAAATGTACCACTTTGGTTGTTAGTAATGGGGAAGGTAATACATGTTGTGGGAATAGGGGGCACATGGGAAATTTTTGTACCTTCTCCTCAATCTTACTGTGAACTTAAAAATGATCTAATGTAAACAGAATAAGAAGAAAACTTTGTTATATGATGTGTAAAAGTTGACAATATTTTTGATCAGTGTGACTAGAGACTGTAATTTTTATGGCAAAAGGGAAACAGAAAGAGAATCATAGAATGATATGTAAATGTTCCTCTGGAGAGAATTTATGACTTCTAGCCAGCAGTTTCCTTCTAAGCATGTGAAAATTAACATAACATATCATCTGTTTTAATCCATAAATATACTTTTCAGCAATCATTTTCTCTTGAAGAGAGTGTCTTACTTGCAGAGCCAGAGTGTTTCTTTTTTCATTTGTTCTGTTCTCCTGTCTTGGTAGACCCAGAATGGACTGGAAACTTTCCAAAGCTGAAATTAAATTTGATCTTACAGGATCTCAGTTCTTGGAAATTTTGTGAATGTGTATGTAACTATTGTGACAGGACAAGTATGTAATATCGTTAGAGCATAAAATTTTCATTTGGGATGTCCCTGGCTCTTTTTTTCCTGAAGTGTTTTCAACATTTCTCTATATATATCCAGAAGTGAAACCTCTGGCTTGTATCTCACCTGAGCAATGTGTTTCTGTAATGCCCTAGTTGGACTTTGTCAGACTCTATGCTTTCTACTATAAACAGAACCCCAACTTGTACCATGAGCATATTATTCTATTCTACACTGAGCATAGCCGATGGTGTGGTGTACATTCCTTGATACTACGTGTTTTTCCTTTCCTTTTTCACAAATGCCATTATTTCTTCCTCTCTTTCTCCCACCTTTAACCATTTTACCATAGCTTTCTTCCTTCATTTCATTCCCAGTTTCCATTTTCCATCTCCCTTTACCAAAAATATAAAGCCAAATACCAGTCTGGAAGGTCCATACAAGAATATTTTCAAACTCTTGTTATTACCAATTAGTGTATGTGAAGTCAGTTTAGCAGGTTGCAACCAGCATTTTAAAATGTAAAACAGGAATATCATGTATAGAAAGGCAATTCCTATTTTATGAAACAAATATAGGAGGGGACTATTTTCAGTTTAAGATGTATATTATGCTGTGAGGCAAGCTCAAAAATATTTGAAAAACATTACTATAAAGCATATGTATGGTATAAGACATAGATTTAGAGCCTGATTAAGTAATCTATCAATCAGGCAGCTGACCTAGGTGCCAATCCATAAATTTAAAGAAAATATTCATAGATAATATGAGCAAATGGAGAAAATTCCTTTTCATTTGGTTCAGGTGCTCAGTCATGTCCGACTCTTTGCAACCCCATGGACAGCAGCATGCTAGGATTCCCTATCCATCACCAACTCCTGGAGCTTCATCAAACTCATGTCTATCAAGTCGGTGATACCATCCAACCATTTCATCTTCTGTCATCCCCTTCTCCTCCCGCCTTCAATATTTCCCAGCATCAGGGTCTTTTCCAGTGAGTTAGTTCTTCACATCAAGTGGCCAAAGTATTGGAGCTTAAGCATCAGTCATTCCAATGAACTGATTTCCTTTAGGATTGAATGGTTTGATCTCCTTGTAGTCCAAGGGACTCAAGAGTCTTCTCCAACACCCCAGTTCAAAAGCATCAATTCTTCGGTGGTCAGCTTTCTTTATAGTCCAACTCTCACATCCATACACGACTACTGGAAAAACCATAGCCTTGACTAGATGGACCTTTGTTGGCAAAGTAATGTCTCTGCTTTTTAATCTGCTGACTAAGTTTGTCATAGCTTTTCTTCCAAGGAGCAAGTGTCTTTTAATTTGATGGCTGTAGTCACCATCTACAGTGATTTTGGAGCCCAGAAAAATAAAGTCTGTCACTGTTTCCATTGTTTCCCCATCTATTTGCCATGAAGTAATGGGACTGGATGCCATGGTCTTAGTTACTTGAATGTTGAATTTTAAGGCCAACTTTTTCATTCTCCTCTTTCACTTTCATCAAGAGGCTCCTTAGTTCTTCACTTTCTGCCATAAGGGTGGTGTCATCTGTATATCTGAGGTTATTGATATTTCTCCCAGCAATCTTGATTCCAGCTTGTGATTCATCCATCCTGGCATTTCACATGATGTACTCTGCATATAATTTAAGTAAATAAGGTGACAGTATACAGCCCTGATGTACTCATTTCCCAATTTGGAACCAGTCCTTGTTCCATGTACGGTTGTATGTGTTTCTTCTTGACCTGCACACAGATTTCTCAGGAGGTAGGTAAGGTGGTCTGGTATTCCTATCACATTAAGAATGCTCCATAGTTTGTTGTGATCTATGTAATCAAAGGTTTTGGCATAGTCAATAAAGCAGAAATAGATGTGTTTCTGGAAATCTCTTGCTTTTTCATTGATCCAACGGATGTTGGCAATTTGATCCCTGGTTCCTCTGCCTTTCCTAAATCCATCTTGAACATCTGGAAGTTCTCGGTTCACATTCTGTTGAAGCCTCATATGGAGAATTTTGAGCATTACTTTACTAGCGTGTGAGATGAGTAGAATTGTGCAGTAGTTTGAGCATTCTTTGGCATTGCTTTTCTTTGGGATTAGAATGAAAACTGACCTTTTCCAGTCCTGTGGCCACTGCTGAGTTTTCCAAGTTTGTTGGCATATTGAGTGCAGCACTTTCACAGCATCACCTTTTAGGATTTGAAATAGCTCAGCTGGAATTCCATCACCTCCACTAGCTTTGTTGGTAGTTTTGCTTCCTAAGGCCCACTTGACTTCATATTCCAGGATGTCTGGCTCTAGGTGAGTGATCAAACAATCATGGTTATCTGGGTCATGAAGATCTTTTTTGTGTAGTTCTTCTGTACACCTCTTGCCACCTCTTCTTAATATCTTCTGCTTCTGTTAGGTCCATACAATTTCTGTCCTTTATTATTGAGCCCATCTTTGCATGAAATGTTCCCTTGGTATCTCTACTTTTCTTGAAGAGATCTCTACTCTTTCCCATCCTAATGTTTTCCTCTACTTCTTTACATTGATCACTGAGGACGGCTTTCTTGTCTCTCCTTGTTATGCTTTGGAACTCTGCATTCACATGGGTGTATCTTTCCTTTTCTCCTTTTCCTTTAACTTCTGTTCTTTTCTCAGCTATTTGTAAAGGCTCCTCAGACAACCCTTTTGCCTTTTTGCATCTCTTTTTCTTGGGGATGTCTTGATCACTGCCTCCTGTACAATATCACAAACCTCCATCCATGGTTCCATTTACTGGAACTCTATTAGGAGAGTAGTTCTTGTGGACAAAATAGATGAGTTTGTAGACAGGATTGTATTGCTTAGAGCAGCATGCAAAGTCTTAGTCCTTTTTTTTTTTTTTCATGTTCTCCCATTTCCACACATAGCTAATACTGATGTTTTAATCCATTTTCAACAAATATTTAAATGAGTTTAATTTGACAGGGCACCAGATTGTTATCCTGCTGAATTTGCTTATGTGTCTTGACTCAAGTTTGTGTAGACCTTAAACTCAGAGGAAGCAATGCTGTTGTAAAAAATGTATTTATTAGTTAAGATTGTAATAGCTTTTATAATAATGAAGCTCAATTTTAGTGATTTAGTACAATATAAGACTTCTTGTTATTCATATGATTTACATTGCAGGTGTGGAAAAGTCAATAGGTAGCTTTCCTCCAAATGATGATTCAAGTAGTCAGAATTTTTTCCCATGCTGTGACTTTCTCAGACTTTTAGAGTCTTCTGCGTCCAGCCTGAAGATGGGGAAATAGAGTGTGAAAAACACAAACCCACTTACTAAAAACTCTGACCTGGAAATGATACCCATCACTTCTATTCACACTGCATTGGCAAAAACTTGATATCTGACTGCATCTGGAGGTATCCCTCCACACTGGGAGGGACTAGGAAATGCCCTCCTAACTAGTTGCCTGCCTCTCAGTAACACCACTACATAGTAAAGAGGGGATGCATTTTTGGGGAACAGCTTTCTCTTTCAGTCACCCAAGTTACAGTATTCATAAAAGTGTCTCTGGAAATTGCCAACTTACTGGATTTTTGGAACACATTGCTCTTCTTTTTACCATCTCCATGCTCTTTTGCATTGTGACAGGGTTGTGTTGATTATTGGTGCTTATACTTTTCTGGAAAAATATAGACCATTTCATTTCTGTCTTACTAAGGTAGTGATTTTGACATCTTTACATATAGTTGCACATTGCTCTTTGTTTAAATGAATGTAGTTAGCAAACATGAAATGTATAAGTAAATCCTAAGTTGTGGGCAGCTACCTCATTTGTTCAGTTGTATGATTTCCATTTGGTTGATCAGGCACAGTGCTTTGCATTCTATGATTTGTGATATTTGGATGCAGTAGAATGGCTTTAAGTTTTGATTAAACAGAAAGCTTGAAAAGGTTTAAACAGTAAGCTGTATAATATTGAAAACATTATAATCTGGTTTAAATAAACAATCTGAATGAATTAGATATAAACACATTTATTTTGGGCAGAAAACATTTACTTAGAAATTGTGCCTATGATTTTTCTTTAGGCTTCTGAATATCATAATAGTTCATGATTATGGGTTGCAATTGTTGGCAAAGGCATTATTGCTTTATTAGAATTCTCGTTCAATATCTGTATGGTACTATTATTTGATTATCACTGTATTTATTCTCCTCTGACAATCAGAACAAAATATTAAAACTTGGAACCTCGTTATATCACCTAGAGTTTTCTTCAAAGATACCTGTCAACAGTGTGACTATGGAAAATTGTGTTGCCTATATCTGAAATTCAATGTGCAAATATCCTCAAAATAATGAATGCAAAAGATTTGTTAAATTAGCACTGATAAGATGGCTTTGCCTTCACTGAAATGAGTCCAACACTAAATTTATATAATGAATTACTCTCTCATCTTTCCTTTTTGTTTCCTGATCTAGTTTAGTGAGCAGGAAAATTAAGTGCTAATATTAAATTCACTGGAGTATACAAGAAAAAGGAATAGCGTCCACACTGTTGATTAAATGGCAAGGTATAAGGCTGGCCATAAGGTTTAATTGGAAGCATGGGAGCTGTTGGTTTCTTTGTGTTATCTGACCATCGGAATGTTGATTCTTTTCTAACAAATCATCAAGGAAAAGAGACAAAAATGGTGACATGGGGAATAAAAGTATTTCCTCATTTCCAAAATAATTGATCAGTAACCACTCTAAAGTTATTCATTACTTTATGTCAGTGTTTTGCAACACGAATTCCATAGAAACATTCACCATGTGAAATACTCCACAAAAAAAGACTTTAGAAGAAAATAAGTTAGGGAAACACTAAATCCTTTCTTACAGATGATCACAATGCTTGTTAGCATTTTGAAGGCTTTGAGAAATCCTTCTGTTAGGAAGCCTATTTGACTTTAAACCTAGAGATCTCAATTTATTTTAAGCCACTATTTTTTTTTAGTAAGTATTAACCCTAATCCCTGGATTTCTGCCCAGCATTTTTTTCTTATAAGAAAAAGGTGAAAAATAATGCTTGTAGTTTGTAAAATATAGAAATAGTTTTGTTTTCAAAACCCAAAATATAATACCCAAAAGAACTAAAAACACTTTTCCAAATGAAAATTTATGCATCAGTGTTCATAGCAGCAGTATTCACAATATCCAAAAGTGGAAACAACTCAAATGTCCATTAATTGATGAATGAACAAATAAATGAGACAAATCCGTGTAAAGGAATGTTCTTTGACTATAAAAGGGAATGAGGTACTGGTACATGCTACAACATGGATGAACTTTGAAAACATACTAAGTAATAGAAGACAGTCACATAAGACTACATATTATATGATTTTATGTATACAAAATGTCTAGAATAAGCAAATATATATAGACAAGGTAAATTTTGTGATTGGTTAAGATTCAGGAGATGGGGATTGGGGAATGGCAGCTAAATGGTATAGAATATCTCTTTGTGGTGACGAAAATGTTGTAAAATTGACCATGGTGATTTTTGCACATATCTGTTAATAAACACAAAACCATTGAATTGTGTACTTAAAATGATTGAATTTATTGTATGTGAATTATATCTGAATAAAGTTGTTAAAAATGAATGATAGTCATCAGTCAGTAAATGCTTAAATGTCCATAAATTCTTCTTAAATATAAGCAATATCTGGTAAAAGATGGAGTTATCTTGAAAAAGCTACTCAAATTAAAATCAAATTATTTAAAGATTTTTTAACTTAAGTCATTAATAACAATATTCAGTTCAGGTCAGTCACTCAGTCGAGTCTGACTCTTGTGACCCCATGAACTGCAGCACACCAGGCTTCCCTGTCAATCATCAACTCCTGGAACATACTCAAACGCATGTCCATTGAGTTGGTGATGCCATCCAACCATCATCCTCTGTCGTCCCCTTCTCCTCCTGCCTTAAATCTTTCCCATTATCAAGGTCTTTTCCAAACAATCAGTTCTTTGCATCTGGTGGCCAAAGTATTGGAGCTTCAGCTTCAGCATCAGTCCTTTCAGTGAATATTCAGGACTGATTTCCTTTAGGGTGGACTGGTTGGATCTCCTTGCAGTCCAAGTGACTTCAAGAGTCTTCTCCAGCACCACAATTCAAAAGCATCAAGTCTTTGGCAGTCAGCTTTCTTTATAGTCCAACTCTCACATCCATGCATGACTACTAGAAAAACCATAGCTTTGACTAGGTGGACCTTTGTTGGCAAAGTAATGTCTCTGCTTTGTAGTATGCTGTCTAGGTTGGTCATAACTTTCCTTCCAAGGAGCAAGTGTCTTGTAATTTCATGGCTGCAATCACCATCTGCAGTGATTTTGGAGCCCAGAAAAATAGTCAGCTATTTGTAAAGTCTCCTCAAACAACCATTTTGCCTATTTGCATTTCTTTTTCTTGGGTATACTCTTGATGACTGCCTCCTGTGCAGTGTCACAAATCTCTGTCCATAGTTCTTCAGGCTCTCTGTTTATCAGATCTAATCCCTTGAATCTATTTGTCACTTCCACTGTATAGTCATAAGGGATTTGGTATAGGTCATTTGAGTGATCTAGTGGTTTTTCCTGGAGTCCAAGGGACTCTCAAGAGTCTTCTCCAAAACCATAGTTCAAATCATCAACTCTTCAGCACTCAGCTTTCTTTATAGTCCAACTTTCATCTCCATACATGACTACTGGAAAAACCATAGCTTTAACTAGATGGACATTTGTCGGCAAAGTAATGTCTCTGTGTTTTAGTATGCTGTCTCGTTTGGTCGTAGCTTTTCTTCCAAGGGGCAAGCACCTTTTACTTTCATGGCAGGCCCCATCTGCAGTGATTTTGGAGCCCCAAAAAATAAAGTCTGTCACTGTTTCCATTGTTTCTCCATCTATTTGCCATGAAGTGATGGGACCAGATGCCATGATCTTAGTTTTCTGAATGTTGAGTTTTAACCAGTCTTTTTACCCTCCTCTTTCACTTTCATCAAGAGGCTCTTTAGTTACTCTTCAGCTTGTTCTTCATCTAGCCCAGTGTTTCTCATGATGTACTCTGCATAGACGTTAAATAAGCAGGGTGACAATATATAGCCTTGATGTACTCCTTTCCCGATTTGGAACCAATCTTTTGTTCCATGTCCAGTTCTAATTGTTCTAGTTATTGTAAATAGAGCTTCAATGAACACTAGGGTACATGTGTCTTTTTTACTTTTTGTTTCCTCAGGGTATATGCCTAGTAGTGGGGTTGCTGGTACACATGATGGTTTTATTCCTAGTTTTTAAGTAATCTCTATACCGTCTTCCATAGTGGCCATATCAATTTACATTCCCAGCAACAGTGTAAGAGGATACCCTTTTCCCAACATCCTGTCTGGCATTTATTGTTTGTAGACTTTTTGATGATGGCCATTCTGACTGGAATGAGGTGCTATCTCATTGTAGTTTTGATTTGCATTTATCTAATAATGAATGGGGAGAAGGCAATGGCACCCCACTCCAGTACTCTTGCCTGGAAAATCCCATGGATGGAGGAGCCTGGGGGCTGCAGTCCATGGGGTCGCTAAGAGTCGGACACGACTGAGCGACTTCACTTTCACTTTCCACTTTCATGCATTGGAGAAGGAAATGGCAACCCACTCCAGTGTTCTTGCCTGGAGAATCCCAGGAATGGGGGAGCCTGGTGGGCTGCAGTCCATGGGGTCACACAGAGTCGGACATTACTGAAGTAACTTCGCAGCAGCAGCAGTAATGAATGATGCTGAGCATATTTCCATGTTTGTTAGCCATCTGTATTTCTTCTTTGGGGAAATATCTGTTTAGGTCTTTTTCCCACTTTTTGATTGGGTTGTTTGTTTTTCTGGTGTTGAGTTGTATGAGCTGCTTATATATTTTGGAAATTAATCCTTTGTCAGTTGTTTCATTTGCTATTATTTTCTCCCATTCTGAGCATTGTCTTTTCACCTTGTTTATAGTTTCCTTTTCTGTGCAAAAGTTTTTTTTTTTTTTTAATTTAATTAGGTCCCACTTGTTTACTTTTTTTTTTCCCCATTACTCTAGGAGGTGAGTCATAGAGGATCTTGATTTGATTTATGTCATCCAATATTCTGCCTATGTTTTCCTCTAAGAGTTTGATTGTTTCTGTTCTTACATTTAGGTCTTTAATCCATTTTGAGTTTATATTTGTATATGGTGTTAGGAAGTGTTCTAATTTCATTGTTTTATATGTAGCTGTCCAGGTTTCCCAGTACCACTTATTGAAGAGGCTTTCTTTGCCCATTTGTATATTCTTGCCTCCTTTGTCAAAAATAAGGTACCCATATGTGTGGGGGCTTATTTTTGGGCTTACTATCCTGTTCCATCGGTCTATATTTCTGTCTCTGTGCCAGTACCATACTGTCTTGATGACTGTAGCTTTGTAGTATAATCTGAAGTCGGGAAGGTTGATTCTTCCAGCTCCATTCTTCTTTTCAAAGACTGCTTTGGCTATTCAGGATCTTTTGTGTTTCCTTATGAATTGTGAAATTTTCTGTTCTGCAAAAAATGCCAGCGATAATTTGATAGGGATCATATTGAATCTGTAGATTGCATTTGGTAGTATGCTGCTAAGTCACTTCAGTCGTGTCCGACTCTGCTCGACCCCATAGATGGCAGACCAATAGGCTCCCCCGTCCCTGGGATTCTCCAGGCAAGAACACTGGAGTGGGTTGCCATTTCCTTCTCCAATGCATGAAAGTGAAAAGTGAAAGTGAAGTCGCTCAGTGGTATCCGACCCTCAGCTACCCCATGGACTGCAGCCTTCCAGGCTCCTCCGTCCATGGGATTTTCCAGGCAAGAGTACTGGAGTGCGGTGCCATTGCCTTCTCCGATTTGGTAGGATAGTCATTTTCAAAATATTGATTCTTCCTACCCAGGAACATGGAATATCTCTCCATCTGTTTATGTCATCTTTGATTTCTTTCATCAGTGTCTTATACTTTTCTGAACACAGTTCATTTGTCTCCTTGCTGCTGCTAAGTCACTTCAGTCATGTCCGACTCTGTGCAGCCCCATAGACGGCAGCCCACCAGGCTCCCCCGTCCCTGGGATTCTCCAGGCAAGAACACTGGAGTGAGTTGCCATTTCCTTCTCCAATGCATGAAAGTGAAAAGTGAAAGTGAAGTCGCTCAGTCGTGCCCAACTCTTAGTTAAGTTTATTTCTAGATAATTTATTTTATTTTTATTTGCAAATCATTTATTTGATAAAGCACTTGTATATGGAATGTATATAGAATGCCTGTAACCAAATAATAAGAAAACAAACAATTCATTAAAAATGCACTAAAGATGGACATTTCAGCAAAGAAGATACAGAGATGACAACTAATCACATGAAAAGATTTTCAACATCATTAGTCTTAGTGAAATACAAATTTAAACCATAATGAAATACAATTGCACATAATGCCTAAAATGCAAAAGGCATTATGCCGAGCATTGGGATAATGTGGAGGAACTATCATACACTGTTGGTGGGAATGTAACATGGTACAACCACTTTAGAAAACAGTTTAATTTCTTTAAAAATTAAGCATATCTCTGCCATACAGTTTGACCACTGCATTCCTAAGTATTTGCCTGTAAGAAATGAAAGCGTGTCTGTACAAAGACTTGAACATGAATGTTTAGAACAGTTTTATTTGTACTTCAAAACTGGAAACAACCCAAATGTATATCAGCTGATAAATAAATAAAGAAATTGTGATATTAATGTATTTATGCGATGGAATACTACTCAGTAAGAAAAAAAAAGAATAAACTGTTGATACATGTAAGAACACGATGGATCTCAGAAAAATTGTGTTGAGGGAAAAAGACTAGGTAAAAGAAACATGTGATTCCACTTATATAAAACTCTACAAAATTCTAGGCTATATAGGAAGCAGATGAGTGGTTGTTTTTTGGAGATGGGAGGTATGTGGAGGGATGGGACTAGAATTATCAAGGGAAATCAAAGCTTTTGGGGGTGATGGATATGCTTAACTAGCTTGATTATGGTGATAGATTCATAAGTGTATGCATATGTCAAAATTATCCGGTCGTACATTGTTGCAATGGTGAATGGGATATATTCCTTAATTTCTGTTTCTGATTTTTCATTGTTAATATATAGGAATGCAAGTGATTTATGTGTGTTGATTTTGTATCTTGCAACTTTGCTAAATTCACTGATTAGCTCTAGTAATTTTCTGATAGTATCTTTAGGATTTTCTATGTATAATATCATATCATGTACAGACAGTGAAAGCTTTACTTCTTTTCTGATGTGAATTCCTTTTATTCCTTTTCCTTCTCTGATTGCTGTAGCCAGGACTTCCAAAACTATGTTGAATAATAGTGTTGAGTGTGAACACCCTTGTCTTCTTCCTGATCTTAGGGGGAATGCTTTCAGTTTTTAACCATTGAGAATAATGTTTGCTGTGGGCTTATATATGGCCTTTACTATGTTGAGGTAGGTTCCTTCTATGCCCATTTTTTGAAGAGCTTTAATCACAAATGGGTGCTGAATTTTGTCAAGGCTTTTTCTGCAGCTTTTGAGATTATCATATGGTTTTTATCTTTCAGTTTGCTAACATGGTGTATCACATTGATTGATTTGCATGTATTGAAGAATCCTTGCATCTCTGGAATAAATCCAACTTGATCATGGTGTATGAGCTTTATAACGTGTTGTTGAACTCTGTTTGCTAGAATTTTGTTGAGGCTTTTTGCATCTATGTTCATCAGTGATATTGGCCTGTAGTTTTCTTTCTTTGTGTTTGTTGTCTTTGTCTGGTTTTAGTATCAGGGTGATGGTGCCCTCATAGAATGGGTTTGGAAGTGTTCCTTCCTCTGCAATTTTTTGAAAGTGTTTTAAAGGGATAGACATTAGCTCTTCTCTAAATGTTTGATCGAATTTACCTGTGAATCCATCGAGTCCTGGGCTTTTAGTTTTGGGGAGATTTTTGATTACAGCTTCAATTTCAGTGCTTGTAATTGGGTTGTTCATAACTTCTAATCCTTCCTGGTTCAGTTGGAAGATTGAACTTTTCTAAGAATCTGTCCATTTCTTCCAGGTTATCCATTTTATTGCCATATAGTTGCTCATAATAGTCTCTTATAATCCTTTGTATTTCTGCATTCTGTTGTAACCTCTCCTTTTTCATTTCTAATTTTGTTGATTTGTTTCTTCTATCTTTTTTTCTTGATTAGTCTGTCTAAAGGTTTGTCCATTTTATCTTCTCCAAGAACCAGCTTTTAGTTTTATTAATCTTTGCTATTGTTTCTTTCATTTTTTTCATTTTTTTCTGTTCTGATCTTTATTTCTTTTCTTCTGCTAATTTTTTGATTTCCCTTTGATTTCTCCAGTAACCTCTTCATTATTTAGAAACATATTGCTTAATCTCCATGTGTTTGTGATTTTTACATTTTTTTCTTGTAATTGATATCTAGTCTCATAGTGTTGTGGTCAGAAAAGTTGCTTGGTATGATTTCAGTTTTCTTAAATTTACTGAGGTTTGGACTTGTGACCCAAGATGTGGTTTATCCTGGAGAAAGTTCCTTGTGCACTTGCGAAGAAGGTGTATTCTTCTTCATTTGGATGGAATATCCTGAAGATACCAATGAGTGTTGATCTCATTTTTGTTTTACTTACAAGTTTGTTTTATTTTCTATATTCTTCATATTAATTATATAGTACAGTGTTTATCTTTCTCTGACTTATTTCACTTAGCATAATATCCTCCACATCCATACATATTGTTGAAAATTTTCATTCTTTTTAAGGCTGAGGAGTATTCTATTGTGTACTATTCTAATACTATATATATATGCACACACAATAGAATACTACTATTATAATACTACTATACTGATAGTGTGTGTGTGTGTGTATACACGTTTCAGTTCAGTTCAGTCGCTCAGTCATGTCTGACTCTTTGCAACCCCATGAATTGCAGCACGCCAGGCCTCCCTGTCCATCACCAACTCCCAGAGTTCACTCAGACTCACGTCCATCGAGTCAGTGATGCCATCCAGCCATCTCATCGTCTGTCGTCCCCTTCTCCTCCTGCCCCCAATCCCTCCCAGCATCAGAGTCTTTTCCAATGAGTCAACTCTTATATATATATATATATATATATATATATATATATAGCTGATCTCCTTTATCCATTCATCTGTTGATGGACACTTAGGTTGATTCCACATCTTGGCAATTGCAAATAATGCTGCTATGAACACTGGAGTTCGTGTGTCTTTTTGAATTAGTGGGTTTTTTTCCAGTTGTATACTCAGGAGTGGATTTCTTGGTAATATGGTAGTTGTGTGTTTAGTTTTTTGGGAAACACCCATACTGTTTTCCATAGTGGCTGCAGCCAATTTACATTCCCCTTAATAGTCCACAAGGCTTTCCTTTATTCTATATCTTTACCAACACATTGTGTTTTGTCCTTTTACTAAAAACTGTTCTGATAGTTATGAGGTGGTATCAGTATCTCATTGTGGTTTGATTTGCATTTTCCTGATGATTAACAGCTTTGAGCATCTTTTCATATGCCTGTTGGCCATCTGTTCATCTTTGTAAAAATGTCTATTCAAGTGTTCCTCCCATTTTTAATGTTTTTTTTTTTTTTTTCCCTGTTGTGTGAGTTGTTTAAATATTTTGGATATTAACCCGTTATCAGTCATATCATTTGCCAATATTTTCTCCCATTGAGTAGGTTATCTTTTCATTTTGGTTTTGTTTCCTTGGCTATGCAAAAGCTTAAAAGTCTAATTAGGTCTCATTTATTTATTTTTGCTTTTATTTCCTTTTCTTTAGCAGAGAAATCCAAAAATATTGCTGTAATTCATGTCAAAGAGTGTTCCACATAGTTTTCTTGTAGGAGTTTTATGAGTTTTAGTCCTACATTCCATTTTGAGTTTATTATTGTATATGGTGTTAGAGAATATTCTAGTTTCATTTGTTTACATGTAAGTGTCCGATTTTCCCAGCACCACTTAATGAATGGGCTGTTTTTTAATCCATTGCTTATTCTTGCCTCCTTTGTCATAGATTAATTGTAGGTTCATTGGTCTGTTTCTGGGCTCTTTATTCTGTTCCATTGTTCTATTTGTCTGTTTTTGTGCCTCCACTAGGCTGTTTTGTTTACTGTAGCTTTATAGTATAGTCTAAAGTTAAACTATTCTTCTTTCCTAATATTACTTTGCCTGTTCAGAGTCTTTTGTGTTTCCATACAAATTTTAAAATTACTCTAATTCTGTGAAAAATGCCATTGGTATTTTGATCTTCATATAGTTTAGTTTGTCTTTCTCCAGCTTATTTTAGAATTTTAATGGAAATTTTTCTATTAGAGTCATAAGAGTAGTCATATTCCTCCAGATTTTTTAAAAGGTGAATAAATATGGTTTAACTGTAAGATACATGCTGAGTTTTACTATTTTTAACTGAGTTAAAGTTAAAGTGTATGAAGTATGATATATAATGACATAGCATTGGATACAATTTCAGAAATACAGTTGAGGAGGTACTTATTTGTGGAAATAAAATAACATGAAAAAATGTTTAGAAACTTATCAGCAAAAATGAAAAAAATAGATGGGACAGTAACTAAACTAAGTGGCTGGGAACGTAAGACCTCAAGTTTTTTTTATTTGGATTTTTCCTTTTATTTTTCAAATTAGAAAAACACAACTCACTTAAAGTGAATATAGAGCCATTTATGTTTCACTGTCTGAGTGGAAATTGCCAAAAGTAATGAAAGTACCAAATTTTTGGTTCCAATTGGAAAATTCTAAATAAAAACCATGTCATGCAAATGACTTTAAATTTTTCATATCCAGCTTAACAGTTCAGTTCAACAAATATTTACACTGAGCAGCCTACCATGGTGTTTAATAAGAGTCTGGGCTTTGGAATCAGATGACCTGAGGAGGTTTTCCCAGATCACAGCTCATTATCTGACTTTTAGTGAGTTAAAATGTCAATTGTCTTAGTTTCTTCCTCTCATACCTACTTTGCAGTGGTGCAGTAAGGATTCAACAGAAAAGTGTGTATGTGTGCCTGGCTATAGTAAGCACTCAATAAGCAATAAACAGTAATACAAACTCTGTGTCACAGCTTGTGTATACAAAGACCGATAAGACATTATGTGTTATTAAAGTGTAAGCAAAATATATATTGAGACATGACTCTAATGCAGCTGGCTTAACACTGAACACATAGGTCAAACTGTTACATTACTTAGTTGTCTATATTATACAAATTATAGAAAAATATACTACACAAGCAATGCTAAATTGAGTTCTATATGTGTAAATATCAAAGAATATATGAGTTCCCAAACTCTGATATAAAATTCCTGGTATGGCATAAGTTGGCTATGACTTCACAATACAAAGTGTGCTAGCTATAAAATGCATTTTGGGGAAATTCATTATATCCTTAAAACCTTCAAAGTGAGATCAGCATGTAAGGAAAGTGAAGTTTGCTTTACTTTTAAAATAACTCTTTTTTAAATAAAATTGATATTTTGGAAAATATGTGTTTTTTTGTTGCTTAGAAGCTTCACATGAAAAGCTTCTATGAGGTCAAAAGAACATACCTCAACCATCTATGCATTTATTGGTCATTCTCTATAGACTGCTTTGTAGTGAAAAGAGAGAGCCCTTCAAAATGCAGTCATATATAGAATAAAGTACAAAAACACAATATGATTTATTTCCATGCAAAGAGTGAATTTATTTTAATAGGGGAAGCATCAATATACAAAACAATGTTGTAATTATCTCATTGAGAGTTGTTTGTTAATTTCTCAGAAGGGAAGAGCTTTTGAGGTGTGCCATGGGCCCTGGTTATTTTTTAGTTAAATGTAACTTATATTGTTGATGAATAAAAGATAGTTGTGTTCTACATCATTTATTCCCCTTCTGCATCCATCAGCTGATACAGATAAAAGAGTATCACTGGGATGAAGACAAGCCCTTCTTGTGCCCAACTTACACCATTCAGTTTTCCAATTAATTTAGCATTTTATTCAGACAGAGCTCTCTGTCAACTCGCAATCCACATTTGCCAAATTTTGATCAGAGTTTACTATAGTCACTCCCAAGGTCTACATGTTTCCTCTGAATCAAAAGAAGAGGTTCATTAATGTGCAAAGTAATATTTAAGTATGGATTATATTTTGATGTGTTCTCTAGCAATTCATCATTCCTAGATGGCATATTATGTGTGATTATAAATAACGTGATTGCTTCTCCTGGGTGGCTTATAAATGAATTGTGAAGGTAGTTCCATACATATTGTAGAAATATTTGCACACTTCCTATAGATAGCTTCATTGAAAGGTCACTTTTGTTGTTTACTTTGTGCATGACTGAGAGGTTACAGAGGTGAGGAAGTCTCAGCCCTACCCTTAAGGATGTTGGTGTCTAGTTAGTGTTCTTAGTTGCTTAGTCATGTCCTACTCTTTGCAACCCCATGGACTGTAGCTCACCAGGCTCCTCTGCCCATGGGGATTCTCCAGGCAAGAACACTGGGGTGGCTTGCCATGCCCTTCCCCAGGGGATTTTCCCAGGTCAGGGATCAAACCCAGGTGTCCCGCATTGCAGGCCAATTCTTTACCGTCTGAGCCACCAGGGAAGCCCTGTCTAGTTAAGGAAATTAAATGAGTCAATCAACACTTAGAGTACAATGTAGTAACTACCCTTATAAAAGAAAACACCGGTGCTGTGGAAACTAGAGTTGGTACAGAGAAACAAGTTACAGAAGCCTTTATGAAATGATATGAAAACGTATACTTGCATAGATAAGTTCTGAGATACACATGTCATATGTTTTATCTTGCCGTCCTCTTTAGTGACAAAATTTTTAACAAAACATTCCAGGTGGAAAAGAGTTATATAATTTTTTTATTTTCTCTATTCCAAGGGATTCACATACCCAGGCTCAGAATGAAGGTTGAGGACCTTTATTTGGCTTCTCTGTTATGATACCCAGAAGCCAAGCTAACTGGGTTAGCATAATAAGAACAATAAATCAAGAAAATAGAGTTAAGTTTCTGAATGGAACAGAGGTATTCATCATTATGAGTATAATTTTATTTTTCTCTCATAAACTGCAGCCATAATGCGAGTTTTAATGTGTTTCTGATTTTCCTGGTGACATGAATCACAGATTCAATCATCCTAATCAACAGCCAAACATGCTAACCTGGACCCTAGCACATTTAATATGTTTCCTTAGCATAGCTCATACTATCGATTTCTTTTCCCTCTGTATTTTTCTTCTTTATACTTTCTGTAGAATGAGTGTCTTTGACAGTGAATTGAACAAGAGTGAGGAGGATGGAGTTAGGCTGTGTTCCAAATTGACAAAATTAGTCTGTTGGAATCAAAAGGTGTCCAGGGACAGTTACAATGAAGACAGAATTGAGGAGGGGGGGATTCTTCCTTTTTGTCTTGGGCCAGTAAGTAACTAAATTAACACAGCTAGCAAACTATTTTAAAAAATTCTATGTGTGTAAGATGGAGTCAGAGGAAAAGAGTGTTACCTCTAAAGCAGTCTGCAGGTAAGCATGTTATTTCACATAGCAGACCGTGGCTCTAGAGAAGAGAAATCATTGTGATTTTTCTATCATGATAGGAATCAGTCTTCAGATCATAAATAAGCAACATGGAGAAGTAATTTTTCCCTTCTTGTCATCATGACCCACAAAACCATGGATGTTTCAAAGTACGCAGTCAATTCAGTATGTATTTCTTGGGAGCCTGCTAGGTGCTATGTGCTAGAAATATATAGTGATACTCAAGAAAGACATGAAGTCTGCAATGTGGCAGGCAAGGCAAATATTGCACAAGAAGTTACAGGTATGAGTATTATGAAAGAAATTTAAAAGATCATGGGAGTGTAAGAGGGGACCTAATTTAGCCTTGGAGCAGGTAGATATGGTCAGAGTCTCCCAACTTGGAGATAGGAAGGACAAAGAAGATTCTTTAGCACTGTACCACCTTGGTACTTTGTTATTCTTTACATTCACCCCAAGGATAATGGAGCCATTTAAGTTCAGTGCTAAACTCCCCTTGCTCTGCAAACATTCTAGAAGGGTTAGCCCTTATCCATCACTTAGGAATGCTTTTAGTTATGTTTTCCAAGAGTTCTGTGACATTCTCAGGCCCAGTGCAGTGTCCTTACCCTTCTATTTGGTTTCAGAAGCTTGTCTCTCAGGAGGAAACATACGGAGTTAAATTTTGTTTTATCCAGTTCTACAGTTCATTCATTGAGAGTCTTCTGGGCCAAGGAATCCATTGTCAGTAGGAGTTAGTTTTCCCTACTAATGAAAAACTACCAGGAAGACAGAAAAAATAATCTTTTTTTTAAAAAGTGGTGTGTTTGCTGGGGAGGGGAGCTGTGAAGATAACAGTGTTTATTCCGGAACTTCCTTAAAGGAGTTCAAAGTTGATTTCTGGGGTGAAAGGAAGTGTATACAAAAACTGGGGATCAGTGCTGTGCTCCATGAGTATGCCTCTGAAAGCATGGTAAATTGTCCTTCTGAAGCTCAGTCCTGTTGTGGCCTGAGTAAACGGCATAGAGGAAAAAGTATTGCTTTTCCTTCACACCCAGTTCTGGCTGACCTGGCAGGTAAAATGCAACCTTGGGATATATTGAATCCTCGAGGAAAATCTGGACTCTATTAATCCTGGCAGTGCTACTAACCTTGGACGACACTAATCCTGAGCAGCTAGGCTTTCTTTTCTGGGACTCAGTTTGACCATTTGTAAAAATGAGAAGGTTCAATTGTAATTCTGTGGTTTTCTTCATAGGCATTCCATGATGATACCATTAGGAATAATTGCATTGGCCAAGGGTTTGCCACTTCACACATACACAGACGTGCGCGTGCACACACACCCTTGTTTTCAACAAGAATAGTTCAGCTTTTATACACCTTCATGTTCTAATCTCTTCAAGATTCATATGTTGAAATTCTAATTCCCAGTGTGATGGAATTTAGAAGATAGGCCCCTGGGAAATAATTAGGTCATGAGGATGGAGTCCACATGAATGGGATTGGTTAGTGCCTATGTGATCATTTCATAATGTATACAAAAATCAAATCACTATGTTGTCCACCTGAAACTAGTGTGTTAATTATAACTCAATTTTTTTTTTTAAATGAGAAGTTCCCTTAGAGCTCTCTTGCTCTCTTTCTGCAAGAGAAGATACAATAAGAAGCAGTCTACAACACAGTAGAGAGTTCTCACCAGATCCCAACCATGCTGCTATATTGACCTCAAACTTCCAACATCCAGAAATGGAAGCAGTACATTTCTGTTAGTTAAACACCACCAAGTCTACAGTGCTTTGTTGTGGTCTATGGTATTGAATTGAAACAGTCATTTTAAGGGACTTTGAGGGGCATCAAGATCTAAGGAAATACCCAAATTGCTTTTATTTGGAATTTTTACCATCAGAAACTTGGACTTTGGCAATTGGACTTTATACTATTTTTATTATTGTCATTATTTTGTTTGATTTACTCTTCATTTTGCTAAAGTTGCTTTTGAAATGTCATATCTTAATTATGTTCCAGAGAAAATGTATCTCTTTAGGGACATCTTTGGCAGGGCTGGCATCACCAATGTGTGACCCATGCAGTTGCTTTGTTTACTATTCTTCTGGTGTTTTCTTGAAATTCTTGATGACTTTTGAGCAAGAAATCCAGCATTTTCATACTGTACCAGGTTCAACAAATTATGTAACCAATCCTGGTCCTTGGTGTCTGTTTTATCCTAATTTTACTGTGTTACGTGGCCCATGGATGGTGGTAGTAGGGAGGAAAATGAACAGAGAGTAATGTGGTTTGTTTTAGACTCCAGACACCCAGAGTTTGTCATCAAGCCTGATTTCCAGGTTGAATGGCTGGAAGTTGAGTTGGCCCTGCTTCTTGAGATTGGGGGGTGAAGTGTGAAGTTCTCCACAGCCTAGGTATAGTCATTTCTGTGTTGCTGCTTGGATAATTCATGTCTGTCACATATGAATTATTTTAAAGGTGTCTGACATGAGCTATCTTGTAAACTTGGCTATAGGAGGTAGGCAGATGGAGTGCTGGATTAGGAAGATTTATTGCTGCCATCAGATAAGAAAAGAGAACCCTGCTAACAGCTTTCTATCACTCTGGATGCCATATATGGTACGTATTAATAAGTGAATGCTGGCACATGCCTAGGTCTCCCCCTTAGGAGAGGCACTGAGGCATCATTGAGATTATTTATTGTTATTGTTCATGGTATTCTTATGAAGCCTGCAGGATGAGGCCTAATATGATGGTTAACATTGCAGAGCTGTAGGCCTCAGAGAAGATATATATCCCAGGCTTAGCAACCTAGAGGTAAGCTCCCAGCTAACAAGCATGATAGATTAAAAACTTGTTTCACGTGGATATCATGCCACAAATAGAGTTGTTAGTTAGTGACCCACTATCACTAGGATGCATACTCTGAGGGGTTCTTCATGAGCAATACTGGGTCTTTTTCCTTCTGACAGGTTCTCCTTGGAATTAGCAATAGAAATATGCTGGCTATATGGGCACAGTCTGTGCCTGTAGAAAGTTTTAAGACAAATTAATTTGCTAGTCAATACCCAGAACTTTGCTGGTGCCTCTTCTCATCAAAATAGAAAGAAAACCATCTCTATTTTCTTGGCCTATTAAAAAAAAAGATCCAAAGAAAGTATGTATACCCTAATGTATCTCATGCTAGGGAAAGAGGTTTAAGAAGAATGTGTCAGACTAGTGAAGTTTATTTGAATTAGCCCTTAGTATTTGCAGCTTACATTGACCTCTCCGGGAATGGGCTATCATGTATCTTGTCTTTTTCTAAGCTAGTATCTCCATTTAGCATGGGCAGAGTTGATATGTGGATCTTGTAGCAGCTTGGACTCTTGGTGTTCAGGGACTTATAGTAGTCCCTTGCAGTTTCTGAAATCAATCTTTCTTTGAAATGGGGCCACTCAATTTGTAACTTCTTTCTCCTACAGTCATTTAGACTTATGAATTTGCATGAAAGAAACAGAAATCGGAGCATATTTTGTGAATAGACTATAAAAAGAGCTTTCCAGGAAGATTGGTGCTTTTGCCAATATAATCTAGGTTTATTTCACTTTGTACCTCAGTCTTGCACTTTTCTCTTGCGTTTGAATGTACGAACTGGGAATTATACCTCACATTCATGTGTGGTACGGCCAGTGACCATTTACATCAAAGGACCCAACTCCTCTTGCTTAAGGTTTCATTCTCTGGACTGGTAGAATGTTGGCAAACTCCACATTATGCCTTTCCCTTGCTTCGGTTCCTCTTCCCTACCAACCAGCATGCCTTCCTCTGTTCTCTCCCTGCCTAAACGTATACTTCATGGCTCCCTCTTGCGCCACCATCTCCCTGAAGCCTTTTCTCAGTACTTCTTCTCAAACCAAACATCCTGTCCTTGAAATTCAGATGGTACTCTCAAGTCAGTACCGTAATGTTTTACACTTAGTTATCATATAACTTGGGCTTCCCTAATGTCTCAGATAGTAATGAATCTGCCCACACTAGGAGAACTGGGTTCAATCCATGGGTTGGGAAGATCCCCTGGAGAACGGGATGGCAACCCACTCCAGTATTCTTGCCTAGAGTATTCCATGGACAGAGGAGTCTGGCAAGCTACAGTCCATGGGGTTGCAAGGAGTTGGACATGACTGAGCAACTATCACACATATCCTTTAACTTGTGGCTTGCCTGGTGGCTCAGCGATAAAAAATCTGCCTGCAGTGCAGGAAACCTGGGTTCGATCCCTGTGTTGGGAAGATCCTCTGAAGAAGGAAATGGCAATCCACTCCAGTATTCTTTCCTGGAAGATCCCAATAACAGAGGAGACTGGTGGCCTATAATCCTTGGGGCCTCAAAGGAGTTGGACATGACTGAGTAACTAAACAACAACAATCCTGTACCTTAAGTTGTCCTTTTTTATTGATTTAGGTCTCTTTAGCCACTTCGCGCCTATAGTGTACATACTTACTTGTTTGTTTCTAATCCTGCAGAGCACTGGTACAACTTAATACATATGTGTTTGATTATTGAGTCACTGGATGGGTTAAATCCTTGATGGCCTCATTGTGCTATGCTTAGTCACTCAATTGTGTCCAGACTCCATGGTGGGCAGCCCACCAGGCTCCTGTCCATGGGGACTCTTCAGGCAAGAATCCTGTAGTGGGCTGCATGCCCTCCTCCAGGGGATCCTCCCAACCCAGGGGTCAAACCCAGGTTTCCCACATTGCAGATAGATTCTTTACCATCTGAGCCACCAGGGAAGCCCAAAACTACTGGAGTAGGTAGCCTATCTCTTCTCTAGGGTAACTTCCCAATCCAGGAATCAAGCCAGAGTCTCTTGCATTGCAGGTGGATTTTTTTTTTTTACCGGCTGAGCTACCAGGGAAGCCCGATGGCTTCAATAATTATGTAAATATATGAAAAGGGAACCATTTGCTTCATATAAACTACCTTGTTAGGTTGACATGACACAATTCTGGAATAATTTATTGGAAAAAGAGGAAAGGAAGAGTACCAAAGGTACTTAGAATCATTATCCGAAAAAAAAAAAAGGGGGGGGGGAGATCATCCCTATTTGAAGATGAGGAAACTGAGGCACCGACTTGTTAATTGACTTGCCTAGGATTGCTGCTACTGCTGCTAAGTCGCTTCAGTCGTGTCTGACTCTGTGGGACCCCATAGACGGCAGCCCAACAGGCTCTGCCGTCCCTGGGATTCTCTAGGCAAGAACACTGGAGTGGGTTGCCATTTCCTTCTCCAATGCATGAAAGTGGAAAGTGAAAGTGAAGCCGCTCAGTCGCATCTGACTCTTAGCGACCCCAAGGACTGCAGCCTATCAGGCTCCTCCGCCCATGGGATTTTCCAGGCAAGAGTACTGGAGTGGGGTGCCATTGCCTTCTCCGTGCCTAGGGTTACAGGTCTAGTTTTCAACAGAAAGGAACCTGGAAGCCCACTTCTCTCAGTATATGCTGTGCTATTTCCCATAGTGAACTATGATATCCTGGCAACCTTTGGTGGTTAAGGGTCCTTCACTTTTTCTGTGTCTTTCATGAAATGTGTGTGTGTACTCAAGAGGAGTGAGGGAAAAAGAATAGCTATCAACTCATTTCTTAGAAATTTGAGTGCTGTCTTATTGCAGTATGTGCACTAAAACTGAAGCGTTAATCTCTCTTCACCTTCCCCCTCATTCTTCTAACAGCTCCTCCCCTCCCCCCATTTGACTCCTCTTCACATCCAACCTCCCTTCCCCTCTTCCTCTCCTCAAACATCTAATTACAGTTTTGCAAGAAAAAATTACTACATACCGCTATATTCACACTGGAACTTGCATCAATTTTAGTGAATCAAGCTCGAGTACCACTTTGCATTGCATTCCTATAGCAGCACCAACTAATATAATGTAGCGGAATAAAACTGAAAGCTCAACAGTGTTGCTTCTGGATCTGGTGCATTTACGACTTTGCTCTTCCTTGATAGTTGTCTGTTTTTCCAACTTTGTTTTTGAAAAGGAGACACAAATTTGAATGATGCCATTTCATGTTTGATTGCTTTGCATTTGAAAAAAATGCACAAAATCATGTTGCTCTACAGTAATAGAAAATATTACTATATGAAAGTATAAGTGGAGAGTGAAAAAGTTGACTTAAAACTCAACATTCAGAAAACAAAGTTCATGGCATCTGGTCCCATCACCTCATGGCAAATAGATGGGGAAACGATGGAAAGAGTGAGAGACTTTATTTTGGGGGGCTCCAAAATCACTGCAAATGGTGACCACAGCCATGAAATTAAAAGACGCTTCTCCTTGGAAGAAAAGCTATGACCAACCTAGACAGCATATTAAAAAGCAGAGACATTACCAACAAAGGTCCATCTGGTCAAAGCTTTGGTTTTTCCAGTAGTCATGTATGGATGTAAGAGTTGGACTATAAAGAAAGCTGAGCACTGAAGAACTGATGCTTTGAACTGCAGTGCTGGAGAAGACTCTTGAGAGTCACTTGGACAGCAAGGAGATCCAACCATTCCATCCTAAAGGAAATCAGTCCTGAATATTGATTGGAAGGACTGATGTTGAAGCTGAAACTCCAATAATTTGGCCACCTGATACAAAGAACTGACTCACTTGAAAAGAACCTGATGCTGGGAAAGATTGAAGGCAGGAGGAGAAGGGGATGACAGAGGATGAGATGGTTGGATGGCATCACCGAGTCAATGGACATAAATTTGAGTAAGCTCCGGGAATTGGTGATTGACAGGGAAGACTGGCGTGCTGCAGTCCATGGGGTCGCAGAGTCAGACACAGCTGAGCAACTGAACTGAATAGAAAATAATGAGTTTTGGATAAGAGACAGAGGAGAAGGTATGAAAAGTTTGTAAAAAGCATTCTGAGAACTCTAGTTTCTTCTACCTACTACAATAATAATCCCAGTAATCTGGAGGCCTTTGACATAACCTTGTAATGGCCCTCTCTGTGCCTATCAAGGCCTCAGTGTCAGCTGTGCTCAGAAGAAAGGGAAAAGTATATACATGTTTCAAAAATCAAAGGAAACTGCCTGAGTAGACCAAAACAAAAAGGAAACCCCAAACAGTGAGGAAAACAGAATGAAATGGCATTGAATGCCAGACTAACAAGCTTTGATTTTTATCCTAAAGACAATTCAGAACCATTGAAAGTGTGGCAGGAAGAGATTATTCACAGTGCCCAGGCTACATTGATTCATCCAGATTACCATCAAAGTCTTTGACTCAGATTCCTGTGTATTGAGTTACTTCTCTAATTAATAGCATTTGGAGTAAAATTATAAAAGCAGAGAGATTAAGATATTGGGCTCTAGACTCTGACTGCCTTTCTTTGTTCACATCTCAAGTTCACCACCTTCTGTATGACCTCAGATCCCAGTTTCCACACTTGTACATGGGGAATAATAAGAGTATGTCATGAATTTTTTGAGAGTTAAATGAGTTGATATACAAAGATTTAGTACCATGTGTGGCACATAGTAAGTGCTTAATGGTGGTTGCTACTAAAAATAAAAAAGGAGAGGGAACAGGACAAAAAAGAAAAAGGAAAGCAGTCAGAGGTCAATTATTGCTGCCTTGGCATCAGATCACATTTGGAGATTTGAACTGACATTCTGAATTCTGAGCCCTTGCCTGACTTTGAATGTCTTATTGGATCAAGGATGTGAATTTCCTTTCAAGAAAATTCCTTGCTAAATTTGCTTGAATTGCTGGATCTCTTATCTTTATCCTACCCTTGTGAAATGATGTCTCTTGCTGACAGCCATGTCCAGATGTTAGAGGGTGATTCTATTATCATGACTTGGCTCACCTTCCCACAGATAATATTTTTTCAAGTCTCCTTCCAGTCTCAGCTCCACTGTCATCTCATCCAAGAACTCTTCCCTGACCAACATCTAAAAGTAGCTTCCCTACCCCATACCTTCAGGAAATCTCAGTCCCATTATTTTATTTTCCACAGAAGATAATATTAATTCACACTATGTGTTTACTCATGTATTGGCTGATGACCCCCATTGACATGTAAGCTGTTTAAGGGCACAAGCCCTGTCTGCTTTATAGTCAACACTTCTTCTCGGGCTCCTAGCACAGTACCTGGCTCAGAGTAGGTGCTCAATAAACATTTCCTGGATGGATGGACGGATAGATGAATGAATGAATTTGGCATGTGCTTATTAAACATCCATTATATACTTACCGGAGCTTCCCACGTGGTGCTAGTGGTAAAGAATCCATTTGCCAGTGCAGGAGACACAAGAGACATGGGTTTGATTCCTGGGTCAGGAAGATCCCCTGGAAAAGGAAATAGCAACCCACTCCAGTATTCTTGCCTGGAGAATCCCATGGACTGAGGAGCCTGACAGGCTACAGACCATGGGGTCACAACGAGTCAGACACAACTGAGTGTACACACACAACACCGCCTGATTACCTATTTTGGAGAAAAGACACTGTTGAAGAGTTAACCAACAGAAATGCCAGACTTTAAGAGGTTTGTGTGTGCTGTGTTTCTTGTTGTTTCCTCTTGCTGTGGCTTTCACAGCAGCATTCATTCAGGACTGTTTCTGGCTTTAAGGGACAAGCTATTTCCAAGGAGCTCTTCAGAGCTGCAGAGTTTGCTTTGACTTGTTTCAGGAATATTTCCAGTCACCTTGCCTCTTCCTAATTCACTGTTGGACCTTTGATTTCTAAAAATGCTGGCACGGTTAAGTATGTCCCCTAACATACATCCAAATTTATTTTGAAGATAAATAAATACACTCGGGAAGCTGATATTTTGCTAAGATTTTTCTTTTTTTTTTAATTTAAATTATTTATTTTAATTGGAAGCTAATTACTTTACAATGTTGTATTGGTTTTGCCATACATCAACATGAATCTGCCACGGGTGTACACGTGCTCCCCATCCTGAACCCCCCTCCCACCTCCTCCCCATACCATCCCTCTGGGTCATCCCAGTGCACCAGCCCCAAGCTTCCTGTATCCTACATCGAACCTGGACTGGTGATTCATTTCTTACATGATATTATACCTGTTCCAATGCCATTTTCCCAAATATCCCCCCCCCTCTCTCTCCCACAGAGTCCAAAAGACTGTTCTTTACATCTGTGTCTCTTTTGCTGTCTCGCATACAGGGTTATCATTACCATCTTTCTAAATTCCATATATATGTGTTAGTATACTGTATTGGTGTTTTTCTTTCTGGCTTATTTCACTCTGTATAATAGGTTCCAGTTTCATCCACCTCATTAGAACCGATTCAAATGTATTCTTATATGCACCTAAAGGTGAACTACAGTGAGGCTTAGTTGACCTCTTCATGGTGATTTAGATATTTTCTTTTCTTTTAGGTTTATTGACTTACTTTCTATAAGGAAAGATGCTAAGTCTTTTTTAAAATTAAGTTTTAAGTACAGTTCTCTTTTCTTTTTTTTTTTTTTGACTGGGCTACATAACATGTGGGATCTTAGCTCCCCAACCAGGAATGGAACCTGTGCTCCTTGCACTGGAATCATGGTGTCTTAATCATCAGAGCCCCATAGAAGCCCCCAAAGATGTTCAGCCTTAAGAGGAAGCACTAGTAAGAAGAAAAATTATTTGCCCCAAGTGCAAAGGGTAGGAAACTAAATCAGCAGCTGCTGCTAATGACAACCACCCCTAAGACCATTTGACACATACCTTATTCCACACTAGGCACCATTCTCCGTGCTTTATGTGCATTTATTCTAAGGAGAGGGAGAAGGCAATGGCACCCACTCCAGTACTGTTGCCCGAAAAATCCCATGGATAGAGGAGCCTGGTAGGCCGCAGTCCATGGGGTCATTAGGAGTTGGACACGACTGAGCGACTTCACTCACTTTTCACTTTCATGCATTGGAGAAGGAAATGGCAACCCACTCCAGTGTTTTTGCCTGGAGAATCCCAGGGACGGGGGAACTTGGTGGGCTGCCGTCTGTGGGGTCGCACAGAGTCGGACACGACTGAAGTGACTTAGTAGTAGTAGTATTCTAAGGAGAAGGACATTTTAGGGCTGAAGCTGCTGCCGCTGCTGCTAAGTCACTTCAGTCATGTGCAACTCTGTGCGTCCCCACAGACAGCAGCCCACCAGGCTCTGCCATCCCCGGGATTCTCCAGGCAAGAACAGTGGAGTGGGTTGCCACTGCCTTCTCCAAGGGCTGAAGCTAAGAGAACTTTATTTTTGTTATATGTCATTAGACCTTTTCTTTTATGCAGATAAGACACATAAACATCCTAGTTTAGGGATATTAATTAGAAGGTAGTACCTTAAAGACCATAGTTGTGCTTTTAATGTTATTATTCTCTGGGACTCTGCATCACTGACTTGAACAGAGAGGTCAATGCTACAAGCTCTATCCACCAAATAGGTGTGTTGAATAGCTGTTGTCTAATTTTCTGTGTATGGCAAAAAGTTCGTAAATGTAGCATTGTTTGATCATTTTTAATGGTCATTATTACTTACTTGGGTTTCTTTATCCTGGAAAGAATGGTTGGTAACCATTTCTTCTCATTACATTTGGCTGCCTACCAGGATTAATGGCCTTCCCTGGAGAAGGCAATGGCAACCCACTCCAGCACTCTTGCCTGGAGAATCCCATGGACGGAGGAGCCTGGTAGAGAATCCCAGGGACAGAGGAGCCTGTTGGGCTGCCGTCTATGGAGTCACACAGAGTCAGACATGACTGACGTGACAGCAGCAGCAGCAGCGGCTGGTGGCTCAGATGGTAAAGTGTCTGCCTACAGTGTGGGGGCCCTGGGTTCAATTCCTGGATCAGGAAGATCCTCTAGAGAAGGAAATGGCAACTCACTCCCATATTCGTGCCTGGAAATTCCCATATTCGGGGGAGCCTGGCAGTCTACAGTCCATGATGTCCCAAAGACTTGTACATGACTGAGTGCCTAACACTTTCACTTTTCTCCAGGATTAAAGCACCCACAATTCCTTGGGGTCACAGCAATCAGATATTGAACAGTTTGTTAGTGGTGGTGATAGGATTTCAGAAATGAGATCTGGATTTAACTGAGCTATGATAGAGTTTTCCAGGTTTTAGTATGTGTATGTAGGGTTTTCTTTTTTAAAAGTCACAAAAATGTATTGTCTACACATTATTTTGATTAAGAAAAAAATTTTGAATCATCTTAAGGCAGTAAACAGATATGCCCTTCCAACCAGGAGATTTCACTATAAATCTAATTTTTTCATATGTATTCTCACACATCTCATATAGTAATGTTATTTGCATAACAAGAAATCATTTCCCTCAGGACAGCTGAGCATGTCCTACACACATCAGTTTGGCTTTATGGGAAACATCTGAGTCTGGGTGTTCTCGTGGACATTAATGGGGTCAGTATCCTCACCTGCCATTCCAAATTAAAAATCACCCCTGGATCCTGTTGCGTCCTTAGGGCTAGGAAATAGATTCCATACCCCTGGACGCAAATAACAGATCAGCAGTTTACCTTCCTTGGACTGTCTCTGTAATACCTGAAATAGATGATGATTTTTAAGTTTGGGTTTAAATTGTGTCAGAAGAAAAACAAAGTGTTTTCTTTTTTGACTCATCTATTCTTCCTCTTTTCCTTTTCTGATATTTTTGACACCAGATTTCTCTTAATGCTTCTTTAAAGGTTCTTTGTAAAGATTAAAGAATAAACAGGATATCTTTGCAAATAACAAAACATAAGTATCTTTCAAGTATATAAGATTCATTTTCTACATATACCATAATTTAATGTTAGGATCTGTTTGTGCATGTGTATGTGTTTTGTGTGTGTAATTATGCAATCAGATACTTTTTATGGCTCTATGATATATTCACTGATATATTCAATGATCTATGAAATTTGATGGTGAGTGCATATTACACAAAATACACTGATCAAGTTGGTTTTGAAAATTGCCCAATAACTGCTTTATAAAACAATATAATTTAGATTCATTCATTTCAAGCAATTCCTGAACAAAACCTTCAGGGAAAAAAAAAATCCTTTGGCTTTCCTCTAAGAAATATGCATAATGGTTGACGTATTTCATATTGCACTACCTGACTTTATCATAGTATACTACACTGTGCCAGGGGTTAATTCCTTATGTGTCTGTGAAAAATAAGAAAAAACTTTTTTTTCCATTTCTAGCTAAATCAACATCAAAGACATGCAGATATGATTCATGAATATTAGTTAGTTTGGACAATACGGCAGAATGGAATCAAGTAGTGTGCTCTAAATAAAAAGCCTTCATGCCTGAATCTTATCCTAGAGATTCTGTATAAGTAGTTGGTTATTGGACTCTGACCTGAGTATTTTTTAAAGTGTCCCATGTGATTCTAATGTTCATTCAACAGATGATCCAAGAGAATCATTGGTCTAGATCAGATTTGGCAAACATTTTCTGCAAAGGGCCACATAGTAAACATTTTAGATTTTGTAAGTCAGGCATTTCTGTTTCAGCTACTCAACTTTTCTATCGTAGCTTGAAAGCAATTTTAGACAATACAGAAATGAATGAGTGTGGCTATATTTGAACAAAATTTTATTTACAAATACAGGAAGCAGAACCAGATTTGGCCTGAGAGTTGTAATTGCTGACCCCTGCACTAGGCCAATTTTAGCATGCATCAGATCACCTGGAGGGCTTGTTAAAGTACAGATTGTTGAACTCCTCTCCTGAAGTTTCTGATTCAGTAGATGAGGAAACAGCAAGAATTTGTATTGCTATCAGGTTTCCAGGTGATGTTGTTGCTGGTGGTCTAGAAATTATACTTTTGGAAGACCATTGATCTAGACCCTTTTAGATCTACCTACACTGCTTAATGATTAGTCTAATACAGCCCATTTTTAGACCTCAAGTTAGCCAAAGAATAGAATAATTCCTTATATGGTAAAATATATTAATAAATACCAATACAGAAAGGTTGCATTGTAGTTAATTATGAAACTGTAAGTGTATTCTTACTGAAGTTGGGAACAAGACAATATCACTACTATTATTTGAGTCAGTTCTGTATATATCAGCTACTATTAATTATCTATTAATTTATAATAATTAGAATTATACAACATATATGTCCATATCTGTAGAAATACAGAAAATATATAATAATTACTTGTGTGTGTGTATATATATATATATATATATTCCAGCTAAAATCTAGAATTAATTTCTTCTGACCATTAAGAAATTTATAGAACAATATGAAGAAAAAAATTTGTTAAAACTCTATTGAGGGACACTAATAGATGGAAAGAGATATCTTGTTTACCTCATTCTTCAATAGGAAAATAACATTAAAATATGTTAAAAATTAATGTGATCACAACTAAAATACCAAAGGAACTTTGGATTAGGCATAGTGATTACAAAATACATAGAAAATATGAAAATAAATGTGTGAATATAGCTAGGAAAATAATGAAGAGTAGGAGTAATGAACAAAGATTAACTTTATAATATATATTATAAGCTATAATAATTAAGGTACGGGAATAGGAAGACATGTCAAATAGATTTTTTATCCCACAAATAGACCTAACACTAGCATATAATTAGAGAGCCACAAATATACAGACAAAATTGTGTTGAAACTAACTATCCATTTAGGAAGAGAAAAATAAACAAGGACAAGTCTCTATCTCACTCTTCATAGTGAAATTAAAGCTAGGGAGATCATAGATTTGAAAATAACATAAGTGAAATTATAAAAGTATTGGAAGTGAGCACTGACCATGGAGACTGGGGTTGGAGGTCTTGAAATATAAAAGGTTTAACACATAAAATGTAGAAACTCTGGTGAATAATTATTAGTAAATATCACTATATAAATTTTAAACTCCTTGACAGGAAAAATCTAATGATCAAAGGGGAAAGCTTTACGACACATATAATCGATAAAAGCCTAATAACTGCCATTCTGATGAATTGGTACAAGATCACTAATACAAAAGAAAAGTGATAACAAGAAATTCAATTAAAGAGGAATAGAAATGTCTTATAAACATAGGAAACAATTTTCAGTTTTACTCATGAGTAAATGCATATTAAAATGAGTGGTAAACATTAATTTCTGATAATATGCAGTGTTGGCAAGTGAACAGATAACATAGAAACAACTGTGTTACTAGAAATTTTTCCTACTGATTGGTGGTTCTGAACCTGGGCGATTGGCCCCCAAGGGGACTTTGGCAATGTCTCATGGCATTATTCACTGTCACAATGGGATGGGAGTGCTACTGGAAATTAGTGGATAAAAGCCAGGGATGTTGCAAAACATCCTACAATGCATCAAACAACACCCCCACACCAAATAATCATCTGGCCAAAAGCATCAATTGTGCTGAGGTTCAGAAATCGTACTAGAGATAAACATGCATACCTAGATGTATGTTCAAAGGTGTTCTTTGCAGCATCATTTGTAAAAACAAGACTGAAAGCAACCTAAATGTCCATCAATAGAAATCTGATCATATAAACTATGAGATATCTGCAGAGTGCTATTATACAGCCTTTAAAAATAATTAGGTAGATATGCACTGATAGGAAAATATTTAAGAGATATGCTAAGTATGACTGATTTCCATTGTTGTAAGGCAGAAACCAAAACAACATTGTAAAGCAATTATCCTTCAATTAAACAGAAATCAGGATACAAAACATGTATACAATATATGTCCCCATTTGTGAAATAGAAAAAGGGTATATGTGAACATATATATATATATATATTTTTTTTTTTTTTGCATATACATGAGGAAATCTGCAAGCATGCACAAGAAAGTATCGAAAAGAGTCACTCCTGGGTAATGGATCTAGACTGGAACACTCACTTTTTATTGTGTTCTCTTTTGTTCTATTTGAAATTTTATACTATGAAAGTTTTTTTTTTTTTTTTTTTTTTTGGTATTTTTAAGAAAAGGCTAAAATTACTTCCTTTTGCATTTCCTAGTCTTCTTATCGGAGAAGGCAATGGCACCCCACTCCAGTACTCTTGCCTAGAAAATCCCATGGACGGGCTGCAGTCCATGGGGTCGCTAGGAGTCGGACACGACTGAGCGACTTCACTTTCACTTTTCACTTTCATACATTGGAGAAGGAAATGGCAACCCACTCCAGTGTTCTTGCCTGGAGGATCCCAGGGATGGGGGAGCCTGGTGGGCTGCCGTCTATGGGGTCACACAGAGTCGGACACGACTGAAGCGACTTAGCAGCAGCAGCAGTCTTCTTATCCATTTCCTCCCTAAATGGAATCTACTCTCCAGGGAAAATGGACCAACATTTATTTGTTTTTTGTTTGTTTTTGCTCTGTACTTTCTGCCAATTAAGTTTTCCTCCCAATTCCCTTTAAAAAATGTTTTTAATCCCTCAAGGAAAGTCCTATCTCAAAAACCACTTTCTAAACTCAGTCTTACCTAGTGTCCACAGTCACATGGCGTCAGTCTTTCATTACACATACATAGGATTTTGTATATTTTTTTAGGGCACTCATAACCTATGTTGTAGTGATTTATGAAATTTTCTGTTTTTCTTCTTGCCTTCAGCCCAAGCACACACATTAGATTGTGAGCTTTTCAAGGACAAAACCATGTGGTATTCATCTTTGAATCAGTTACATTGTGCATCAAACTGCCTAAGGCATAATCTTTGGTCAATAAATAGTTGTTAGATTGAATTGAATTGAATGGAGGTTTATAGTATATAAAGAACTATAAACAGATAAACACAAAAGCAAAAGCAAATAGAAAAAGTTAGCCAAACAAGTTTTTTTTGCCGTCTTTAACAGCCTAAATCTAGTGTTGTTTAGTAGTTTTTGAGCTTAACATTTGTGTGTGTGTATATATATATATATATATAGCATCTTCTGAATAGATCAACCCTGTATAATATAATATACCTGAATAATTTTGTATTATGTTTCCTTTAATAAAATCATTTCAATTCTTATAGCACTTCCATTGAAATTGCAATTGTTACTTTTAAGTGTCAGTCATTCTTTATATGTCTCACTGGACAAAGTACTATTTGTTTTTGTTTTACACATGACAGATCAATTCTAGAAGTAAAGGTGACACTTCTTTTAACCTCTCTAACTATTATGTTTCTTGAGTGTTGTATGACTCTGCTGAAAAGCAGCATTTCAGATATGCATGAGGATGAAACATGCATCTTCATTACACCTCCCATTTCTTTAGAAACAACATGGTATATAGTAGAGAAACTCGAAGTTGTTTCTTGAGGGATGCTTCATCATCCATTTCATACATCCCAAGATAAGTTCAAACTATGGTAGGAGTTTCATTATGGAATGAACAGTTCTTCGTCTTTCAAGTCATTTTATATTCTCAAAAACTTATGAAAATCAGATCAGGGCTTGGTTAGAGGTGTGACAGTGCTGAATCTTGCCATATCCTAATCTTTCTGGGTGTCTTACTAGTCTCTCCATACATGAACATATTTCATAAGTATTTCCAGTCATTATTTGATGTATTTATCACTATAACTCTGATTTCTTTACTAGAGGGGGAAAATTATTCTGCAGTATCTAATATACTATGTATGTGGCATTCTCTATTCCTAACACAATTCTAGCATCTAATTAAAGTGAGTTATGGTTTTTAACCCCTGTGAAGTGATGTTACAACCACTTAACAATGGTTACTGTACTTCAGTATATAGGTCATTGCTTAAATACACCTTCATTCCTCAGTTCAGCCTCATCCAAACTAATTAGTCAGCTCCCCAGACATAGAGAACAAATTTGTGGCTTCAAACAGGGAGAGGGTTGGGGAAGAGATGGATTGGGAGTTTTGGGTGAGTAGATGCAAACTCTTAAATATAGAGTGGATGAAGAAGCAAGAATCTATTGCATAGCATAGGGAACTATATCCAATATCCTGTGATAAACCATAATGGAAAATAATATTTAAAAAAACAATATATATGTGTGTATATATGAATCACTTTTCTGTACAGCATAAATTAGCACAATATTGTAAATCAAATATATGTCAATAAAAAATAGTGTGATCACTTTCTATTCTAACAGTATTCTAGCTATACAGCAAAGCTCACTTTTTTCAAATTTCAAATTAAATCACATTATCAAAAATAGATGTAGAAACTTAGGAACATCTGGCTTTTCAACAGATATTTTCCTTGGCAGGGACCCAATTGAGTTACCCATTTAACAACCTACATCTTGAAGGCACATTAATAAAAAGTATACAAACAAACATCTAGAACTAACTTTTTTCTTCTCGGATAGAAGGAAAACTAGAAGATCCAGGTATTGCTATTATTTCCTTTATTACTTTAGACAGTTTTTTTTATTGGATTTAAACCTGGGGTAAATTGAAGGAGGCAGGGGGGGAAATAGGTTATTTTTTAAGTGTAAAGCCAATGTAAGAAAACTTGTCATGGGTAATTATAGTGTCCAGACTAATAACTTTCAGTCTCTTCCAGAATAATTTATGAGCACGGAAGTAATCACACATGTGGGATTTTCAGAACATTTAATAATAAAAAAAAAAAGTAGTAGGAAAAGCACTTTTGAGGAAATATGACCCACAACAATTCCATTACCCCTACTCTCAAACTTACCGATTGGCTCCTATCTTATTATATTTACATGTTCTACATGTTACCTTGCTAGATGATTTGTGAGGGAGACACAAAAGTAGAAAAAGACCTGATCTTTGCCTTCAGGTTAGCTCTGGAGACAGTAATTAACAGTGGAAACCAGCACTACACTGGATGATTCAGAAAAATATGTTAGAAGCATAGAATTTCAAATATACTGGGATAATCAGTGCAGGTCATATGTTGTAGGTGGGCATTGTAGGATGGATTATTACATTACTGTTTGAAAAATATTAGTGTGTAATAATGCTAATCATAGGTTGGAGAGTTCATCCTCCCTTGAGATCAAAGAAATACTCTCAGGTTACAGAAAATATGTTTTAAAATAGTTCTTTAATATAGATATATTTGTAAGTATGTTTACTGTTTTGTTATTGGAAAGCAGCAGAGAGGAGAGATGAAAGTGAAGTCTTAGTATTTTTAACTTGTGGTTAAGGACCAAAGGAAAATGACTAGAATTGACTACAAGTAATAGGAATGAAAAGAAAAATAAGAAAGCATATAAAAAATCAAATTTGCCTAGTTTTTCTTTATGTTTGCAGAAGATTGAATTAAATTACTTTGCTGCTGCAAAATCAGTAAATGTATGAAAGCCTCCGTGCTTATCTCTTTCTTGCATAGGTTTGTGTTTTCAGATAACAATGATCCAAGAGCAGAGTCCCATATCAAAATATTTTAATTACACAAATAAACACCGAAAAGACCCCACTGATATTTCATTGCTAAGTTAAATGACCAAATGACTGGTAACAGAGATGATACACACTGACCAGGATTGATGTTTTACAGCAACCTGTAACTGTCCTCACAGATGTCAGCTTGTAACTACTGCCTTTTGTCAGAATTATCCTACCCACATGGATTTCCCAGAATTTAGCAAAAAGTGTCGGAATTGAGAAAATGAAGGAGCTTTTGACTTGGCTATAGAAAGACCGGTAATATATAACATTCATTTTTTTTGTTTAAAAAAAAACATTTTTCAGCATAAATGAAACGTTTAACAAATATCTTTGGAGCTATCAAATATTTTTCTTTTCCTGAGATCCAGCTGCAGCACCTTTACAAACTACTCCATTGTGTGTACCTATATTTAAGTGTTGACATTTTATCTTAGAAAGTTGTGATATGCAAAGGGAAGTAAAAACCTGGCAGTAGACTCCCTATGCTGGCCATATACTTTCACATCAGTCCATTAATGTTATATCAGTTGATGTCCCCCATTGGTCTTTAGCATCTTTTTTCACAAGATTTTCTTCTCTTCTTGCTATTTGTCCTTTAGAGTTCTGCTCATATCCCAAAGTTTTCTCAACTATTTACCTCCATGTTCTCCTTCCCCTTCTTTGAATGTCTCTGAAGTACTAAGAGCTCAAAATTGGTTTCTCAGGTTTTTTCCTGATGTGCCTCCCCATAGTGCCTGCTGTTCCATGATATGGCACTTTCCAGAAATTGTTTCCCTATCTATACAGTGATGGTTATAATGTTTGTTTGTGTGCTCAGTCGTGTCCAACTTTCTGTGACCCCATGGACTGTAGCCCACTAGGCTTCTCTGTCCATGGAATTTTCCAGACAAGAATACTGGTATAGGGTGCCATTTCCTACTCCAGCAGATCTTTCCAACCCAGGGATCAAACTTGCATCCCTTTCATCTCCTGCATTGGCATGCAGATTCTTTACCACCCCCTGGCAAGTTCAGGGGTGATCTTTAGCCACCTAAAGACTTATTTGTAGGGATAAATGAGATAAACCATTTAAATTGTATGCTGCAGAGCCTGGCACCCAGTAAGAAGTCAATGAACTATAGCTATTACTTTTATGTACTCCATACATTCTTAGTAATTGATAGTTTGATTAAGCTTCCTTTCAAGTCTGCATTCTATGAGAATACACATATTTATATGCTGGAAAGAGCCTCAGACCATGTCTGTAGCAAAACAACTAGTTAAAATTTGAAAATACCATCAACTAGTTACTTCTTCTACCATACCACTCATAAGTAGTTAAGCTTAATTATCTGAGTGAAATGGCTCTTTAGATGTCTTGGTATTAGAATGTACATAATTTGTAAATTTCCACAAAAATTGCTAAGTAAAAGGAGGTGAAGAATAAACTCATGCTTATGAGACATTTAGATAGACTTACCACTTAGTAAAACAATGATTTGACATGCATTTTTTTTAAACGTTTTATTTTGTACTGTGGTAAAGCTGATTAACAAACAATGTTGTGAGTTTCAGATGAACAGTGAAGTGATTCAGTCCTTGTTGGTTATCCATTTTATTTTAACTTTGTATTTCATATTGGAATATAGCTGATTAACAATATTGTGATAGTTTTGGCTGGACAGCAAAGAGACTCAGCCATACATATATATGTATCCATTTCAGTTCACTTCAGTTTAGTCGCTCAGTTGTGTCCAACTCTTTGTGGCACACCAGGCCTCCCTGTCCATCACCAACACCTAGAGTCCACCCAAACCCATGCCCATTGAGTCGGTGATGCCATCCAACCATCCCATCTTCTGTCGTCCCCCTCTCCTTCTGTGCTCAATCTTTCCCAGCATCACGGTATTTTCAAATGAGTCAGCTCTTCACATCAGGTGGCCAAAGTATTGGAGTTTCAGCTTCAGCATCAGTCCTTCCAATGAACATCCATGACTGATCTCCTTTAGGATGGACTGGTTGGATCTCCTTGCAGTCCAAGGGACTCTCAAGAGTCTTCTCCAACACCACAGTTCAAAAGCATCAATTCTTCAGCACTCAGCTTTCTTCACAGTCCAACTCTTACATCCATACATGACCACTGGAAAAACCACAGCCTTGACTAGACGGACCTTTGTTGGCAAAGTAATGTCTCTGCTTTTAAATATGCTGTCTAGGTTGATCATAACTTTCTTTCCAAGGAGTAACCGTCTTTTAATTTCATGGCTGCAATCATCATCTGCAGTGATTTTGGAGCCCCCCAAAATAAAGTCAGCCACTGTTTCCACTGTTTCCCCATCTATTTGCCATGAAGTGATGGGACCAGATGCCATGATCTTCATTTTCTGAATGTTGAGCTTTAAGCCAACTTTTTCACTTTCCTCTTTCACTTTCATCAAGAGGCTCTTTAGTTTTTTTTTTTTTTCTCTACTTTCTGCCATAAGGGTGGTGTCATCTGCATATATGAGGTTACTGATATTTCTCCCAGCAGTCTTGATTCCAGCTTGTGCTTCCTTCAGCCCAGTGTTTCTCATGATATAATCTGCATATAAGTTAAATAAACAAGGTGACATCCATTCTCCCACAAATTCCTCTCCCATCCAGGCTGCCACATAACATTTAGAAGAGTTCAATGTGCTATACAGTAGGTCCTTGCTGGTTATCCATTTTAAATATACCAGGGTGACACATGTTTTTAAAAGTTTTTTTTTTTTAATTCATCAATTGATCTCTAATTTGATTAAATTGCCGTGTGTGTGTGTGTCTGTGTGTTTGTGTAGAAACAGCTTTGACCTCTTTAAGTGCCAAATATGTGGACAATTACTTCTCTCCAGGGAATTTTCTGGTTGCAGCAAAGCATTAGGAAGTGGCATAAAAGGCATTTGCAGTGTCCCTCAGCCTCATAGGCACTGTGTTAATATGACTGTATTTTGCTTGGCAAAGCAGCACTACATGAAAAGGGACCTTGTTCCTCACATTCTTCCAAATAGTGGTCTGTTCTGTATTCCCATCTCTTCACATTTTGGCAGTAAGAAATACATTCCATTGTGAAATGAATTTCGCTGACTGTTTAGACAATAAGCACATAATCGCCCCAGCCTGTGAGCAAATATCTTACTCAGCAGTCAGTGCTATATGCAGGAGAATGACCCTTTCAACATGGCAAATAGTGCTCCAGGGACGTGAGTCAATGCAGCTTTTGAAAAGGCCAAGGAATAGCACTGATTGTTGACAATGTGACTCAGAGTGATATACGTTTCTGGCAAACATGCAGGGTGGTGGTAGCATCTTATTTATTTGAAATTTATACCCTGGTATCTTTCAGAAGACTTTCAGGTAGTTTTCAAGTTGAGCATAATGCATAACATTGGGCAATTTTGAATTAAACAGAATAGAGACCACACTGTTAATGAGCATAGCTATTCCACTCTCAGTATCTTCCCTCATAGCTCTTTGGGTAAAGAATCTGCCTGCAATGCAGGAGACCTGGGTTCAATTCCTGGGTCAGAAAGATCCCCTGGAGAAGGAAATGGCAACCCACTCCAGTATTCTTGCCTGGAAAATCCCATGGATGGAGGAGTCTGGGGGGCTACAGTCCATAGCATAGCAAACTGTCCTCGGACACAACTGAGCGACTTCAATTTCACTTTCTTTTATACTGGTCAGAAATTTCAACCTCAGAGGTGGTCCACATCATAGCTTTATCAGGAGCAGAATGCTTGGGGATCAAGGCAGCCCCCCCTGAATGATACAGAACAGGACTCAGCTGTTTTGTGACTGCAAGTACAAATGGGCATGGCTTGCCTATATGTTTCTCAGAGAATCATTCATTACCTACATGTTGTATCTCTCCCTGGGCAATAGGTGCCTACAGTAGAGCATGTCTGATAAATTTCAAAGATGGGCTCGATAAAGGACAGAAATGGTATGGACCTAACAGAAGCAGAAGATATTAAGAAGAGATGGCAAGAATACACAGAAGAACTGTACAAAAAAGATCTTCACGACCCAGATAATCACCATGGTGGGATCACTCACCTAGAGCCAGACATCCTGGAATGTGAAGTCAAGTGGGCCTTAGAAAGCATCACTATGAACAAAGCTAGTGGAGGTGATAGAACTCCAGTTGAGCTATTCCAAATCCTGAAAGATGATGCTGTGAAAGTGCTGCACTCAATATACCAGCAAATTTGGAAAACTCAGCAGCGGCCACAGGACTGGAAAAGGTCAGTTTTCATTCTAATCCCAAAGAAAGGCAATGCCAAAGAATGCTCAAACTACCACACAATTGCAATCATCTCACATGCTCGTAAAGTAATGCTCAAAATTCTCCAAGCCAGGCTTCAGCAATATGTGAACCGTGAACTTCCTGATGTTCAAGCTGGTTTTAGAAAAGGCAGAGGAACCAGAGATCAAATTGCCAACATCCGCTGGATCATGGAAAAAGCAAGAGAGTTCCAGAAAAGCATCTATTTCTGCTTTATTGACTATGCCAAAGCCTTTGACTGTGTGGATCACAATAAACTGTGGAAAATTCTGAAAGAGATGGGAATACCAGACCACCTGACCTCCCTCTTGAGAAACCTATATGCAGGTCAGGAAGCAACAGTTAGAACTGTACATGGAACAACAGACTGGTTCCAAATAGGAAAAGGAGTACGTCAAGGCTATGTATTGTCACCCTGTTTATTTAACTTATATGCAGAGTACATCATAAGAAATGCTGGACTGGAAGAAACACAAGCTGGAATCAAGATTGCTGGGAGAAATATGAATAACCTCAGATATGCAGATGACACCACCCTTATGGCAGAAAGTGAAGAGGAACTAAAAAGCCTCTTGATGAAAGTGAAAGAGAAGAGTGAAAACGTTGGCTTAAAGCTCAACATTCAGAAAACGAAGATCATGGCATCCGATCCCATCACTTCATGGGAAATAGATGGGGAAACAGTGGAAACAGTGTCAGACTTTATTTTTCTGGGCTCCCAAATCACTGTATATGTTGACTACAGCCATGAAATTAAAAGACACTTACTCCTTGGAAGGAAAGTTATGACCAACCTAGATAGCATATTCAAAAGCAGAGACATTACTTTGCCAACAAAGGTTTGTCTAGTCAAGGCTATGGTTTTTCCTGTGGTCATGTATGGATGTGAGAGTTGGACTGTGAAGAAGGCTGAGCGCCGAAAAATCGATGCTTTTGAACTGTGGTGTTGGAGAAGATTCTTGAGCGTCCCTTGGACTGCAAGGAAATCCAACCAGTCCATTCTGAAGGAGATCAGCCCTGGATTTCTTTGGAAGGAATGATGCTAAAGCTGTAACTCTAGTACTTTGGCCACCTCATGTGAAGAGTTGACTCATTGGAAAAGACTCTGATGCTGGGAGGGATTGGGGGCAAGAGGAGAAGGGGACGACAGAGGATGAGATGGCTGGATGGCATCACTGACTCGATGGGCGTGAGTCTCAGTGAGCTCTGGGAGTTGGTGATGGACCGGGAGGCCTGGCCTGCTGCAATTCATGGGGTCGCAAATAGTTGGACACGAGTGAGCGACTGATCTCTGAGTGGAAATTTTCAGTGTTTTCTTTCTAAATGCTTTAGTTGATCTTGCCAACCTAAAGCATAGTACAAACACCTTTGCCAACATCCATGAGGCTCCAAGAACACATTTTGCTGTGAAGATTTGGGAAAATGATTTGTATTAAATCTTTAGTCTCCTAGAGTGAAGAGTTAAAGTTTTCACATTTCTGGCTATAATGGTTTTTCCCTGACCACTGGCCATCTGTTGTGGTGTAGAGACATTTTCTACAGGGATACATCCGTGCCTTAGAAATTTTTGTCAGAACTGTCATATCAACTCAGCATTTTCTTGTCATCTTTCAGTTTCTATAAAGTGCCTCTGAATTGACAGCTGTCACCAACATGCTTAGGTGGCAATTTAGAGGTTAGTTTAATTGATCAAGGTTAAATTTTCTACCTGCTCACTGAACAATAAGAAATTGGGACTGATTTATAGTTAGGAGCTAACGCTTATGTATGTAAAATTTTATAAATGAATTATGGGACACAGTAGTTTCTATGCATCCTAATAGTAATCTTTCACACAGAACTGGATGTGATATTCTGTCTCTATAAAAATGGAAGTCACAGACATACTACAACTCATTTTATTATAGCTTTATTGATAGCAAGGCATCAATATAAATGCTTTGCCATCTTTTGTTAGCACATGATCTTTAATCTCATTCTAGTTAAGCTTTCAGAAGTAACCATGACAAAACTACTACTTAAAATATACTTATTTTACTTTGCATTGTGCTTCTATTGAACCCTATGTTTTTAAATTTAAAAGCATACATACTAAAATTCTTTTGGGAAGTTATGTTTTCAAAACTGTTGTGTCCAACAAATTTTTTTCCTTTTATTTTATTTTATTTTTAAAATATAAATTTATTTATTTTAACTGGAGGCTAATTACTTTACAATATTGTATTGGTTTTTCCATACATCAGCATGACTCCTCCACGGGTGTACACATGTTCCGCAAATGTACTGATTAAGGAGAGCTGCCAATAGTCCTCAGTTAGGTATGTGATTTTTTTAGTGAATGTAGATATGTACTTTTCTGATATCCAAACTTACATACTACATGGTTGTAAGGGAATTGCTCATATATTTTGCACTACACTTAAGGTAATAGAGAATCTTGTCCAGAGCTGACCACATAGTGAGTTTTCATTAAGTGAATTTTGTTTCTCCCATTGTATTAATTTTTTTTGTTTGTTTTTCCTTTCCCAACTGGCTATAGAGGCAAATGTCAACTTCCCTCGGCCACAGTGATACAGTGAGAAGTTGGTGGGGAAAATGTGTATACCATTCCTTAGAAGATCCTAGTGACTTTCTGGAAATGTTGTGTATAAGAAATGTATAAACTCTTTCACCAGTTCCCGTGTAGTTACTTTCAGTGCAGGCATACTGGGTGCACATCTTGAGTGGCAAGTGAAGTATAAGGTTTGGCCTTACTTGTTATACTTTTGTTGTTTTGTCGTTCAGTTGCTCAGTTGTGTCTGACTTTTTGCGACCCTACCTCTGATATCAGGAGCCACTGCAATATTTTTCTATCTTCTCATGTCCTCTTGCCTCTAAAGGAGCTAGAAGCATTGCCTAAGTTCCCCTGTTCTAGTTCATGTTTCAGGTAGTTAACTTACCACTTCTTGTTTTCTGTGCTCTGTGCAGAAACAATTTGGTTCTAGACTGTGGTTCTGTGACTGTGAGGTCTCTCAGTCACAATTATTTTCAGCACTAGGCAGTTAGATGCTGTTGCTAAGGATGAATCCTATTGAAGTCTACTTCCTACAACAGCAAAATCTGTCCTATAGTTTGACAGACTAAGACCAATGCTTAACTTGTTACTCAGAGTGAGACGGTTTAATAGTTTCTCCATGTAAGGAGTTACTAGCAAACACTATAAAAAATATGCAGCCATATATTTCCTTGTGTGGTTTAAAAGTAATACGAAGGTATTAATATTTTGCTTCACTGATGGGAGATTTAGAAGTTTCTGCTTCATTTGATTCATACAAATAAAACTCTATAACACTTTACAAATGACTCCATCACCCCCCCCCCCCACCATGGGATAGATGTATTTTTTATTTTTTTTTAATTTAAATTTATTTATTTTAATTGGAGGCTAATTACTTTACAATATTGTATTGGTTTTGCCATACATCAACATGAATCCACCACGGGTATACACGTGTTCCCCACCCTGAACCCCTCTCCCACCTCCCTCCCCATACCATCCCTCTGGGTATTTTTTAAATGGTAACAATACATAATGAGAGATTTCAAAATGATACTGTAAAAGTCCTCCATCCATGCTTCTGTTCCTTTTTTTTTAATCAAGGCACATGAAAGGATAAGTATCAGTAGTACACTAATCTCCACAGCAAGTCATGAGATACAGTGGATCTTGCAGATGAATATAAGGTGACTTAAGGATTATAAAAACATAAGACATATTGAGTACTCTTCAAAAGCACAAAAACATCAATGGCCCAAGAGAGGGAGAAGATCTTTAAAGCATATTGAAAATTATTATTCAATAAGGAAAGCATGTTATTTGATACCTTCTTTGGGGTCAGTAGCAGTTGAAAGACCTATGTTACAAAGTTATATTTGTCAAAGTTATAAATGTCAACAGCTGTTTCATTCCAGATGGATTCTATTTGTGAAGCTGTTTAAACACATCTTTTTTTTTTTTTTTTTTGAATTTGTGATTACTAGAGGGATACAAGGGAGAGGCAAGGGCACCCCACTCCAGTACTCTTGCCTGGAAAATCCCATGGATGGAGGAGCCTGGTGGGCTGCTATCTATGGGGTCGCACAGAGTCAGACACGACTGAAGCGACTTAGCAGCAGCAACAAGATGTTTGTGAGTGAGTGAAGTCACTCAGTCGTGTCCGATTCTTTGCAACCCCATGGACTGTAGTCTCTCAGGCTCCTCCATCCACGGGATTTTCCAGGTAACAGTACTGGAGTGGGTTGCCATTTCCTCCTCCAGGGTATCTTCCCGACCCAGGGATCGAACCCGGATCTCCCTCATTGTAGACGGACGCTTTACCATCTGAGCCACCAGGGAAGTCTGTTTAGGGACTATGAAAGAAAAATAAAAAACATGTTCCTAGGGATATATGGCCTTATTAACTCCAGTGAAACCTGGTGGAGGAAAAAAACCATAAGGTTGCATGGAAAGACTGCATGGAAATTGGCCTGAAATTCAGTTTACCAGCAGAGGATATTAGAACAGAGTTTTTCCTATAAATTTAAGGAAGTGGTGTTACTGGGTTGCAGTGACTACTGCATGTGCTTCCTACTCACGTGGGTTCATGCCCCATCCCCCTAGGACCCTGAGCATTTTTTGACTCCAGACATGCTACTTTGGGCGCTATTCAGTGTGTCTCTGTTTTTTTGATTTTGCTTTTGTTTTGCTTTTATAAAACTTTAATGTATTAGTACCTTTAAATTATTAAGCAATCCGGGCAAAGGATGAGTTCATGCTACACATGCCTGGGGAATCAGTGGTCAAGGGACCAGACAAGTAACTTGAGTTGGTGAAAGGGGGATTTAGAGCGGGGGGAGGTCCCCACAATACCCAGAGGAAGGATAAGTGTCTTGGAATCAGGCCCTAACAGGAAATTGAGATGGTAAAAAGAACATGGACAGGAGGCTGGATAGCCTTTCACAGAACTGACAGAATGCCAGAGGTATGCCTTCCACAGGACTGCCTTCCAATAGGCAGGAAACAGCAGGACTATCTAGAGGATCACAGATGAGAATGAAGTGGGCTCAGGGTATTCACAATGTATTCACATCAAAGGTTTACAGGTCAGAGCTATGTCTATTAAGAACTGAAAAAAAAAATGAGCATGTCAATTGGAATTTCAAGGTTTTTTTTGTTTGTTTGTTAGTTTCTTCAGAAAGTTTTTTTCTTTTTGTTTCGGAAACACTTATTGAACACCCACTTTGAGCCAGGGCACTGAGACAGACTGTAAGGGATACAGAAATTTATAAAAGAGTGTCCCTGCTTCCCACAGGCTCACAGTGTAGTGGGCAAGACTACTGAGAAAATTCCACTACTTTGAAAGTATTAAGCGCCATAATAGTATTATTCAGTAGAACCTTAGGGAGAGCAATGAGACACACCTGCATTCTGTGTAGGTTTTCGCTGATGTTCATACGTGAGCAAAACCAAAAATGGCCATAGAAGAAAATGTCACTTGATTTGATTCTTTAAAGGGAATTGGCCAGTTGAACAGAGCTGAGGGAAAGGCATTTAAATCAGCAGGAAAATACATATGCTGGGCACTGAGACATGCAAGTGTGGCTTCTTGCAGGAGCTCCCGGCAGGCCAGTTGGCTCACACTGGAGATGAAAGGGAAAAGATGGCGGGAGATGATACTAGAAAGATGAACAAGAGCCAAATCAGGAAGGGCCTTTGGAGGCCAAAGTAGAAGAGTCTGCATGTTACCTTGGAAACAGCAGGAAATCACTGAAGGATACTAAGCAGGGAGTGACATGAGATTTGGATGTTAGCAAAAACTCAAACTGACAGCTGTGTGCTAAGTACTATAATAGAGGTAAGCAGATGAGTTGGAGTACAAGGAAGCTACACAGAAGAGTGCACTGAACTCAGTAACTGAGAAGTTAAATAAGCCCATAAAACTTGTACAAACATTTGTGGAAGACAGAGTTATTTAATTTGAAGTCTTTTCCCTCCAGAATTTTGAGTGCTTTTTAGTTTACAGGAATTCAGGACATTTGGCAGAATGTGATAGTTGAAGGACATGGTGATTTCCAATACATCCATATATTAAAGTTGCAGAATGTAATCAGAAGGCCACCAAGATACAGGGGATTGGGATGGGGGGTGCATTTTCTGACCCTCTAAGGATGACGTAAAGAAAGATGTCAGCTTCCAACATGGCCCTTATGGCTTTGTTTGAGGCAGAATCCTCACATTTCCTAACACCAGCATTGTCATTAGGGAAAATCAGAAATTTGTTATTTCTCTTTGGGCCTTCTCTGTTCAATATGAGTATTTGAGCTTTGGGTTTGTCCATTCAAAGAATGGAAAAGGCCACAAAATTCAAAAAGCTTTTCAATTTATCCTTAAAATGAATTTAAGGTTATACTAGTATCACAGCCACTCCTAACTCAAGCAATATTATTCAGTGATTTAGCTTGAGGAAGAGCAGGAACATTTTAGATTTCCAGTTTCTCTTGGGTTAGAATCCACAGCTCCATCAGCGATTACTCTTTCCTTTGGAGATGAAATCAAAGGTCATCATTACCTGTTTTGAGTTGTGGCTCTGGAATTTGCTGCAGTTATGAAGTCAAACAGCTGAATACCTTGATATTGCAAACTTAGCAGAATCACTTGAAAAGAAAGAAAAGTTCCCTGATATCTGTACGTTTGTGTTTTTTATCACCTAATGCTAGCTGACCAAAATTATATTCAGCAGAGAGTCAGGAAATTGATTTTATTGAAATTGATAAGTAAAGCGTATATAAATTAGTAATTGCCAAGTCATAAAAATGTTTGTTATAGTTCAACAATCTTTATGTCAGAGTCTGAGTGTCCCTAATGATGTTGCTGAATTGATCCTTATATTAATATTTTAAACAGCAAGATCAGCTGTTTATCAGTTTACAAGGAAGTGAGAACATATTAAGTACATATATATACACATAAGCCAATATTGGAGAAGGAAATGGCAACCCGCTCCAGTATTCTTGCCTGGAAAATCCCATGGATGGAGGAGCCTGGTAGGCTACAGTCCATGAGGTCTCAAAGAGTCAGACCCAACTGAGTGACTTCACTTTCATATACCAATATTACTTAACAGGAAAATACAGTGTTGCTGAGGATAGAGTTTGTCTGAAAGGTAAGATGAACAATTAGTTAATACTTTATTTTATTGTTGTTGTTTAGTTGCTCAGTCATAGCTAACTGTTTTGTGACCCCATGGACTGTAGCCTGCCAGGCTCCTCTGTCCATGGGATTTCCCAGGCAAGAATACTGGAGTGCATTGCCATTTCCTTCTCCGGATCTTCCTGACCCAGAGATCGAACCCATGTCTCCTGCATTGGCAGGCAGATTCTTTACCGCTGAACCACGAGGGAAGCCTAATCAATAGTTGTGCACTACTTTTTAAGGCCAATCATTTAACTTGAATTTTGATTTTTATTAAGTTCCAAGTTTGGTCTTTCATTGTGATTTAATTACATACCTTTTGGTGTATGGTTGCCTTTCATTTAGATGTTATATTCAATGAAACATTCAGGCAAGTGAAGGTAGGCTTAAGTTCCCCCAACCTTGAAGTCAATATTTGCTGAAACTTTCTAAAGTGCCCAGGCACTGTACTAACTACTTTACAGAGAATGTCTCATTGAATTCTCACTACACAATCCTATGAATCAAGTGTATTTTACATATAAAGAATATAGGTCCAGGGTCATTAAATAATACACTACAGGGCCTCAAAATTTTTAAGCAATGGGGTCAAGATGTGAACTTTGGCAAAGCAAGTCCACAAACCTTACTCATAACCACTGTGCTATACTATCTTAATACACCGAGTTTTTAGCCTGAATCAAGACTGTCAAGGTTTAGAAGTGGGTTCATACTGTTATAAATAGATAGTCTGGCTTCAGAGCCGAAATCTTATATATATTGAAATTCTTGATCCCTTCATACTCTATGATCTAACTTCTATTCCTAGATACTTAACCCCAGAAAAATGAAAACATATGTCCACAGAAAGACTTTTTCACAAATGTTCATTGGTGCTTTATTCATAATAGCCCCCAAATGGAAACAACCCAAACTTTTATCAATAGGTGAATGGATTGAAGAATATTCATAAAATAGCATACCATTGAACAATTAAAAGAGATGAATTGCTAATACATACAACATGGATGAATTTCACAGACTTAAGGATGAGTGAAAGAATCCAGGCAGAGAGGAGAGTACATCCTGTGTGATTCCATTATAAACTTCAAAAATAGGCAAAACTACTGTATGGTGAAAATAATCAGAATTGGGCTTCCCAGGTAGCTCAGTGGTAAAGAATCCACCTGTCAAGTAAGAGATGCAGGTTCAATCTCTGTGTGGGGAAGATTCCCTGGAGGAGGATATGGCAACCCACCCCAGTATTCTTGCCTGGGAAATCCCATGGACAGAGGACCCTGGCAGGCTGGTCAATGGGGCTGCAAATAGACATGACTGAGTGACTGACCACCACCACTACTGGAGAGGAATTAACTAGAAAGACTAGAAAGGAAATTCTGGGATGATGAAAATACTGTTTAACTTGATTGGGATGTGAGACACACAGGTTTATGCATTTGGAAAGACTCATTCAGCTGTATATATAAGATCTGTATATTTCACTCCTTAGAAATTATACCCCAGAAAATGTAAAATCAGCAAACAAGAGCAAAATTTAACCCTTAAAATAACTGTTTTCATAGTTCAAATGGGTAGATCATATCCAAATTTGTGACCAAGTCAAGAATCAAGGCCATCTACTCTGAGGAAACTGTGATGAAGCTTTGAAAATGTGCAGTGGAATGGAATGTGCAGTTAAATGTTTTTAACCAGGTGGTTCTAAGACTTTTGGCCAAAAGGACTTAAGATAGCCCAAGCCTATCCCCAAGAAAATGACTGTGATCTTCTCGAGGGACGACCTATACATTATCATCTCTGTAATACCAGTGCTTAATACATTAGAAGAATAAGTAGGACTTGGCCATGTGACTGGGATGCCAGATAACTTTCTTCTGGGCACCTGGTCTAGAGTGGAACAACTAAAAGCCTGGGTATGTCAAACTTCCCAAGCAAAAGAGATACAGAGGCAGGCTGAAAGACCTCAAAAATGCCTACTGAAAATATTCCTATAGCATTCAAGGCTTTAGCCTTGAGCAAAATGTCAATAGAAAAGCTTCAGTTTACTCTAAAGCTACTGCCCCAACTATTCCCTTGGTTTTCTTCTTCTTTGTATTCAGGTCTCTGCTCAAATGACAGCTCCTCAGGAAGGCCTTCCTTGACCTTATTATCTACATTAGTCAACCCCTACCCTCACTCTCACTCTGTGTCCTCTTACCTTGCTTTACTCTTCTTCCTAGCCCTTATCTTATTCTCCATGATTATTGGTTTATCTGATTACTCTGTCTCCTTTCACTAGGCTGTAAGACCCCTGCAGGGTGGCGCTTTATATGTTTTGCTTACTACTATATCCTCAGTGTCTGGAAAAATATCAGGGGAGAAGCGCATGATCAATAAGTATTTGTTAAATGTAACACATTAATTTTAAAATCTGCTAATCTAAAGAAAACAGTACAGGTTTAACCAGGTAAAAGCAAGGCCTGCCTCTTATGTGACATAAGAGTATAACTACCTATGCCTGCTGTTGCTGCTGCTGCTAAGTCACTTCAGTCATGTCCGACTCTGTGCGACCCCACAGATGGCAGCCCATCAGGCTCCACCGTCCCTGGGATTCTCCAGGCAAGAACACTGGAGCGGGTTGCCATTTCCTTCTCCAATGCATGAAAGTGAAAAGTCAAAGTGAAGTCGCTTAGTCGTTCCTGACTCTTAGCAACCCCATGGACTGGAGGCTACCAGGCTCCTCCATCCATGGGATTTTCCAGGCAAGAGTACTGGAGTGGGATGCCATTGCCTTCTCCAACCTATGCCTAGAGTTACTATATTATACTCAGAAACATTTGTCTGTTTTTCATAACAAGTGCTTACCATAAGTAATTAGCCAGTTATCAAGAAGAGGTAAGTAAAGGGCGGGCTATCAGGTTGAATTGAATAGTTTTCTTATTGTAGCTTCTGCCACCTGGGCCACGGAGTTCAAATGGTCTCAAGAGTTAAGCGGAGAAGGCAATGGCACCCGACTCCAGTACTCTTGCCTAGAAAATCCCATGGATGGAGGAGCCTGGTGGGCTGCAGTCCATGGGGTCACGAAGAGTCAGACACGACTGAGCGACTTCACTTTCACTTTTCACTTTCATGCATTGGAGAAGGAAATGGCAACCCACTCCAGGATTCTTGCCTGGAGAATCCCAGGGACGGGGGAGCCTGGTGGGCTGCCGTCTATGGGGCTGCACAGAGTCGGACACGACTGAAGCTACTTAGCAGCAGCAGCAGCAAGAGTTAAGGCACTTGCTCCAATTTATCTTTATGATAGAAGCAGGAAATGGTACTTTTCTATGTATTGACATCTGTCAGAGCTAGTTTCCTTTCATACTGAAAGAGATCAGTCCTTAATGTAATACAGGATTATCTTCTTTGCCACACATAAGCTAACTTTGATCCCTCTTATCTCTCTTCCTGAAAGGATGTCACCATTTTACCATTTCTCTAGCAACCTGCTGAGTTCCAAACAAGACACTGTTTTAATTTAAGTAGAGACTTATCTGGTCAACCATTCACATATATGGCCATTATAGTGGTTTGAACCTTCTCAGGTTTTCTGAAATGAATTGTCTGAATATCAGATTCTTAATTTAGGTTAATGAAAGAAGGGGAAGTTATGCTACCAGAGCAATACATGGTTTTATGCTTTCATTTTTTTCTCATATCATAGAGTCATCCCACAAACATGACAGTTCAATTTTCTTTCATAATTGGAACTTAGATTCACTCAGTAAGAAAGTATATATTGAGGTTCAGACTTACTAGCCTCAATGCCAGTGTGAGCAAGGTCAGTTTAATTCAATCCTGCAAACATTTAATGAACTGCTGCTCCATGCTAGACACTGTACTAGATAAAGAGATTTTAAAAAATATAACCTATGCCCTCATGGAGACTATGGTTCATAAGTATGTAATAAGTAATTACAGATATGATGAGTAATATAGAGGAGAATATATTGAGTAAAACAACATGGAGAATATAGTCTCTAGGATCTTAAAGTGCTTCTGTAAGGAGGCAATATTTAGGCTGGAACTTGTAAAATAAATGGAAAGTAAACATGGACAGACTGAAGATGGTTATTATTTTCACATTAAGTGGCCACATCTTTGATTCTAGCATAAATGCTAACACGCAGTCATGCCGAAGCCCATTGGCTTGTTTCTTAAGTGGATAACAAAGAGCTGGATATGGAGAGAATGTTATGCCTTGAATGAATGTATTCAGTAATTCAGTAAATATTTACTGAATACCTACCATGTACCAAACACTGCCCTACACCCTAGAAATATGTTAATAAGACAGACAGTGTCTTCATTATCAAGGAGCTTATATCTCTAGATATGAGAAGGATAAGATAATAAGTGAGGATATACCAGATACTGATAAATATAAAAAATTGAAAAGACTAGGAGATTTCTTTTTGATTAGATAGGAAGTGAATTTAAGCTGAGATATTAATTATATGGAGGAAACAGTCAATTAAGAATTGGGAGAGGAGCATCCTAGGAAGATGTAATTTTAAGGATAAAACAGGAAAATCCAGCAAAAAAGATAAAGAAAGAACATTTGGTGAGTAAGAAAAGAAGTAGCAAGGCAGAAGCGTGAAAGCGAAAGTCACTCAGTTGTGTCCAACTCTGTGCGACCCCATAGTCCATGGGATTCTCCAGGCCAAAATACTGGAGTGGGTATCCTTTCCCTTCTCCAGGGGATCTTCCAGACCCAGGGATGGAACCCAGGTTTTGCACATTGCAGGCAGATTCTTTACCAGCTAAACCACAAGGGAAGCCCAAGTAAGAAGAAAAGAAGTAGTAATGCAGCAGAAAGAACTACAGAAAGTGTTGAATACTAGAAGGAAGTTGTTGTCAACAGTGATACATGTTGTAGAGAAATCAATTCACGTGAAGACAGAGAAGTGATTCGATTTGGTAAGATAGAGGTCACTGGTGACCTTGACTTAAGTAGCATGGGTAAAGTGTTAGTGGCGGAAGCCCCACTGGAATGGATCAAGGGGAGAATGTGGGTGAAGAAGTAGCGACAGTGACCATGACAACTCTTTGAAGATTTACCCTGAGAGATAGCAGAGAAATGGGACAGTAGCTGGAGGGAAAAAAAAATGTTATTAAGGGGAAATTTCTTTGTGTGTTTTTATTAAAACAAGAGATAATAGAGTATTTTAATTGCAGAGGGAAATGTTCACATACAGAGACCAGGATTGACAACACAAGAGGGAAAAGGGACGATAGCAGGAGTTTGAAAGAAATCTTAAGAAATCTAGATGAAACTCTTTAATGGGAGCAAGAATGTATCATCCATTGTAGCAGTAGCAAGCTGAGAGTGTGACAAGATCATCAGCTGAGATTGTGTGTGTGAGGTGTGAGAATACAGAGGGGCGAGGAGCAGTGAAATGAGCAATTGTCAGCAATTTGAAGAGAGTGGACAACTTGTGAAACTTTTTTTTTTTTTAAGTACAGAAGCAAATATACTAGGGAAGTGTAGGAACATCTCTGGGTGGCAATGTTTGTGACATTTGAGATTTGCGGCCATGCATTTAAAATGAGACCAGTCTGCACAGTTATAGAGTTTTCTGCAACAACATTTTGAAACTGAAAGAAGGAACTAAAAGAAGATATTCTTAATAAATTCTATAGCTAAGGTCACAGAAAACTACTTGTTGCTTACTTTTCTTAAACTTACTTTTCTTTTTTAAATGTTACTTGCTTTTCACTTAGGGCTAAAAAATTTCCCCAGCTCGCCTGAGTGCTAGTATACATCTTGCCTTGTGATAGTTACAATACCAAATGACACTTTCCCTATCTCAGTTCAGCTCAGTTCAGTCGCTCAGTCTTGTCCGACTCTTTGTGACCCCATGAACCACAGCACGCCAGGCCTCCCTGTCCATCACCAACTCCCGGAGTTGACCCAAACTCATGTCTATTGAGTCAGTGATGCCATCTAACTATCTCATCCTCTGTCATCCCCTTTTCCTCCTGCCTTCAATCATTTCCAACATCAGGGTCTTTTCAAATGAGTCAGCTCTTCAAATCAGGTGGCCAAAATACTGGAGTTTCAGCTTTAACATCAGTCCTTTTTTTTTTTTTTTTAATTTATTTTTTAAAATTTTATTCTATTTTTAAACTTTACAATATTGTATTAGTTTTGCCCAACATTGAAATGAATCCACCACAGGTATACCTGTGCTCCCCATCCTGAACCCTCCTCCCTCCTCCCTCCCCATACCCTCCCTCTGGGTCATCCCAGTGCACCAGCCCCAAGCATCCAGCATCGTGCATCAAACCTGGACTGGTGACTCGTCTCATACATGATATTACACGTTTCAATGCCATTCTCCCAAATCTCCCCCCCCCTCCCTCTCCCACAGAGTCCACAAGACTGATCTATACATCAGTGTCTCTTTTGCTGTCTTGTACACAGGGTTATTGTTACCATCTTTCTAAATTCCATATATATCCTTCTAATTTTACATCTGATATTTCCAATTTCCTACTAAGTCTTCTACAGTTTAATCTTCTGTCTCAACGTTATTACCCCTACAACACTGTTTCTGGCTCTTTTGTAACCCCATGGACTGTAGTCCTCTAGGCTCCTCTGTCCATGGGATTTCCAAGGCAAGAATACTAGAGTGAGTTGCCATATCCTCCTCTAGGGGATATTCCTGACCCAGGTATCAAACCTGCATCTCCTGCATTGCAGGTACATTCTTTACCACTGAGTCACCAGGGAAGCCCAGGATACTGGACATCTGTTCTCTTGTCTCTTCTATAGAAACTCACTATCTTGGCAATAGGCTCTGTTAGGTCCTTGGCAATAATCATTTGCAAGTATAATCATTTGCAAAAGACCTGAGTTCTTTCACTTTATTCAATAAATAGTAAATAGATCAAGATAAGAAAGTTGGCCATCAGGAGGCTCAAACTGGTTCATCATCATTGTTGTTGTTCAGTCACTAAGTCACATCTGACTCTGCAACCCCATAAACTGGAGCGCACGCTAGGCTTCCCTGACCTTCACTATCTCCTGGAGTATTGGAGCTTCAGCTTCAGCATCAGTCCCTCCAATGAATATTCAAGTTTGATTTCCTTTAGGATTAACTGGTTTGATCTCCTTGCAGTCCAAGGGACTCTCACAACCTTCTCCAACACCTCAATTTGAAAGCATTAATTTGTCAGCCCTCAGCCTTCTTTATGGTCCAACTCTCACATCTGTACATGACTACTTGAAAAACCATAGTTTTGATTATATGGATCTTTGTCAGCAAAGTGATGATTCTACTTTTTAATATGCTGTCTAGGTTTGGCATAGGTTTCCTTCCAAGGAGCAAGTATCTTTTAATTCCATGGCTGCAGTCACTATTGCAGTGATTTTGGAGCTCAAGAAATAAAGTCTGTCACTGTTTCCATTTTTTCCCCATTTATTTGCCATAAAGTGATGGGACCGGATGCCATGATCTTAGTTTTTTGAATGTTGGGTCTCAAGCCAGCTTTTTCACTCTTTTCTTTCACCTTCATCAAGATGCTACATATATGAGGTTGTTGATATTTCTCTCCGCAACCTTGATTCCAGCTTGTGATTCATCCAGTCCAGCATTTTGCAGGATATACTCTGCATATGAGTTAAATAAACAGGGTGACAACATACATCCTTTTTGTAGTCCTTTCCCAATTTTGAGTCAGTCCGTTATTCCAAATAAGGTTCTAACTGATGCTTCTTGATTGGCATACATTTCTCAGGAGTCAGTTAAGGTGGTCTGGTATTCCCATCTCTTAAGAACTTTCCACAGTTTGTTGTGATTCACACAGCCAATAGCTTTAGTGTATCTTGTTTCTATTTGAGGCTTTCTAGACATACCTTTCTAACAGAAAAAGTGAGCATGAAACTTGGTTATATCCCAAATCATACACCCTCAGGAACAGTTAAATAATTGCTTCTGAAAAGGAAAAAAAAAAAAAAAGAGAGACATGTGGAGAGTGTTGATTCTTAGTAGAATGCATTAGGAATCTTATAAAGTGAAGTTTAGAAAGATAGTTGTAAGCATGGGATCTTAATAAGTTGATACAAAAAGTGATGTGACACAGCAAAGGGCTTTCTTGTTACACAGTAGGTAAACTCAGGAAAGAGAAAGTAGAAGCAATTCATAGGTTCAGGTTTGCATATCAAGAATGAAAGGTGATGTGAAAAAAGATTATGTGAAAGGTAAAGTGGAGGTACTCCTGAATTGAACAAAAATCAGAATCCAGCTAGATTGGTAATAGGAACCAAAGTGAAAGCAAAGGGGGTAAAAATAAAAGTGATGGGTTTTTGCAGAACGAATGTGGGAAGATTGCAGCAAGAGCTGTGTGAAATTGAATGAGTACTTGCAGGAAATGACATAGAATAGAAATGCAAAGCATTAATGGTCCTTCAATAGGGTCCTAAGTGTTCAGCCTGTCATCCACCAATAATAACAGGAGCTAAAGAGGCCTTCTGTGTCTGAACTGCTATATGCAAAAAGCAAGGCAGGACAAAGGGAGGTCTTTTCAAGGAATAAAACACCAGGTTTACAGGGAAAGAGGAAAATATCAGAACAAGTTTGAGTGTAAAATAAAGATAAGCCTATAAAAGGAAGAGAATGAAAAGAAGAGCTAACATACAGAAGATACATTGAAAGTCCATCAATTTCACAGTTTTGGTTTTCTGAAGCATAGGCAGACACGACCTCCACCTAAATAGCTCCTTTTGTGATCTGGAAGTCGTGTCTTATGTATTTTGAAATTTCTCCTTGATTTGAGGAATGAAGTCTCCGTGTCCTTTCTTAAGTCACAGGAACTGAATGTTGTGGTCCATGAACTCTCTAGGAAAGAAAATCTTAAATTTTATTTTCATAATGATGGAATTTGTATTGTTTACATATAAAAAGTTCCTCCCTAGAGTGAAGAATGTCAGTAGTCATTACTCCAACTCTATAATACCCACACATACAAGTGTTATTATGTATCAATACTATGGAAAACTATTTTTTTTCCTAAAGAGAGTTTATGAATTAAGCCCTTTTAAAAAACTGAATATTTTTAAGGAGGAAGAATGGTTTAAAGAAAAATAATTAGTCTATGATATTGTTAAGAGGTGCAATTTCAGATGATCTTGTTCTGTAAACACCATCATAATGTTACTCCGTTCATAAGGTTTTATTGAGATGCTATGTTAAAGTTCTAAGGTTTTTCATATCCCTGACAATCACTTAGATAGGTAAAGAAGTTGGTTGATTGTTTAAGCAATGGTATTAGTGTTGATGGGAGGATATAATTGGTGGGGTTTCTAAATGTTCTTTTTCTTCCCCCATTGTGCTGGTGTTTATAGGTGATAGATTTGTTTTTATATCAGTGTTAATTAGGAAAATCATCCAGGATATACTTAAATTATATTCCTGCTCCTTCTGTCTCTCCCAAATATAAAACACACAGCTGTTTTTAAATCCCCATTCAGCATGTTATTTAATTTTTATTATTCTACATTGCTATAAGCATCCAGCGAGAGGGTGAAATCTGATATGGCCTCTAAAAATCAATGAGCTATCAAAAAGTTGACAATAATTTTAATAGAAGTTTAGAGAATTTAATCATCACTCAAAATATAGACGCTTCTTAAAATAGCAAATGTTTAGAATCCTCCATTTATAGATTTGGTTTTACAGGTGAACATAACAAAGCCCTAACTTTTAGTGCTTAGCAATTTTTTTGTATCCTATTTAGGTCATATTCATATTCTCTCTCTCATTCTCATTCATGCATGCATTCTCACATACACACACATATACACACACACTGAGATTTAAAGAAACATAATTACTTTTTATCTTCTGTGTATCTTTCCATAATATTCTTCCTCATATTTCAGCTCCTTCTCTGAGGCAGGTTTTTATTACTGCTGTCAGTCTGTTGCTGGGTCACTTGGTAAGGGTGAGAGAAGGAACCATTTTTCTTTACATCATCTATACCTGGTTCTGTAGGTCTCTGCTCTATTCTTCTTTCCATTCACATATGTTGCTGATATTACTTTCTCCTGTATCTCTGGCTCCCCCATTCCTCTCCCTCCATCTCTATACACTGATATCCATATTTGCAGAAGTCATTACTCTCACTTCCAAGAAGAAAAATAATAATTGATATTAAAGTAGTTAGCATCTATTGAGTGCTCACTATGTCCCAGGTACTATTCTAGGAACTTTATAGATATTAATTCATCTAATCTTCACTATAACTCTATAGGTTAGGTATTATTATATTATCATTTTCACACTCACTTTACAGATGAGAAAACTGACTATATAAATTTCTTAAGTTTTGAGGTAGACTATATAAATTTCCTAATTTTCCACATTGGCAAAGACAAAAATTAAATTCCCAATGGTCTGGCTCCAGAATCCACACCTTTTATCAATATATTGTGTTTAAGTGAAGAAGACTGAGAAACCTAAGATGTTGAGCTATCTCAAAAATTTCCTGGCTTTTCTCCAGACTTCTTCCAAAATTTCAAAAAAATTTCAGAAACATTACAGAAAGGGAAAAAAATGGACTTATCACTCCTCAGATTTTCTTCTTCAGGACTTGAAGATTCTTTTGACAGGAGAGACTTTGAGAGTTTTTGTCTACCTCCTGGAAGAAAGTGAAGTCGCTCAGTCATGTCTGACTCTGCTACCCCATGGACTGTAGACTACCAGGCTCCTCTGTCCATGGGATTTTTCAGGCAAGGGTACTGGAGTGGATTGACATTTGCATCTCCAGGGGATCTTCCCAACCCAGGAATCAAACCTGGGTTTCCCACATTGCAGTCAGATGCTTTATCATCTGAGCCACCAGGGAAAGGGCTCTCCATCTACTATTCCAGTTGTATGTCTTGATATCTGTTTTCAACATACGTATCTCTCCTGGTAAGGTGGTTTTCATGCTCCAAGTCATCAGAAAAGGAAAGAGACTTGGATTTCATATAATGAATGACCAGGATATACATCATGAAGAGTAGGTGAAAATAAAATGGACTGAGAGATGGGGAAGCTGGCAACTCTTAAGTCATGGTAAAGATGCTGATGTTACACACATGGAAGGAACTTCTTTCTTCTTAAGATTTTTACAATCCTGGACCTAGAGTTTCAAAAAATTTTCAATATTGAGTTCTTACAATGTGTGGGAAAGATGCAGTTAGTGAAATAAGAACAGGTCGAATCTGTGATGAAAATTGCTATCTCACTCTCAGAGTCCAATATAATTACATTTTTATTAGAATCCTACCTGTTTTTAATGTTGAAATTATGCTAGAGATGAAAATGTTGAGGAGCAAGTACCTTTCAAGGTTCAGGAATATAATTTGATTTTTATCAAATTGTGATTACATATAATGTTAAAAATTCATTGAAGGATAAAAATGTTGAGGAGACCCTGTGTCCTTTTCCCACTTTCAATAAGGATCCTGTGGTACCTCAAGAGACAGGGTATTACTACAAACTGACTTAAAACAGGGTTCACCATCCCCTCCTTTATATGTTATGAAGTTTCCTCTAAAGAGTGTGAGATGATATTATCTAAACTCAATTCACACATTTGGGTCAAGGTTAAAGCGTTCCCCCAATGTAGGCAGGGAGGAAAAATGCTTTGTTTAATGTTAATGAAAAAATTTCACCTGTGAAATAGCTTTAGACTGTGAAATTAAATCCCCTATCTATGTTCATTCCCTTAGCCTTCCTCCTTCTACCCCAATCTGTGATCTCTTTGGATTTCTCAAGAAAGTTTTAAAATATCATATTGCACAGAGGAGAAGTCAAGAGATGTAAACATGAAGGACCATTTCTATGACCTTGGAGAAAACTACTCTTCTTTGAGTATTTCCTTTTCAATTGGAGTGTAAGATGAATAAAAACAGGGTCAGCATTTTACTTTCATGTGGCCTTCTATAGCGCTTCACACAGGACAGGTACTTAATAAAGATGAAAGGATTTGGGGGTTTTTTTAGAATTTTATTTTATTATTATTATTTTTTAACTTTACAATATTGTATTGGTTTTGCCATACATGAACATGAATCTGCCACGGATGAAAGGATTTTGATCTGAAATAGCCAGTGTGCATGTTGAGTAACACCCCAGATTCTTCAATGACTTAATCGATTGTTTATGAACCTGTCTGTGTTCATGTCTATGGTCCATGGGCCAACAACATGAGCATCACCTGTAGCCTCATAAGTAATGCAGATTCTCAGGCCCCACCTCTGTTTACCCAATTGCAATACACATTGGAAAAAAGATCTCCATGTGATTCGTAAGTACATTGATGTCTGTGAAGCACTGTTTTATGTTTTATTCAGGACTACACTTGACTAATCCTACCATGAACACCTCTTTCTTTCTCTTTATCTAATATTTCTTTTTGTGTGCCCCAGCTAATTTCATCCCTCTTTTTTCTTCTTCTGCTTACATTAGTAGTAGTAGTAGTGTTAGTCACTCAGCTGCGTCTGACTCTTTGTGACCCTTTGGACTGTAGCCCGCCAGGCTCCTCTCTCCATGGAATTCTCCAGGCAAGAATATTGGACGGGATTTTCATGCCCTTGTCCAGGGGATCTTCTAACCCAGGGACTGAACCTCGATCTCTTGCATTGCAAGCAGATTCTTTATCATCTGAGCCAGCAGGGAAGACCTCTACTTATATTAGAAGCCTAATTCCACCTTTCTAGTTTACCATATAATTCCAAGTTTTTCCAAGGTTTAGTTCTCACTATAATGCTTTGAACTCTTCATAAAAAGTATTATCTAATCATCTGTGCTTCCTCAAATAGCTTTGTTGAAATTATATGAACAGAGAAGATAATTTCCAGCCTTCTCAGTTTTGTGTTTCCTAGGCCAAAGTTACTTACCATTTCTCTCAAAAATTATGGATTACAATATTATTACCTTTAAATGATGAGCAGAGTTTTGGTAGCAGATAATTTCCCCAAAGGGAATGATTTCTGACTCTCATCTCTATGGAATCTTACATTTTATATAGATAAGGGACAAGTCAACTGAAAGAAATTTATTCTGAGATTTCAGACACATAAGGGATTTTTATCTTTACCTAATGTGGATTTTTGCTGTGTTTTGTCTCTCTCAAAGCTGTGGTGTTTCCAAATTTAATGAGATTATATGACGTATTACCATCATTTGCAAAGACAATTATCAGCTGCAGTTAATCCTAGTCCTTTGGAGAAGCAGTATTGGGTGTAATTTTTCCCCTCCTTGTGGGTACTTTTTGAACTTTGACCAGAGTACTGCAGAAGGGAGAGGAAAGCAAATGGGTATTTGGAATAAGGCTTTTTATGGCTGACTTTATCTGGGAATTTATGAGAGCCTGGGAGGAAGCATCTCACTGAAATTCACATTGTTTGGAGAGAAAATAGTTTAAATCTTCATGGGCAGATATAATATATTACTAACTTGTAGAAGAAATACAATAATGGGTACTTTTAGCTGAATTAAAACACATTCCATTAAATTAAAACAACATCAGCTCCTTGTAGGTGACTTTTTCAGGACTCCTATGTAGGTCTTACATTTCAAAGAAGAGATAGGTGATTTGTTCTAGAGTTCTGAGGTCTATCAGAAAAATCAAATGGTAAATCTCAGTCAATTCCTCTATTCATGTAAGCAATATAATTTCATACCCCCTAAATTCCAAACCAGTTCATCAAGTATTAAGCGATTAAGCTTACCTGGAACCCTGAGAATTAGTCTCCAAGAAAGAACCAAAGGTGCATTTTGAGATTGTGTCACTGTTGGGTTCCAGTTGTATCACTTTACCACCCCCCATCTCTGCCACCAACTGGGCAGGATAACGGAAGCCCTTGGTAGTTCCTTTATCAAAGGAACTGGGTAGATTCACAAGGCTTGGGGTGAATAGGTTAGAACCAGGAACCACAATTATTCAGTTCCGAGATAGCAGTGGTTTCTGAAGTCTTACCTGGTCAATTATAAAAACAGAGTTACTGCAATTACAGCTTTCTCTCAAGGGGGTTCTCTGCCAATTAAAAAAAAATCTAGCTGGCAGCTGCCTTTGTTATTCCCCATCTGTGCTTCACTCTCATAACTGCCTTTCACTCTGGCCAGCAACTTGGATCTCCGACTCCCCTATAATTGAAAGCTTGGCTAGATGGTGAAGCAGGTACAAAGATGGATGAGAGGGAGACTGAAACTGAAGAGAGTGAAGTGACTTGTCTTCAATTGTGAACGATAATGGCAGAACTGACTAATGAGAGGCGCTCAGCTATTTGTTCAGTTGAACGCTTCTTCAAACTTTGGGGGAAATCAAAAAGAACAGTTTCTCATCAGGAACAGCTTGGGAATGCTGATATATAGTCCTATAACTTCATTTTATAGATGTAGAAACTGGCCTGCTATCGTGATTTGTCCAGAACTGACCTAAGTCTAGGTCATCTGATACAGGTCAGTCCTGCTTTTCCAGTATGAGAGATGGATAGTATTCCATAGGCCAATTCATTTCTACTACTATTTGGCTTAGTCTAGGAGGATACCTCCTATTTGTGCTGAGGAAGGAAATCCTGTCCTTATTTAAATATTAGTGACATAACACAGGATTCACGGTTTAATCTGGGCGGCAGCAGGGACTGACAGTCTGTAAAGTCCCTTCCTACAGTAAGATGCTAGTATCACAGAATCCACCAGCGCCAAAGGTGAAAGTGATTCATACTAAGGCAGTGCCACACACTGTAGCACTGTTCCTCCCTTTTCATGAAGATCGCTGTTGTTTAGTCGCTCAGTTGTGTCTGACTTGTTGCGACCCCATGGATTGTAGACTGCCAGGCTCCTCTGTCTGTGGGATTTCCTAGGCAAGAATGGTGGAGTGGGTGGCCATTTCCTATTCCAGGGGATCTTCCTGACCCTGGTATTGAAACTGTGTCTCCTGTTTGGAAGCAGATTCTTTAACACTGAAGCACCAGGGAAGCCCTTTTCAAGAAGACAGAACGTTCAATTCCACCAATCACATTTTTCTTGAAATGTTCTTTTAATAAGGGCAATTGTGTTAGACTCACAGTGGGAATGTGAGTTGATAGTGTACATAGCCTACAAAGATCTAATGCTGAGATCAGAAATGATGCAGAGACCTGAGAAGTAAAAAGACAAATACCAAGAAAAGTCCATGGAAAGCAGCTACAAAGGTAGAGTAGTAAAAGTCAGAACCTTTTTAGGACCAGAAACCTGGGTGACTCACTATTGATGAATTGATTAATAAAGGCAATTCTCATCTTTCAAAGTGATAACTGCATTTTCTAATAAGAGGAAAACATCTTCCCTGGTTCCACACACTGGTTTTAGGATGATGTTTTTGAGTATATAAAAGTTACAGGATTATTCCTCCTCTACTGAACTACCATACCTTCTCAGATGATCCTCTATTTTTGGAGCTCACATTTTCTCCTCTGGGTCTTTATTTCCCATCATATAGTGTGCATTTGTAAAACGGTTGTGGATAGAGGTATGATGAAGTTTGTGGTCATCAAGTAAAGGAATCTTCAGTGGATAAACAGAGTTGGACATGTGGTCTTGGCTTAAGGAGCACCATCCTCATCCAGAATACATGGAATAGGAACCCATATATGGCACAGTTTCAGGTATCAGTAAAACTTGGACATTTCTTCTCCTTCCCTCACTCATATAAGCACATGGAATTTCACTGGCTAAATGATATTTGATTAGCTGAAGGCATTAGTCTTTGGAGCAGTCCTCCTAGACACTCATCAAGTTGTCACTAATCACTGGCCTTTTCATGTAAATGCAGTGTAAATGCATGTAAATGCAGTCTCTATTTGTAAAGGGAAGGGAAGAAACAACAATGAGAGTTTAAGCCCTCCAGTCCAGATAAAGGACCTACAACAGGATTGCTAGATCTGGACAGGTAAATGGCCTGCTTCACAATTTGGTCTCAAGTGGGCCTGTCCGAGAGGGTCAGTAACAATGTTTATCAGGAAACTGAATGAATAATGCTGATCCCTCCTATTCACTGGGTTTAGGAATTAAATGTTGGTGTCATATTATTAGATGCTGTAGGGGGCGCAGAAGAAGCAGAAAAGTTCATAGACTTTTAAAAAAATATTTTTTTAAATTAATTAATTTATTTTAATTGGAGGCTAATTACAATATGGTGGTGGTTTTTGCCATACTTTCACATGAATCAGCCATGGGTGTGTGTCCCCCATCCTGAACCCCCTCCCACCTCCCTCCCCATCCCATCTCTCAGGGTTATCCCAGTGCACCGGCCCTGAGCACCCTGTCTCATGCATCAAACCTGGACTGGCCATAAGGTAGAAGGAACCTCAGCAGACTGAAAGAAATACAACAAACTTGTGCAGGAGTACAAGTGAGAATGACAGAGGTCTAATGAGAGGTACTCAATATTAGTTTGTTTGAACAGATTTTCAATTAGAGAACAAACGTGATGAAAATATAATTTTTATCTCCTTTTAATACCGTTTTGATTTGTGTAACTTTCCAACACTCCAATGCTTTTAGTGGAGTGTTTCCTTCTGAGTATGGGCAAATTCTTACCATAGTTTTGCAAAAACCTGTCTGTTACCTTAAATAAGCTTAACCTTGAGATCTATACACTCTTTGGAGACAACATATCCACAATTTTTAAGCTAATTTTTGAAAAATTAAGTGTGAATAATACTTGAATCATTTAGCTTTTTCAGCAGGGGCTTTATATTATCTTGCAAAATGATTCTTATCTTTGCTATACAGGTATTTTTGGTTTTGGTTTTTAGTCAAACTTTTAAGACCAGGTGAGTCTCAAGAGTAAATAATGAATTGCATATTTGAATGGCTTCCCTGAAAGTTAAGGTACATCCTATTAACCCAGAAATGCCAGTATGATGTCGTACAAATAGTTTTTTCCCCCTAAATAGCAGTTGACATCTTGGCAGTACATGCATTTCAGCCTGTTTTATTACTTTACCATGGTGTAAGAGTTTTACTCATTCTGAGATGGACTTTGAGTGTTTTCTTTGCATGCCTGTTAGTGGTAATAGATTTTTATATATATGTGTGTGTGTGTGCGTGTGTGTGTGTGTGTGTAAGATACAGTTTTGCCTTTTATCATCATTTGTTTCTTTCTCTCTCTCTCTTTTTAAACCAAACTTTGTTTGCTTCTTAGATCCACAAGGGAACTATCCACTATCTTTTAATGTTTATATTAGAAAGTTTAGTGGAATAGAGAGAATGTCTCTGTGGTGACTGGCCATTTCCCTTGCATTAATAGCATTCCAAAGCAAAGGTTGTTTTTTAGATAACAACGTTCAGCAAAGGTCATTCGTACCATTTCATCTTTGATTCACTCATTCTTATATTTTCATAAGTGTTTTGAGAGCCTTCATGAATGGGCTTACCCAAAACTCCAGCCCTACTATTTGATGTTTGCTGCATGGCATGGGCCAAAGGAAGGGTGAACAAAAAAGAAGTTACCAAAAGCAGTCTGAGAATTCTAGAGATCTCAGAATTAACAAAGGTTCCTAATATTGGTAAGTCCCAACCCCAAACAAAATTTTAACCATAGCATATAAATTATTTATGACTTAATAGTAGAGACAGAGGAGGTAGGGGATCTCAGGATAAATTACTGCTGAGATGAGTGAGAAATGAAAGGGGAAAGGGTTGATGGGGTGACAGTCTTGGAAACCTGAGGGTAACATCTTGAATGGGATTTAAGAGTAAGAAATTTAATTGAAAATTATAACATATGGTTAAGACTTGGGCTTTGTCTTCTAATCTTGGCTCTGCCCCTTACTAGTTGTGTAAGGGGACAATTCACTTAAACCCTGTGAGCCTGCCTCCTCATAATATGAAGGTGGGATAATAAGTTAACTTCCTACTGTTGCTATGAGATTCAAAGGAGATTATATATGTAAATCAGTTAATGAAGTGACTGGTACATAGTAAGTGTTCAGTAATGGAAAATGTGTTAATATTTAAATCTCAATGTTTACTATGTCCTGCCCCCAGGATTCTTCCTTTTATTAAAGTATGTCTGAATCTGGGCATCAAAGCAAGGAAAATATAGCTTGTGACATCTCTGCTTTTTTTTTTTTTTAAATCTGGAAGTGTGCAAATCAGCACATAACATAGGGATGCTTTTACACCATTCAGTGGAATGAAATACAATTTTATGGAAAGTATGGAGACACAGTAGTTTGTCCAGACCAAAGTTATGGGGGCATGTGAGTTTGTTTCTACTCTCTGGCTATGATGAATAATGCTGCTATGAATATTCTTATACAAGTCTTTACTTGTGGTGGCATTGCTATTAATATTAGCAGTAGTATTTACTACTGTTATGATACTACCTGACATAATTCACCTGACAGATGCATTGACACCTACAGCAAAATAAAGTAACTAACTTTCAATGCCCCTTAAAGAAGCATCCCGGAAAACAAAACAAAAAGCAGTTGCCTTTAAATAAATTTAAAAAATTGAAAGATCCCGGTAGGAAACCAAGTTTAGGTTTTCTAAAGGCAAAAGGCTTTCTAGGTTCCCAGCTTAAGGGTCATATTCAGTTGCCCCTCACTTAAAATAATAAGTTCCTGAAAAGCAAGTGATGCTCATGTTGTGGGCCTAATATTGATATATATCAGTACCAACTATGTGTCCAGCTTGTAGAACTGGTTCTTTAAATGGGAACACAGGGCTAAATACACACACACACACACGCACACACACACACACACACACACACACACTGCAATGGAGAATGATAAAATGCAATGCTGTTGAGTTCTAATTTATGTGGTACCATAGAATTTCAACAAAAGTAAGGTAGGGTGGGGTACTCAGGTTAAGTAGTCAATGAAATCATACATTTACTTTCTCTTTCATTGTAGTTTCTTTGGTTCCTAGTCCTTGTCCTACTCACATCTCTTATAAGAAGGAAATGAGTTATTCTGATTTGAACTGTGATAGGAAAACTCACTGAGCAGTGTGCCAAGTAAAAGGATTCAGTCAGGTTAGGTGACTGGGGAGGAGGGTTTCTCATAGTGTGGTGCAAGGAAATTCCTTCAACTGAACAAACTAGAGCACATGCAGAAAATGCATGGAAGTTGGACCCCCAAATAGTCGTTTTTATCACACTCTCTGGGTGATTTTGATATACACTGGTTTGAGAACAGTGAAGTGGAGGCCTTGATGTTATGTTTGCTTTATCTGTATCAGTTATCCAAATGTAACCTGATGAGAAAGACACTTCTTGACTCCTATAATATGACTCAACAAATCTAGTATAATATGCACTATGCATATAGTAAGCATTCAGTCACCTGAACTGAAATGCCTAGGATGTTGATCTGGAAGGAGTCTTGAACATATCACTCCAAAATATGCTGCTCTAGAATATTGATTATTTTGTGCTGAAAGTACTTGAAGAACTGCAGGTGCAGGAGCAACTCTCTGACCTCTCCTCTTTCTGCATAAAAGCAGGTCATACATTTTCCAGTGAAAAACGCGCCCTCCCTGTACCGGGGAAAGGAGGACATTCTTATCACTGGAGGCTAGAGTAAGTGCTAAAATGGATCTGTACAAATAAACTTTCTGAATAGCTCTTATTCTCCAATAGTTTACCCTATATATTTCTTATTCACTATTCCACAAATTACTGCCCCTAGCTTAAGTCTCTTAGTTTTGCAAATCCCCTCAATTTATCATTCTTTGTGGTATACAAGCTTTGGGGGCCTAATGGGTTCTTTGGGTCATCATTTTCCTTTGGAAGAGTCCTGTGTGCATGTAAAACTATTAAATAGAATTTGTATGCTTTTCTCACTTTAGCCAGTCTTAGGTCAGTTTAATTCTTAGTCTCAGCCAGAACTTGGGATAGTAGAATGAATTTTTTTCTTCCTTACAATTATTTATATAATGCTATTCTTAAAATTGTATAATCTTCAAGGCTAATGTTCTATAGGGGAGGTAGGAAGAATGCCAGTAAAAAAAATGGGAGATGCATATCAATAAAAGGACACTTCTATTAAGTGAAAAGTAACTGTAAGTTTAATAAATTTGAAATCGGAGCAAATAAATTTTTCAAGTAAATCCAATTTTGTTCATAATGGGAAGGGGGTCTCTCACAACCAATGGAAAATAATTGAGCACTTTGATCACACTTTTAAGTTTTTGAATTTGTCTTTGAAAATACATAGCTTTTTAAAAAACATCAAGGACTCTCACTTTTAAGGGGGCTTTCACCATGAGTCAGTGTATAAAAAAATCTGCCAGCAATGCAGGAGACACAAGAGACCCAGGTTCAATACCTGGATCGGAAAGATGCCCTGGAGAAGGAAATCGCAACCCACTCCAATATTCTTGCCTGGAGAATTCCATGGACAAGGGAGACTGGCAGGCTACAGTCCATGGGGTCGCAAAGATTGGGACATGATTGAGCACATACACAGACACACAAGATTTTGGCATGTAACTTAAGTAAGTCTAAGAGGTGGCACTGGTAGCTTAACACAGAGTAGGGGGCTGCTGAGAACTGAGTATGAATAGAATGGAATTGGTGGGGGAGGAAGCAGAGCTTATGTGGCAATGAAAGGAAAAACAAAAACATAAATGGAATAGAAAATAGAGGTAAAATGAAAACAGTTTGTAGTAAGAAGCTTGGAAGAGAGTGACTAAGAGGGGAAACATGGCAGAGCCCAAGCCATTTCATAGTTGAGTTACAGCAAAAAAAGAAAAAAAGACTACTCAGGGATGTAAGAAGGCAAGCTGTTCCTCATCTGCTTTTAGGTAAGCTACTAAGTGTAGCTTCGCTGATGGCTCAGACTGTAAAGAATCTGCCTGCAGTGCTTGTGATCCAGGTTCTATCCCTGTGTTGGGAAGATCTTCTGGAGAAGGGAATGGTGACCCACTCCAGTGTTCTTGCCTGGAGAGTCCCGTGGACAGAGGAGCCATGTAGGCTATAGTCCATGGGGTTGCTAAGAGTTGGCCACAACTGAGTGACTAACACACCAAGTGTAGCACAGAGGAATTCCAAGAGAAGACCCTTGGCCAAACATAGAAGCAAACCCCATGATGTGCCTGACATCCCCACCATTAAACTCATTATTTGTGTTATGGTGTTGTATTTCTTGGTGTCATTCCTTAAAGGTCAACTGAAATTGACTGGAAGAATTAGAATACCAACAGCATTGATGTGAGACATGTACCCTTAACAGAAAGTCTTTCAGAATACTTTGTAAAGTAAAACAATAATAATAATAATTTGTTTTTTTAAAAAAAGAATACTTTTAAGTGTGCCTGCTACTCTAGGGCTACCCTGGTGGCTCAGATGGTAAAGAATCCACCTGCAATGTAGGGGACTCCGGTTCCATCACTGGGTTGGGAAGATACCCTGGAGGAGGGCATGACAACCCACTCCAGTATTCTGGCCTGGAGAATCCCATGGACATAGGAGCCTGGTGGGATCACACAGAATCAGACATGATTGAGTGACTAAGCACAGCTACTCTAGAGGAATGAAACATTTCATGACATGACCTATCCAGCCTCAACTTTCCCCAATCCCTATGCCCTTGCTCATTACACTCCAGCCATAAATGGACACACAATATTTTGTGCTTCCATACCTTTGTATGTACCATTCTGTCTGCTGAGAATGCCCTGTCTTTCTACCAACCTGAGCTCAAAAATATCTCCTCTGTGAAGCTTTCCTTGTGTTGCCTTTTCTTATACTTCCATTGAAATTTGCATATGCCTAACTTTGAGCAACAGCATTGCTGCTGCCGCTGCTAAGTCATTTCAGTCGTGTCCGACTCTGTGCGACCCCAGAGACGGCAGCCCACCAGGTTCCCCGTCCCTGGGATTCTCCAGGCAAGAACACTGGAGTGGGTTGCCATTCCTTCTCCAATGCATGAAAGTGAAAAGTGGAAGTGAAGTCACTCAGTCGCGTCTGACTCTTAGCGACCCCATGGACTGCAGCCTACCAGGCTCCTCCGCCCATGGGGTTTTCCAGGCAAGAGTACTGGGGTGGGGTGCCATCGCCTTCTCCAGAGCAATAGCATTAATGCATTGTAATTAGTGATTTCAGTATCTATGATCTCTAAACCATAGTTTCTTGCTCCTAAACCAATTGGTACTTATTTCATAATCACATGTATCACATGGTAGAGACTGTACTGTGTTTAAAATCTGAGGCACTGGAGTTAGAAAAACTTGGCTTAGAATTCCTGCTCTGGCATTTTCTAGCTGTGTCATCTTGAAAAAGTTACACAACCTCTCTGAGTTAAAACCAGGGTTAATAACAACAACAATTTTTAATAGCATATATTATTGTTGTCCAGTCACTCAATCATGTCCGACTCTTTGCGACTCCATGGACTGCAGCACGCAAGGCTTCCCCGTCCTTCACCATCTCCCAATGCCTGCTTAAACAAACTCATGTCCATTGAGTTCGTGATGTCATCCAACCATCTCATCCATCTCATCCTCGGTCATCCCCTTCTCCTCCTGCCTTCAACCTTTGCCAGCATCAGGGTGTTTTCTGAGTCGGCTCTTCGCATCAGATAGCTAGAATATTGAAGCTTCAGCTTCAGCATTAGTCCTTCCAATTAACAGTCAGGACTGATTTCCTTTAGGATGGACTGGTTGGATCTCCTTGCAGTCCAAGGGACTCTCAAGCGTCTTCTCCAACACCACAGTTCAAAAGCATCAATTCTTTGGCACTCAGTTTTCTTTATGGTCCAACTCTCACAGTATATATTATAGAGAGATTTAAATGAAATATCACATGTGCATGAAAGTCCTTAGTCTGCTGAGATATTTTAAGCCTACATATAAGGAAAAATACAAAAGAAACAAGACTAGGAGTCAAAAATATTGGAGTGTTATTTTGAGTTTCTGCACTGACTCACTTTTTATTCCTAGCAAGTTACTGAAAACAATTGTTTTTCCTATTTTCCACAAAAATCATAAAGAAATTGGTCTCTAAACTTCTCTATGTGATCACTGAATTTAAACAGAGGAGGTAACCTAAAAGGGGGGCTTCCTTTGTGGCTCAAATGGTAAAGAATCTGCCTGCAATGTGGGAGACCCAGTTTTGATTCCTGGGTGAGGAAGATCCCCTGGAGAAGGGAATAACTACCCACTCCAGTATTCTTTTTTACAGCTCTTACAATAAAGAATCTGCCAGCAGTGGACATCAGGGTTCAGTTCCTGGATCAGGAAGATCCCCTGGAGAAAGAAATGGCAACCCACTCAAGTATTCTTGCTTGGGAAATCTCATGAACTGAGGATCCTGGCAGACTTTGACTGAGACCCCAACTCTTTCACTTTCAGTGTAAAAGGATATTGGAGCTTCTCAGAGTGAGGTAGCTGAGAAATGCCAGATGTTGCCATGCTGCTGCTGCTGCTGCTGCTGCTGCTGCTAAGTCGCTTCAGTCGTGTCCGACTCTGTGCGACCCCATAGACGGCAGCCCACCAGGCTCCCCCATCCCTGGGATTCTCCAGGCAAGAACACTGGAGTGGGTTGCCATTTCCTTCTCCAATGCATGAAAGTTAAAAGTGAAAGTGAAGTCACTCAGTCGTGTTCAACTCTCAGCTACCCCATGGACTGCAGCCTACCAGGCTTCTCCGTCCATGGGATTTTCCAGGCAAGAGTACTGGAGTGGGCTGCCATGTTGCTATGGCCATCTGAGAAATAGCCAATCATCTTAATCACCTGCCTGCCTGTTAAGTCACTTCAGTCATGTCCGACTCTGTGGGACCCCACAGACAGTAGTCCGACAGGCTCCTCTGTCCATGGGATTCTCCAGACAAGAATACTAGAGTGGGTTGCCATCCCCTTCTCCAGGGGATCTTCCTGACCCAGGGATTGAACCCACGTCTCTTATGTCTCCTGCATTGGTGGCTGGGTTCTTTCACACCACCTGGGAAGCCCTTGTTACCATTTCTTGAGGGCTAACTTTTTATGTGCCTAGGCACTAGGCCAGGTATTTTATTTATAGTTCTCTGTTTTTCATTATGTATAAACCAAGGCTGATTGGGTAAGCATGCAATGAGAGTATTCAACTATGGAATTGAGTAGCCTGAGAATTTATGACTCTATTCTTCAGTACTTTTGCTTTCTTGTAGAATTATTTTGTCGTTTCTTCTCTCACTGTTTCTCTGGACATTTTTTCTTCTTTTTTTCAAAGCAATAAGAAAAGAACTATCCCTTCATCCATGATTTGAAGTCCTCTTCAAGTCTGGAAGGTAGTTCAGAGGGAAAGCTATAAAAGTTGAAACACCAGTTCTATAAAATACAGCCATAAGTGCCTTCTTACTGGAGTGAGGTTACTGCTAAGGTATAATTAGTAGTAACACATATATTAGCAATTAGAAAGTCAGGGGAATTGAGACGTGAACAAAAGACCATCTGTTATGAGAGAAATATCCAACCCTCAAAATCAGTAGGTAATAGATGCTCTCTTCTTGAAACATAATAAATAGCTAAAGAATAACAAAAGAATGTCTTGTTGCCTGATAAAAATACTCTTGGGAATTCCCCCAAAAGAACCACACAATAATAATAACAGTTTTGATTTTTAAAAAAATTGAGCTAGAAATAAAAAGTGGCAGCAATTTTCCTCTGACCTTATTCCTGTGTTCAGGGACTTCCTCAAAAGTAATTGTAGACCTCAACTGCTAATTGTTAAAGAAAGCAATTTCTGGTTAGGATTACAACAGCCTTTGAATTTAAAATATATTTAACTCATTTATGCAAATCACATGAAGGGTATTTGCTTTACCTCCTGAATGTATCCAACCATGAGAAGTCACAGGGGCCCCTGGAGAGCAGAGGAAAGGACCCAGACTTTGGAGCCAGGGAAACCTGAGTGTTAAAGTTTTGTCTTCCCCACTTTCTGTGGGATCCTGGACTATTTCATTAAACATCAATTTCCTTCTTTATGAGATGGAAGTATGGTTTTCCAGCTCGTAGTGTTATTGTGACATTTAAAGGAAACAATGCAAACATTTAGCCCAGTGCTATTGCTGCTGCTGTTTTTGTTATTGTTGTTTGTGGTGGTGGTCTCCCTGTTACAGAATTCTGGGCATGATAGGCCAGGGAGTTTTCCTGAATGACAGTTTGATGTCTTTACCTAATGAAGGCAGATTGATGTGGGATCTCTAAAATGAAGATATATAAAATTAGTACTGACTACACAGGGTTATAGGCTTCCCAGATGACTCACTGGTAAAGAGTCTGCCTGCAATGCAGCAGGCGTGGTTTTGATCCCTGGGTCAGGGAGATCCCCTGGAGAAGGAAATGGCAACCCACTCTAGTAGTCTTGCCTGGAGAATTCGATGGACAGAGGAGCCTGGCAGGCTACAGTCCATGGGGTCAGAAAGACTCAGACACAACATAGCAACTAAACAACAACAGCAACATAGAGCTATGTGAATGCAAGGAGCTAACGGAAGTGAAACAGCACAGTACCTGACATGTATTAAGCACTCAATAAACGTTAGCTACGATTATTATTATTTAGCATAGTGGCTCATAGGCTTTTGCATGGTATTGACCTTTATTTGTTACTCCCAGGACTCCTCCTGTACAGTGTTTGATTATCAGAGTGCAGAGATTCCACAGCATTGGCTAGTTTCTGGGGAAAACCCACATTGCTGCTGGACTTGAGTGTTGATTCAGCAAGGTGAACAGAGCAGAGATAGAGAAATGATGCCTCTTATATAATATAGATTAGATATGAGGGAGTGAGGATTTTATGCTAAATTAAGATGACTAAGCATTCATTTAAAGATGTTTCATCCCTACCTTCACATATCCATTTTCATATGATTTATCATGCTTATTAGAACAGTGTCAGCAGTTTTCTAAGACAGAGCCACAGTGAAAAGTATGTTGATGTCCTGTTCTCTTCAATTTCAATCTGATTGTCGGATCTAACTTAGGGAGGTGGACTTGAATCATTTCCAGATAACCTTTGTGTACATTCTGCAAATCCCTTGAAATGCACTCAAGTCAAATTCCTGGTTGGCATTCAGTTCTAGTGCAAGGTCAGTGCTCCAACACAGCTGTCAATCCAGCTCTTTAGTGCTTATTTCCTCAGTAAGACTGTTGATGTTAATTTCAGTGTGCTATGGCTCCAGGACCATCTAAGGGACTAAGTGGATCAGGGAGAACTATCCTGAGGAGGTCACCTTCACATTTTTATCCCCGTAAATCAAAGAAAAATAAAAATCAATCTGTGAGAATGGAGGGAAAGCCCAGTCTTAGCTATGATCCTGGGAGTTTTTGATGGCTATAGGGCTTGTAAGCAAACAAGATAGCTAAGAAACTGAGGACTCCTCCTTTGTCTGCCATGCTAGGTTGCTACTCAGTCCGTCAGCAGTATGCACTCAGTCGCTTCAGTCGTGTCTGACTCTGTGTGTCTCTATGGACTGTAGCCCCCCAGGCTGCTCTGTCCATAGGATTTTTCCAGGCAAGAATACTGGAGTGGGTTGACATGCCCTCCTCCAGAGGATCTTCCCGACCCAGAGATCAAACCAACATCTCTTACTTCTTCTGCATTGGCTGGCAGGTTCTTTACCACTAATGCCACCTGGGAAGCCCCAGCAGCAGTATCAGATCAGATCAGATCAGATCAGTCACTCAGTCGTGTCCGACTCTTTGCGACCCCATGAATCGCAGCACACCAGGCCTCCCTGTCCATCACCAACTCCCGGAGCTCACTGAGACTCACGTCCATTGAGTCAGTGATGCCATCCAGCCATCTCATCCTGTGTCGTCCCCTTCTCCTCTTGCCCCCAATCCCTCCAGCATCAGAGTCTTTTCCATTGAGTCAACTCTTCGCATGAGGTGGCCAAAGTACTGGAGTTTCAGCTTCAGCATCATTCCTTCCAAAGAAATCCCAGGGCTGATCTCCTTCAGAATGGACTGGTTGGATCTCCTTGCAGTCCAAGGGACTCTCAAGAGTCTTCTCCAACACCACAGTTCAAAAGCATCGATTTTTCAGCGCTCAGCCTTCTTCACAGTCCAACTCTCACATCCATACATGACCACAGGAAAAACCATAGCAGCAGGACTTCCCAAAACACGAGCCATGGCCAAGGACATCTCTGCCATTGGTACCTATATCGTGAACAAGGAGATTCTCAGGAGATTGTTTTAGGAGGCTCAAATATTTAAGATAAAGTTCAGCTGTTTTCATTTACTCCAATTGTTCCCATTCTGTTAAATTTAGTTATTCTTTAGATGATATTGATCATGAATGAACTGCCCAAGGAGGTAAGTGGGCATTTGCCTGTGGTAAGTTAACCTGAGCCTCTTTCTTCCTTTGATTCCTTCCTTCCCACCCCCCGATTTATTCAAGTAGTAAATAATACTTGAGCATATGTCTACCATATGTCAGAGAGTAGAGTTGGAGATACGTTACAGCAATCAAATCACGCATGACCCTTACCCTTGGTTAGTCATTACAGTTAAGATATGCTCACTGATAGCAGCTAAACAATTGTAGAATGTGACCACTGAATGAGGAGACTCCCTAATGCCCATTCCCGAATACTCTCTATGTTACTCTTATCCTTTGTGTGATTTATGTTTTCTTTCTCTTGCAGAACTTTTAAGAAATCTAAATAATGTATATTTAGATGCAGAATACACACATACCCCTAAGCACACATCTTATAGATTTCAAATATGCATAGTCTGAGGTTATTAAAACTCTTGTAAAGATATGCACCCAGCATGTGGGGAAATGAAGGGATTTTAGAAATGTGACTGCTTCCAGTTTACTTATTCTTACTCTGATATAAAAGAAAATCAAGATGAACCAGATTACAGTTTTTTATTTCTAAAGACATTACTATTTTACTTTCTGTGCATGCGTGCTGGTGCGAGCATCTGACTCTTTGTGACCCCTTGAACTGTAGCCTACAAGGCTCCTCTATCCATGAGATTCTCCAGGCAAGAATACTGGAGTGGGTTGCCATTCCCTTCTCCAGGGGATCTTCCCCACCCAAGGATTCAACTCCCATCTCCTGCTTTTCAGGTGGATTCTTTACTGCTCAGCCACCAGGGAAGCCCCATGTTACTTTCTATGTGCCCCCTTTTTTAAAGAGTTTTCAGTGACATGTGCTAAATGACTTATGACATTTCCCCTCTCTATTTTAATGAAGGGCCTGGTTAAGAAGCAGAAGAAATTTAAGACTCAAATGATGTCCCCGTTCACACTCCAGGTTACTGGGGAAATAAGTCTTTTTATGATTTTATGGATAGCCCATGCTCCCTGGCTTTCTCCTCTGTGATCATTAATGGGTGCTAACACCCACGGGTAGATGGCATAAAAGAGAGCCTGTTAAAGAGGATGTGAGAGATGTTAAAAGTTTCAGTGACCAGCCTCCTCAGTAGAAACCTCCTCTCCCATTTTAGTGACTCCCTTTAGGTGTATGGAAGTCTATATCTGAGTGTCAGATAGCTGATCTGAGAGGGCAGCACCAGGCAGGCTCATCCCTTGGAGGAGACGGTTTTCTCCTGTGGAAAAGGACTCAGAAAAGTTCTAATATCTGAAATGCTTCCAGGTCGATTTCTACAGTTTAAGATCAGGGGATGCTAAGGCCACTGAATATTGGTGACACCGCCTGCAAGCTGATTTCATGTATCTATACATGAAAATGAAAAAATCAGAGAGCACTAAACGAAAGGGAAATGAACATAAAAAGGAGACAGAGTGTAAGTAACCTAAGGCAACCTTTCTTATTTTATCATTTTGTTAGGCTGACACTGTCCTCCTTTATAAAGCTAATCACAGTATAATAATCAGAGTTCTTGTTTTGTGTCTCTCTGCCCCACTTGACTGTAAGTCCTTGGAAGGTAGAAAGCCAGATTTCAGTAGTTTTTGTTTTTTTAAAATCACTTATGCCTAGGTATGTCCTGATGCATGATAAACGTTTAATAGATATTTGGTTAAAAACAGAATGTATTTCAGAACTATGAAACTTATGAATCTTATCTCACATTCTTTATTCTGGTCAAATGTCTAATCAGATGTCTTCCCTGATCAAATTTGTACCTTCTTGCTCCAACAGTTTAACTTACTTACTTCATTTTGCTCTATAGCAATCATCACTACCTGAAATTATATTATACAATTAATTCTTATTCTGTTTATTCTTTGTGTCCTCTGCTAGAATCTTACTTTCCTAATCTTACTTTCCTTACTTTCCTAAGCAAACAGGGAACCTGTTTGCTTATTCACTGCTGAATCTCCAGGATGTAAAACAGTGTCCAACACAAAATAGCATCTCAATAAATATATAATGGCAGTTTTAGGAAGTGAAGTGAAGTGAAACTTGCTCAGTCATGTCCAACTCTCTGCCACCCCAAGGATTATACAGTCCATGGAATTCTCCAGGCCAGAATATTGGAGTGGGTAGCCTTTCCCTTCTCCAGGGGATCTTCCCAACCCAGGGATAGAACCCAGGTCTCCTGCATTGCAGACAGATTCTTTACCAGCTGAACCACAAGGGAAGCCCAAGAATACAGGAATGGGTAGCCTATCCCTCCTCCAGCGGATCTTCCCAACCCAGGAATTGAACCAGGGTCTCCTGCATTGCAGGTGGATTCTTTACCAAATGAGTTATCAGGGAAGCTTACTCCATTAATTTCTGTTCAGTTTGGATTCCAAAGAACATCAGAAGAGTTTGAAAGAATTGTTAAACACAGACCCTTAGGCAAATAAAATTTTCTTCTAATTCAAGGTTTCATTACTTCAAGTAGTCAATAAAATGTGAAGAAGAATAAAAAAAAATAGAACAGACTTTGAGTAAGAAATCCTCTTGGCAACATCAGTATATTTTGTTTTCATTTTATTAGGAGCAGGTAGTATTATAAGTGCTTGTTTATTTCAAAAGAGTGGCATTATATAAATTAATTTACTAGCTACAAACTTCAGTGCCTAAAACTGACTTTTCCAGTTTCAATTATTATCATTTTCTGAAATATTTTCAAGGATATTGACTTTATGCCGAGGGTACAGAACATACTTGATGGGCTGTACATAGCACATGATTAACTAAAACTGTGCAATGGACTTCTTCATGCACTTGGCAATTATTATGCTTCTTTAAAATAAGGTTTAAAGAACAGAAAGAGTATTTATGACCGAAAGGAGAGTATTTTCCTTGTTTTATTGAATGTCCTGGATCTAACAGCTCACTTAATGAGAACAGTCCTTAATGTCAAAATCAAATTCTCATTCAGCACTTTTCCCACTCAAAAAAGCTTTCTACCTATCACACATCTTGAAGCATCTTGGCAATGCACGATATAGGGAGACTTAGAGTCAAATTCTGCTTTTAACCTAGAACTATGAATAGTCTCTTCATCTTCCAAATTTATCTTTACATGAGATGTATGTTACGCTTTTTTTTTCCAAAGCCCACCCTCAGGATTTAGTATTGCACACTACCAAGTGGAGATAGACATGAAGTTATGCTTTTACCGTGGTTAAAATAGCACAAGATAACATAGTACTGTAAGACCATAATGTGGGCAGAAATAATAACACAAAATTCTATATGTGGACTAGGACATGATTAAATAACAACAAATTATGTGAGCAGCAAATTATTGCTTAGAGGTTCAAAAACAGGTAAGGAGTGAATGTTGAAAACAAAGATCGGGAAAATTAGATGTTGCTGGTTTTGTTGTTGGGGGTAAGTGACGGTTTCTGAAAAATTCACTGGTGTAATAGAAGGGATGTAATTCTGCAAACAAAAGCACAAAGAGGAATCTTTACCATTAAGTGCAAGCTTTTACAACTCTCTGTTCAATTTCCTTGTAACAGATAGCTTCTGGGAGGTGTGTTGGGTGGTGTTCGATAAGAAAGACAGCATATTGATGTTGACAGAGATGGAGTGGTTATAAACTTGGCAGGGGATTCTCATTAGTTGTTGTCTTTGTAACTTCTTTTCAACTTCTGATTTGTGAGTAGAGTTGCTATGCTGTTTTTCACACTTTTTTTTTCTTTAGTAGCAGAGATGATATCTTTTTTGAGAGATGGAAATGTGTTTTCTATGCCTACTGCTATCACATTGGGCTTTTTCTTTCTCAACCATTTTTCTCTGTGGTGGCATTTGAAAATGAACTTGCAATGTTTTCCACTGTGTATTGTAGGGGGATTATAGGCAAAAACTCTTTCAAGAGATCTTGTTTTGTTCCTGCTTAGAACTGTTATCAGTTTCACACACTCTTTCGTCTTCTTATCTTTAAGTAGGATCCAAGAAGAAAAGAAAGGAGTCTCAAAACATATTTTTTTGAGTTTTTTCTGACTGTTTACTATCCAAGGAGGAAGACAAACTTACTAACTTAAAACAAGTGAATCCTTTAATATGATTTTATTTGAGAGCATATAACTCTAATTATTGCTCTATCACATCATTAGGACTACTTTAAAAAAACATATTTCATGTAGAAATTATTACCTCTGCTCTCAAAGTAGCTGCACTGCTATACTTTCCTTAATCAGTAAGCTAACAAGACTTTATCTTTTTCCTCAGCATATTCTGGCCTGCCCCTAAACACCAAATTAATCTTAAAAGGCCTTGGAATTAATGTTGAAAATCGTTCCACATTTTTTTCTATTATCTCAGCAATAGTGCAAAAGTCCCTATACCCCTTCCCTCTTTAAGGGTATGAAAGTGAAAGTGTTAGTGGCTCACTTGTGTCTGACTTTTTGCGACCCCAGGGCCTGTAGCCCACCAGGCTCCTTTGTCCACGGAATTATCTGGGCAAGAATACTGGAGTGGGTAGCCATTCCCTTCTCCAGGGGATCTTCCTGACCCAAGGACCGAAACCATGTCTCCTGCATTGCAGGCAGATTCTTTACCATAGAGGGGCTATAAATTAGATTTTATTTCTTAAAGCACAAAAGAGTAAACTTGATCACAGCATGAAAATTGCTAGATTATATTACTTCAAAGGAAAATAATAAAGAAAAATAGCATGCATAAGGGTGTTCATAAGTTATTTTACATGGCAAAGTCATTCAGAAATGGTTGTCAGTATTTCTTGTAGTTCCTCCCTTTTCACCTTTTCAGGAATCTGTTATTACCCCCAGAATTCTTTCATATTTGGCTAAAAGTATTTTATGAAAAAAAAGAGTGTTGTTTAAATAATTGCAGCTGTTTCTTGTTTCTTGTTTGGGGAAACATATTAGTGAGCCTTTCAGTTATGAAGGAAAGACTCTGAGCTAGAAGTAGAGGTTGAAATAATTAGGAACTAAATTGCTCTCCTCTGTAAGTATTTTGAGGTCTTCCCTGTAGCTCAAATGGTAACAAATCTGCCTGCAACACGGGAGACCCGGGTTCCATCACTGGGTCAGGAAGATCCTCTGGAGAAGGAAATGGCAATTCACTCCAGTATTCTTGCCCTGAGAATCCCATGGACAGAGGAACCTGGTGGGCTACAGGTCACTGGATCGCAAAGAGTCGGACGCGACTGAGTGACTAACACTACTACTATAAGTATTTGAATTTTCTATTATTCAGCCAGGAAGACAAGAGTAGGGACCGGGAATCTGTGGCAAAGAGTTGATGGAAGAATGGGCTCCAGAATTGTGCCAGATTGTTAGTAACTAAACATCACTGTGGCAGGAACTTATATCTGATACTCAATTTTTTCAAGTTGGTAACTGTTCTGTCCATGAACCCCACCCCCGCTCCTGGCTAGGCCAAATATAGTAAAAGTCTCCAACATGTAAAAGCACTTCGGTAATCATACCTTGAGGAGTCATGCAGAGTAGGTTGCATCTATACATGGAGTGAGTCACTGAAGAGACGGAACAGTCACCAGTAATAATAATGCCAAGAGGGCCAAAGTGGAACAAGAATTGAACTAGAAGCTGAAATTTAGAATTAAAAATATCAACAACAACTAGGGAAAATGAGAATATTGAGAAGAGCTTGGACTTCAACTGTATAATAATTGAGACTTGAATATTTTTCATTTGGTATTAAAAGAAAAATCTCATCTGGAAGGCTAGAGAAATAGGGATATTAAATATGTGAGGAAGTATGAGCATAAGCACGCACCCTGGGGACAATGGTAAATTTATAAATACTTACGTATTCAGATTTCATATAATTTTCATTATTGTACTTGGTCAGATTTGTAGTTTTTTTTTTTTTTTTTCCCCAAGGAGCAAGTGTCTTTTATTTATTTATTTTTTAAATTTTATTTTATTTTTAAACTTTACAATATTGTATTAGTTTTGCCAAATATCGAAATGAATCCACCACAGGTATACCTGCGTTCCCCATCCTGAACCCTCCTCCCTCCTCCCTCCCCTACCCTCCCTCTGGGTCGTCCCAGTGCACCAGCCCCAAGCATCCAGTACCGTGCATCAAACCTGGACTGGCGACTCGTTTCATACATGACATTTCACATGTTTCAATGCTATTCTCCCAAATCTCCCCACCCTCTCCCTCTCCCACAGAGTCCATAAGACTGATCTATACTTCGGTGTCTCTTTTGCTGTCTCGTACACAGGGTTATTGTTACCATCTTTCTAAATTCCATATATATGTGTTAGTATACTGTATTGGTGTTTTTCTTTCTGGTTTACTTCACTCTGTATAATAGGTTCCAGTTTTATCCATCTCATTAGAACTGATTCAAATGTATTCTTTCTAATGGCTGAGTAATACTCCATTGTGTATATGTACCATAGCTTTCTTATCCATTCATCTGTAGTTTTTAAATATAACTAAGATCTGTTTGTAGTACCTTTATAATTTGAGTGTAGTTGAGATTTATAAAGTCTGTTTATCATTCTTTGTCTTCGTTGAAGCCCTAGATATTTATTGCTAGTTGTCTTTTATTTGAATTTTCAACTTAATGATTATAACACACCATGATTTGATGATAAATCCCTATTAAACACTGTATTTCATAGCACATTGTCTGATACACCTAATCCTCTTCAGAAAGGGAATCATATTAAAACATATTTGGGAAACACTGAACAAGAATGAAGCAGGGCAAAGGCTAATAGAGTCTTGCCAAGAGAATGCACTGGTCATAGCAAACACCCTCTTCCAACAACACAAGAGAAGACTCAACACATGGACATCACCAGATGGTCAACACTGAAATCAGACTGATTATATTCTTTGTAGCCAAAGATGCAGAAGCTCTATACAGTCAGCAAAAACAAGACTTGGAGCTGACTGTGGCCCAGATCATGAACTCCCTATTGGCAAATTCAGACTTAAATTGAAAAAAGTAGAGAAAACCACTAGACCATTCAGGTATGACATAAATCAAATCCCTTATGATTATACACTGGAAGTGAGAAATAGATTTAAGGGAATAGATCTGATAGACAGAGTGCCTGATGAATGATGGACAGAGGTTCATGACATTGTACAGGAGACAGGGATCAAGACCATCCCTAAGAAAAGAAATGCAAAAAAGCAAAATGGCTGTCTGAGGAGGCCTTACAAATAGCTGTGAAAAGAAGAGAAGTGAAAAGCAAAGGAGAAAAGGAAAGATATACCCATTTGAATGCAGAGTTCCAAAGAATAAGCAAGGAGAGATAAGAAAGCCTTCCTCAGTGATCAGTGCAAAGAAATAGAGGAAAGCAATAGAATGGGAAAGACTAGAGATCTCTTCAAGAAAATTAGAGACACCAAGGGAACATTTCTTGCAAAGATGGGCTCAATAAAGGACAGAAATGGTATTAACCTGACAGAAGCAGAAGATATTAAGAAGAGGTGGCAAGAATACACAGAAGAACTGTACAAAAAAGATCTTCACGACCCAGATAATCACGATGGTGTGATCACTCACCTAGAACCAGACATCCTGGAATGTGAAGTCAAGTGGGCCTTAGGAAGCATCACTACGAACAAAGCTAGTGGAGGTGATGGAATTTCAGTTGAGCTGTTTCAAATCCTAAAAGATGATTCTGTGAATATGTCAGCAAATTTGGAAAACTCAGCAGTGGCCACAGGACTGGAAAAGGTCAGTTTTCATTCCAATTCCATAGAAAGGAAATGCCAAAGAATGCTCAAACTACTACACAATTGCACTCATCTCACACGCTAATAAAGTGATGCTTAAAATTCTCCAAGCCATGCTTCAGCAATACGTGAACTTCCAGATGTTCAAGCTGGTTTTAGAAAAGGCAGAAGAACCAGAGATCAAATTGCCAACATCCGCTGGATCATGGAAAAAGCAAGAGAGTTCCAGAAAAACATCTATTTCTGCTTTATTGACTATGCCAAAGCCTTTGACTGTGTGGATCACAATAAACTGTGGAAAATTCTGAAAGAGATGGGAATAGCAGACCACCTGACCTGCCTCTTGAGAAACCTATATGCAGGTCAGGAAGCAACAGTTAGAACTGGACATGGAACAACAGATTGGTTTCAAATAGGAAAAGGAGTACGTCAAGGCTATAAATTTCACCCTGCTTATTTAACTTCTGTGCAGAGTACATCATGAGAAACTCTGGGCTGGATGAAGCACAAGCTGGAATCAAGATTGCCAGGAGAAGTATCAATAACCTCAGATATGCAGATGACACCACCCTTATGGCAGAAAGTGAAGAAGAACTAAAGAACCTCTTGATGAAAGTGAAAGAGGAGAGTGAAAAAGTTGGCTTAAAGCTCAAATTCAAAAAACTAAGATCATGGCATTTGGTCCCATCACTTCATGGCAAATAGATGGGGAAACAGTGGAAATAGTGGCTGACTTTATATTTTAGGGCTCCAAAATCACTGCAGATGGTGATTGCAGCCATGAAATTAAAAGACGCTTACTCCTTGGAAGGAAAATAATGACCAACCTAGACAGCATATTGAAAAGCAGATATTACTTTGCCAACAAAGGTCTGTCTATTCAAGGCTACAGTTTTTCCTATAGTCATGTATAGATGTGAGAGTTGGACCATAAAGAAAACTGAGCCCCAAAGAATTGATGCTTTTGAACTCTAGTGTTGGAGAAGTCTCTTGAGAGTCCCTTGGACTGCAAGGAGATCCAACCAGTCCATCCTAAAGGAAATCAGTCCTGAGTGTTCATTGGAAGGGCTGAGGCTGAAGCTGAAACTCCAATACTTTGGCAACCTGATGCGAAGAACTGACTCGTTTGAAAAGATCCTGATGCTGGGAAAGATTGAGGGCAGGAGGGGAAGGGGATGACAGAGGTTGAGATGGTTGGATGGCATCACCGACTCAATGGATATGAGTTTGTGTAGGCTCCAGGAGTTGGTGATGGACAGGGAGGCCTAGAGTTCTGCAGTCCATGGGGTTGCAAAGAATGGGACATGACTGAGCGACTTAACTGAGCTGAATTCAACCAGAATCAACCAAGAGCAGATTTTCAGTTCACATCAATAAAGCAATGACTCTAAAAGGTATCCCAGAGAGAAAAAAAATATATTTAATATGGCTTTAAACAACCTCATATTGAACTCACTTTTTACCCAATCCTTATTTATATCTTGTGGATCTAATGTACATTAAAACAAAAGAATCCAGTTTGTTTTTGTAGTCTCATTTATTCACAGAAATATAATATAAAAAAGGATTTACTGGTTAAAGGGGAAAAATCATATAAATCCATTTGTGTTTAACACATCTTTATATATAGATTATTCCAAAATAATTTGTTCTTTTTATCCCATGAGGAAGATAAAATTTTTCTCTTTTCATTTTATATTCTTACATTTACTGAACATTCCTTCTCTATTTTCTTCAATCCAACATTATCAACTATGTTGGACTGAACAGATATTACAAAATATTGCTATGATGCCTTAATACAGTAATGTAGTATCCCTGTTTGTGTATGAGTCTCTCATTTCTGAATCCAGCATTTCATATAGTCTATATGGCTCCTTCCAATAACCATGGCCCACATGTAAGTTCATAAAACATCATTATCATTCTTTTGGTAATGAGACAAAACCAAAAAAGAAAACTAAAAGGAATTTGATCAGTGTCTATGAGAAAGGTGCGTTACCTTAACTTATGGCTTCTCATTTCTTTCCCCTTTTTTTATTTTTTTACTTTGAGTTTCCTTTTTTAATATAAATTTATTTATTTTAATTGGAGGCTAAACCTCTCATTAGTTCAATACTCCCTTTATTCCCAGAAGTTTGCAGTGTTTGTTCTGGAAATACCCTGGAGCACAAATAACCATGGATCCAAACCACATCCCCGAAGACTGTAGTAAATAAGAACACAGAGAGTTTAAAGATAATTAGCCAAGATCACAGAGCTAGTTAGCAAAGTAGAAATAATAAATTATTCAACCTAGTCTTGACTTCTCTTTCTATGGAATAATCCCAGATATTTTGGAGTTTTCAAAAAAACCAACAACTAAATACCAGATTTGTAAAATGTCATTAGCAAGACATTTAGTTGGATAATTTACTAATGACCCATTTAGTAATTTAAAGAAAAATTCCAGAAACATTTGTCTTCAGAATACTACATATTTTTTAATATGTAAGGATTTTTGGGAAGAGTTTCATTTCTGTCAAGCACATACCTTGACATAATAACCCACCTGAAGAGCTGGTTACTGTTAAGAAGTCACATGTTGAAGGATTCTTGAAACCTCATTAATGTGACAGACAATAACATTTTTATGATATGAATTTGAACTCTCAAATGTTATTCACAAAAATTGGTCATGATCATGCTTTTGGAGCTATTGCAGCTGAACATGATAGTAATATACAATAGAAAGGGAAAAAATGAAGGTCTATGGATTTCTCAATTATAAGACCTTTCAAAGCTTAACCCCACCTGCCCAGGACTGGCCTGGCAATCTGGTCCATCTCTTTGGACCATATGAAATGTGGCTGACAGACAGGTGGTGTCCTACCAAACCAGTAGTTGAGTGACCAGGGTGTATAGGGATTGCAGGGCAGCAGGGACTCATTGCCAGACCTGATCCTCCTGGGGCACATTTCTCTGTTCAGTCAAGGCTGTGGACTTGGGACCAGACCGGGAATATTATATTTGCAGTGGCTAACACACACGTGGAAGGACTGATGTTGAACCTGAAACTCCAGTACTTTGGCCACCTAATGAGAAGAACTGACTCTTTGGAAAAGACCCTGATGCTGGAAAAGATTGAAGGCGGGAGGAGAGGGGATAACAGAGGATTAGATGTTTGAATGGCATCACCAACTCAATGTACATGAGTTTGTGTTAGTTATGTTAGTGATCCGGGAGTTAGTGATGGACAGGAAGGCCTGGTGTGTTGCAGTCCATGGGGTCGCAAAGAATTGGACACGACTGAGCAACTGAACTGAACTGAACACATACATGGTACATGAAAAGGTAGGTAACATCACTAATCATGTGGGAAGAGCAAATTAGAATCACATGAGATATCACCTCACACCTGTCATATTGACTAGTATCAAAGATACAAGAGATAAGTTGGCAAAGGTATGGAGAAAGGTAACCCTTGTGCACAATTGGTACAAATGCAAATTGGTACAGCCACTATGGAAAAGCATATGGAGGTTCTATAGAGTTTTAAAATATAGCTATATATCCAGAAATCTCACTTCTGAGTATATATCTAAAGCAAACAAAATACTATCTCAAAGAGATACCTTCACTCGTATATTCTTTATCAAAGTGTTAGTCACTCAGTCATGCATGATTCTTTGTGACCACATGGACTGTAGCCTGCCTGGCATCTCTCTCCATGGGTTTTTTCAGGCAAGAACACTGGAGTAGGTTGCTATTCCCTTCTCCAGCAGATCTTCCTGACCCAGCGATCGAACCCAGGTCTCCTGAGTTGAAGGCAGGTTCTTTACTGTTTGAGGCACCATGGAAGCCCCAGACATGGAAACAACCTAAGTATCCAACAATGGCTGAATGGATAAAGGAAATGTGGTGTGTGTGTGTGTGTGTGTGTGTATAAAATGGACTATTATCTATTATATACTTGGGATGCAAGGAGATCAAACCAGTCGATCCTAAAGGAAATCAGTCCTGGATATTCATTCGAATGACTGATGCTGAAGCTGAAGCTCCAATACTTGGCCAACTGATGCCAAAAACTGACTCACTAGAAAAGATCCTGAATCTGGGAAAGATTGAAGGCAGGAGAAGAAGGGGATGGCAGAGGACAAGATGGTTGGTGGCATCACTGACTCGCTGGACATGAATTTGAGCAAGCTCTGGGAGTTGATGATGGACAGGGAAGCCTGGTGTGCTGCAGTCTATGCAGTTTCAAAGAGTTGGACATGACTGAGCTGAATATATAACAGTATATATTAGTATTTGTTCTTTAGTCACTAAGTCATGTCTGAGTATTTTGTAACCCCATGGACTATAGCCCGCTAGGCTGTTCTGTCCATGGGATTTTCCAGAGAAGAATAGTTGTGTGGGTTGCCATGCCCTCCTCCAGGGGATCTTTCTGACCCAAGGATCAAACCCATGTCTTCTGCATTGGCAAGCAGATTCTTTACCACTGAGTAACCAGGGAAGCCCATATATTAGTGTGTGTGTGTGTGTGTGTGTATAAATAGGATATTATAATGAATATTATATATTATTATAAAATATATAAATATATTATTTATAATTATAATTATATAATTATTAATATATATAAATAAATATAAAAATAAATATCTAATTATTATAATTATATAATTATAAATATTCATTATGTTTACCATGAATATTATATAATGAATATTATTCAGGCATAAAAAGGAGGAAATCCTACCATTTGGTGACACAGAGATGAACCTTGAGGGTATTATGCTAAGTGAAATAAGTCAGACATAGAAAGACAAATACTATATGATCTCATATGTGGAATCTAAAAGCATTGTACTCCTAGAAACAGAGTAGAATCCTGGCTGCTAGGGGTTAAAGGCTGAAGGAAATGGATGGCTGTTGGGTAGAAACTTTCAGTTACAGAAGCAATGAGTTCTCAGAATCTAATGTACATCATGGTGACTTCAGTAAACAGTACTGTGTTATATACCTAAAGGTTGCTGTGAAAATAGAGTTTTAGTGTTCTTACTGTAACAACAACAAAACGGTAAGTTATGTGAGGTTAAAGATGTGTAACCATTTCCCTGTGTATATGTGCATAAAATCATCACATTGTATAACTTAAACTTTTAAAATGTCATGTGTCAGTTATATCTCAGTAAAGCTAAAAAAAAACCAAAACAGAAAAAAACAGAATTACGGCATTTTCACCATAGAATCCTGTCAGAGATAGTGGAGGAACTCCTTAACTCATGTTAACCTTGCATGTGCTTCTGGGAAACACAGTCCCTCACAAGATGGAGTCATTCTTTTTGTGAAGAATAATATGTACAACTTTGCTGGTATATATTGCTTGCTAATTTCCTAGAAGATAAAAGGAGTAGGGAAAATTTGCAAGGGGAACAGGAAGTGTATAAGTAGATAGTTACCAAAAAAGGCTCAGTGTAAACTTGTGGGATGTTACTCACTAATGTCAAAATTAATAGTTGGATTGAAAGGGAATAAAGAAATTGTGGGGAAGATGGTGATATTATTTGAAAAAGACTGTAGGTAAACTGAGGGAATCTTGTGAGGTAGTACTGAGCAAGACGCATGAGGCTTATGGACAGGAGATGGGCCTCAACAGAGTAAAGGAATTTTGTCAGTGAAGGAAGAAAGGAAATTCTGGAGAGTTACAGGTTGTCAGCAGTCCCAGACTAAGGAGTGTGATCTAAATACAAGAGAGTGTGAGATGGCAGGGTAAGCAGCAGGCAGAGGAAGTAAAATATATATCAAAGATCTTCCATGCGCCAGTTAATAGGTCAGGAAAGTCACATTTACTATCTCACCGAAATATTCGTAGTGGCCCTTTAAGGGATATTTTTTTCTCAAATCCATATCCATCCTCTGTTTTCCCTTAGAGTTCAAGCCCCTGTCAAAGGCCAGCCCTGCCATTTGTGCTCTGGATCCCATCACCTTAATTTCTCTTTTGACTGAAACATTTTCAGTGGCATTCAAACATGCTCTGTTCTTTCCTATTTTAAAGAAACAAGCAAATGAAACTCTCAACCTCCAATTCTCCCTTATCTACAGTCCTGCTTCTTTCTCCCTATCATGGAATAACTTGAAAGCATTTTTCACAATCATTGACTCCATTTCCACCTCTCTAACTGGCTTGTGAACATAGCTAGGGGTGGAGGAAGGGGAACAGACTGTTCCTTGAGGCAAATTCTGCACATGTATTATCCTGTCATAATGGTTGTTAAGAATATGGTGAAAATTTTTTAGAATAAGCTCTGGGAAAGCATGGCCATGAAAGAGAGAAATTCGTCAAAAGTTTTCCATCTTTTAAAAATGCACTGATCCCCCAGCAACTGCCCCAGACCTGCCCCTCTGATCAGGAAACATATCATGCTCACACTTCTGCTATTGAATCCACTGGAATCTCACCTCCATCCATTACAACCAAGTGAAACAGCTTTTAGTGAAGTCACCCATGACCACTGTGGTATAAAATCCACTGGTGACTTCTCTGTCTTCATCTTAACATCTTGCTTATATCTGATCTTGTTAATCATGTCTTCTTGAAGCACTATGTCTCCTGGATTGCTTGACATTATACTGCCCTGGTTTTTCTCCCACTTTACTCTTTAATCATTCTCACTCTCCTGACCTTTATGTCTTAGACTGCAGGGCATTGAGGCAGAGGAAGCATGCTTTGTGGTTGGTATCTCATCACACTACTTTTGTAGAAAAGCACAGTGCAGTTATATAATCTTCTCAAGGTACACAATTTGTGGGTGAACCTCCACTGCCCTGTGTCCTGGTGCTAGAAGGTTAATTGTCTACATCTTGCATTAAATTCTAGTACTTTCTTTGCACCTTTGCCTTCTGTCTGTGTTTTATATCCCTGTAGGAATGTACCCTTTGAAATTTATCATTCTGAATCCCCATCTTACTTAAAGTAGCAGATTAAAAAAGAAAGAGGGAATATAAGATAGGTTAAATATCTATAAACTACAATGTCCTATCAGAGGAAAAAATTCCATATTTCAATAGTATGAGGAAATGGGATTTCTGTGGCTTAAAGAATGAGAGTGGGTAATTCATAAAGATGATTAAAAGAATAAAATACATAAACTTGGCTTAGGGGGTAAGTTCTACATATGTCTCCAATTGTGCAAACATTAGCAAGAGAAAAGATTGATTTAGTTTAGTAAAAGATACAAAGGGGCTGTTACTAAGAGTAATGAAGTTATGCTTAAAGAAACCAGAGAGGATACAATGGAAATATTAGAATAAACATGTGGAGTGAGCCATGGAAAGTCCCTTAAGGAGAGCCTTTACTAGTAAAGGGAGGCCAACTCTATACAATGATATAAGCAGCTATTTTGCTAGATCAGTGACACCCTCAACTCCAAATCTGCACAACAGCAAATACGACTTCTCTGTCTTGCGTGGCTTTAAAGGGGCTGGCAGTACCTGTGCTTCCCAGCATATCGATCAGTGGGTTCTAGGTCAACTTTTGCCTGTAGTTATCCCTTGACCTTTTAAAGACAATGATTACCAACATTTTTTTTTCCCACATCAGAGCACATAAAGAATACAAAAGTGTATGTGTGTGTATGTGTCGGACAGATATCATAGACCAGCAGATTCTCTGGTTGCCTCAGATTCTGTTCAACCACCCCAAGGACTAAGGGGATCAATGTGTTGCCTAACCTGGAACCCATTCTTAGCAAACCAGTGTTCTTCAAAACACTGACCAGGGAACACTGTCCTAAAACCTTTTGTTTAGGCAAGAAAGGTAGCTAGTTTCCAATTTCCAATCCACTCTTCCATTGCCCCTCTTTCTCTACCTTTTTATGACTGCTGTGAAAAAAGTCCCTCCTTCTTTTCCCTTTCCCCATTCCCTTCTCTACCCAGTTATTGCTTTAATATCATAGCCCAAATGATTCTCCCCAAATCCTTACAATGAAGAATCAGAGCCATGGTTATTATTCATTGTTGAGTCCTAAGCTATGACTGACTCTTTGCAACCCCATGGACTGAACCACACCATGCTTCCCTGTCCTTCACTGTCTTCTGGAGTTTGCTCAAACTCATGTCTCTTGAGTCGGTGATGCTATCTAACCATCTCATCCTCTGCTGTCCCCTTCTCTTGCCCTCAATCTTTCCCAGCATCAGAATCTTTTCCAATGAATTGGTTCTTTGCATCAGGTGACCAAAGTATTGAAGATTCAGCTTCAGCATCAGTCCTTCCAATGAATATTCAGGGTTGATTTCCTTTAGGATTGACTGGTTTGATCTCCTTGCTGTTCAAGGGACTCTCAGGAGTCTTCTCCAGCACCACAGTTTGAAAAGATGAATTCTTAGGTGCTCAGCCTTCTTTATGGTCCAACTATCAGTTTATCTTTAGGAGACAGTTGGACATTTTTCTTGTTCTCTAGGTCAGGAGGCATCTGAGTTTACTTTTTACACATTCAGATGGACGGGAAGCTATTTCCATAGAGTTCTTAAACTGACTAATGAAATTTCGCCTGCCTCATATTTTGGTTGTTCTTTTCATCCTGGAAATAGCCAGTTTCCCAACCACCATCAAAGAATTATAATCTCTTTGAAATTGTCAAGTCTAATTAGTAATAACACACTAAGACTCTACAGTTACTAAGTCTAATTTTATGAATATAAACTGCAGTACTTTAATTATGTATTCCTCATTATATGTATACCTAGGGTTGAGTACTGTTTAAAAATTGGCAAAATAAATCACTCTTAGAGGAATTAGTCAACTTGTAATACCCAGGCCTCTAAATGCATTAAACCTTGTACTCAGAATACTTGAGAGGAAGCTCTAAACACTTTTTAGAATATCAAAAGAATGGAGAAGATAGTCTTTACCTATGAGGGAGTCAGTGGGATAAGTGAAAAGTGCACAGAACCAAGAGTTAGGAATAAAGGACTCTCTCTGGACCTGATTTTGTCATTTGCAAATATTGTGGACTTTGACCTACTGGAACTTCCTGAGTCTTAATACTATTTTAAGTAATATTTGAATAGTATTTTTAGATAAATGAGCTTTATTTACATGGTGATGTGAATTTGAGCATGTCCCTCCATTCCATCTTCTAAACCAACTAACTTGATATTAAAAAAGTAAAAAAAAAAAAAAGGGGGGGGGAGGAAGGAGAAGATGGGATGAATGGAGAGAGTGCATGGAAATGTATACCCTACCATGTGTAAAATAGATGGCCAATGGAAATTTGTTCTATGATTCAGGGAACTCAAACTGGGGCTCTGTAATAACCTCAAGAGGTGGGATGGGGTAGGAGACTCAGAGGGAGGGCACTGATTCAGGTTGCCTGATTCATGTTGATGTATGGCAGAAAGCAATGCACTATTGTAAAGCAATTATCCTTCAATTAAAAATAAATAATTTTTAACAAAGAGAGAAAGATAAAGAAAATTATAATCGAATATCACAGATGAACATAGAAGCAACAACAACAACAAAGTAAAAAGGCATAGCTTACCAAAGGAGAAAACCACCTCAGTTGGTGAGGAGATGACACCAAACAAGAGATGGCAAAAAGAAAGTTGGAAGTTGAACAGCAGATGGACAAGTGTTATGCTAATTCAACAGACCTTGAATAAGTGAAACCTAAGTCTACAAAGTAGGGGGATTGGGAAGCAGGAAGCAGTCAGATTTTTACCAGAGAATGCCAGAAACTTTCAAAACTAGAAATATCAAATAGTTCTTCAGACAGGGCATAGGATGAGACTGAAAAGAGGCTGCCTGATGCAATGCTTTAAAACAAGGAGTTAGACCCTCATCCCAGGTCTTTT